>NW_020664372.1:25856186-25931576 GCF_002925995.2 Terrapene triunguis | reverse complement strand
GCACTGTACACAGGAGAGCTGCCACCCTTCCCTTTATAGTTATGACAGGCATAGAGTATTTTAAAGTTTTAGTTAAATAAAACTACCTTAAATGTGATCAGTACATAAGAAAAAATATTTATTGAAAAGTTTATCAAAACACATTTTGCATTAAAATTAATCAATTTATTAAATAAAGGAAGTCTTCTCTGTAGTTAGTGAATTTAACTGACTGTTTCTAGTTGCCCTGTCCTTCAACATTTTAGAACTTGCAGGTCTCATCCTCTCACACCTTAATTTTATTCATAGATTGAAAATGGAAAACAATCTTTTTTGTTGCCATTGGTTTCTTAACTTTGAATGAATTGATTATTGAACTGAATTAGTTAAATTGAAGAAAGTATTCTCTCTGCACCTGCAGAAGAAGCTACTTTAAAAAGCTGCTATAGCACTTCAGACTCTGGTTTCAGGTGGTTAGCCAGTTCAGTAGTCTCACTCTCTTTAAAAGTTCAGCAGCAAACATGTACTGCTTAATATTTTTTATTTAAAGTAATGATTTTAATAGATTAGAGTAAATTTCAGCCCCAACATAGGCTGTCAATTACAAATTTAATTTTAAATGGTTTATTTTTAAAAATGAGTCTAATTTAATAAATAATCCAAATGAAATTAATCAAATTTGATTTTTTAATATATATTTTAAAAAAATCTTTTTTTTTTTAATCCACCCTGGGAAGGTGGAGTTCCCAGAAGCTGCTCAAGGTGAGACATTGACAGAGGGGAAAAAATGCAGCAATACAATTTCTTTCCCAGCTAAGAAGTGGGGTATCTGTGTTGAGCAGAACCTACCTACATTTGCAAAGACAGAATAACGTTTGGTTAAGACTAGATGCATATAGGCTCTTGTTTTAACTCTTTTCACTGATTGCTGTGTAATTTTGTGGGAATAAATGTTTATTTCTGACATAACTGTTTTGAGTCACTTTAATCAGCTGCTGGTCACAGGCTCCCAGAGAGAAATTTCTTGCAGATGCCACAAATAACTGGGCTTGTCATGTTTACATAATTGGGAAACAAGGAAGGCCGCAACCCAGACATGCAGTCTGAGAGTGCTTCCACCCTTGAAAGAGATGAGGGAAGCAAAACCTGTCACCTATGGGGTGCATTCAAGAGGGAGAACAGAGAAGGTGTTTGAGGGAGGTAGGAGACACAGTGAGGGGAATGAAGAAATATGGGGTGTGACAGAGGAAAAAAGGTTGAGAAAAGTGAGGAGGTTTAGGGAGGAAGCCGAGATTGAAGGATTTGTTGGTGGGGGGCGGGGGGGGAGATGATTCTGGGTGGCATCTTGCTGGGGAAAAGAAAACAGAAAGAGAGAGAGTATTTTGGTGTAGAGGCAAAGAAAAGAATAGAGGGATGTATGGGAAAGGAATGTTTCTTGACTGTTCCTGGAAAAACTTGGAGATATAAAAAGGGGGGGATTTGACCAAAGAGATTTGAAGAACCTGAAGAGGGCTAAAAGAGGACAACCAATACCAAAGACAGTGCTAGGGAAATTAAACTCTTGTAAACCTCACAGATACAGGGTCTCATGGTATTGACAAGGAAGGGCTTTGTCCCCTTCTCCCAATTTTGGGGGCAAAATTACCCAAGAATGACCATCAAAGGATGCTATACATCCTGTCTGTCAAGGCCTTCCTGCAATACCAGAAATATTGTACCACACATAGAAAGGGGCAAACCCCAGCAAATTAAGCTATTAAGAAGTTGGGAGATGCATAGAATATAATTTGTAGTCATGTCCATTATGGACAATGCTCTGTGTTTAATTGCTTTTGTTCATAGATGCTATAGTGACAGATGGTCAGATTTACAAAGGTGTTTAGATGCCTAAAGATGCCGAGAGGCACGTAGCGCTATTTACAAAGTGCCTAAGCAAGTTAGATGCCCAAGTCCTATTGACTCCAATGGAATTAGGCACCTAGCGTATGCGTTTTTGTAAATTGTACTAGGTGCCTATCTGCATATTTAGGTGTCTAAACACCTTCATTAATCTGGCTTAGAAGGCCTAGAAATACCTAAATTAGATAGAAATTTATACAAATGGAGCCATTTTATAACTATGTAAAATTGGCATCTTCATATGTGGATTGATGTTGGTGACGGAGATATATTTTAGCTACTTTTTGCTCCTGTAGAGCAGCCAAATTAGGAAAGAGTGACCTGGATTCCATTCTGTCTCACATCAACAGAACTGCTAACTATATTCAAACTGAATAACCTATTGGTTACATCTGTGCAAATCCAATAATGAATTCGCTGGGTTGCAGATGTGCAGTAAGGGTAGCATCTGGCCTGCAGAATCTCTATTGCTGGGGAATATGGATGAGCCAGGAAGAACCCAACTTCACATTCAGATTCCAGGTTGAGTTTGCAAAATAGGCAATCAAAAAATAAATTCTTGTCAAAGTTTCTTTGCTAACTGTAAAATAAGCAAATTTGATGTGGAGCTATTTGAAATATGGTGACCAAGGAATCACAATATGCCGCCATGTTTGCAAAGCACAATACTGGGAAAAGTATGATCTGATCAGGTCAAGCCAGAACTGCGAAAAGATGCTTTGGTTCAGAAGAAAAGGATGGAAAATACAGACAACATAGCATAGCATTGGACATGATGCTCCTGATGAAGGCCTATTTTGGACTCTATTCTAAATAAGAATAGGTGAAATATAAAAAGTCCAGAAAAGGACAATGAGGTGGTTAGAATAAGAAATTGCAAAAACTATAATACTTAGGCTGAAAAGTAATCCTTTCATGCTTCAGAAAGAGTATTTAACAGTTTAATGGAATGTTGATATTTTTTAAAGTCTGCCTGACTCTGCAATGGAAATCTAAATCCACACTATTAAGGAATCCATACTTAATACTGAAACTGCTTTAGCTCATCTATTTTTAAGTATTTGTTAGTTTGGATCATAAGGCTTCCTATATGCTACAAAGGTTATACCATTTGATGTGCATCTTTTAATATGCTTATCATGAAGGGATGGTAACTGTCTCAGAAAAGCTGACAGTAAAAATCCTCTTTACAGTACATATAACATCTGCTCCATATATAATAAATTTTCTGTGAATCAAATTTGAGTCTACCTAGATCAGACATCAGTTCCCTAAGACATCAAGTCTTCAATAGTTTAGATGTTACAAAATTGCATGTCTTAAAACAAATTTTGGGAAGCTATTAATATTTTTAATTATGAAAAGCTAAATCAGAACCTCTTTCACCTGTAAAGTCTATAACCGGGCAGCTGGAATTCAGTGCTTGGTACCAGTTGTGTTTTACAGAAACTTGAAACAGCCCTACATGGTAAAGTACTGTAGCAGCATGTTGCTTTCCTTTTGTGCTTTCCAAGCTGATTTATGACAGACATTGCTGTCTCAGGAGATCAGAGCACATCCTCTCCTAGGGACTGCTCTGCAAATATGAAAGAAAGCATTCAAGTACCTTAGCAAAGTGACAAAATTCTCACTGGATAAAATGAGCAACAGGTTTTCCTCCAAGGCAGAAAGACTCTGTTTTTAAAAGATCAGATGCCAAAGGACTGTCTCATAGAGAGACATGTTGCAGAGTAAACATGACTGAACTCTGAAATGTTCAGAATGAAATGTTATCTATCATCTCAGAATTGTATATGTATCTACAAGTTAGACATTTGCTAGATGTGTTTCTAAAGTCTATAATTGGGGAAGAGCTAATTAGAAAAGACACTCAGACAGTAAGTAAATAAGCTCCTATCTCTAATGTACATACGTCACACACACTTTGTAAGCTTCCATAGGAATTGCACACCTGACCTGATCTGGGTTGTACTCATCTTGAGCAGAGACTGACATTCAGAGTAAGTTATATGCTGGACAAGGACAAACTAGGGCTTGGATGAGCCTGCCAAAGTCATTTAATTTGTGATTTAGGCCTGAGATTGAAGTTCAGACTATTATTCCATTAGTCTACCTTGTACCTTAATTTTTAAAAAGGCAGATCAAAGTTAAACATGGTATTTGGTTCCAGAGTGTAGGTAATTTGTTGCTTACTAAAAAGAAATATACCATCACTAGTCAATCACTGCAAGAGTGCTGAGAAGAGGTTGGTAGTTGACACTTCACTCCAGTAAGGTATCATGCACCAATATTATTCTGAGTACAAGATAAAGATTTTTCAATATCCACTAGAGCCAAGTTCCTTAACTGGTCATTTGCCATTCTGTTCCTTAGGTAATCTTTCACTTGTCAAAGGCATGAGAATGTTCTTGTACATACTTGATGAGGAATGCTCACACCAATCACACACACACTGTGTAGTTTGTAGAAGGCAAGTTTGTATTTATATAAAAAAAAAACCCATCAGGCGCAGCAAAGTGTCAATCTTGGACTTCTGCTCTCTCTTCTTCATAGCATTCAGTTACTTTTGGCAAGAGTTTTACCTCATTCTCCACACTGTCTACGGCACATCCATAGTGTTCTGTGCATGGTTTTTATTTTAGAAAGTAAAGAAAATTTTCATACTTTGGGTTAAGGCAATTGACAACAACAAGAACATATTTATTTTCAGAATTCTTTGAAGTTCTCCAGTTATTTGATCAAGCACTGGAAAAAAGGCACATTTCCTGAAGTCTCCTTTATCTAAAGAGGGCTGTTCTGCACTTGATGCTTCAGTCAAAAATGTATTCCTGAAGTTTTTTAGGCAATGACTGTATTCCCTGAACTTCAGGCAGCTTCAAGTCATTTTCTGAAGCTATGGTAATGGTTTAACTCCATGTTTTAATCAAACGCCTCTTCTGAACCGCTTATATTCAGAAATTCACTGATTAGGGTGTCCAAAGCTAAGCATGTCTGAGACAAGTCATGCTCAACTGCTTGCAAGAGTCAAATATAACTTTAAGCAGCTGAAGAATTTTTGTGAACATGCAAAGGAGGACAATAAATGCAAAGTCTAATTCTGAACTAAGACCTAATGCACCCACTGCCCTGTCAGCTCTTGACATCTCAAGATAGTAAAGCGAGTGTCACAAGAATGGATGACATCTTTTTCACAGCATTACAAGCAGAAACTTGTCCTAAAGCTTCTTCAAATTCCAAGACTTTATTTTTGGGTTGTCTATTTTCTTTTGAGTGGCTATGAATTTAGCATGTGTTGCTGATCCAGAGAGAAATTTCTCCAGGATAGCGAAAAAAAATCTGTGTATGTTTGTTTCCTTTGCATATGTCGACAATAACTAAATTGAGCCTGGAACTGAAACAGTGAACATACAATTCATGAGGTAATTCTTCCCTTAAGAGAGCTTGCGCATCATTAAGTTTTCCACTCATAACTTTGGCACCACCATAGGTCTGGCAATACAATTTTGTACATCAGTACCACATCGTGACAATATGTTCTTCACGTACTGAAGGTAATTTATTATCCTCCTTAGCATGAAGGAGACTTTACATCAAGTGACTCAGCAAGATGGAAACCAAGAAATCTTTCATAGATAGTGCCATGCGAATAATTGCAGCACTACTGACACTTGTTCCACTTTGCTAATGTCTTTAGTTTCGTCAGCCATTACAAAGAAATCATTAGCTTTTCACTTCTTGGCTTATGCATTCAACCACCATTTCTGATAATGTGAGTGACTTCATTTTGTATTGAGGAATGGGTGTATTTTGAATTGCATGGTCCACTTTCAATTTTCTTTCTTACCATGTCGTATTTGGCTATTAGAGTCAGGAGCTCCAGGAATTTGCCCTCGTTGTCACTGTTTTCGCTCATCTTTTCCTCTTTCAGCAATCCCCTGGACTGCAGTGAGTCATGGGCCATCTGCCACAGCTTTGATATACATGCAGTTCTCTTGCACTAAAGCAAAATATGCATCAGTGATTTGGGACCAAACTGAAAGACTAAATATCTTTGAATGAAGCCCATACCACTTGACAGTGCCAGTAATTCTATTTTCATGCTGTTGGAATTCTGCATCCTTTCCCATAGTTTTTCCAGTTGCTGAAGCCACTACTAATAAACACAGATTTTTCTACAGCAGTGGATGTTGAAAAAATCTGCATGGAAAGCAGTAATCTGCATTCATTATTTTGATATATTTGACCCATGGCTATAAACCGAGCCACTCTTCTGAAACTTCTCCACTCATTCTTGTATTTTGTTTGAGGACAAAACCTTAGCTGTGGTTGTTTTGGGCCATCACATACAATTTGTGCAATATCACTTGGCTCAGGTGGAATGTTACTCGCTGGGCTTACTTTATTAATAGGTGCATTCTCTTTCACTTTCCATTCATGATACTGTATTGCCGAGTCCTTTCCTTCCACCTCCTCATCTGATGAAGAATCTGATGCCGAATGTTCTGCTTCCGATTCTTCTATGCTACAATCTTCTTTGTCATTATATAAGAGATCAGAGTCAGGAGGTAATACTGGTAGAGCATTCTCCTATGAATTTTTCCAAAATGTAGCCTATTTTTGAAATTGAGGGCAAGAGTTGTCAAATTTCAGAATACTTGCTTTTCTTCAACGCATTTTGTTTGCTGAAAACTTCTGAAATGGTCAATGATCATTTGCTTGACATTTTTAAAGATTTTTTTTTTAAGCTACTTGTAGTCAGAAACAGAGGGGACTCACAGGTGGGGACCCAGGTCATGCCCCACTGGCAGGCTACTGTTTTGGACTAGTCTAGGCCAGACGTCCCAGTCTAGCTTCCCATTTCTGGTTAAATCGATGCAGCGGGAAAGGGGGTGGGGGCGGAAGGGGAAAGAGGGAACCAGCCCATAGCCCAGCCCTGCAGGGGGATGAGATCACCTGGGAAAGGAAATGATGCATGCACTAAACCGCCCTGAACAAAGACTCACCCAGCCCTGTCCCTGTCCAGGCAGCTAGGGATTCTGGCCTGGCTGGGAGCAGCCTCCCTCCCAGCTATCTTTGCTGGTTCCTGCTTGCTGGAGTACAGACAGGGAGGGAGGGAGCAGGAGACAGATTAAGTAAGAGAGAGGCAGAGAGAGACTGTTCATTGCAGCCACATAAACTTTGGGGATATTCCCAAAGCAAGCAGGGACGCAGGATAGTCATTGGTTTGAATCTCACTTCTGCTGTGTGTCCTGTATGTACACTGTTCATTTCAGGGCAATCTCCCGGCCCTCTGTGGTAAGGAACTACCTGCTTGTATTTCACTAATCTCTTCCACTGTCACAGCTCACACACTATAGTAAGGAAAAAAACTGCCTCTGCTACTTTTCCTGTCAGGAGGGGCAGTGGAAGTGGGAGCGTAGCGGGAAATATTTTTGAAGAGTGGCCTCTACCCCTTACCACCATCCCTGTCTGCAAGGAATGTGGCCAGGTTTTTGTGTACGCCATAACTTTACTTTAAACCAGAGCCTAAGCTGGTGGCTAAACAGCCTTAGGTTTGAGGGTGATGAAGTTGGTGTAAAGCCAAATTTCCCCCTTTTCCCTTCCTAAACCTCACCACGCACAGCTCAGTAAGCCAAAAATCTGGCCCCTCGACCAGAATGCTGTAAATTCTAATTTCACTACTTCGTTCTCCTCTTTCAGTTCCCATTCGTGTTGTCTTTTATTTTTGCTGGACTCCTTCACACTATAATGTCAATGAGTCTGAACACAGAGGACTTCAAATATTTCCATGTCAAATTGCACCGATGTGAGGTGTTATTTTCTTAGATTATTTAAAGCAAAAAATTATTCAATCTGAAACTAGACAAGACAAACACTACAAAGTGTTCTGCAGGGAAGAAACTGACACTAGAAGCAGGAAGAACAGGAGTACTAGTGGCACCTTAGAGACTAACAAATTTATTAGAGCATAAGCTTTCGTGGGCTACAGCCCACTTCTTCGGATGCATATAGAGTGGAACATATATTGAGGAGATATATATACACACATACAGAGAGCATGAACAGGTGGGAGTTGTCTTACCAACTCTGAGAGGCCAATTAAGTAAGAGAAAAAAACTTTTGAAGTGATAACCAAGATAGCTCAGTACAGACAGTTTGATAAGAAGTGTGAGAATACTTACAAGGGGAGATAGATTCAATGTTTGTAATGGCTCAGCCATTCCCAGTCCTTATTCAATCCTGAGTTGATCATCCTGGAAGCAGGATGATCTGACAGATGATCTAACAAATCTTTTCATACGCAAAAATTTGTCATTCTGTTGAATCTAAAGATAAACTGTAAAATGGACAGCATATCCATATTGTGCTAGGAATCTTTCAAAGTCAGAGACTGGCAAGTTCAGAATAGCAACCCGGGTCAATGGAAAGTAATAAGTAGCTAATGCTTTTTATTACTCTCTTACAAAAGGTTCCAGGCATGCCCATGCCAGAGAGAATATAGATTCCATGAGACCAATGGCATTATTTGCAGTGAGACTTGGAAGTCAATGGAAGTGCAAAGGATTTCTATGTGAAACTTAATTGCTCGACCTGTTTCATATAAAAATGTAACTCCATTAAAATTGATACATGCAACAATTAATAGGTCTGTTCTGTCCTCTATGACCCATGCAGGATCTCAAAAGACAATTAGGACAAAAAGTGCAGTTCACAGACAAGTATCATACTCAGAGTAGAACAAGACAGATACTTTGTTTAAAATATCCCATCATAATAAATACCTAGCTATCATAGCACACTTTTCATCAATGTTCTCATAGCTCTTTACAAAGGAGGTGAGCATCATTATTCCTATTTTACAGGTGGGAAAATGGAGGCACATGGTGGGAAGTGACTTGTCCAAGGTCACCCAGCAGGCCAGTGGCAGAGCCAGGAATAGAGAGGTCTCTTGAGTCCCAGCCCAGGGCCCAATCCACCAGGCTATGCAATCTCTCTGTAGTTCTCAGCTGTTTTCTGATGTGGGTGCTTTCACAGACCTCAAATACTGTCATTTATGGCTAAAACAAATATTTCTAACTAGCCTCAATAAAGTCTAAAATACAAGACCTGAGAGAGAGAGAGAGATTAAAGCCATGTCCAGAGCTGAATGTTTTTGACCTTTACAAAAAACAAAACAAAACCCCTCTTATTTTCAGGGATATAGATGTACAACATGCCAGATGAAGGTAGCACTTCCTCCACACAAGAGTATCTTCTGCAGGTGCTACAGTTCTTATTAAACTATATAATACTCAAATATAAAAGTATAGACTCCTCTGTCCCCAACCTCCCTACCCCATAACAATTCAATAAGAAGGTTCCAAAGATTCCATCACACTGCATATTACTCTCTCCCTCTCCCTTCTCCCCTTTTTGGATTATTGTAGGGTGGGGAGGTTTGAGATAAAGGAATGGTGTGGTGGGCTATACAAACCCCACACTGGGCCTGAAAGGGTTAAAAGGCAGTAGTGGGCCCAAGTAACCCTTCCCCTCCAGACCTGCTGAGCATGCTGTGACTGGAATCATGGGTTAAAAGGAGCTCAGAAGCCCAGGCAAAGGGGAGGGTGGTCAGGCTGAAGGAGAGAGGAGTCCCTCTCCGGGAAGCCAGACAGAAGGTTGAGCCTGAGAGGGGGCCAAAGAGCAGATAAGGCCCACAGGCAGAGCCTTCTCCCACCACCACCACCCCCTTGGAGAACAAGCAGGTCCTGCAAGGCCCTGCTACTTTGGACTCATTAAGTGATTGACCATTTGGCCTATAGGGGCCATGCCTCCCGAACTGAAGGGACATATAGGTAGGAAGTAGCCCAGGGCAGTGGACCCAGTGGAGAGGAAAACACAGATCCCCCTACCATACCCTCCAAAGGCAGAGGCCCAGTTGCAGGTGGAGAGCTGAAGATTACCAGTTTAGGGTCAGGAAAAGGCACCCCTACCACCCTGGCAGAGAGGCAAAGATCTGAAAGTTGGGTGTGCTAACCACTAGGCTGCCCAGCCCCCTGAGTACACTATCACAAATGGGTTTTGTGGGCAGCTTGTTAGGCTGGAAGAGGGAAGTAATTTCAGGCATAGAAAAAAGCACAAAGGGGAGAAAGAACAAAGAAAACAATGTAAGAAGAGTGGACAGAGCACAGGGAGTGGAAGGAGTATAAGAAAACAAAGGTAAATATTTAGGAAGAAGCAGAGTTATCCAACATCTTGGAGGTGAAGACGAGGAGTTTGAATTTTGTGGTGAGAGAGGGAGCCAGTGAAGGGACACAAGGAGTGTTCTAATGTAGTCAGAGTGGTGAGAGAAGACTACTAGAGAGAGCAGAAAGTTGAGCCAGGGAGGCTGGAGGAGGAGGAGGAGGAGAGTAGTCTTGGAGAGAGAGGACCATATAACAAACTAGGGTTTTACCAGTGGTAATGGATTTAGAAATGTTATAAAGGAAGAAGTAAAACATTGTCCCAGGAAAGGATAAGAAGGAATCAAGGGACAACAAGAATGGAAGCTTCTTTGGCCAAGAGGACAGCTGAATTGTCAACTGTGATGACAAAAGGGAAAGGACAGAATGTATAGGAAGAAAGAAGGGAAGCTCCATTTGACATGTTGAATCTGAGGTGTACTAAACCAGAGAAAATTGTTGGAAAACACACAAAGATGGGTACCTGGACAGAGGAGGAGATGTTGTCACAGCTAGGTCATGGGCAGCCAGACCTAGTGCTCAAAGCCAAGATCCACAGTCACAGGATGGGAGCCCACAGTCAGCCGGGTCAGGATACCAGGAGATCAGAAGCAGGAGACAAACCTGAGAGCTGAATCACGAATGGGTAACCAGAGTAAGGCCAGGTCAAGGTACCAAGAGGTCAGAGGCAAGAGACAAACCAGAGATCAGAACCACAAGTTGGACACCAGGAGTCAAGCCATGGGAGTGGGAAGCACAAGACATAAAATCTTCTTACGTTGCTTTCTTTGGATCCCAATTGGATGGACAAATTCCTCTTCCTGTACTGTGTTTATATAGAAGTTGTGGACCAATCAGGACCCTCCAGCATTCTGCCAATCAAGTTTTAGGACTGGAGTCCTCTGTCAGGGTACAGCTTCTGCCCTAGTAACCATTAGCCCCTCAGTGGGTGGCAGATTGGCACTTACTAGCACCTAATAGTGCTGTAGACCAAGGTTAAGACTGGTGGTCCCTGAAATATGTAGGTTTTTAAGAGCCATCAGTATGCAGCTGTTAAAAGAGACTATGGGAGTAAGTGAAGTCACACAGGGGGCAGGAATATAAAGAAAATAAATAAAGGACCTGAGGCTAGATCTCCGGGAAATGCCAGCAGAGTGCTGACTGTGGAAATGACAGAGTGGAGAACAGACAGAGAAGGATGGTCAGAGCAGCAGAGAAGTCAGAAGAGAGCCTGATGGAATGAGAGTGACCTGGGGGGGGGGAACGAGGGGGGGGGAAGGATGCTGTCTTATATCCGTATTTCAGAAAAGCTGGTCAGATAGAACCAGGAGGACTTAACTGAATTTGATAAGAAACGAACTGGTGGTTGGAGCACAAATTGGGCCACTTACGTTCCTGTGGAGGATTGACATGGAACACCTTCTGCGGGAACCAAAGTCTTAGATCTTTGAGCTAGAGGAATTCTGAGTGCCAGGACACAGACCCAAAAGTGAGGGTGTGTCAGAATAGTGTTATTGGGAAATGTTTACAGAGCACGGCATTCACTAAGACCAAGTGTATGCTGAGGAAGGCTGGACCAAAATTCTGTGAAATGATCCTGCAGCACTCTTGTGAGACTAGAAATTCCTGGGCAGCTTGACATACATTAATAAATAGCAGATTATAATGAATTAAAGAAGAAAATAAATACAAGCAGTATCATAGCACCTGTGTTATTTATTTTGATATTCGATTCAAGTTATTTTATGATGTCCAACATTTTCAGTTGTCAAATAGGCTGCAGAGTTTTCTATAGACAAGTGGGTATTCACCCACGAAAGCTCATGCTCCAATACGTCTGTTAGTCTATAAGGTGCCACAGGACTCTTTGCTGCTTTTATAGACAACATTGTGGAAGTTGTAAGGGGAAGCTGATTGTTTTGGCAGCTGGGTAGGGACAGCTGGGGCTTTTGGCACCTGAGAGGTGATTTGGGAGTGTGGGATTAGCACATTTGCTCAGTGCTTCTGCCAAAGTCCTTAATCCAGTAAAACAGGAAACACATGCTTAACTTTAAGTACGTGAGTAGTCTGAGAGACTTCAGGAGAGTGATATCAATTTACACCATCTGAGGATCTGGCCCATGGTTTCTAGATATAATAAATATAATTGCTTGCAGTAAGAGATTTAGTTGCATAATATTTCGTTATAGTTGATACTAAAGTAATAATCAATATAATTGATAATAAAACTTGCAGTAATTTTAAACCTATACTGTATATTTATTTCCTTTGTATGTATTCATCTGGATCCCAATTTCAAATGGCCCCAAATTGAGAGACTTTTCATAGATAGTTTCCATTTTGTGAAGTTCAGATCCAGGTTTAGATTTCAGACTTCTCTAAGTTTCAGTAGTGTTTGGACTCCTATCTAATGTTTATTAAGGAAGACAATGTAAAAGGTTTTGTTAAAGTGCATCTTTTGAGTGAGTGTAGCCTAAAGCACGTTGAAATTAGGTCAAATTCTATATGCATCTGACTCTACTAACAAAGTCAATGGAAGTGTGTATCTAAGGGCAAAATTTGGCCTTGGCCATGTAAAAATAAGCACTCGGTACAATTCATAAAGGTAACTTACATAAGATTGTAGTGTGGACAAAAATATATATTTCTCTCCGTAAAATAAAACAGTTGCAATAAAAAACTATTAAATGCAAAATGCAGTTGTAGATGTTGAAAATTAGCTAAAATACATTTTAGATAGTCAACCACAACATTTTCTAATGGTTGATTAGTAGAGTCACTCACTCTTTAACTCTGAGGTGAGCTGCAGAGAGAGAGTGCATAATAGCACAGCTCTGGTTGGAATGATTATGCCGTACCTGTTCTTTAATTTGGTGATCAGGCTGTGAAAAGTTGTCCTTGTTAGGAATTCAGGGATAGGAAATGAAATGTAGTAGCTCTGAAACAATATTGTTATAAGTAGAAACAATTTTTGATTCAGTTAAAAAAAATTGATTTGAATATGCATCTTTTGAAAAAAACAAACCTGCCCCATTCTGTTTGGGTTTGCCTTAAATTCATTGGGAAATGGTGAGCTACATAAGCTCTTTCTTTCAGGACACATCAATTTTTAACCAAAAATATTTATAACTAAATGAATTATACAGTTCTTGAACTCTTACATCTTAAAAGAGAATACTTAATAATACCATGTGAGAAGTTGTGCTTACGTAGTGATTTTCATAGAGTGTGTCAAGAAAAATTACACATAAAGAATACAAAACCACAAATTTAGTTAATTCAGCAAAACCCAAGGACAACAAATAAAATTGAGGTCTAGATTTATAAGCACAAATGGAATTAACAATACAAATCTCAGTGGGCAACCAGTTCCAGATGAGAGGAACATAGTATCACAGCAAAACCTACAGATTCCAACAAATGTTACCATATAATTCATAGTAGTTTAAAAAATAAACAACACAGCTAGTTCCAAGGTAACTTTTAGGCAAGTATTTGGACAAAAAAGTTAGCAGGTTACACTAGGCTAATATAGAACATGGGTTTAAAAATCAGCACAGCACATTTATAAATGATACAAGATTTAATATACAACCTCTGTCGTGGGTGGGTGAAATTCCTAGTGTCTCTAAAACAGGACTAATGGGCTGAAAAACTTAACATGAGTGAGAAAATACTAACCTGTGGAATTCTGCATTGACACTTGTACAGAGATCTTTCTAAGAGACTACAATGTAATGCATTGCAATAATGTAGTTTAGCAGTGACTAGAATGTTGATTGCTGTCTACACATCAGACTGGGTTAGCAAAGGCTGAGCCACAATCTTGCCAAGTGTCTGAAATTGTACAAAAGAGGATTTCCCATCCTGATTTATATGATATTCATAAGATTTTATGTTTTGCTTGTATTTTGCTTGAGCAGTTAAGTACCATATAAATAAAATGTGTTATTGCTAATTTGTTCCTGATTAGTACCACAGGAGCAACATAACTGTCATCAAAGATGTTTCCCAAAGAGGCCATAATTCCCAAAAGCCAATGATCAAAAGCTATGTCTTTGAATAATCACTTGAATGCTTCTGACCATATCTAGCACATGGGATACCACAGAAACTGAATAGAGCCAATGGAATGTCACCTATTCTAATTAGCTGGAAATCCATCATGACAGGCTGTCGCGGGGTGTGTGCGTTGTTACAACCCCATGGCCAAGTTGTGGGGCATGTGCGTTGTTACAGCCCCATGGCCAAGTCTGCACAACCGCTCTGGGTCTCAGGGTAGTGTGGCCCAAAGTCAATATGCCTGCCCTCAGATGTGGGACTGCATGGCCTAATGACCAGAGTCTATATATCTGCATGGCCCAGCGGCCAAAGTCTATATGGATGCCCTTCTGCTGAGGTGGGGTGGCCTTATGGCCGAGTCAATATAGCCGTCCCTTCTATCAGGCGGGGTGGCCCAACAGCCCATGTCAATATAGCCGGAGTTAATATACCCGCACTCTCTCTCGGGGCTCGGGGCCTAACAGCCAGAGTCAATGCTGCCCTTGCATTCAGGGCTTGGTGGCCTATGGGCCGGAGTCAATGGAGCTGCCCATTCTGTCAGGCCTGTGTGGTCTAGCGGCCAGAGTCAATAAAGCTGATCGTTCTGTCAGGGCTGTGTGGCCTAGTGGTCTGAGTCAATAGGATTGGTGAGATGGCCTGCCCCCCGAGTGGGTAGCAGCCAGGATGGGTGAGAGCCAGGATGGGGGGATCCGGTCCCTCCATCCCTCCCTCCCAGGTCCCAAACCAGGGCCCTGTCAGTGGTGGGGTTGCCCGCCTCCAACTCAGTGGGGATCCTTGTGAAACACACTGAGCTAGTCTCTGGTTCAATAACCGATTCCCCACAAAGTTTCCCTGGGTCACTTCCTACTTGTTTGTCCGTGGTGTGCCGTCTCAGGATTCCCACGGTCACACCTACTTCTGGGGCACCCAGACTCTGGGGTTCGTGGGTCATCACCATCTGGCTGGCCTCTGCGTCCTGAAGTGCCAGTGGTCCTTCCGCAGGAGCCTGCAGCACACCTTCCTTTCCAGGGGTCAGCCCTGAGCTGCTGGGTTGCTCCCTTTTATACTTGAGCTCCAGCTGGAGCATGCCAAGCAAGGTTGAGGGGGTGTGGCCTCCTCAGCCCAAAGAGAGGAGTTAACCACTGCAGTACCAGTGCATGGCATGCATGCACCATCACACAGGACATTGACAAAAAGAGACCAAAAGGCATATCAATAGGATAAATAAAGGAGTTAATATCTGAATAACAGTGGTAACATATCAAGTAGATCACATAAGCCTTAAAGAACATGGGCTAGCACAAATTCCTGAAGAAAATCAGGACAAGTCAGATATATTAGAAGGACCAGTTTTATGCTCATTGATGTGCTAGCAAATTAGTTTTTTTCTGTTATCTTTATTCAATACTGCCTCTTCCCCTTCAGTCCCTCCTTGTTTGGTGTCTCCTGCTCCAGCACTTGATTGTTGTTGTCTTCTTCACGATAGTCAGGGCAGGAAGTTCAAGAATGAATTCAACTCTTACGGGGTTCTTTATAAGGACTTGATCTGGTTTCTTCAAAAGGAACCAAAGTGTGATACTTGCTCAGGGCATCCAGAACTCTAGGTCACCGTGTTACTCCCCCTACCTTAGGTAGAGACTTGCTGGTGCTAAACTGGATGACAGCTCCCCTTCATCCCAGGCTATTAGCCACCCCAGACAAACTTCTCAGGACTCTGCCAGCCCTTGTTTTGCCTTGCAGCTCAACATTTGTTGAACCCTACTTCCCAAACTTCCCAGAAGCATCCTCCTATGGTATCCAGCCCTTGTCACTGGACACACTCACAATAATTACCAATTTTGCTGCCTTCAAAGACACACTGTATACTTGGTTCAACTGAGAAGGCACACGCTACTTAATATCACAGCACTGAGATGACTTGATAGTAAAGAGAGAATAAAGAGCAAAGATTCAGATTCAAATGAGTAAGAATAAGGGAAACAACGATGGTTACAAATAAACCAGAAGTGTAACACACTCTTAGAGACTCCTCTTAACTTATAACAGGCTAAAATCTTTGTCCAAGGTAAGTTTCTCACCTAAAGCAACATTTCAGCATCACCAGCCCACAGGGCCAGAATCTAGCTTTCATGGATGCAAAAAGCACTGCCCTTTTTGCTCCCTCAGAGATGGATAACCAAGGGGTTCTTTTTCCTCCTCCTTATAGTTCAGCAGACCTTTGAAATGTATCCTTTTGAAGTGTTCCCCAGATAAGATCCTTCTTCCCTGCTGCTTGTGCTTTGGTGTGCTGACGCCATGCTGCTTTCTCACCCTCCTGTTACCTTGTTCTTCCTGTTTATCGCAGATGCAAATGAACTCCCATTGTATTTGGCGTAACCTGTTTAACTTATATCAGAGATCTAGGCATCCAGGTAAATCAATGTTCATTTGTGTGGGAGAACCTTGTTTATTTACCCTGCCTAGCTACAAAGTTTAAGCATACTTTTAGTACATACATACAACTTCTTGACTAACACCTCACAATGCTTATGACCACCAGTATGATATAAGCTTTCCTTCGATACCTCACATGACATTTTTATAAATAAAGAATATGATGGCAATGTGTTAGATGTAGTGAGTTTGTCAGACCTGATAGAAGTTTGTTACATGACAATGAACCCTTTGCCAGTTGGCACTGATGGGCTCTCAGGGTCACGTGAAGATTGCCACCTGTGGGTCAACAAACATCACAATTGTCACCTCTATTTCAGCTGTGCGTATTTCTTGCACTCCAATGAGAAGCTATTCATTTCAGCCATAACATTTGAGCGGATACATTCGAAACCAGTGCTCTTTCTTGTACATTGTCTATTTGGCCACTGTCTGAAGGCACCTGCTGTATGGATTGTGAGGGGACACCCCCCCCATCCCCGCCCCATCCCACTGATAGAAAGGCTAATGAGCATCTCTGTGCTCAGGCAGCACCAATTAGGCACAGCTACAAAACATGCTGCACCTGGAGAAGGGGAGCTTAAAAAAGTGAAACTTGCCACAGAGGGGGGAAGCTTGTCCAGGAGGAGAAGCTGCTAGGGATCTCCAGTAGGAAGGGGAGCCCAGCCTGAGGCAGTGGCCAGCCTTTCCTTTCCCCCCTCGCTTGTGTGGGCATAGACTGACACTACAAGCATGATATGGTTGAGGGGATCTGGAGGTGGTGTGCTCTGAGGAGCACCGCCAGGGCTTAGATGTAGTTGGACCTGGAAAGGACCCTGGGAGTGAGATGAATTCCTGCCAGGAACAGAGAGATTACCCAGGAGTGGGGTCTCCCATAGGAGACCCAGGCATAAGAGACTCAGGCCTGGTCTACACTAGGAGTTTATGTCGAATTTAGCGCCGTTACATCGAATTAAGTATGCACCCGTCCACACCATGAAGCTATTTAGTTCGACATTGAGGTCTCTTAAATTCGACTTCTGTACTCCTCCCCAACGAGGGGAGTAGCGCTAAATTCGACATGGCCATGTCGAATTAGGCTAGGTGTGGATGGAAATCGACGGTAATAGCTCCGGGAGCTATCCCACAGTGCACCACTCTGTGGACGCTCTGGACAGCAGTCCGAGCTCGGATGCTCTGACCAGCCACACAGGAAAAGCCCCGGGAAAATTTGAATTCCTTTTCCTGTCTGGCCAGTTTGAATCTCATTTCATGTTTGGACATTGTGGCGAGCTCAGCAGCACTGGCAACGATGCAGAGCTCTCCAGCAGAGATGGCCATGCAATCTCAGAATAGAAAGAGGGCCCCAGCATGGACTGATCGGGAAGTCTTGGATCTGATCGCTGTGTGGGGCGATGAGTCCGTGCTTTCCGAGCTGCGATCGAAAAGACGGAATGCAAAGATCTACGAGAAGATCTCTAAAGCCATGGCAGAGAGAGGATACAGCCGGGATGCAACGCAGTGCCGCGTGAAAATCAAGGAGCTGAGACAAGGGCAGAAGACCAAAGAGGCAAACGGACGCTCCAGATCCCAGCCCCAGACATCCTGTTTCTACGAGGCACTGCATTCCATCCTAGGTGCGGCCGCCACCACTACCCCACCACTGACCGTGGACTCTGAGGATGGGATATTGTCGATGGCCGCTTCCTCGGACATGTTAGCGGACAAGGAAGATGAGGAAGGAGATGAGGAGGACGAGGCAGTCGACAGTGCTTACAACGCTGATTTCCCCGACAGCCAGGATCTCTTCATCACCCTTACAGAGATCCCCTACCAACCGTCCCCAGCCGTTAACCCGGACACAGAATCAGGGGAAGGATCAGTCAGTAAGTGTTAATCATGTAAACATTTATTTGTAACAGAACAGGAATATTAACAATAATAACAATGGGTTTTTCATGGTTAGTTTGCCCTAGGCGCTTAACGTTTCAGTCCTTGGCAGTTCAACTATTAAAAAAAAATCTAACAATGTCCTGTTTAGCATGATTGGTTTGCCCTAGGCGCTCTACTGTTTAGTCCCTGCCAGTGCAGCTACAGTAAAATCCGGTCTATATGTCCGGGGATAGAGCTGAAATCCTCCATGGACATCTCCATGAAGCTCTCCTGGAGGTAATTGGAAAGCCTTTGCATCCGGTTCCTGGGGAGAGAGGCCTTATTGGGTCCTCCATAGTAGGAAACATTTCCGCGCCAGGAGACAAGCAAGTACTCCGGGATCATTGCCCTGCAGAGCATGGCGGCATACGGCCCTGGTCTTTGCAGGCTTTCCCGAAGCATCCTTTCTTTTTCTGTCTCTGAAATCCTCATCAGAGTGATGTCGCTCATGGTGACCTGCTTTGAATTAGGTAGGGGAATGTTAGTATTGGGACTGCTTGCCTGTTCCTTTACAGAACTGTAACCGGCGGTTTACAGCCACGTGGTGGAGGCGGGAGAGGGGCAGCATACAGGGATCTTTCCCTGGGACAGCCGCGAGGGGGTGGGACAGGGGCAGAGTTCATGCTTGCCGGATTGCTGGCAGCAGGGACTGGCATTGCTTTCAACGTGAAAGGAGGCCAGTGCTATTATTAAAGTTTTAAGCAGCCACAAGTCTACGGCTTACCATGTCGGCCTGCTACACAAATTCCGGTGTCCTGCCCCGCTTCTCTGATTTACACTGCAAGACCCCAGGCACTGAATGCGAAGGCCGAAAATTCGACCTTGTCCTGAGTGCGCATGTGATAGGTGCTGTGCATGGTCTAGTTCACAGAGAAAGACTATGTTCTTTGTTCACCCAAAAATTTATCTTTCTGAGGAATTCACTCCCTTTTTCCCATCCCACAGCTGCGACTGTCTCCCGACCTACCCTGGCATCACACTCCGAGAGGCTAGCGCAGATGAGGCGTAGGAAGAAGAGGATACGGGAGGACATGTTCTCAGAACTTATGGGCTGCTCCCGAGCCCAGGCAGCCCAGCAGACCCAGTGGAGGGAGAACTTGTCCCAAATGCACCGATCAGACATGGAACGGGAGGAGAGGTGGCGGCAGGAAGACCAGCAGGCGACTCAAACGCTGCTTGGACTAATGAGGGAGCAAACGGACACGCTCCGGCGCCTTGTGGATGTTCTGCAGGACCGGAGGCAGGAGGACAGAGCCCCGCTGCAGTATATCTGTAACCGCCCTCCCCCGCCACCAAGTCCCATACCCCCCTCACCCAAAGTCCAAAGAAGGAGGGGCGGCAGAGTCCGTGAAAACTCTCACTCCACCCCTGCAGACTGCTCAAGCACCAGAAGGCTCTCATTCCCCAAAATTTGAAAAGTCCTTTCCTTCCCGCCTCACCCAAGCCCCTGTCCAAGTTTCATTCCCCAGTTTCATGTGCAGTTGCTAATAAAAAATATGTTTCTGTTAATTACTCTTTCCATCATGTTCTTTTAGAGGAGAGTCTGTCTGAAGGGGGGGAAGGGGGTTGGTAATTGGACAGGACAGTCACCTTTACCAGGGTACAGAGGCGGGGGCAGGCTCAGCAGCAGGGCACACACACATTGCAGTCACTAGTTACCCTGGTCAGTCTGGGAGGTGGTTTTCATGTTCTGTGGCGGGGGGGGGGGGCTCTGTGACTTTGTGGCAGGGGAGGGCAGTTAGAGATCTTATGCAGCGGTCCTTATCCTGGATCACAGAGCCACGCAGCAGGGGATCTGTAACCGTCCTCCCCCTGCCAGAAAGTCACATAGCCCCCACACACAGAGTTTAGAAGCGTCCTTTGCATCAGTACACTACACCCGCTCCCCACCACAGTCTGCGTCCCAGGTTCAACACTTTACCGAGAAAACAGTAATAAAGAAAACGGTGTTCATTAACAAAATTCAAGTGATTTTATTTTTAAACGTGTGTTGGAAGGTGGGGAATGGGGTATGTAACTGGAGAGGATAGTGAATATTTACTTGGTAAAGAAACGGGGGCAGGTTCAGCTTCTCTGTACACAAACTTAATAGTCACAGGTTACCCTGCTCACTCAGGAACCTAGCTTTCAAAGCCTCCCGGATGCACAGCGCGTCCCGCTGGGCTCTTCTAATCGCCCGGCTGTCTGGTTGGGCGTAATCAGCAGCCAGGCTATTTGCCTCAACCTCCCACCCCGCCATAAAGGTCTCCCCCTTGCTCTCACAGAGATTGTGGAGCACACAGCAAGCTGCAATAACAATGGGGATATTGGTTTCGCTGAGATCACAGCGAGTCAGTAAGGTTCTCCATCTCCCCTTGAGATGGCCAAAAGCACACTCCACCACCATTCTGCACTTGCTCAGCCGGTAGTTGAAAAGTTCTTTTTCAGTGTCCAGGGCGCCAGTATAGGGCTTCATGAGCCAGGGCATTAGCGGGTAGGCTGGGTCCCCGAGGATGACTATAGGCATCTCCACATCCCCAAGAGTTATTTTGTGGTCCGGGAAGTAAATACCTTCCTGCAGCCGTCTAAACAGACCAGAGTTCCTGAAAACACGAGCGTCATGAACCTTGCCCGGCCATCCGACGTTGATGTTTGTAAAACGTCCCCTATGGTCCACCAGTGCTTGCAGCACCATTGAAAAGTAGCCCTTTCGGTTAATGTACTGGCTGGCCTGGTGGTCCAGTCCCAGGATAGGGATGTGAGTTCCATCTATAGCCCCACTGCAGTTTGGGAATCCCATCGCGGTGAAGCCATCTATGATGACCTGCGCATTTCCCAGGGTCACTACCTTTGAGAGCAGTAGCTCAACGATTGCGTTGGCTACTTGCATGACAACAACCCTCACGGTAGATTTGCCCACGCCAAAGTGGTTCGCGACTGACTGGTAGCTGTCTGGCGTTGCAAGCTTCCAGAGGGCTATGGCCACTCGCTTCTGGACACTCAGGGCTGCTCGCATCCGGATGTCATTGCGCTTCAGGGCAGGGGACAGCAACTCACAAAGTTCCAGGAAAGTCCCCTTCTGCATGCGAAAGTTTCGCAGCCACTGGGATTCATCCCAGACCTGCAGCACTATGCGGTCCCACCAGTCCGTGCTTGTTTCCCGGGCCCAGAATCGCCGTTCCACAACATCAACATGACCCATTGCCAACATGATGTCCTCGGCGCGGGGTACCGTGCTTTGTGACAGGTCTGTGCCACTCTCAGACTTCAGGTCCTCACCGCGCTGCCGTAGCCTCCTCGCCCGATTTCTCAGCATCTGCATCTGGGAAAGGTGGATGATAAGGTGCGAGGTGTTCACAACAGCCATAACTGCAGCGATGGTCGCAGCGGGTTCCATGCTCGCAGTGCTGTGGCGTCCGCGCTGTCACTGACCAGAAAAGTGCGCGAACTGATTTCCCGCCGGCGCTTTCAGGGAGGGAGGGCGGGAGTGACGGTCGGATGACGACAGTTACCCAAAAGCACCCTCGACACATTTTTTTACCCAGAAAGCATTGGCGGCTCAACCCAGAATTCCAATGGGCAGCGGGGACTGCGGGAACTGTGGGATAGCTGCCCACAGTGCACCGCTTCCAATGTCGACGCTTGCCCTGTTAGTGTGGACTCACAAAGTCGAATTACTGTCCTTAGTGTGGACACACACGTTCGATTTTGTAATATCGATTCCACATATTCGATTTAAGTAAAATCGAACTACTCTCGTAGTGTAGACATACCCTCAAAGAGACTATGGCCCAGGATGGCCATTCAGCCGACTACATGGATATTGATCTTAAAGGCCTAAAGAATTAAAGGTGTTTATAAACTCTTTCATTGTCAACTTGACATATTTTCATGGTTATTGAAACATTTTATGAACTTTCACATACTTCTTACAATTGAGCTTAGGTTAGGGATACATTTTGTAGGTCTCATCGTCACAACACACCACAACTACCATTCTTGAAGGATTTGTCTGTCAAACCGTTAGTGTAAGCATTTATGTATTTGCTTTGTGACTGATACTGTTGCATGGTCTTTTCTGTAATTTTCCTTAGTGTGGCCAAGTCTGTATGCTCCTTTGAGCAAGGTTCCCAAAGGGAGAGATATTCACTAAAGTAAATAGGTTAATGTGGAGGCATTACTGTGTATACAAGCTTCTTCACTCACTCTACTCTCCTAAGATTATCAAAGCCTTCAGTTTCTTCAGTAATTTTTTTACACTCCTTTTAAAACAAAGTGATCATTTCAGCCCTGGTTTGGTTTTCCAATTTCTGAACAGTGAGGACATTCAGGTAGGGGATGAAGATTATTTCCATACTAAATTATCTGTTTTTTATGCTTCAAGAAGTTGAACATCAGACTCTTGTTCACAACTTGCTGTTGGAGTAGATCTTACAGGTCCAATTATGTGTACTGCAGATGACTGCACAAGGTCAAATTTAGCAAGGTTCCTGCGAGAAGCAAAGATCATCACCTTGTGGTACTGGGGCATTTCCAACGGAAATCTCTGGCTAACGGGGCTTTGGTAACTATAGTCCCACAATGATCTGTGGAGATTGCAGTGCCAACTGAGGTTTGGGGAACAGAATCAATTGATTAGAAAGGAAAGTTGCAAGAGGATTTTATTGCTAACAGTGATTTAGTTGTCTTTAATGTTGGCACTGTGACTTGTACGTAAAGATCATATGGCACACGGTCAGCAGAAGCATGTCCATGAGGTACACATGGAATATTTTGGAGGATGTTGGAAGTGATCATCAGTCTGTTCTCACATGTTGGAATGGGAAGATTGCTCCCATTGGTCCTTCTCTTCTTTGCTTCTTTTCTCTCTTCCCCCTCTTACCCCGCTTGATTCTTCAGGCTCTGAGAGCTTGTTATATCTGGTAAAGATTGGATGGGATGATAAGAAAGTAGGACAACTCTTTTTTAATCACTCTTAGTTCTGCTATGAGCTGTTTCCCCTGGAAGCAATGGTTTTCAATAAAGGGGTTTAACATGGGGATTTAAGCAGAAAAAGCCAGCATTCTACTAAACATGCAGTTACTGTGTGTCACTACTAAGCCCAAATGCAAAGATATTGTAGTGGCACTTGGTTTAGCAAAAAGATAAGGCAGGAACATGTGACAATTCATTAATAAATATAGTGCAATATCAGAAAAGTAGAGAAGATAAGAATATCAGCTTGTACCTTTATCAGCAATGCAATAAAATGAATCAATTAATGGTGTTGCAGTAAAATGGTAATTTTTTAGGTGAAGTACAGAGATGCTGCTGTCTCAGGTATATACAACCTACTTCAGATGAAGCAGACTTGCTTTGCTATGTCCAGTATATGCTAATTTTTAAAAAAAATTGTAACCACACACACACACACACAGAATGCAGGAGAGAAAATCCATCCATTTTCCAGGGACCCACACTTCAGCACGGGCTGCTATAGATATTAATTCATTAATTTCAATTCTTTGCAGTTTTTAAATGGATGAACATTGGAAAGCCACCCTTGGCTATGCCCACAGAAATTGGGCAAGCATGAATGAATCAACAAAGGAAGGACTAAATCACAGAAATAGGCTAGATGGAATATTTTTAAGTTCATATCTATCTAGTTGAGATATTTCAAACATGAATACCACTTTTCATGTATTTACAGGCAACTGGGAGCCAGAATTCCTGCATTTTATTGCAGGTTCTGCCACATGACCCTTGGCAAGTCATTTAACCTCTTTGTGTCTCATTTCCCCCACCCATAAAATAGGCATGACAATTCTTATTTGCCTCACAGGAGGGATCTCATTTCATACATGAAATAGATTGTGATGATCACAACTGCTATTTTAATACTGGATTATTAATGATCATTATTACTACAATTGATTACATGGGTTACAGCTGTAACCAGAGCTACTGAATGCTTTGCTGGTCACAAAAAGGCCAGAGAAAGCTCAAGTTATTGCTGAATCAGCCACCTGCTATGTGGAAGATGACACATGCTAAATATGTGGGGCTTAGAAAAATGAATTCCCCTATGACATGTAAGAGACATTTCCAGGCAAGTGCCATTACATTCTGAAGAATCTAAGCTTTATTAAAAAATAGATTAGCCCTTATAATTTGGAAGAAAATACTACCAGATGGAAGCCAAGAGTTACTGATGCAGAGATGTCTTTCTTGAGCCTAGGGCAAACAGCTCTCAGTGCTTTTGCTGCTGTTCAGAACTTTCCCAATGTGAAAGCTGACTAGATTCTTGACATTTTTCATTACAAATATTGGAATCCCTCTGGGTAGCTGTGAAGCTGACAAGAATCAGGCCAGTGTCACTCTGTTTAAGCTTGGGAAAGCTCTGAGCAGCGCCAGCAGACCTCGGAGCTATCTACGCCAGAGGAAGACCCAGAACTAGGATGGGGGAGAGCTAAATTGTCAGAGACCTCACCCCTTCAAGAGGTTGAAGGCTCCAGCATGGAAGGTGGGGTAAATGTAAACAGAGTGTTCCTTCTTCCTTCCAGAGGAGTCACATTTTTTCAGCTTCTTACATGTCAGAGACTGCAAAAAATTGAGTCCTCTAATAGGGCCCAGAGACAGCACAGCAGCCTGGTAGAAATGAGGATACTTTGCCTCTCATTTGGTATGGTCCTTGGCTATTGGGGTTCTTCATCTTACGTTAGGGTGTAGAGATGGGTGGAAGAGAGAGACTGATGGATTAAGTTAGAGAAGTGGTGTGAGTACACACACACACACACAGAGAAGGTTGCATTTTAAAAAGCATTTTAAATAGACATTTGACAATGTTATAGACTTGCATCAAAATATCAAGGTAGAGCTGGAAACACCTTGTATAGTTAACTTTGCCTGACACTTCCTATTAAAAGACACTATTTAGTTTATAACTTTGTCAAAATTTAATGTATGTGTTTCTCTGGCTGATATACAAGTTTCAACTAAACTGATTCAGCCATTTCTGAGATTGAGGGCATGTCTACACTACAAAGTTAGGTCGATTTTATGTAAATTGACATTGAGCCTCTGATTTAAGCAAGTGGATCCTGCATGTCCCCACTATGCTCATTGTGTCAGCAGAGTGCATCCTCACTAGCAGGGCTTGCATCAACGCACAGAACGCTGCACTGTGAGTAGCTATCCCACAGTGCATGGAGCCAAGTGGAATGTTGGGTTGGGCTTGCAATGCCTCATGGGACCAAAACATTTGCACAGGTGGTTATAGAAACATGGCATTAGCCTCCCATGATGCACTTACCTCCCTCCCTCCATCCCTCCCTGAAATCAACAGCAAAGAAATCAAGCCTTTTTTCGCACCTTTTTTCCTAAGCCTGGGTTACCTGGGTAGACACCATAGCTCGGCAAACATGGACCCCGCTCAGCTGTACACTGTTGTTGTGAGCATTACAAACACCTTGTGCCTTATCCTGCAGAATTTACTCAGCCAAAGAAGGAGCTGCCGCACGGAACAATTTGATGCCACGCAAGCAGCCCTGCTGGAAGCCATGGAGCAATTTGCAGATGCTGGTGACAGTTACGCATCACCTTGATGTGGTGGAGCACTGCTTCTGGGCATGGGAAACAAGCACTGACTGGTGGGACGGCATAGTTATGCAGCTATGGGATGATGAGCAGTGACTGCAGAACTTTCGAATGCGTAAGGTCACTTTCATGGAACTGTGCGAAGAGCTTTCCCCAGCCCTGAAGCACAGCAATAGTAAAACGAGAGCTGCTCTGACAGTTGAGAAGCGAGTGGTGATAGCTCTGTGGAAGCTTGCAAAGCCAAACTGCTATTCATCAGTGGGGAATCAATTCGAAGTGGGTAAATCTACCGTGGGGTCTGTTGTGACCCAAGTTGTCAGGGCAATCAATAGACTTCTGCTAAGAAGGGTAGTGACTCTGGGAAATGTGCAGGACATAGTGGATGGTTTGTGCCGCGATGGGATTCCCTAACTGTGGTGGGGCTATAGACGGAACATCCCTATGTTGGCACCAGCCCACCTTGCCAAAAAGTACATAAACTGAAAGGGGTACTTCTCAATGGTGTTGCAAGCGCTGGTGAATCACAGGGGCCGTTTCACCGACATCAACGTGGGATGGTTGGAAAGGTGCATGATGCGCACATCTTTAGGAACTCCAGTCTATTCAGAAAGCTGCAAGCAGGGACTTTCTTTCCTGATTGCAAAATAACCATTGGTGATGTTGAAATGCCAATCCTGATCCTGGGAGACCCAGCCTACCCCTTGCTCCCATGGCTCATGAAGCCATACACAGGCAGCCTGGACAGCAGTAAGGACTGGTTCAGCCATAGGCTGAGTAAGTGCAGAATGGTGGGGGAATGTGCCTTTGGATGTTTAAAAGGCCACTGGTGTTGTTTGCTTACTAGGTTAGACCTCAGTGAAAGCAATATCCCTATTGTTGTTGCTGCCTGCTGTGTGCTCCATAATATCTGTGAAACAAAGGGAGAAAAGTTTTGGCGAAGGGGGGGGGGGTTGAGGCAGATCACCTGGCAGCCAGTTTTGAGCAGCCAGACACTAGGGCAATAAGAAGAGCACACTGAGACGCTTTGCGTCTCCGTGAGGCTTTGAAAACTCGTTTCAGCAACGACCCACAGTAATGTGACACTTATGTGTGTTGCTCCTTACCAAGCTGTCCCCTTCATTGCATGTACTCCCCTGTAAACTCCACCCCCAGTAACCAGTGTGCTGAATGAATCAAGAGCCTTTTCTCCTCAATCCATTAAGTTTTATTATGCTCACAAACACACAGAGACAGCAAAGAAAAGTAAGATAGCCTGGGGCAAAAGGGCTGATAACACTGTGTGGGGGGGAGAGAAACAAGGACAGCTTGCTTACAACTGCACTGCAATAACAATCAAAGGGGTGGGAATGGGCACCATCTAGTCCTTGTACCCTCCCCTGGAGTTGATTGCAAGGGATACCGGACTCCCCTCCCCCGCATTCTAGGACGTCTGGGAGAGGAGGATGTGGAATTTGGTGATGATGGCAGCAGGTTCAGCCCAGGCTGCAGTGGGACTGTAGCATCCAGCTGCCTTTCTTGAACCTCAACCAGATGCCTCAACATGTCTGTTTGCTCCCTCATACTCCGCACCATCTCATCCTGTGTGTCACACTCGTGTTCCCTGCATGCTCTTCTGGCCTCGCAGTCCTTGTGCAGGCTGTCGGACAGTGCAATCCTCCATGCGCTGAGCTTCGTCTTGTCACTCTCACAGGCGCACATTAACTCACGTAACATGTCCTCCCGAGTCTTCTTTTTCCACCTTCTAATCTGGGAAAGTCTCTGTCCCGGGGTGGAGGATGCACCAATGGACAAGGTTTCAGCTGCAAAGAATACAAAGCACAAGGGTAGCACTGAAGGTGCATACATTGTTTCTGGTGCAAGGTTAATTCTTTTTATTAAAGAAACAGCCCTCAATGCACTTCCCTGCAAGCCACAACAACATAATCACAACCGCTGGCAACAGCAAGAGTCAGTTTGCTGCTCCAGCCACAGTGAGTAAGGCCCTGAGGCATGGGCAAGAGATCATGTGCTGCAGCTTTTGTGAAGACAGCCTTGGGATCAGTGGTTCCAACCTCAGAAAAGCCCCCTTTCCTCTAGCATCCTGGACAAGCACCAGTGTAAAGCCCCACAAAATGTTTGATTGTTACAAAAGCGGCACCAGGTTGAGGGAGAAGGGAGACAAACAGGAAGCGACCCCCCATTTTTTAAATGCTGGTTGCAATACGCGGTGATCCCTTCCAACCACAACCAGGGCACACTCAGGAAAGCATGGTTGTGTGACCCAGAATGCACCAAACCGGGATGGATTACTTGTCAAATTGCTTGCGGTTTAAATGCTAGCATTTGAAACTTCCTCCGTTTCCCCTAGGAGACCATATGCAATATCACTCTCCTGAGGGTAACAGAGGCAGAAAGGGAGCAGATGCTGCAATGCTGTGTGCTGCAATGATGCCAGAAGAGTTAATACTGGAGTGGCGCGGGAAAGTGTCCTACCGTGGTGGATGAAATAAGGCAGCCCTTCCCAGAAACCTTCTGCAGAGGATTGCAGAATACCTCCATGAAAGCTTCCTAGAGTTCTCCCTGGAGGATTCCTGGGCCATTCGCGTGCACATAAACAGTCTTTTTCGAAGGGCACCCTCTGCATAGCTGGAGTGGTCACTGATAACCACTATACCTATCTTTTTATTCAGATTCAACATTAAAAATAATAGCATAGACATTGCCCACTCCACTGGCTCTGCCTGAATCCCAGACACCAGCTGGGCTGTGACTTAATCACTCTTTCTCTGTCACAATTCTAATAATTTTGGCCTTAACCTCTCTATACCTCAGCTTTCCATCTATAGAAGGGGGATAACAATACCACCTAGTCTCACAGGGGTGTTGTGAAGATAAGTGTATTAATGTTCGTAAAGCACTAAGATATGATGAAACCACCATAGAAACACCCAGGAAGAAATTTAATAATTCTGTATTCAGTGCAGGGCGTGGCTGGCATGCGTTAAAGCTTAGGCCTAGGCCCACACATTGGATAAGGAAGATAAAAAGAAATATTGAATAGCAACCCATTCCCTGAATGAGGCAGGGGTCCTGTGGGAAAAAAATAGCATGTGACCATGTCATTAGAGATGATCATATGTCTTGCCAAATGCAAAGAGGCCAAATTAAGGTGTTACCGGCAATTTGAATTCTGGCATTTCCTAACTTTTGCCTGCCTAACTTCATAACCTGAATGTTCTTTTAAACTTTGTTGTCTTTAATATTACATTAAAAAACTAATTATAGCAATTAACACATGGGAACCTAGACATGCCAAATACCCAGCAACCACCACAGGGAAAGTGGGAGAATGTAATTGCTTCATGTTGTAACTTTTCTCTGATGTTGCTCCCCGCAGTGTGTCATTCTGAGAGGGCAGGAAATGTAAGGCTGTTCCTACTCAGAAACCTAAGCAGTGAGAGGGCTGTGAAGAAATATGTACCTGAAACTGATGATCAAAATTTTAAGCCTATCTGCTCAGTAAAGTAAAGCAAAGCATAGGAATATAGCAGCAATCACATCAGCTAACATATGCTTTTTAAATTGAACACCAAAAAGCAACACGTCATCTTTGCATCTACCAATGGCAATATAGTTTGTGGTTCCAGCATATGGTGATATCAATGATAATCATCCTGATATTTTGGTCAGTCTCAGACCTTTACAAACACTGGCCGGGAATGAAGAGACAAAAATGGGTTTAATCTCTTTCAACAACTTCCAGATGCCCCTGTATCTTCCTGAGCTGCAAACTGTATGTGAAAGTGACAGAAGCCTTTTCTGCCTGAAAACCTGTGTATAATTTAAAGGGAGAGACAAGCTGGAATTTTATGCATCTACTTATAAGCTTATCTTACCAAGAAGACTTGGCTTTCTGAGTTAGTTAGTAGCAGCAGACAATCCAAATGTGCCAGTGACACCTTTCTAGCAGAAAATTATGCATTAATGCATCTGGATGTATTGGGAGAATAGTTGTCACATACCTGTATGTGTCAGCATAAAAATAATAGGAGATTGACTGTTTTATTTCCCCCCAGAAATCCTATTACTTACTTGTTTTCCTAAAGCCCTGCTTCCTTAATGGAGAATAAATTCATCACTTATACTCTCCTCTTAATTAACTCTGATTTTTATTCCAATTAACTGCAAAAAACCACAGTGACTGCAGGCAGCCTGGGAGATGGATGGTAATCTTCAAATGAAGTTCTTGTAAATTCATTATGATATGGTACGTACTGATGACATCTCAAAATCTGCATTTAAAAAAAACACCACTGACCACTGTATTTTTAAAAATGTTTTATATTTTAGTAGAAGCCAGAGAATTACACATGAAAAATGATGTAAAAAATTAAAATAAAAAGATTATACATGACAACATATGTAGATCCCTCAAAAAAGCCTCCCCCCCCACCTCCCCACAGTTCATACTCTCTTCAGCTTGGGTGACCATATTTCTCCAAAGTAAAAACTAGATACCACCCGGGGCTGACCGCCAGAGCCCCGCGCCACCCAGCACCTTGCATCCCCCGCCCCCCCGAAAGTTCCTCCACATACCCAGCTGGGTGCATCCCACTTTTGGCAAAACTGGGCATTCGTTCCTTTAGCTTTTGCCAACTGATCAGCAGTTGGCAAGAGCAAACGGGACAAATGCAATTTTGAAAAAAACAAACAAACCAGGAGGTCCAGGACAGAGCTTAAAAAGGTGACTGTCCTGGCCAAAACGGGGTATATGGTCACCCTATCTCCTTGCAGTCTTTGAAACCTGGCACTCCCCTTCTAATACTACATCTGAAGCTGCACTTTGTCCTGCACTCTCTGCCCTGTTTGATCTGACATGTCCATGTCACCCTGTCCTTTCCATTCTCTCCTCCTTCACGTCCATTGATTCCATGGTATATTATAATTTACTGATTATAATGATGTATTATTTATTTAATATCTAGTATCACATTATATATCTATTGGCCCAGCCTGTGGGAGCTGGACTGGTCCCTCCCTGTACAGCAGGTAAACTATTGATATATCAACAGAAAAGGGGAATCATGAACTTGGTTCTACAACAGCTATTTAAAAGTAACGTCAGGAGAAATTTGTTCCTATATTTCAGTTTTTCAGAAATGTAGGACTAACTGAATTGTTTTTATGAATAATTTCTTTTTCACATTACAAAATATTTTTAAATACAAGTAAACATTCTTCTGCAGTGTTTGTAACCCAAACATTGCAGCACTGTGCTAGCCTTTAAATCCTACATTTCAAGATGGAAGAGGGGGAAAAAAGCCTGATTTGTTTTTCATACCAGATGTCCACTAATGCAATTCAACCATCTTTTTGCTGTGTGTGCAGTACCTAGCATATTAGGGTCTTTGTCAATGACTAAGGCACCACCACAATACAAAAATACACTATAACAACCACTTTCTTTCGCATTTCTGATTTACACCAGTGAGAGAGAAGGATGAAGCAGAGACTCAGCCTCTGAATAAAAGTGCTGCTATACGCTTTCCTTCATTCAAAAACATCTTTGGATTAAAAGGGAGCAGCAGAGATTCAGCAAAGATGTGTTCATCACACACTGCTTCATGAAACAGGATTTTGACATTTGTATTTTGTGACTCCCCAAATAGTCCTCTGAGATGCTTTGGTGTTTCTTCCCCTCCCCTCCCCACGACCTCCTCTGACTTTAATTAGAATATTCATCAGCCTGGTTAACTCCAAGCACCTTTTAAAGGGGAATGGCAATTTGTAGTGTTCTAATCATCTCACCTACTTGTAAAATATTTTAAGCCACTAATATTTAAAATAAAATGGTGTTGCTATTTAAAAAAAAATAAAGCTGTCACATCTTGTCATTGGGGGTTGGTCCTGCACCCACTGAAGTCATTGTCAAAACTCCCACTGACTTGCATGGTGCAGGATGAGGCCCAATGTGCTGACACAGGTTTGGGACTTTCATTGTGAGCAAGTGGCTGGGCTTACTCTTGTCTGGAGAGTAAGTGTTACTCACTGTACAAAGTCCCAACCTGATTCTCCATCCCACAGCTAAACAAAAAACCCTAGGTACACATTAGAGAGTGTGGTCGTGGACAGGAGCGGCGCCAGGGTTTTTCCGCCCTAGGCGGCAGCACTCCTCCTCTGAGCATTCGGCAGCGGGGGTCCTTCCACTCCACGTCTTCGGGGCACTTCGGCGGCGGGTCCCGGAGCAAGTGAAGGACCCACCACCGAAATTCCGCCGAAGACCCGGAGCAGAAGAACCCCCCGCCTCTGAATTTCCACCGAGGGCGGCAAAATGCTGCCCCCCAAATCCTGCTGCCCTAGGCGACGGCCTAGTGGAAGCGCCAGCCCTGGTCGTGGAAGAATTTAGCAAAGGCCTTGGGAGGGCATTTCAGCCAGGGAAAGATGCTCACTCTCTGTACTAGTATATTCTTCTGCATCAGGCATGCCCAGATTTGATGCTTCCTAGCCTTGTGTCTGGAGCTGGCAATAAGTGGGGGTACATGTACTGAAGTTTTTCCTATATATCACCTGTGTTCAACTGCACACACAGCTACAGTCAGGGAGTTTTCTGTCTGGTAAATAATTAAATTCATGCTAGAAAGAGAATGGACAAAATCCTTAAACCACAATACTTCTTAGGGAATACTCTGTCAGAAGGCTGACTGGGAAAGACTGCCTAGTCTGTTGCAGTTCTAAGACTCACTGGTGGTGGTTTCGTTCCAAACAAACTGTTATTTTGCTTTTGAAGTTCTAGATGATCCATCAGTTCTGGATGACAATCCCAACCCATGTTTTGATTAGATGTGTTCTCCTACTTCAATCTGGTGTTCTCTGAAGTTTTAATTTCAACTGTAATTCCCTTGATAAAATGATACAGTACAGGAGCACCTTACTTGGTGACTATCTGGCTCCCTACTCCCTCTCTCTTATAGGAACTCTTCTAAGCATGTCTTTTTGGGGCCTGGTCCTTTAAATTCAGCAGAGAGACACAGCTACAGTCTTAAAGTAGCCAGTTGGTTCATGTTCTTGATTCCTGTTACATTATCCCTTTCTTATTTCCTAAAGGACAGCCCTTGTGAACCATCACAACTATCCCATTATAATTGTAATTCCTGCTGTTAACAAGTCTCTCCAGCAAAGCGGACCCTCATTTGTTTCAATTTTCAACATTATCCCAAAGCAAACTTCTGTGAGAATTCTGGTGGTTGATTGCTTATGCAATACTCGGTTCTGAGTCACTTTCCCAGGAGCATCATCATCTGCCATTGAGTGCGTGCATGGGTTGTACATAGTCGAATGGCCTCCCAACACGGAGGGCAGCTGCAATATAAGCAGGAACCCTGTCGAATAAGCAGTCAAGAACAATCTGATGGCACCAGACATGGCAAATGCAGGACTCCATTAAATAAGTCTGCAGTCAATCATAATTAGCTCCATCCAGTTCAGTGCCCCCTTTCTTCTCTTCCACTGTTGCAGCTCTCCTCCTGCTCATGGAGTCTCAGTACGGCCACTTTGCAACTCAACCCTCCGGTCAGGTCACCCTGTGATTTCACCTTCTGAGGGAGTCTTTCAAAATCCCTCTGCACAAGCAGCATCAGACAGTCCTCGTGCCCACTGCTCTGACTAGGTCACTCCCACAGCGACTCAGGCAGTCTTCCTAATCACCACTCTGCAATGGATAGTAAGGGAACGCAGGCCTGCCAGCTATTCTAGGTTCCACTCCAGGGTCCTATAGTGAGCAGGGAAGGCCCAGACCTTAACTAACCCTGCTGCTCTCTTCCCTGGACTACATTCTACAATGCTTCTTTAAGCATCTCCTTCATCAACTTTCCTAGTCAGAGCCCTCTATCATAGCCCTGCTAGGTAAACCTTTCATCATGGGTTCCTATCTCCCCTTCCTTCTCCCTTACTTCAGAGACAGCAGGCTTCCTCTCTGCTGCTTGCCCCACTGTTACCAGCCTCCTGGCTTTATAGAAGCCTTGCCTGTTCCCTCACAGGTGAGCTTCCTTCTAATTAGCACTCTGCACACACACAGCCTAAATCTCCCGTTTGCAGCTTAATTGGCCAATTGGGCCTACTTGGCCTAATTTAGCTCTTTCAAGGCCAGTGTGAGGAGCATACCCCATCACACAGAGTCACACTTCTTGCACTGGTAGCTGGGTAGGGTTGGTGTAGGCATCACGCTGGTGCTGCGCACCACCCAAGGATACCGCTACACAAGAATCATACTGTGGCTGATCATATGGGCTGTGGGGATGGTTTGATCTGGCTATGCAGCACAAAGCAGCCTTATTTCAGGGGAGAACTACTCCCCTAAACACTTTTGCTTCAGGACAACATGTTGAGCAAATGTGCAGATTACAGCCACATTTACTAAGCCTCACACTTGTATGACACACCGGCCTCCAAAGAGAATGCACAGAGTACAGTTTCCTTTCAAGAGAGGTCTTCAAGCCTCTTCAGTGCCTAGCACTAAACAGCAAGTGAACCCATTACATTCCCCTTGTTCCTCCATTTTATCTAACACATTTAAATAATTCATGCAATAGCTATAAAAATACAGAAAAGGAAAAGTGTTTCAAATTTTGCTTCCATTTGTGTACTTCAGTACTATTCAGGTTAAAAACAGGTCCATTCAAGCTGAAACTAAATGCATTTTGGCTTTGGGATTTAACATGATTACATTTACAATGGTCTAGATGGAATGATCCTTTTCTTCACTAAGTGTTGCTATTGCAAAATTTCCCGTCCCACCTGAGAGAACAAATGCCATTGCTGATAAGCTTGTTGCTTTGAATGCAGTAAACTCTTACCACACATTCAAAATCTGAAGAGAGCACTATGACAATATCCCCCAAGAATGCCTGATGCAATGAAAGATTGATGAAAAGAATATGAGATGGAGGTTCACTGTTCTTTTCTGGGATTGCTGACAAACTGTTTTGTCTAATGAATAAGCTATTTTCCCTTATTACAGTTCAGCCCTCCCCTTATGACAGCTCTGCCCCCAAATGACTATGGGATTTGTACAAGTGCTTAAATAGGATTCTGGTTGCAAACATTTTTCCTGTTTTTACCCAAATGACAGGAAATTCTGGCTGTCATGTTTTGCAAATGATTTTTCATAGACTTCTTGTTCAGTCTGCTAAAGCAATTGGGTTGCTTTTGTTTATAGTAAAGTTTTATTTAAAGAGATTTTTTTAGTACATAAACTATTTCTATATCTCACTTATTTCAATTAAATCCACTATTAATAAACCATATATATTTATAGATTCATCAATTCGAAAGCCAGAAGGGACCATTGTGATCATCTAGTCTGACCTCCTGTATAACACAGGTCACAGAACTTCTCCAAAATAATTCCTAGAGCAGATCATTTAGAAAAACATTCAATCTTGATTTTAAAATAGTCAGCGATGGAGAATCCACCAAGACCCTTGGTAAATTGTTCCAATGGTTAATTACTCACACTGTTAAAAATTTACACCTTATTTCCAGTCTGAGTCTGTCTAGCCATTGGATCACATTATACTTTGCTCTACTAGTTTGAAGAGCCCATTATTAAATATTTTCCTCATGTAGGTACTTATAGACTGTAATTGAGTCATCCCTTAATATTCTGAACATCAGAGGAAGAAAATGAGGTGATTATAAGGGTATCATCAGAGTTCTGTATCCTACATTATTCCTATATTAAAGTATTTTTAGTGGCAGTTTTAGGTAAGGGATCATCTCTATCTACAAGACTTAACATAAAAGAACAAGTTAACAAAGTCTGAGTTATCTGAGGCTTTTGAAAAGACTATCTACTCTTTCCACTAGAAGTTAGTGGGTTAAAAGAAGAATCTCTTTATCACACCACAATTTGCAGAAAACTCTTTCCTGCTAACTGTTCTTAGCTGACATGCCATGTTGTGTTTCATAACATCCATTTATATTAGTCCTGCTGCATTCCATTACAAGACCTGGCATGACATGAGATGTGTGGCTGGTGTGGAAGGATTTGATATGTCTCAACATGGCATAGCTGCCCCAGGAAATTTGAAAGGATCTACTTTTCTGGGGAAAAGAAACAAAAAACCCACAATTAACAAAGCTCTGGTTTTTAAGTGCAAAAAAGGCTTTTCATCTTCCAAAAAAATAATACTATCAGCTAGCACTAATACTAATACTAGCAACTAATACTAGCAACTCCATCACTCTTGCCCTCAAAACAAATGACATAACTACTAGTTAAAATTTGTTGGGGTGGAGACCACGTTGAATGGGATGCACAGTTTTGAAACAAGAAGAAAAATAGAATGAACACACAACTTTGATTCAAAGTTACAGAATGTTTTTGAAAGTTCAGTTAAAGCTTTGTGTTTACATAATTAATGTAGTATTATTAGCATTGAGTTACGTATATTGCAATCCATTTAGGATTTGGGGTCCATTGTACAGATGGATGTTCTACAAACACATAGAAAAAGACAATCCCTGCCCAGAAAAGCTTACCTTCTAATTTAAGATGAAGTTCGGGAAACCTGATAGCAAGTGTAAAAAATCGGGATGGGGTGGGGGGTAATAGGTGCCTGTATAAGACAGAGCCCCAAATATCGGGATTGTCCCTATGAAATTGGGACATCTGGTCACCCTAGATGAGACTCATCAAATCAGTGCGATACACAACAGGAGAGAAAGGATGAGGGTAATGAAAATAAGATCACAGTTACATAGCTTAGAGCCTCTTACGCCTGATACAACACCTGACCTTAGATTTAGATAAATCTGAACCTGTGACTCCGTTATAATAGATCCCACAATTCAAGGGGTTAGCTATGGCTTTCCTCTCCTTCCCTCCAGCAATAAATGCCTGACTTTGTCGGGATCATGGATGCATGCCCTTGTTACACCGTCTCTCTGTTTTTCTGACCTCTACCTTCCTTTTGATCCAGCAGAATATTAAGATTGACAAGAATCCTGCTCTCCAAAATATTCAGAAAGCAGGATTGATGTCAGTTTCAATCTCCAGCCAGCAGGAACATAGGAAATGCCAGACCGGATCAGACCCAAGGCCTCTCTAGTCTAATATCCTGTCTCCAACATTGGTCAGCATCAGGTGCTGCAGAGGAAGGTGTAAGAACCTGGCAGCAGACAGAAGTGGGATAATCTGCATCCCACATTAGGTCTCATTCTAATCTCCCATAGTTAGAGACTGGTTTAAGCCCTGAAGCATGAGGTTTTCTATCCCTTCCACTAAAAGAATGGAACAGACAGATGTAAAAGGGGTGGTGAGATGTGCATATGTATGTAACAGATCCGGTGCTTTTGGTTGTTGGGTTACTTAGTTGAGGGGCTGAGATTTAAATTAGGCTGCAGCCCTGATTTTGAAATCTAATAGTTCCCACACAAAAATGGGGAAAAGGGAGAGCATTTAAAAAAAAAACACTTTTAGCTGCGGTCCTAATCTTGGGCTGAAATCCTGGGAACACTTATGCCCAGGCTTAACTTTACACATGTGACATGAGTAGTCCTATTGATGTCACTGTTACTGCACATGTGCATTGTTAAGTACACATGTAAGTGTTTGTAAAATTGGGACCTCAGTTTTTCATCCCTGACAGAGTACTCTTAATGAAGTTTAATGTGATTGGGATCAAATTCTTGTTAATCTTACTCACAGGACTAGGCCCTCCAAAACCACTGGGACTACTCATGTGAGTAAAGTGGACGGGATTTGGCCCATTGATTGTAAACTCACCAGGGCAAGGACCTATTTGCCTTGTGGATCTATTTGCCTATAAAGCATCATACACAACTATGGCACTGTATATATAAAGGTCTGATTCTTACTTAAACTAAGGCCTCTTTATATCACTCTGGCAATGTAAAATGACCATAAAGGAGGTATAAATGTAATTTGGTCTCACTTTAAAGCCTTTTTATACTGCCAGAGCACTGTAAAAGGGCCTTCATGTCAATGAGAATCAGTGCCTAATAGTTTACATTCTTCTCCAGTACTGGCCGCCACTTCCAGCAGTTCCCATTGGCCTGGAGCAGCGAACCATGGCCAGTGGGAACCGTGATCGGCCGGACCTGCGGACGCGGCAGGTAAACAAACCAGCCTGGCCCACCAGGGGCTTTCCCTAAACAAGCAGCATCCCAAGTTTGGGAAACACTGTTCTAGGGTATGGAACACACATACCCCCAACAGATCAATAAATGTTCTATTCATAAAACCTCAGCTTGTTTCTCCCACTTGTTTTGCCCCTGGCTAAGGTGTTTATTTTTCAGTAACAGTGAAAGCTATCCACAATTAATCACTTTTTGCATTTTATATATGTATTTTTGTTTTTACTCAGGCTTTTAAATATGCCATAATGTCTCATTGCTGGAAATATCGAGTACTGATGCCAGAGCAGTAGAAATAACAATGCTATATCCAAAAAAATGCTCTGGTCTTTTATATCACACCATTACCCTGTAGACTGCTTGTGTAAGAGATGGCATAATTGTCAAAATAGTCATTCTGCCAAATGCAAAACTTCTAATCGTGTTGTGAAATTCCCATTTCAGTTGGGCACTTTACAAAATAAGTTTTTTTTGTAAAATGACTGAAAATGAGGACATGAAAATTAGGCGCTGGATAAAATGCTTTGACCACATGCACATTTCCTGTCAAACTGGACGAATGTATCTAGTAGGGTCCCATGGGGGTCCAGTCCTGGGTCCAGTACAACTCAACATTTTCATTAATGACTTGGATAATGGAGTGGAAACTTTGCTTATAAAATTTGTGGATGACACCAAGCTGGAGCAGGTTGCAAGCATTTTGGATGGCAGGAATAGAATTCAAAAATGACCTTGACAAAATTGGAGAATTGGTCTGAATTGAACAAGATGATATTCAATAAAGACAAATGCAGAGTACTTATGTAACTCTTCTGCCAGCCAGAGTTGGCAATAACAAGGGCTGGGTTCAGTATCCTTTCCCCCTCAGGTTTTTAAGTCCAGCAACCCAAAAGTCCCTTTAACATGCCCGTCCCTTTTCTGCACCCCCCTCACAGTTGCTGTCCACGGTCCATGCAAACCCAGAGTTCAAAGGTGCATCTGCAGAATTCACCTCCCACCCTGAGTGGAGTGGGGGTTATGGAGACACCTTACTCGCTCCGCTGCTCAGGCACTCGCTCGCCACCTCTCTCTATCAGCTGCCCGATTGCCACACCTCTCCACCAGTTGCCCTGCTGGCCGATTGTCAAGATGTCTTCATGGCCCACCACTTAACACAGCTCTCAGTGATTTCAGCTGTTAGTGGGGGAACCTTACTGATACTGGGCAATCTCTTGCATCAGAGACACTATCCCAAAACAGGTCTAATACTTAGATCTAGGTATCACTGATTTCAGCTCTGCAGTATGTAACAAGACTCTCAATTGAGCCTAAATTAGCTGTTTTATTACACAGTGGAGAGAAGAAGGGTCAAATGGTATCTACAACCATTAAGCAGGGCCCACCCCCACCAACCACAAGTACTTATCCCCACTTTCTGTCAACTCACTGGGCTTTGGAACCCATGTCCCCTGCCTAGCAAGTGCCATTTAGTTGAGGGTGAATCCCTCCATCAGGATATGCCAAGTACAGTTCTGCTGCCCTCGATTCACACAAGGATAACAATCCTTTATTACTCCTGCCCCAATAACAAGGAGACTGGGGATCCAACACCAGCCAAAAGTGATCATTTGCGCAAACAATCCCATCATGCTGAGCACCTAGACAGGATGGGTGTGCCCATGCAAACGAGATCAGCTCCTGAAATCCTCTTCCACAGCTCATCACTAGATGTCAGGGGAGAGCTCATTCAGACTCTGCTTACACTTAGGAAGGAAAAATCAAATGCAAAACTTCAAAATGGGGAATAACTGACTAGGCAGCAGTACTGCTGAAAAGAATCTGGGGCTTATAGTGGATCATAAGTTGAATATGAGTCAACATCATGCAGCTACAAAAAAGGTTAATGTCATTCTGGGGTGGTGTTGTGACAGAGTGCTGAGGGCTAGCACTTAAGCCAGCACTCTAAGTCGCTGTTAGTACCAATTAGGTTCCCTTGGAGAAGGCCTAATTGGACAGAGATATACCTGGTTACCAGGCCAGATTGGGGCTCGTGAGTCAATGACCCAATTAGCTCATTAACATGGAAGCTGGAGGGGGGGGGGGTAGAATCAGAGACTAGAAGAGCCTGACAAAGGAGGGCTGCTGAGTAGAGACACCTTATCCGCCCCTCCCCTTTTGGAGAAGGGGATAGAAAATTGAGATACAGCTTGTAAAAGCGTGGAGATGCTTTTGTGCATTGGTGGAAGAATTAAAAGACTGTAACTACATTACACAGGGGTGTTTACAAGCAAGAAGGTCTCAGTGTGGTCTATGTTGGTGGAAGAGGCGGGGCTGCGGCATGCTGCATCACAGATGTAGCAACAGGAGTGTCTGAAGTAAGAAGTGAGTGGTAATCATTCTGTTCTACTTGGCACTGGTGAGGCTTCAGCTAGAGAATTGTCTAGTTTTGTGAGCCACTCTTTAAGAAGGATGTGGACAAATTGGAGGGAGTCCCAAGGAGAGAAACTAACAAAAATGATAAAAGGTTTAGAAAACCTGACTTCTGAAGAAAGGTTAAAAAAATGACGCATTTAGTCTTGAGAAAAGAAGATTGAGTGTGTGTGGGGGGGACTTGATAACAGTCTTCACATATATTAAGGGATGTTATAGGAGGATGATGATCAGTTGGTCTTCATGACCACTGAAAGCAGGACAAGAAGTAATTGGCTTAATCTGCAGCAAGGGAGACTTAAATATTAGAAAAATCTTTCTAACTATAAGAATAGTTAAGCTCTGGAACAGACTTCTTATGGAAGACTTAGAATCCCTATCACTGGAGGTTTTGAAGAACAGGTTAGACAAACACCTGTCAGGGATGGTCTAGGCATACTTTGTCTTGCTCAGCGCAGAGGGCTGAACTAGATGACTTCTTGAGATGCCTTCCACCCCTACATATTTATGATTCTATGATACTCACTGAATTAAACAATCAAATGAATAAAACGTTAGTCCTCATTGCATGCTATCAAATACAAAAGACATAATGTCCAATATAGTAAATGCTATGTGAATTTGTATCACTACAGGATGTGGTTGCTTAATTAATAATTGAGATGTGAGTGACATTCCAGGTTCTTTCTGAAATATTTAAATATGTTGACTTTGCATCTCTTCTGGATCATGAGGGTGTCATTAAAAGAATCTTGGCCATTGATAGTAGAGTCACATTGAATAGCGTCTCTCATGAAACAATCTTTGCATGAATTAGAACTAAGTAGAATCAACCAATTAGAGACATTAAACCAACTTTCCAAAGCCTTCACAATAACACGGTTATGTCATATAGTTATATTAATAGCAGAGATAAGACAGTTACATAGTGTTCAGATCCAGGTCTGGATTGGATACGGTTTAGGCTAGGGGTTGATGTTTGGGTTTAAGCTCTAGTTAGAGATATTGTTCAGATTTTATGGTGCAGAAATCTTGTGAGTAGTCCGTGCAAGATATTGGCCCAAAATACCAATTTTGACTGCAGAAAATCTCACAAGGCCATTTCTTCTCATGATATTTTGGCTTCATCCTAATTGGAACCAAAAAAGTAGGTACCATTTGTGTTTTTATCCAAAAAGATAGGGCTCAGATCCAGGGATTCTATTCTAACTACCCTAAAGTTGAAAGGTTTTGGATTCAATGTCCTGGTTTTGACTTACTTCTGACAGCTCTGTTATATGATTCATTATGCACTAATATGACTATTTATTTTATAAAAAAGTCTTTCAGGCAGAAGCTTTCTGTCTTTTCACATATTATCAGTCCAGTAACTTAATGATTTGTAGTTTTACTCACCTGGTCAAATGCCCAAGTGAAATGGTCGTTTAACAAAATGACTGGAAGTTTCAGTTGTTTGGCAAAAATGAATGGATGGACAATGCAGGCCATATTAATTGCTGGTGTAAGTCCACTGTCAAGAAAGTAATTTTGGTTCCAGCAGTGACTGTAACATAGACATAGCTTTTACAGCATAATCCTGCAGAGAGGAACTGCAGATCCTGCAGAAAATTCCATTACAATTCACTGGCTTTACCCTGAGGGAACTGCAAGAACTAGGAGCGACTTTAGCTTGGTGTCATACCACTGAAAGCCAGAAGGACCACTTGATCACCTAGTCTGACCTGTTGTATAACCTGGGCCACCAGCAGCGCCAAGCACCAGCACACTAAACCCATCAACCAAAATGAGACCAAAGTATTGCAGTCCGCAAGCGACTAGGCTATTATGTGCCGCAGGCACAGAATACGAGGAGACTGAGGTGCACCAGTGCTGAATGATTAAGTGAGATATACCCATTTAATCCTGGCAAGTGACCCCAGGCATATACATTTCATGCTAGATTTTGAATCCACAAACAGTAAATATCATAGGGCAAGGCTGAAGTGGATTGCAGGAGACTGATAGAAAATACTGTCTACTCTGTTTTCATGAGTCATAGCATATGTATAGTATATTTCCAAAAGTCTTTATACCACTTACATCCTGTTTACTTTGGTTCTCTTTTCAAGTGACAGAGTGATTTATTAACTGTCTTTAAAAAGTTCCATTTCACTGAACAAATGATAAATATCAAAACCTGCAGCCTGACCTAACATCAATATCAAACTGACTCAAACATCCATAGGCTCTGTTTGTTTTCCAAAAAATAAACAAAAGTGGGGTGAATGAATAGTCAATCTAAGGAAATCTGAGTAAATTATTATTTGTATTGCCGTAGCACCAAGAGGACTCATCCTCATTATGCTAGGCCCTAAATAACCATATAAGAAAAAGATGGTCCCTATCCCGAAGAACTTATAATAAATTATTTTAAAAGAAAGTAAAAATTGTACAGCAATCAAACATATTTCCTGCTTTTGTTATCAAAGGTGGCTCTTCATATGGAATATCATTGGTGTCATTGTGTCACAGCCAGGAATGCTGGAAAGTGAGACTGTATATAAGCAGATCCATTTCTTCACAGCAAGGAAGACTGGGAAAGGAGCAAGACCTTCTCTGCATCTTTCCTGACAGAAAATGAGATTTGGAAGGAGACAGGAGCAACCGTTCTCTCCCTGTTGCCAACTCTCACAATTTCATCACATGTAGCATGATTTGAGCTGGCATTGAGCCAGTCTTGTGATGGCGATGATGCAAGAAACTCCAGCCCTCTTGTGAATTTCAGCCCTGCCTGGGAGAAAACCACCTCTGATTGGCTGCCTGCCCCACTTCCTCAATCTTTCTCTCCCCGATCCCCTCACAAGCTAAGAGCTGGTTTTGGGTAGGAGATGGGGAGGAGAGAGCAGGAAGAACCCAGCAGCTCCCTCATCCCACCTCTCTTCCTGTGAACAATAGATCTGTCTCTCTTTGCTCCTTTCCCCTCTGTCCATGGAACACTAGGCCTGGGAAGGGTGAGAAAGGACCTTGCTGCAACTATCCCAGGCTAGGGAGGTGGGATGGAAAGCCTCTTAAACTACAAGAGGAGCAAAGGTGAGGCAGGGAGAGGGGTGGTATGTGAAAGAGACAAGGCTGCAGGGTGCATCGTTAATTTATGTGGGGATTGCAGTATTTTACTTATGAGCAGATGTCAAGATAAATCCTTTATTATGAAAGGAACTATGTATAGAAATGAGGTATCAAATGTTCTGCTACTCTTTGTAGCTGCACCATGCAACTGCCCTGTCCTCCTAGGCTGCTTTGTTTCTGCCCCAGCAGGAAGTGTGTCACTAGAAACCATAGACTGCATCTAGAGAGTACAGGAAGGGTTTCCTTCACAAAACACTCCTGAGATCACTGAAAGCTTCTTTTTACAGTGTAACTGGCAGGTGGGAAGAGTTGGGTTTCTCCCCCACCCCTCTTTACTTCTCACTTGTATCACTGTTTGCAGCATTTCATCTTTAGGTGTTTGTCTCCAGTTCATCCCACATGCCTGGAAATACAGCACATGACACTTCTTTCATATTCACATGTATATTTAGTGCTTGTTCCAGATCATCAGGCTGTGTATTGTGAATGTGTCTGCCATTATTAAGTAGCTTCCAGGCTGGAACTCCAGGATCCCATCTGTGACCGGAGTCCCAGGGGAGCCAACTGAGGTCACTCAATTAGGGTGAACAGCAAAGAATGGGGCAGACAATCCCCCAAACTGCTGGATATTCCAATACTTAGATTTACCAAACCAGCACAAAACAGCTTCTATAATACCTCACTGGTTACCCAGAAGCCAACAACACAATCGCCTTAAAGTAACTGAGCCTCAAGCATCCTTCCAGACACCCAAGTCAAATATGATGAGTATTATTGAAAATCTTATTCATCATATACAAAAGTTCTACCTATCCCAAAGGTATCCCATATTACCTCCCAGGTTAATGAATATTCCAGATCTTACCCAAATACACGCTTACAGACAATTCTTATTAACTATACTAAAATTTATTAAAAAAAGAAAAGATAGAGAGCATTGGTTAAAAGATCAGTATACATACAGACATGAGTACAATTTTTTGAAATTTGGATTCACAGCAGAGATGATGAACTTTGTAGTTGCAAAGAGTTCTTTCAGAATTAGTTCACAGGTTATAGTCCGATGTTTATATTCAGGGTGGTCCAGTCAGAACTGGAATCTGAATCCTTATGGCTTAGGCTTCCCCTGCATGAAACCTCAAGCAGATCTGAAATAAAAAGGATTGGGACCCAAAGGTCTTTTATACAGTTTCAGGCCCACTTGTGACAGCTCGGAATCCTTCGGCAAACAATAGGCACTCATGGGGACTTTGAAGTGGACCCATTTCCTAAGCATCGCATAATTATCTCCACAGATTAACATAAGGGAATTTCCCATTTTTCCACCATTCGCAGATGATTTGCTATACATTTCAAAGAGAGATGAATACAGCGATATCTTATATTTACAGTTCCTTTAAATGTTAAGATGTCCTTTTGATCTCTGAATTAACAGAATACAGCATAGACAGGGACTGTTTGATTACATTGTTAATCATTACACAAGATATAAGTAAACACATACAATTAGTATTACCTTTAATATCTACCAATATAGAATCATAGACTTTAAGGTCAGAAGGGACCATTATGATCGTTTAGTCTGACCTTCTGCACAACGCAGGCCACAGAATCTCACCCACCCTCTCCTGTAACAAACCCCTGACCTATGTCTGAGCTATTGAAGTCTCAAATCATGGTTTAAAGACTTCAAGGTGCAGCTAATCCTCCAGCAAGTGACCCATGCCCCACATTGCAGAGGAAGGCGAAAAACCCCCAGGGCCTCTGCCAATCTGCCCTGGAGGAAAATTACTTCCCGACCCCAAATATGGCGATCAGCTAAACCCTGAGAATGTGGGCAAGACTCATGAGCCAGACACCCAGGAAAGAATTATCTGTAGTAACTCAGATCCCACCCCATCTAACATCCCATCACAGGCCATTGGGCATATTTACCGCTAAAGATCAATTAATTGCCAAAATTGGGCTATCACATCATACCATCCCCTCCATAAACTTATCAAACTTAGTCTTGAAGCCAGATATGTCTTTTGCCCCCACTGCTTCCCTTGGAAGGCTGTTCCAGAACTTCACTCCTCTGATGGTTAGAAACCTTCGTCTAATTTCAAGTCTAAACTTCCTGATGGCCCGTTTATATCCATTTGTTCTTGTGTCCACATTGGTACTGAGCTTAAATAATTCCTCTCCCTCCCTGGTATTTATCCCTCTGATATATTTATAGAGAGCAATCGTATCTCCCTTCAGCCTTCTTTTGGTTAGGCTAAACAAGCCAAGCTCTTTGAGTCTCCTTTCAGAAGACAAGTTTTCCATTCCTAGGATCATCCTAGTAGCCCTTCTCTGTACCTGTTCCAGTTTGAATTCATCCTTCTTAAATATGGGAGACCAGAACTGCACACAGTATTCCAGATGAGGTCTCACCAGCGCCTTGTATAACGGTACTAACACCTCCTTATCTCTACTGGAAATACCTCGCCTGATGCATCCCAAGACCCCATTAGCTTTTTTAACGGCCATATCACATTGGCAGCTCATAGTCATCCTGTGATCAACCAATACTCCGAGGTTCTCCTCCTCTGTTACTTCCAACTGATGTGTCCCCAGTTTATAACAAAAATTCTTGTTATTAATCCCTAAATGCATGACCTTGCTCTTTTCACTATTAAATTTCATCCTATTACTATTACTCCAGTTTACAAGGTCATCCAGATCTTCCTGTATGATATCCTGGTCCTTTTCTGTATTGGCAATACCTCCCAGCTTTGTGTCATCTGCAAACTTTATTAGCACATTCCCACTTTTTGTGCCAAGGTCAATAATAAAAAGATTAAATAAGATTGGTCCCAAAACTGATCCCTGAGGAATTCAATAGTAACCTCCCTCCAGCCTGACAGGTCACCTTTCAGTATGACCCGTTGTAGTCTCCCCTTTAACCAGTTCCTTATCCATCTTTCAATTTTCATATTGATCCCCATCTTTTCCAATTTAGCTAATAATTCCCCATGTGGAACCATATCAAATGCCTTACTGAAATCGAGGTAAATTGGATCCACTGCGTTTCATTTGTCTAAGAAATCTGTTACCTTCTCAAAGAAGGAGATCAGGTTGGTTTGGCACGATCTACCTTTTGTAAAACCATCTTGTATTTTGTCCCAATTACCACTGACCTCAATGTCCTTAACTTTTTTCCAAGACCTTGCATACTACAGATGTCAAACTAACAGGCCTGTAGTTACCCGGATCACGTTTTTCCCTTTCTTAAAAACAGGAACTATGTTAGCAATTCTCCAGTCATACGGTACAACCCCTGAGTTTACAGATTCATTAAAAATTCTTGCTAATGGGCTTGCAATTTCATGTGCCAGTTCCTTTAATATTCTTAGATGAAGATTATCTGGGCCCCCCGATTTAGTCCCATTAAGCTGTTCGAGTTTGGCTTCTACCTCGGATGTGGTAATATCTACCTCCATATCCTCATTCCCATTTGTCATCCTACCATTATCCCTAAGCTCCTCATTAGCCTCATTAAAGACTGAGGCAAAGTATTTGTTTTATATTGGGCCATGCCTAGATTATCCTTAATCTCCACTCCATACTCAGTGTTTAGCGGTCCCACTTCTTCTTTCTTTATTTTCTTCTTATTTATATGGCTATAGAACCTTTTACTATTGGTTTTAATTCCCTTTGCAAGGTCCAACTCTACATGGCTTTTGGCCTTTCTCACTTTATCTTTACATGTTCTGACCTCAATAAGGTAGCTTTCATTGCTGATCACTCCCATCTTCCACTCCTTTTTTTTAATCACGTCTCTGAGATGCTTGCTCATCCAGCTTGGTCTACAATTCCTGCCTATGAATTTTTTTCTCTTTCTTGGGATGCAGGCTTCTGATAGTTTCTGCAATTTTGACTTGAAGTAATTCCAGGCCTCCTCCACCTTTAGATCCACAAGTTCTTCAGTCCAATCCACTTCCCTAACTAATTTCCTTAATTTTTTAAAGTTAGCCCTTTTGAAATCAAAGACCCTAGTCACAGATCTATTTTTGTTTATCCTTCCATTTTGTTTGAACTGAATTAGCTCATGATCGCTCAAACCAAGGTTGTCCCCTACAACCATTTCTTCTATGGGGTCCTCACTACTCACCAAAACCAAATCTAAAATGGCATCCCCCTTCTTGTTGGTTCAGCAAATACTTGGTGAAGGAATCCATCAGCTATCACATCCAGGAAAATCTGAGCCCTATTATTACCACTAGCACTTGTCCTCTAGTCTATATCTGGGAAGTTAAAGTCTCCCATAATCACACAATTCCCATTAGTATTTACTTCATTAAAAACATTAAAGAGGTCTCTATCCATATCCAAATCAGATCCCAGTGGTCTATAGCACACCCCAAGCACTATCCTGGGGAGGCTCTGGTAGCTTTTTTCCCCAATGTGATTTTTGCCCAGACAGGCTCTGTCTTATGCATTCCATCACTTCTTATTTCTTTACAGTCTACCTCATCATTGATATACAATGCTACTCCACCACCTTTGCCTTTATTTCTGTCTTTCCTAAACAGCACATACCCTTCAATACCTGTACTCCAGTCATGACTACTGTTCCACCATATTTCTGTTATCCCTATAATATCTGGTTTCACTTCCTGCACCAGTAACTCTAGTTCCTCCATTTTGTTACGTAGGCTCCTCGCATTGGCGTACAAACATCTTAATTTTTGCTGTTTGGCTTTGCTCACATTCTTTACCCGATTAGGCACAGACATTCTACCGCCAGTTTCACCTATTAGACTGGTATCTATACTACCCTTCCTCCTTATGTCCATTTTCCTACCCACGGCTGTATCCTTTCTTACTTCGTTTTCTTCTCTCTCAATGTTAAAATCCGGCGTGGAGATTACCTGGACATCTCCTATCTATCTCCCTCAAATTCCTAGTTTAAAGCTCTGTTAATCAGTTGTACCAGCCTCCATCCTAGAAGTCTATTTCCCTCCCTACTCAGGTGAAGTCCATCCCGAGAGAACAATCCTCTGTCCATGAATGCTTCCCAGTGGCAATACATCACAAAGCCCTCCTTATAGCACCACTGCCTGCGCCATCTGTTGATCATCATAATCTTGTCACACCTTTGTTGTCCTTCTCTAGGAACAGGCAGAATCCCACTGAAGATGACCTGAGCCTCGATTTCCTTAAGCGTCTTCCCCAGTCTGGCATAGTGTCCCTTGATACGTTCCAGTGAGAATCTAGGCGTGTCAGTTATTCCCACATGAAGGACAATCAGTGGATTCTTTCCTGCTCCCGTTAGGATCCTCTTCAGCCTCAGGTCCACATCCCATATCTTAGCACCCAGCAGACAGCACACCCTTCTATTCTCTGGATCAGCTCTGGTTACAAGCCTGTCTATCCTTCTCAGTAAGGAGTCCCCAATCATGTAGACCTGCCTTTTCCTGGTAATGGTCTATCCCCTCTTCCCTCTGGCTGCAAGTCCTCTTGATTCCTATTGTCTCTTGCAATTCACCACAACCCATCCCGTATCCTCCTGGGACTCATATTTGGTGTTGTTATCACCATTGACTCTGCCCCTCTTCCTATAGGACTCGCTGCTCTTCTCTTCTTCCTTGCCCTCTCAGCTTCAGTGACCACCTGCTGTGCCCCTTCTTCATTTTCCAACTCCGCAAACCTGCTCCTGAGCTCGATTTCTCCTTCACTAGCCTGTCTTTTCCTCTGCCTGGTTCTCTTAGTCACATGCTTCCACTGTCCACTTTCCTCACCCAGCAGTTTCCCCTCAGAGTTCTTTGGGCCTGCTTCCATCTGCAAGTCTGAGCTTTTCGCTTCACCCTCCTCATGTCTTTGCTCCATCATCTGCTTGAACCCCCTTCTAAACTCAACCAGAGTTTCCACCTGCATCTCCAATCCTCGGATCTTTTCTTCCACCAGCTCTATCAGGCGGCACTTCATGCAGGCGAAACTCTTTTCAAGTACCCCCTCCTGGATCATGTCCATGCCGCAGCTTCCACATCCAGTCATCTTCATTGTGTCTTCCACTGCTTGGGTCACTACCTCTGTTGCCTCTGTATCTGTCATAGCCTTCTCACCTAAATCCTGTAAGTCCAGGAAACACAAACCAAACCAAAACACCACCACCCACAGCAAAAGAAACCCCCAACGAGCACCAAAACACTGCCAGAACACCACACACTCCCTTCACTAGCCTGTCTATTCCTCTGCCTGCCTCTCTTAGTCTTCCCCCCAAACTCCCCTTACAAACTCCTCTGTTTGCTGGCTCCTGTGCTGCTGCAGCTGTCTGTGCTGCTGCCTGACTGACTAGCTACCTTTATAGGACCCCCTAATCAAAGGTTTGCATTTCAAAGTTCTAGTCTCTCTAACATGTCTCCAAAGGTTGACTCTGGGTCAACTAGCCTGCAAGCTGTTTAACCCTTTCTGGCTATGCATCACACCATCATATTTATGTATTTTCAAAAATAGTTGCTGTATCCTTGTTTAAGTCCCTTTTTGTGTATTGCACTCAGTTGTTTGTGATCAGTTTCTGCTTTGAAGCTATGTCCACAGAGAAAGTCATGAAATCTTGTACATCCATACACCAGATCTAGTGGGGTTTTTTTTCAGTATGCACGTACATCGTCTAGGGCTATGACAGCCATGGAGATGCATATGGAACTGGCAACCAATCAGTTCCATGGTGCTGTAATAGGACTGCTCCCAGTCCACCTTTTGAGGCATCTGTGGAGAATCTTATGTCTTTCAATGGGTCAAAAAATTGCAGCATTGGAGCTGATGTCAGAATGTGCTTTAAATCATTGAAATGTTTCATGCTCTGGCATCTATGCCCATTCAGTGACCTTGTGGAGGAGATGCCTTAGGTGAGTTATGTAAGCTGTATAGTTAAGTATGAACTTGCTGACATAAGTCAACAGGCCTACCAGCCCTTGAATTCCCTTTTTATCTTCAGGTCTCAGTATGTTCAGCATTGCCCAAATCTTTGATTCATTGGGCAAGATTCCCTTTGAGATCAGTCTCTCACCTAAATATGTTGTTTGCATTGTTTGTTTGAAATTAACATTTGGTTTTATTCAGTTTAAGGTTATTATCTCTCACAATTTCCAGTACTCTCTTCAGTCATTCCTGATGTTCAATGGTGGTGCTGCCCCATATATGATGAAATACTTCTGGAGCTGAACATATTCCAAATGGCAGTCTAAGGAAGCAGCATCTGCCAAACAGTGTATTGAATATGCAGATCTTGGAGTTCACACTGTCCAAGGGGATCTGCCAAAATCCCATTGATGCATCTAATTTGCTGAAGAATCTGGCTCCTGCCATCTCAGACAATAGTTTGCTTCTTGTGGACAAGTGGAAGTCTTCTCCTATTATGTTTCGTTCAACTCCTTAGGGTCCATACACAGCCATAGTCCCTCCCTCCTTTTTTCCCTCGACAATTACTAAGGAGTGAACCCAATCTGTTGGTTCTTCTGTTCTCTGAATGATAGCATTTGCTATCATGTTTTGCAGCTCTTTTTCTGGCTTCTTTCTTAAGGCTTATGGAACTTTCTGAGTGTCATGTACCACAGGTTGTGTATCTTCTCTTAAGTGTATCTTGTATGTCAGTAGTTCTCAACCAGGGCTCAGGGCCCCCTGGGGGGCCACGAGCAGGAGTCAGGGGGGCGGCCAAGCAAGGCAGCATTAGATTTGCTTGGGCCCAGGGCAGAACGCTGAAGCCCCAATACATGGGGCTGAAGCCCAGGCCTGAAGCTAATGCCTGAGCAACTTAGCTTCGCAGAGTCCCATGTGGTGTGGGACCCCAGGAAATTGCCCTGGTTACTACCCCCTAACACTGGCCCTGGCTTTTATATGCAGAAAAACACTTGGTGTGGCAGAGATCGGCCATGGAGTTTTTATAGCATGGGGAGAGGGAGAGGCTCAGAGAGAAAAAGGTTGAGAACTCGTTGTATGTTACTGAGAGGCTCCCATTTCCTGTGAATACATCTTCCTACAATGCTACTAATACTTACCTATCTGGTTCCGTCTTGTCTTTCTATTGCATACATCCTTTGAACAAGACTAAGCACCTCACACCTGTGTAGGCCCAAGACTGATGTGTACCATCACAAACTCTTGTGTTACCCATTATATTTAAGTGTCAATGTGCACTCTCCCAATACTGGAATTGTTCCTCCATTACAGTCATTCACAGATACTTCTGATTCATCTACTTTTGTGTGCCCCTTACCTCTCTCTATTTCAGTGTCTATCTTGTGTGTCACATAAATGCCATTTGTGCGCATTTTGATTAGACAGTCTCTTGAGTTTTCTGCCTCTTAACATTTTTGTTCTTAAGAACAGCTCTTTCTCTTCATTTGAGGAATTCCTTTTTGCACTTAACATGTGCACTTTCCTGCATTCTCTGCACATTTTAGCATAACGGTTGGGTTTATTACAGTTTCTACATATTCACTTGAATGCCGGGCATTTCCTATACACATGCTGGTAGCCACATCGCTAGCATTGTTTTCCTGCTTTCCATGTAGTCATTGTCATGAGCTCTATGTCTTTTTCTAGTCTTTTTGTTTGTGTTTCTGTTTTTTCTGCTGCTTGGCATATACATACTGCCCTTTCAAATGTCAGACCCATCTCCCTTAGTAACCGTTCAGACCTTTTTTATATTGTTACACCCCATATTGTCTTTAATGAATGAGTCTTTTAATATTCCATGTTAAAAGGACAGCAATTTTAGTTTTATGTCTGTGACAAACTCATCTATTGTGCCCATTGCATTCTGTGTTGTCATCCTGAACACAACTTTCAAAACCAACATTTCTTCCTAGGAACACAATGATCCTCAAACATTTTAATTATTTTTGCAAAGCTTTCCTCTTTCCAATGTACGGAATTAATTGTAGATCTCTACGCAGGGCTCTGTGCCTGCCATTGTTAAGTGCAGTGCAATCTTTTTGCTCATTCTCCAGTTTAATTGCCTTTCATATACAGCTCAAATTGCTGTTTGAACATTTTCCAGGCATATTTAGCATTTCCCCTGATTCTCAGGGCTGGTGAGGGCGGGAGTTACTTGCAAGAGCAGCCATTTCAATGTTACCACTCACTGGGTATTCCAGCATGCTAGGCCTTCCACTCCTGATACCAAGTAATATCTTACTGATGAGCAGATGGGTGTCACGATAAATCCTTTATTATGAACATCACTATATACAAAAATGGAGGTTTGTTATCCCTATTACTCTGTATAGCCTGTGACTGCCCTGTCCTGGGCTTCTTTGTTTCTGCCCTAGCAGGCAGTGTCTCACCAAAAACCGAAGAGTGCATGAAGGATGTAGAGGAAATGTGGCATCACTATACTTCCCAGAGGACTTATTCTATCACACAGGGACTGTGGTGTAATAGTTAACTGCTGGGCTGGGGGATGGGAAGATGCAGGGGTGGGGAACACAGAGCAGATATAGGAATTTGGGATTTTGGGGAGAAGCTAGAAGCTCTGCACCATCAGGCAGCCAGCATGAGCTCCTGCAGTGGGGAGCAAAATAACCATACTCTATATATTTGGGAGTGTTGTCACACACTGGCAAACAGAGGCAGGGGGAGTTAAAAAATCAAATGACAAAAATGCTATGACTTTTTTTAAATAAAAAAAATCTCATTTTTGGACCAGTCGCATGATTTTTGGGGGTCTGACTCATGATTTTTGAATGTTCGGGATAGGCAATACTGTTTTCTCCATGCAAAAGGCCTGGGAAAGAGCTTGGGAAGGGCTTTGAAAGAAGTGTGAGAGAAAGCCTGGGTAGAATACTCCAAGCAGGGATGTTGTTTGGCCTGAAACCCAGATAGACTACTTTGAAAGGGAAGCAAAAGGACTGTAGCAAAGCTGAAGTAAGTAGTCTTAGAAGAAGATAAGTGGGGAGAATTTGGGGTTGCACCTGGTGCCCACTTTGTCCTCTAAGGTCTAGAAATATGAGAGGCATATATAGCAATCCCTGTTGAGTAGCCAACGGGTCATAGGCTCTCTGGAGGATGGCTTCCATTTTGTGTGTGTGTGTGTGTGTGTGTGTACTCCTCCCTTGGAGGAGAGGTTGACTCCAGGGGAAGAGTGGAATATATTTTGCAGGACAGCACTACCAGACTCCCCCTGTGAACAGCCATCCGGGCTTCTTGCACATTACTGGATATCTTATACTGCCTAATGGCCAGATTGGCTTTTGGAGACTTGGAATACCAATTAACCCCTTTCTTAATGACAGTTATAGCAATAGTGATTTCTCTGCATTGCTGTCACACTGGAAAGTGCGGAAGCTCTCCTTCTCTTCTGTTTCCACCCTGGATGGAAATTTTAATGAGGAAGTCCTGTGGTGCAATTTATAATCCCAGTCCCTATTTTTATTAGGAACACTCCTTGGGGACACTGGGGAAGGAGGTATCCATGGAACTACCCTCTTTTCTGGGTCCAGCTGTCTGGGAGGATTGAAAATATGGTATGGTATGGATTATAACCTGCTGCTGTGTGATGAAAGGATAAGGGAGGGAAGAGACTTGGGAATGCTGCCTGTTTTTCTTTGGTTCTGCCTTTGTCATAACTAGAAAGGGAAGGGTAACAATCCTCCTGTATACAATACTATAAAATCCTTCCTGGCCAGAGGCACCAAAATCCTTTTACCTATCAAGGGTAAAGAAGCTCAGGTAACCTGGCTGACACCTGACCCAAAGGACCAATAAGGGGACAAGATACTTTCAAATCCTGGGGGGGGGAAGGCTTTTGTTTGTCCTCTTTGTTTTTAGGGGTGTTCGCTCTTGGGACTAAGAGGGACCGGACATCAATCCATGTTCTCCAAATCTTTCTGCACAAGTCTCTCATATTTCAAACTTGTAAGTAACAGCCAGGCAAGGCGTGTTAGTTTTACCTTTGTTTTCTCAACTTGTAAATGTTCCTTTTGCTAAAGAGTTTACCTCTGTTTGCTGTAACTTTGAACCTAAGGCTAGAGGGAGTTCCTCTGGGCTCTTCGAATCTGATTATCCTGTAAAGTTATTTTCCATCCTGATTTTACAGAGATTATTTTTACCTTTTCTTTTAATAAAATTCTTCTTTTAAGAACCTAATTGATTTTTTCATTGTTTTAAGATCCAAAGGTTTGGATCTGTGTCCACCAGGACTAATTGGTGAGGGGATTGCCAAGCCTTCCCAGGGAAAGGGGTGTAGGGGCTTGAAGGGATATTTCTTAAGCCTACCCAGGAAAAGGGGGCAGGGCCGGCTCCAGGCACCAGCTGTGCAAGCTGGTGCTTGGGGCGGCAGATTGTTGGAGGCGGCATTCTGCCCAATCCTAGGGCGGCACCTAGGGAGAACCAGAGCGCCCTGCAGGGCAGTCCTCTTCCTTCCCTCCCCCCGACCGGAGCGGAGCCCTCGCGGCAGGAGGCGTCACAGCGGGAGGGACCGTATGGCAGCGCCCCTGCCGTAGGCCTGTCCGCCCCCTTCTCTCTCTCTCCCGCCCACTCCCTCCCCCTCCCCCAGCCAGTCCCCCTGCACCCGCGCTCCGGCCGGGCCGCAGGTTGGTTTTTTTTTGTTGGTTTTTTTTTGCTTGGGGCGGCCAAAAAGCCAGAGCCGGCCCTGAAAGGGGGTAAGGGCTTCGGGGGATATTTTGGGGGAAGAGGAACTCCAAGTGGTCCTTTCCCTGTTTCTTGTTAAAGCACTTGGTGGTGGCAGCGTATTTTTAACATAAGCTGGTAAAAATAAGCGTAGGGGGTCTTTCATGCGGGTCCCCACATCTGTACCCTAAAGTTCAGAGTGGGGAGGGAACCTTGACAGCCTTATTTTGTTTTAGGGACAGGGGAAGGTGATGCATCTGTATTTAAGCTCTGAATGGAGACCATGAAAGCCCCATTGATCCAGGCTGCAATTCTAGGAGTTAAAGTGCTCTTCCTTGCCTTTGATTTTGCTCATGTCCCTGGGACACCACTCAATGTGGTCCCTCCAGCAACTGTGGGATGATGGGCTACTGTTCCTCATTGTTGTCCTTGGTGATTGGATTCCTGATGGACTCAATAGGCATGGTAACCATCACAGACTGCACCACATCACAGATGTTGCCCAGAGAGGTGAACTCCTTGCAGCATGTGGCAGACCGGAGCAGTTTGGGCCCCAGGAGTCTTTACACTCTGCACACTTCCTTGTGTCCATGTGGCAAAACAAAAATCAGAAAAACAAGCTCCAAACTCAGGAAGAATTAGCAAAGCTGCCCAAGGAGGAAGTGTGCGCGTAAGTATGCGGTAAAGAAGGTGCTCAGGCTGCCATATAAAGGGAACAAGCAAGCCAGATCCTGTCAGAGCAGCTTCCACCATGGACAGGCTTCTTCAGACGCAGGAAGCTGACTACGGTAGGTCAGAGCCAGAGTGAAGGGGGACTGAGTCAGTGGCTGAAAAAGTGAAAAGCCTTCCTTTAATGTGGTTGGTGGCCTCATTTCTAAATTTGCATGCTCCCATATGGTCTGCACCAATGGAATTGGGCTACAGAAATATTACATTTTAAAATATTAAAATTGTAATTTTTTTTTGCGGCTGCCAGGAAAATGAACTAGAGCAGGGAAGCAGAGTGTGTATGCAGCTAGCAGAACACTGGAGGTTTTTGTTTGCAGCTGCCAGGAAAGGCCTCTGCTCTCCTGGAAGCTGCTGGGGGAGCAGAGGCCTCTGGGTGGTAGTGAGGCACAGTACAGAAGAAGGGAGTGGACTTTTGTGTGTGTCAAGGTACAGCTGGAGGGATTCAGATCTGTGTTTTTCTTTGTGGAAATTAAAATAATAAAGGAAGAATAGCTTGTCATGCTGGTGCTAACTCAAGGCCAAACAAAGGGCTTTGACCTTCTCAAGAGTTTATTGGAATATAAGTAATATCTGTGTTTGGATTTGTCAAATGTGCAGGTATCACAGCAGATGATGCTCCTTTGATAGCTGGAGCAAAGAATGCCACAGTATCGCTGCTCACTGCTCATCTGGGTGATCATGAAGAAAAAATAATTTAGTATCTGAAGTATAAGCCCGTGAAAAATGAGGGAAAGACAGGCCTAAATGCTGTCATGTCTGTTCTTATCCCTACAGTGAGTTTCTTTTAGATTATGTGGCCTAAAGCCCAACCAAGTTAAAGTGCTCTACAAAGAAATTAAAACTAGATATGTGAATTGCTGTACTACTGAGAGGTCCAAGGAACCTGTGCAACAGCCATCCTTGTGCAGAACAGACCAAGAAGAGCCAACAACTGATTTTCTAAATCAGTGTTTCCCAAACTGTGTTCCGCGGAACACTGGTGTTCTGCACGATGTGAATAGGTGTTCCATGAAAGAATCGTAATTTTAAAAAAATGGGTCTTTAAATTTTTCTTAATTTTAAATTTGGCATATTTGAAGCATAGTTTACAACTATTTTTGAATGACTATAATTAACATAAAACTCTTTTTCTGGTTATTGATAGATCTCATATTGAATATCATGGCATAAAGAGAACGTGGCACGCAAGCATGTTGACGTATACCCCTTTTGGGCACATTTCAGTTAGTGGTGTCGTACCCCTTCCGCTCGAGGCTGCGCGAACTGCAGCGGTATGCACACACCATTCTCTTTATGCCATGTTGAATATAACATATTCACTCAACATGTTCAAACCTGTGTGTCTTTACCGTGTGTGCGATAAGCACAACTAAACTACCTTCGCTCAAAACAATATAAATATTTGTGACAAACAAAATCTGACAAAAATCAGTATTTTAAATATTGTTACTAAACCTAATCACCATGGATTTGTGGCTAAAAGAAGGAACTTTGAAACAAAAAGCAAGTTCTTCTGGTACTCCAACTGTGGCCGAAATAAACGAGCAAAATATTGTGACACTTCAAAGTGAGGATGAACAATCGCAGTCTTTTGTTGCCAAAAAATCTGTTAGTACTAGTGAGTTATCCAAGATGAAAGAATTTCTACCGAAGTATATCAAAAAACAAGAAGAAGCAGGTGTTAAAAGACCGAAACGAAAGTATGATGAAAGTTATTTGTCTTTTGGTTTTACATGTGTTGGAAATAAAGATGTTCCTGATTCGCAGTGCGTCGTGTGCAACAAAATACTAGCAAACAGTTCACTGGCTCCTGCTAAACTTCGTAGGCATTTGGAAACCAAGCATGCTGAATACAAAGACAAAGATATAAGTTTTTTCAAGAGGCAGCGTGATTCACTTGGAAATTGTAAACTTTTGATGATTAAAATTGCTAAAACAGACAACAAAAGTGCAACAGAGGCATCTTATTGAGTAAGTTACCATATAGTGCTTGCCAGAGAAGCTCATACTATTGGAGAAACACTTATCAAGCCTTGCGCAAAAGATATTGTAACGTGTATGTTGAGCGAGCAGTCTGGTAAAAAAATTGATGCTGTACAGTTGTTAAATAATACTGTTGCACGCCGTATTAAAGATCTTGCCGATGGCATAGAAAAAGAGCTAGTTTGCCGACTGAAAATTTGCCATGAGTATTCATTGCAGCTAGATGAGTCCACTGACGTTTCAGGACTTGCTGTGCTACTAGTATTTGTCCAATATAGATTTAATAATATTATTGAAGAGGACCTGCTCTTATGTGAATCTCTGCAAAGCAACACAACTAGAGAAAAAATTGTTGATGCAGTTGAATATTTCATCAGAAAGCATGAAATTAGTTGGGGAAAATGTATTGATGTATGTACTGACGGTGCTCAGGCAATGATTGGGAAGATGAAGGGAGCTGTAACACGAATCATAAGTGTGGCACCAGAAAGCACTAAGAGCCATTGTGTTCTACATAGACAAGCACTTGCAGTTAAAAAAATACCAGCATATCTGAAAATTGTGCTCGATGAAGCAGTACAAATTATCAATTTTGTCACATCTCGACCACTTCAATTCAGGTTATTTAAAATTTTGTGCGAGGAAATGGGTAATCAGCACAAAACGCTTCTTTTACATACGGAAGTGAGGTGGCTATCCAGAGGAAAAGTGCTTGTGAGGCTTTTTGAGCTTTGTAGTGAACTACTGGTATTCTTCACTTCAGATAATTCAGGATAGAAAAATGCAGAAACACCAATCCCATTAAATCCCAAATTGTATTTCTGTTTATAAAAATAGATTTTCCTAGTAAAAATCTAATTTGTTTGGTGTTTGTGTATATATAAAAACAGTTTTTTAAAGTAGAACACTGTTTCTAATTTTGACTCTTGCACTTGATTTTTGTACTACTTTATACGCGCTTTCCAGATAGAAATTGTTAGTTCAAGTTATTTTAAATTTGTATTTTTGCTTTGTTTTATAAAATAAAATATATTTGAGCATAAATAACGCAATTTTTTATTTGAAAACCAAAAAAGACTACAAAATAATATTATAAGTGTTCCGTAATAGGCTAAAAAGTGTTCCGTGGCCAAAAAAGTTTGGGAAACGCTGTTCTAAGTGGTTCAGAAACTCTCAAAGAGAGCTGCATTCAAGTTATTTGTAGGCCCATATTCAACTGAACCCAAACCTATTAAGTCCAAACTTAATTTAAAACTGATTAACCTCTATGAAGATTAGAACCTTGTTTGGAACCAAAGATTTTTCTTCATTTAGTCTCAGACCAAGAGGTTTGAAAAGGAAACTACCCTGTTGTGAGATGCAGCTCTTATGAGCTAGTTGTCAGACATGGATTTGTTGTGCAGGCACAGATGGTGTACATGAGCTGTAACCACCACCACCACCAAAGTGCTTCATAAAAAGAACTCACCCTCGAAAGAGAAAAAAATTATTATTTGTGCTACTAAATTAAGTAATTGTGGGGGAGCCTTTCAAAGGCACAAGTTAGGGGCCTAACTTTCATGGGAAATCCATGGGGAATTAAATACTTAACTGGCGTTTTTGCCTTTGGAAAATTTCTGTGTCCATGCCTAGTTGTCCATTTAATACAGTCACCAAAAACTGCTCATTTTTCCTCACAGGCTATTTGGATCCTCTTGGTGAATTCTAACCTAAAATCTGTTCCATAAGATCTGTACAGCTATTTTACAGTCAGTGGCTAAACATTTTGTTCTTAATCAGGAAATACTCCCTTCACTTTGCTTGCACTACTGATTTGACAACAGCAAAAGAAGAACTGCATGTTCTTTAAACATCACATAGCTTATTGCCCATGCAGTGGTGATGAATTGATGAGTATGATATAAATATCTATACAGGCAGATACAGATATCACAAACTTTAGAAATGAATGTTCTTCCTTGGTTCCCTCTCTCTATATTTTTTTCTTCCTTTGCAGTAAGTATCTGATTATTTTCCAGATCTTCCCTGAGGACCATAGAGATCCATTTTTCAGAAAACTCCATAGAATCTTGTTTGGTTTTCTATATTCTTTCCAAACCTAATTTTGTTGTTGTTCTGATAAGGTTCTCTGCTGACTAAACTATAGGTTCAATCCCTCATTAAATATAACTCAGATGGTTCTCTGGAAACTTTAATCTTGCACAGGGAAGTGCAGTGCTATACAATTTCATGATAGTTTAAATGCAACCTCCGAGTTAGCTAGGGACTTGTCTTAGTATTGATTAGTTATCTACTAGTTTATCAGATTTCCTCCTTGAAATTTTACTAATCATTTAGAGTATAATTGCATATCTATACTGTGCTTAGACTTTTATATAACCTATCACCTCAGTATTTAAATACCAAACAAAATTGAAGCACACATTAACTTGAAACAGAAAGCTGTTTTATGCTCTGTTATTCCAGAGCAGAAAAGTGTGACTGATTGTAAGATTCTATTTTTAAGAACCTTGTTTTTGGGAGGAAAAGCTTTATTTTAAATATGGTTTTGCACCTTGATATAAACACTTGGGCTCTGATATTTTCTAGGATGGCATTTCATAGTCAGGGTCTTGCTGCCTATGTATGCTCTGTTTCCAGTGCCTGCTAGACAAACCCTCAACCAACTCAAGTGCAGCGTAGTTATCTTGGAAGAACATATAGGATAAATGTTTGGTGCTGTATAGATTAGCACCAGTACTTTGAAGTCTGTTCTGAAGTGAATCAGAATGTGATGGGGTGTAACAGGCGTTTGCTGTCCCTGGTGGAGACCCCACCACCTTGGCACACCCTATTCTAAGGGCTGGTCTACACTGCCGCGCTAGTTCGGCGGCTGGGGATCAAAGTTCCGAGTTCGATTTATCGCGTCTGGTCTGGACGCGATAAATCGAACCAGGAAGTGATCCCCGTCGACTGCGGTACTCCAGCTCAACGAGAGGAGTACCGCGGAGTCGACGGGGAGCCTGCCTGCCGCGTGTGGACCGCGTCTGAACCGCGGTAAGTTCGAAGTAAGGTATGTCGAATTCAGCTACGTTATTCACGTAGCTGAATTTGCGTACCTTACTTTGACTTGGGGGGTAAGTGTAGACCATGCCTGAGAAGGTGCCCTGCTGGAAAGGAAGAGCAACGAGTTCAGACCTCCAGGGGATGCCTACAAAGGTCTGCAGCAGAACCAGTGGCAGATTTAGAGTTAGTGGGGCCCTGTGGTCAGCTTCATTTTTGGGGCCCCTCCTTGGGACCCAGCCAAGAAAAAGAACATTTTCTCTTATCTTCCCCCCACCCCCATTTTTCATTATTTTTTTCTTGATCCTCCTCCTATAAGTAATAGGAAGTAAATGAAAATAAAGTGAGGTACCTTGATTGTTTTTGTAGTCTAACTTATTTTTCCACAGACCACTTGAAAATTGCTGAGGGTCTCGACGAACCACTTAATGATCTTTCCAAATATTGTTTGTACCGTTAGCTAACTATTGTAAAGTGCTTTGGATAAGAGCGCTTTATAAAAAAAAATGTAAAAAAACATTGGGGTACAGGGTCTGGCCAGGAGTTAGGGTGCGGGAGAGGGCTCAGGGCTGGGGCAGGGGGTTGGGGTGTGGAGCGCTTACCTAGGGCAGCTCCAATTTGATGTGAGAGGTGCAGGTGGGGATGTTGGGGGGTGTTGGATAAAATCTGTTTCTGACCTGTTTTATGTAATGTCCATCTTGGATTTGTAAAAGGACAACTAAGCCTCCATCTTGGATACCCTTCTCCTCAGATGATTTAGTGCCCTTTCAGCCTTTTTCAAATCAAGGAGGGGAAAAGTCAGGGCAGTTAGAGTCATGTGACAGCCATAATCTGCCTAGCAACTGCAGGTTATTTAGTGAGTGACACGCCTGTCACTCAGGGCTGTCCATTTGAGTGGCAGCCAGAGTCCCACACAGTTCAGCTAGCTGCCAGGAGCCCCAGAGGGTCCAGGACTCATAGGACTTTGGACTCTTGGTCTCTATTAACATACTTGTATTCAATTGCTACATACCATTAGTGAGCGCATACGTGCACTGGACTACGAAGTCAAGGAGAGACTGCGTGGGCAAGCACTGAAGACCTACCTGAGGGAGAAGATCTACCCAAGAGGGAGAAGACCTGCCCAGAGCACCTGTCCAGAGGGAGAAGAATACCCAGTTCCTGAGTTCCTGTTTGGTGTCCAGCGCCCCTGATTTTCACCACTATCCCCAGGGCCGGCTCTAGGCACCAGCAAAACAAGCTGGTGCTTGGGGCGGCACATTTTTAGGGGCGGCATGGCCGGCGCCAGAATGCCGCCCCTAAAAATGTGCCCTGGCCGCCCTAGCTCACCTCCGCTGCTGCTCACGTGCTGCTACTCGCCCTCCCTCCCAGGCTCGCAAGCCTGGGAGGGAGGGGGAGACTCCGAGTGGCCGCGGCGCGGGTGCTGCTTCTCCCCATCCCTCCTAGGCTTGAGAGCCTGGGGGGAGGAGGCAGGGCTGGGGATTTGGGGAAGGGGCGGAGTTGAGGCGGGCCGGGGGTGGGGTAATTAAAGAACAGGGGGGAGGGGGCGGCCAAAATTGTTTTTGCTTTGGGCGGCAAAAATCCTACAGCCGGCCCTGACTATCCCTGTTGTTATCCTGAGTTTTTGTCATTGTGTCCCTGTCCTCAGGATATGGTATTGTAATACCCATTGTGGTTTTCCTCTGTTTTACATCCGTAGGTTAAGGGGGTTTAAGGGCTCTGAGCTTCATGCTCTGGTAACTGTTAACAACCGAGTGTGTCTTCCTTATGTTGTTTATTGTCTGAAGGGGGTCTTTGTCTAGTTTACTGACTAGTGGCATAATAAATGTGTGTGTTACAACTTATTCTGCCTCGGTCTTAATAAATCACCTGATGGTAGATGCGGGAGGGAGTGGGATCTGCAGACAGCCCATCTTCTGAGCTGTGTAGACCATAGTTAAACTGTTTTGGGCTAACAGGGGGGTGCAGGAGTCAGGGAGGGCAAAGGGCTGGGGGTGTGTGAGAGGGGTGCAGGAGTCAGGGCTGAGGGTACAGGCAGGGCCAGCTCCAGGGTTTTTGCCGCCCCAAGCAGGGGAAAAAAAATAAAAAAAAAGCCGTGATCGCGATCGGCGGCACCTCCACCGCTCCGCTCCATTCTTCGGCAGCAATTCGGCAGCAGATCCTTCCCTCCTAGAGGGACTGAGGGACCCGCCACCGAATTGCCGCCAAAGAGCCGAACGTGCCACCCCTCTTCATTGGCCGCCCCAGGCACCTGCTTGCTGCACTGGTGCCTGGAGCTGGCCCTGGGTGCAGGGTCTGGGAGGGAGTTAGGTTGCAGGAGCAGGCTGGGGGTTAGAGTGCAGGGTCTGGCTAGGAGTTAGAATGCAGGAGGAGGCTCAGGGGTGGGGTAGGGGGTTGGGGTGTGGAGCGCTTACGTGGGGCAGCTCCGATTTGGTGCTCAGGGTGGGGGTGGGGATGTGGGTGCTGCAGGAGTCAGGGCATGGGGTGGGGGGGCTGGGTATGTGTGGGGGGTGCAGGAGTCAGGGAGGGCAGGGGGCTGGGGATTTGTGAGCAGGGGTGCAGGAGTCAGGGAGGGCTGGGGATGTATGTGGGGGTGCAGGACTCAGGGCAGGGGACTGGGGGTGTGGGCTGAGGTTGTGGGGGTGCTCCCAGCCCCCTGCCCCACTCCAGCCCCCTTCCCTGAGCGGCTCACAGCAGGAGGCTGGGGGGGTTATGTGTAGGGGGAGTGCGGGGCCCTGCCTTTGCTCCACCCTGCCCCGATTCCACCCCCTTCCCCAAGGTCCTGCCCCCACCTCTTCTCCACCTCCTCCCCCGAGCGCGCTGTGGCCCCACTTCTCCCCCTCCCTCCCAGAGCAACCTGAGTCCGGGCAAACAGCTGTTTGGCTGCGGGGGAAGTGCTGGAAGGGAGAGGGAGAGGGAGGGGTGGGAAAGAGGCGGGGGGGAGCTTGGCTGCCGGTGGGGGAGGCGCCTGCAACAGGAGCCGACAGGACCAAGCTTCTGCCCCCCAGCTGCCCGGCCCTGGGGCCCCCTGTCCTTGGGGGGCCCCATGCGAGGGCACCTTGTGTTTTATTGTAAATCCGCCTCTGAGCAGAACCAATGAGAGTTGGTTCTCTGGCACCTAGAAGGGTTGGGAGCAGGCAGAGGCCAGTCAGAGCCTGGCAGTCCAGAATGAAAGGGCTGGCTGCTTCTAGTAGGGGCCATTTCTGGGTGAAACCATGACAGAGGAGGAAAGTTGTTCATGCCCCAACCCAAGTATGCTGGGCCAGTCTGGGTCTAACCTTCATGACATTGGCCTTGGGTCTCTAAAGGACTAGTGTGTATATTATGGACTTTAATGCCCAGGTGGCTAGTTTGAGTTAAGGTTTAATTTGTTTTAACCCCAAAAGGAGATTGGACTGAGAGCTGAGCTGGCCAGGGGGCTGGGCCATGGAGGTGGCAGACCATTGTGGAACCAGTACACAAGGGGTTGCTAGAGAGGAAGAGTCTTTGTAATATCACACCTTGACATGAGGGGGTGCTCTGGGGGTGAGTACACTGTGTAACACAGCACGAGGAGCCAACAGTGTTTGCAAAGCAGAGGTGTGATGTGTTTGAGTCGCCTTTGTTGCTGAAGAGGTATACTGCTGCAACTTAAACCAGCGATGTCATTCTCCCTTAGAAAGAAGCATTATAGTAATGATTCGGAACAGTGAAGAATACGGTTGTGATACTATACTAGTTGTTAACTCAATCTGCAAAACAAAGCTAGCACTTTCCTTGGGCTGATTAAAACAGGCCATTTAAGCCTTGGTCCTTTACTGCCCAAGTGTAAAGTGTGTGTGTGAGAGAGAGTATAGAGGTAAAAAGTAATAAATGTCTTTTAATGCACTTTAGCATCTAGAAACAGATGTACTTTAAAAAAAAACAACATAAAAATGTTGTTAGAGGGTTGTGACGTTGCACCCCATAATGCTTTATAGAAATATGGTTATGAGTGTAAATATGACATAACTGGAATATGGTTTATACTTGATATGCCATGTAACATATATTTGCAAAGGTTATGATCTACTGAATATATTCATCCTATTTGTATGCATGTATCATTTTATATCTGAAGTTATGAGTGTTTGCTCTATGCTTGTATTTAAAGTGTTTGCTGTATGAAGCACATAGGGCAGATTTGGTAAACATAGTGTGAAGGGGTTATTCAAGTAATTGGGAGTACTTAACTAGCAATGGACTTTGGGAGACACGAATCCACATCTGAGCTTTCCTGGGAACGTTCAAACTAACATGTAAACAATGGCGACAGCCTGCAAAAAGCTGAATCATTCATAGACATGTGACTTGCCCAGATGGCTACAGACTCCATCTTGTTCCTGTGATTTTGCACAGGAGAACAAAGAGGTTTCTGCCCACAAGAGAGAGAATATAAAAGGCACTGGAAACACCTCCATTTTGTCTTCAGCTGGCTCAGAAGATAGCCTCTCCACCCCCAAAGAAATGCCTGAAAGAAACTGGAACAAAGGACAGTAACTATGGGGGTGTGAGTGATTGCTGGACCCAGACTAGGAAGGAGTCTAGTCATGAAAGAAGCTTATTGGAACATCTCTGAGGGTGAGATTTACCTGCATTTAGTTTCCTACTGTATTAGGCTTGGACTTGCGTGTTTTTGTTTTATTTTGCTTGGTAATTTACTTTGTTCTGTCTGTTATTACTTGAAACCACTTAAATCCTACTTTTTATACTTAATAAAATCACTTTTTGCTTATTAATTAATCCAGAGCAAGTAATTAATACCTGGGGGAGCAAACAGCTGTGCATATCTCTCTATCAGTGTTATAGGGGGCAAACAATTTGAGTTTATCCTGCACAAGCTTCATACAGAGTAAAACGGATTTATTTGGGGTTTGTATCCCACTGGGTGTCTGGGTGCTAGAGACAGGAGCACTTCTTAAGCTGTATTCAGTTAAGTCTGCAGCTTGTGGGGGACGTGGTTCAGACCTGGGTCTGTGTCTGGCTCAACAAGACATGGTACTGAAGTCCCAAGCTGCTAGGGAAAATGGGCTCAGAGGTAGTCTCAGTACATTAGGTGGCAGTCCCAAGGTGGTCTCTGTGACCCAACCCATCACAGGGGTGACTCAGGGAACTTCTCACCAGTGAGTGTTGCTTCACTACCCAGAGGTTGGCCAACTCTATTCTTGAATTATTTTAATCAATTTTTTCCATAATACATTTTTCAGGGAAAAATGCCTCCCCCCTCCCCCCCAACTATAATTTTTGGAGAAACTGTTTCTGTCAAGTTTTCACGTTTCAATGGAAAAACCCATAACTGAAAGGTTTGGGTTTTAATCTTTCATCCCTCCTGCCCCCTCTTCCCCTTTTCCCCTTTTTTCTACTGGAAAAGGATGGAATAGTGCTGGGGCAGGGAAGGGAAAGCAAAAAATGTGGATTTTGAGAATAAAAACACTTTGGGCCCTGTCTTTCATTAAAATACCCCAAAAGTCCTCAGGAAATTTAAAAAATGCTGTGGAAAAAGCATAGTGATTTTTAACCAGCTCTATTAAAGAAAGAGTGCTTCTAAGACAGCTAATTGAACATGATATGATTGATCAGACCAGTGTGGGTATTTTAAGTATGTACTTGATGGAAGAGGGGGTTGCAATTGACTTGTACTGACAGCAGCCTCCCTCTGGGCTGACTTGTTCCCAGGTGCTTGTCACCTGGGAATGAGCTGGGTGTTTTCTCTTTTATGAGACCAGTGAATAATGTGATCATATTGGAAGTTGATTCTTTCTGTAAATATCAAGTCTTATTTCAGAAAGCCTATAGATAAACCTGCATTGCTTGGGACCAACCCTACCCACCTCCTCCTAGGGCTACCTCGCATATCTGAAAATAGGAATTTAATTCAAAGATAAAATAGTCCTTTATATAAATATCTTATGAGTCAGTCCCAGCCCAATTCCCAAGTGGTGACATCACTCATTGTATGCTGTTAAGAAATATTGAAGGGGAGCTACAACTTCACCAGAAAATGCTTTTATGGAATTTAATTTAAATAAAATGTTAAAAGCAACTGTATCATAGTATGAAAATAATTTAATTTATTCTGAAGGTAGAATGGTTATAATAGTTTGAAGAAATCAGTCCAGATAGTGTAATATGGCTGCAGAAAAGAGTCATACCAGCCAAACTTGGGCATCCTAAAATACTTCACTGGGCCCAATCTTGTCACTTGCATGTGAGAAGGTGCTGCAGGAATGATCTTCAAGATCTTTGTGAATTTTGACACTGGATGACTTGTGTAATTAATAAAAGCAAATCCTTCCAAGTATTAATCCATTAGGACCAATCAATTAAATTGTACAGAGAAACTTTAACGTATGATCTAGATAATAGTTGTCAGCCAATTGAGTTTAAATTTGTAACTGGCAATCTATGCTACTTTTGACTTAATTCTCCCCTGATCAAGTTGTTTTATGGTAATTGTTTAGTAATCATAAACTTTTTAAGACAATCTCTTGTTTCTTCTTCAGTCTGTGGTGCTTCTTAGGAGTATGAGTCTATTACTCTGTTTTACCACAAAATTAAAAAAAATTTTTTTATAACTTTCTCATAATTTGATTTCCTGGGATATCTTCTGTGACAGATATTGCAACCACATGTAATATCTCTGGGGGACCATATTGTATTACCAGGCCTGGCTCCAGGCACCAGCTTAACAAGCAGGTGCTTGGGGCGGCCAAGGGAGAGGGGCGGCACCTGCAGCAATTCGGAGGCGGCAGGTCCCTCACTCCCTCTAGGAGCGAAGGACCTGCCGCCGAACTGCCGCCGCCGCCGATCATGACTTTTTTTTTCCCCAATTGCTGCCGCCGGTCGTAATTGCGATCGGGGGTTTTTTTGTTTTTTTTTTTTTTTTTGCTTGGGGCGGCAGAAATGCTGGAGCCGGCCCTGTGTATTACGTTTATCTATCACTGTGGGTCAGAGGTTGTATACAACTCCGGATGAGTTACCACAGCTCTTCTAGGAACCAACAATAGTGGGGGATGATTAAAGTTGAATCACTCAGGCTGTAATACCTCCTGAGAGGTTGGACTACCACTAGGAAGCTTACATATGCTGGTGCAAACTGGGGTTTTCCAGAAACCAACAAAGAAAGGGCTTTTGGCATAAAAAGGCTGTGTTGAAACTGACTTAACACCTTCTTTCTGATCCAGCAAGTGAACAGGACCTTCTGTCAGAGGGCCCCAACTCTTGCAGAAGGGTTGGAAAGACTTTGGTCCACTAGGCCCTATTAAACTGATGGGTGACCTCTGGTGAGCTTTTAGTATGCATATAGGAGCTTTACTGAATTTTTTTTTTTTTTTTTACATATTTTCTGTTGGGCTTTTGCCTTAAGAATAAGTGTCTTTATTTAGAAAGAGCTGTGTGGAAACTTATCACTGAGGGCAATACACTATTCATGGCCGTCAGAAAGAAAGCAGAGCACAGGAACTGGCCTTTAGATAGCCTGGCTTGCTGGGGATATCACAGGGAGCTGTGCATCCTTAAAACCCCCGTCAGGGGGGAGGGACAGAGATGTAGGTCCCTGCCTAAAAGATGACAGCTGGGAGCCAGAAACCTTAAGTGAATGCCCTCAAGGGACCATGGAGAGGGAATACAGGTCACAGTTTCAGGGTAACTACACATTCTTCTTGGCACTAAATTGCTTTTTTAGCTTTTAAAATGTATTGAGTAATCTTATTTTATGGGCCATATGGTATAGTAGGGCTATGCTCTGATCAGTGATCCTGTAAAACGGATGTCATGTTTCTCACAGATTTTATATCACATGTGATCAGTTTACAAGTAAATAAAAATACCCTTGTTCTAATTGCCAGTCATGCAAACTCCACCTGAGCTCTGGAAATCAAGCTACATTTCTGGCTTGAATAATGGCGATTTTGACCTGTCATTGGAATTTTGTTAAGAATTCTGCTGCTAATAGAATAGTCAGGATAGAATCCAGTTCACTTATAGCTGCGCTGAATCTGCATTGCTAACAGGAGTAAAAAGCTACTTTTGTCACAGGTATCCTTTCAGTACTCTGAATACATACTGGGGGCAGATCTGTTGAGTAAGAATGTGCCACTTTCTCGTCACACATTTAGGTCCTGGTTGCACAATGAATTCCATGCTAGTGCACCCCTGTGCCAAGCCCCACTGACGTCCATGAGACTCCGCACAGAGGCAGGGATCAGCCCACACAGAGCACATTGCAGGATTGAGACGTTGGTCACCTTTCCAGACCACACTGTTGACTCAGATAACATTTCTCCTTGTATTTTACACATTACTATAAGGAACCACTGTAGAGCAGGGGTTTCCAGACTTTTTCATAGGGTAAGCCACATTTTCAGGACTTGACCAAGCACAGAACAAATTTTTATTCAGTTGAAGAGGACTCATGGTACCACTTGCTCCTTCTCAAGAGGGGAGAGAGAAAACAAAGAGCATCGTGGCTTGAGCATCACTGCTCTCTTAATAGAATGGGTGGAGGGAGGGAAGGAAGAAGCCCAGCCCTGCTGGTCATGTTTGAGGTGGGAGAGAAGGAGCTGAACAACCCATGCGCCACTAGTTATTTTCAGGTGGAGAGAGAATGGAGTTGCTGGAACCACTACACTTCTCAAATGATTGAGAGAGACCAGATAGGAGACTAAATCTGAGATGGAGAGAGGAGCAGAAATGTTAGTTCCTTTAACAATGGGAAAAGAGCAAAGGGCCCAGGTTGAAAAGGAGAAGTAGCTAGGAGCACCAGGTGGGATAGCCAGAAATAACAAAAAACAATGCCTGCAAAGAGGCAAGATCTAAATTGATTTATATGGTGCAAGGGGAGGCTGAATGTTTGTTTATTGTGTGAGCAAGCACAAACTGATTTACTGTGGGACTGTTCAGCATTCATTTATTGTGTGGAGGGGGACAACACTATGTTTATTGGGTGGTAGGTCCAGTTTTAGTTGTATGTGTATAGTGGAGAGACAGCATTAAAGTGGGGTGCAGATTTCAGCTAGCAAGGGACTGGGGACTTCAGACCTAAGCAGCAAGGGATGTAAGATTGGAATACCCAAAGAGCAGGCGACTAGGCACTAGGAGGTGTGAGCCTTCCCAAACCACAACTTGCCATTTGGATGTATTTCAGACTGTCAAGAAGATTCAGTCATTGGGCTACTGGGTGTTGGGTAAACTTTTCAAGCCCTGTGTGACACTCTGTACCTCAAAGAAGCACACTGGAACCCCCATATTCACCACTGTCATATAATTATGATATGTGTTGTACAAAGTATGCCTTGTGAGGTTTCATTTTAAAAGTCTTGATCTTTTGAACATTAATATCCTGTTGGATTGTATGTGCTATCATTGTATGTAGACTTATGAAGTTTTGTTATGTGTGTGTTACTCAAATATATTGTGAGGCTGGGAACACCTACAACCAGCTTTCAGGTACAACAATGGAGTAGCCAGAGGTTCTGATGGATCACTAAAGGGAATCCACTTTCCCAGCAGCCATCCCAGAAGACTTCTCGGAGAGAGCACATAGACAATGGAGACTGCTTGACCAACGGGGTCGGACCCCCATATCACAAGCAAAAGATCTTTCCAGAAAGCTGGAAGAAACTATAAAAGAGGGGAAGTGACATCATGACTTAGCCTCATTCCCCCCAAAACTCAACACCTGGAAACATGTCTGGAGGACAAAGACTTTGAACTGAGGGAGGGTGGTCCCAGGCTGGAAGGCAGTGCCAGCCTGTGTACTGAAGATCTCTGACCTGTTTGTACCACCTATCCGGGTAAGACACTGTTTGATTCAAATCCTGTTTAGTTTATAGAACTCAGACTGAATTTACTTTTATTTCTTAGGTAACCAACTTTGATCTCTACACTTACTACTTATAATCACTTAAAATATTTCTGTAGTTAATAAATCTGTTTTATTTTTTACCTAAAACAGTGTGTTTTGGGTGAAGTGCTTAGGAAATCTTAACTCCATTTACAAAGGCCAGTGTGTGTCCTCACCACATTGAGGGAGGGGAAGACTGGGAAATAAATTTACACTGCTCAGGCTTCTAACCAGGGCAAGACAGTACAGTTTTGGGGTGCAATGCTGGGGAGATGAGGGGGAACTGGCTGGAGCCCTTTCTGCTGTTGGTTCATGAATGGCCAGGAGAAGCATTCATGTAACTCAGCTGGGTGTGTCCCTGACTGTGGATTCTGTGCAAGTGCAGTGCCTGTCAGAGGTTTGTAGTTTGGCAACAGCATCACTGTGTGAAAGGAATACCCCAGGTTGGTGGGACAGAGGGCTCAGTGGTCCCACAGTCCAGGTTGCACTCTGGGGAGCCTGTCACACCCTGCATATTTTGAGAGAGACTGTGTCCTGGACATGATCACATCAGCCAGCTTGCTGCCTCTTTGCAATTGCATAACATCCCTCTGGCAACAGCAGCAATTATATGAAAAAAATATCATTAGGAAAGTATGTAGTGGATATTTGGCTTCTTTGGATGCAATTTAGAAGCTGGAAACAGAGAGTGGAGCCATCACCACAGACGAGCTAGCTTTCTGCAGAGCACTACCAAGTGCTCTATGGAGCAGCAGTTGGGGAACCTCTGGCTTAGGCCTGGTCTACACTACGACTTTAATTCGGATTTAGCTGCGTTAATCCGAATTAACCCTTCACCCGTCCACACTACAGAGCCAGTTAATTCGAATTAAAGGGCACTTAAAATCGATTTCTGTACTCCACCTCGACGAACGGAGTAGCGCCTAAATCGATTTTGTTAATTCGAATTAGAGTTAGTGTGGCCGCACACCACCGAATTACTGTGGTTAAATTAATGGGGTAGTGTGGCCGCACACCACCGAATTAATGTGGTTAAAAACCGAATTAAGGTGCTTAGTGTGGCCGCGCACAATCGAATTTATACAACCTGTTTCCCAAATTCGAATTATCTAAATTCGGATTAATCCTGTAGTGTAGACATACCCTTAGGCTACCAAAAGTAAAAGATATGAGAGAAATTATTTTCTCATTCAGTTTGCATTTGACAGTAGAGTGTGGGCAGTTTCACTCCCAGTCTCCTAGGGTATAATGATGACATCACTTTCCTGCTCTCCTCTGTAAGGCTTGTCCAAGCACTGAAAGGGTTTAACACTAAGAGCACCAGGGCTGCTGCCGGTATTTTGGAGCTTAGCTACATGCTGCTGGTAGGTAAATATCAGTTACTAAAACAGGGGTGGGCAAACTTTTTGGCCTGAGGACCACATCTGGGTGGGGAAATTGCATGCAGGGCCATGAATGTAGGGCTGGGGCAGGGGGTTGGGGTGCAGGAGGGGGTGCGGAGTGCAGGAGAGGGCTCAGGGCAGGGGGTTGGGGTGCAGGGTGCAGGAGGGGTGTGGCAGGGGGCTCAGGGCAGGGGGTTGGGGTGGAGGAGGGTGTGCAGAGTGCCACAGGGGGCTCAGGGCAGGGGGTTGGGGCAGAGGAGGGTGTGGGGTGTACAAGGGGGCTCAGGGCAGGGGGTTGGGGTGTGGGAGGGGTGCAGCAGGGGTGCTGGGTGCAGCAGGGGGCTCAGGGCAGAGGATTGGGGTGCGGGGTGCAGGCTCTGGCCCAGTGCCGCTTACCTGGAACAGCTCCAGGGTGGCAGCGGTGCGCAGCGAATCTAAGACAGGCTCCCTGCCCGCCCTGCCCCCACGCCATGCCGCTCCCGGAAGCAGCTGACACCATGTCCCTGTGGCCCCTGGGAGAGGGGGGGCAGAGGGCTCCGCGCACTGCCCTCACCTGTGGGTACCTCCCCCGAAGCTCCCATTGGCCACGGTTCCCCGTTCCTGGAACTAGGGAAAGCAGCAGTGGATGACAGTTCCACCTTGGTGAACTTAAGTAGCAGTCTTCATTCTCCAGATTCCTACACTGGACTGAGGAGCACTAGCAAAGCCAAAGTCAGCCGCGGGGGACTTTCACTCGCTGGAATACCTACACGGGCCGGTCGGAGCAGCAGAAGCTGGCCAAGGTGGTGGAAGGGTCAATGACCCTTGGTTCTTTACTTCTCTGGTTGCTCCAGGGTCTGGCAGAAGACTGGGGTTCTTCACTTCCTGGGACACCTACACAAGGCCCAAAGAAGCTCAGGAGGAACGAAGTACCTTAGGGATAAGGAAGGAGATATTGAGATCTATCTTCTTCATGAAGTCAGGCAGGAGAGGAAGCAGAGAATGGGAGGACAGGGATTGTCTGACAATGATATGCATAAGAACAGCCATACTGGGTCAGACCAAAGGTCCAGCTAGCCGTTATTATCCATTCTTCCGACAGTGGCCAATGCCAGGTGCCCCAGAGGGAATGAACAGAAAAGGTAATCACCAAGTGATCCATCCCCTGTTGCTCATTCCCAGCTTCTGACAAACAGAGGCTAGGGACACCATCTCTGCCCATCCTGGCTAATAGCCTGGCTAATCCATTGATGGATCTATCGTCCATGAATTTATCTAGTTCTTTTTTGAACCCTGTTATAGTCTTGGCCTTCAGAACATCCTCTGGCAAAGAGTTCCACAGGTCGACTGTGCGTTGTGTGAAGAAATATTTCCTTTTGTTTGTTTTAAATCTGCTGCCTATTAATTTCATTTGGTGACCCCTAGTTCTTGTATTATGCATGCACAACAAAATGTTCTGAGTTCACGTGCATATTCCCTAACATCCTCTGAGGGATCCCTGCGCTTCTCTATGTATGGTCTGTGTGTGTGAGAGTCACACAGTAGCAGGGGACAGAAAAGCAACAAAGTAAATTAAGTAAATTCAGTTCTAAAAAGGAGAGATCTCAGTGGCAGGTGCCCTTTCCAGAAAGCAGCTTTATTAGACAGGGATTAAATTTACCATATCTAGATTGACAATGACCTTTTAAAAATGAGGAGTGGTGATGTCCTCTGCTTCTGTAAAGGGACAATGTCAAAAAGCAGTATATTTAGCCTTTCATGGGGCATAGGGAAGAAGGAAATGCTGCCTCAGGCCCATCATCTTCGTTTTGGCCCTACCTGGCATCTGATTTTCCTCCTGAATAGGTTGGCTTGCTGTGGAGGCAGCACCTACAGCCTTCCAAGGAAGGCTGATGGATCGTGCCCTAGCAATAGTCACAGCATAACAAATAACAATCCCATAACACAATGGGATTTAGTGACACCAGCACAAAGGGAGTTAATAAGTTATACCCCTAGTGGAAATTTAAATTAACAATTTTCAAGTGGTTCCAGTTGACCACCATATTGTTGGGTTCCTCATCCCCTGGTTGAAGCCAATGGAAACCAACAGTACATTAAGCTAAACATGAACAAGGCACCCTTATTACAAAATAAGTGTCCACACATGGAGTTATTCAGGAAGAACTGTTCCTGAATAGCACACTATGTAGAAAAGTCTTAACTGAAGTATTATACATTCTACTGCAACTTCCACTAGGCTAAAAAATATCATTTTGATTAAAACAAATAAATCTGTTAGTCTTTAAGGTGCCACCAGACTCCTTGTTGTTTTTGTAGATACAGACTAACACGGCTACCCCCTGATACTTGACATTTTGATTAAACTTATTTAAAAAACTGATTTCACTGCTGCAGATCTGACTTCACATTGTTAAGAGTTAAAACAAAATGTTTTAATTCTTTTTCTAATCCTTCAGTGTCCCCTCTTTTACCACGGAGTTAAAAGAAAGCAAACTCTTGGCAACACTAAACCTGAGCATAGATTTTAAAAGTAAATATAAAAAGGTTATGGCTTTTGTTTGTCTAGAGACAAAATAGACCATCACTGTGGGACACACTGTGCTCTCATTTACCTCTCTGAGTCAGAGTAACTCCACTGGCTTTCCAGGTTTCAGAGTGGTAGCCATGTTAGTCTGTATCAGCAAAAACAACAAGGAGTCCTTGTGGCACTTTGTTAGTCTCTAAAGTGCCACGAGGACTCCTCGTTTTTACTGACTTTACAATTACTCCAGATTAACACCATGTATACGAGAACAGAATTTGGCCCTGTATATCTTTGTCTGGAAGCCACTCTCATTTAGTAATCCCATCCTCATTTAATGACTTCACTTCCAGGCCACAGTCGTTACATGTAATAGAAGCTGCAACTTCAAATGAAGTTGTACATATTTTTTCATTTAATGAATTAATAAGTGACAGCATTCACTCTTTCCTGTGTAGTGTCAATGCAGATGACTGTGTGTTCTAATCAGGATCGGCTCCAGGCACCAGGCACCCAAGCACATGCTTGGGGCGGCACCTGGTAAGGGACGGCGGGGGGAGCGCGGCGCGGCCTTCCGCGAGGGCGCTCCGGCGGCGCGGCGCTCGGCGGGGGGGCGGCGCT
>NW_020664372.1:25708268-25855786 GCF_002925995.2 Terrapene triunguis | reverse complement strand
GCGGCGCTCGGCGGGGGGGCGGGCTCCGGCGGCGCGGCGCTCGGCGGGGGGGCTCGGGAGGCGGCGCTTTTTTTTGCTGCTTGGGGCAGCAAAAAAGTTAGAGCCGGCCCTGGTTCTAATTTAAAAAGCACTAGCTTGCTATCCCTGGAACCCAAGTTCCAAGTCCAAACTAAAGTTTTTAACTGAAATGAGTTCCAGCATAACAAGAGTAGCTACTCGTAAATTGACACCGTTAAGTTCCTGCCTATGAAAGGCTTGGTGAATTGTCCAGGTCAGAGCTGAACTGAATCAATAGGACTAGGGGAGAATGTGAAAAAAGTCAGCAAGTGGTAATGAATCTTCTTAAATGTCCCTTCAAATAGAAATCTCTGTCCTACAGAATTTGTAGGCTGCTAAGAGAGTACGTTCTAGGAGATAGTTCTGTCCGCCTGAACATCCTTTAGAATTAGACCTGAAGAAAAGAAAGAAACCTGCAGACAGAAGAATCATTACAATATAGATCCCTTACAACTTTATAATTCAATCCCTTTGATTCCAAGCTAAGGTCCTGTGTCCGCTCTCACATTGGTTTTACATTCCGGTAATTCCACTGACCTCAGAGGAGGTGCTAATTTACACTGGTGTAACAAAGCAGAATCCGTTGCAGTTCCACATACTTTAGTCTATGCCTGGCTTGCAAAAGATCATGCTAATGAAGACTAGAGAGTTGGGTTCTGATTCTCCTTTAGCTCTTGCCTCTTTGCTCTGCTCTGGTAGTCTAAAGGGGCTTGAGGGTATGTCTACACAGCAGATGCTGTGCATGGGATAGCTTACCCGTGCTTGCCTGAATCCAGCTAGAGAAGGTAATAACAGTGAAGACAGCACACACTGAACTTCAGCACAGGTAGTACCCACCCGGTACGGACCCATGGACGTACTCGACTTGCTAGCCTGTGCTGAAGCCTGCGTTGCACCATCTTCACACCTACTGTTACCCAGGCTAGCTGGATTCAAGCTGGTTTAGGTAGGTTAGCCCATGCACAGTGTCTGCTGTATAGACATACCCTTAGAGCAGGTGTAAGTGTAATTCACACCCACTTTAAGGTTCATTTTACACAGCTACAGTGGTATAAATGAGAAGCAGTCCCTTTGTGTACTACTTTGAAACCTGGAAATAGAATAGAAAAAGAATACTCTTCCTAAAGATCCTGGTTCTCCATTGGGCTGCACGTCGTATAGTCACTTACATCTGTGCAGATTTGGTGTAATACACTACTAAATCCAAATTATCCACTTACACACTCACTTTTGGCTCTTTGTAGATGTGTAAATCAGAGAAATGTGAAGCTCAAAAGGACCCCTAGAGGTCATCTACTCCAGACTGCTGCACTGAGGCAATATTGAGTATATGTAGACCATATGACTACGCAAAGGGTAAGGCAAGTAGAAAAATCAAGACCCATGTCTCTCTGTATGTTTGTACAGTGCCAAGCTAATCATTAAGAAATGAGGATGATGACGACAACAACAGAGAGAAAAGAGATTTGAAAACTATAAACATCCAGAGAGTAAGCTGCCAATATCAGAAAGCAAAACACTACATGAGATCATAGGTGCTGAAACATTGGGGGACGGGGATGGTGGTGCTGCAGCACCCCCCGGCTTGAAGTGGTTTGAAGTTTACAGTTTGGTTCAATGGCTCTCAGCACCCTCTCTATAAAAATTGCTGCAGCCCCCCTGCATGAGATCAGACTCTTGGGAAAAAAAACAATTCCCAAAAGGAGAAGTATTAAGTGGAAAATTGCCAAACACCATTGTGCACATCTGTATACAGATACCTTTATACTGTTTGAGATGATGTTGCTGGTTCTTTAGCTCACCAGATAGAGGCCTTGGTCAAAGAGTTCAGATTTGGGGACTTTCAACAGATAACTACAGTGACATGTGGGAAGCTAAATAAATGGCCTGATTTTCAAAGGTGCTGAGCACCTGCACTTTTCATGAGCATCAATGAGAATTGTGAGTGCTAAGACCTCTGAAAATCACTCATTTATGGAGGTCTTATCTAGATTTTAGGGCTGTCAAGCAATTAAAAAATTAATCGCAATTAATCGTGCAATTAAAAAAATTAATTGTGCTGTTAATCACGCTGTTAAACAATAGAATACCATTTATTTAAATATTTTTGGATGTTATTTGAAAATGTATACATTGATTTCAGTTGCAACACAGAATACAAAGTTTACAGAGTTCGCTTTATATTTTTTATTAAATATTTGCACTGTAAAAAACAAAAAAAATAGTATTTTTCAATTCACCTAATACAAGTACTGTAGTGCAATCTCTTTATCATGAAAGTTGAACTTACAAATGTAGAATTATGTTAAAAAAACCCACCTGGATTCAAAAATAAAACAATGTAAAACTTTAGAGCCTGCATCAGTCCTCCTTCTTGTTCAGCCAGTCACTCAGACAAACGAGCTTGTTTACATTTGCAGAAGATAATGCTGCCTGTTTCTTGTTTACAATGTCACCAGAAAGTGAGAACAGGCGTTTTCATGGCACTTTTGTAGCTGGTGTCGCAAGATATTTACATGCCAGATGGGCTAAAGATTCATACGTCCCCTGATTCTTAAACCACCATTCCAAAGAACATGCATCCATGCTGATGACGGGTTCTGCTCGATAATGATCCAAAGCAGTGCGTACCAACATGTTCATTTTCATTATCTGAGTCAGATGACACCAGCAGAAGGTTGATTTTCTTTTTTGGTTCGGGTTCTGTAGTTTCTGCATCAGAGTGTTGCTCTTTTAAGACTTCTGAAAGCATGCTCCACACCTCATTCACTCTCAGATTTTGGAAAGCACTTCAGATTCTTAAACCTTGGGTCGAGTGCTGTAGCTATCTTTAGAAATCTCACGTTGGTATCTTCTTTGCATTTTGTCAAATTTGCAGTGAAAGTGTTCTTAAAATGAACATGTGCTGGATCATCATCCGAGACTGCTATAACATGAAATATATGGCAGAATGCGGGTAAAACAGAGCAGGAGACATACAATTCTCCCCCAAGGAGTTCAGTCACAAATTTAATTAATGCAGTTTTTTTTAATGAGTGTCATCAGCATGGACGCATGTCCTCTGGAATGATGGCCAAAGCATGAAGAGGCATATGGATGTTTAGCGCATCTGGCACCAGGGCCGGCTCTAACTTTTTTGCTACCCCAAGCAGCAAAAAAAAGCGCCGCCCCCTGAGGGCCCCCCCCTGCCGAGCGCCGCGCCGCCGGAACCCTCCGCCGAGCGCCACGCCGCCGGAGCCCGCCCCCCCCCCCACGGAGTGACGCGCCCCCGGAGCGCCCCCCCCCCGTGGAATGCCGCGCCACACTGCCCCCTCACCACTCCAAGATTGGCCGCCCCTTACCAGGTGCCGCCCCAAGCATGTGCTTGGTTGCCTGGTGCCTGGAGCCGGCCCTGTCTGGCACGTAAATATCTTGTCACACCAACTACAACAGGTGCTGTTCTCTCTTTCAGGTGACACTGTAATTAAGAAGTGGGCAGCATTATCTCCTATAAATGTAAACAAACTTGTTTCTCTTCGTTATTGGCTGAAAAAGAAGTAGGACTGAGTGGACTTGTAGACTCTAAAGTTTTACATTGTTTTGTTTTGAGTGCAGTTATGTAACAAACTACATTTGTAAGTTGCACTTTCATGATAAAGAGATTGCACTACAGTACTTGTATGAGGTGAATTGAAAAATGCTATTTCTTTTATCATTTTTACATTGCAAATATTTGTAATAAAAATAATGTGAGCACTGTACACTTAGTATTCTGTGTTGTAATTGAAATTGATATATTTGAAAATGTAGAAAACATCAAAATATTTAATAAATTTCAATTTGTATTCTGTTTAACAATGCAATTAATCACAATTAATTATTTTTGAGTTAATTGCGTGAGTCAACTCCAATTAATCAACAGCCCTACTATATTTTGGAAGTAGGACCAGTATAACTCGCTTTAGATCTGTGGAAACTGCCATGCATTCACACTCAAGTTGTCTCCCACCAAGAGCTCTCTGGATTTTAAAACCAATATAAAGTTTTGTTTGTTACCCACAAAACTCTATATTGGTAGGAGTTAATATGGTTTATGGGCAATGGGGGTCCATCTGTCATAGGGTCTGCTCACTGCTACTGCACCTCCTGCTGTGGATTAGCTGATTCCACAGTCAATGCTTCCTTTCCAGCTCTCTCCACATGCGTTGCCTTCTCTTCCTGGGTCTCAGTGAGGTAAGATGCTCTGTATTCATGACTCAGCCCTTCTGACAAATCATATGAATCCTCCTCTTCTGGGGTATCAACATCTTTTCTTACAAACAGGCTCAGGCAGTCTTCCCATTCACTGCCCAGTTTGTACCTCTTTCCCTCTGTCTGGTAGGGGAACCAAGCCCTGATCTCCACTCCAGGTTCCAGATCAGAGACCCTCTAATCAGCAGCCAAGGTCTGTTCCATTCTAGATCTTACTGCCTTTTCCCTGAACCTTTCCTTACGTTCTGCTCCCGCCCAGGTTTGCCAGCCTTAAAACTCCCTTCCCTTCTCCTATAGAGTAATTGTAGGTTGCTTTGGCACTCTAGCAACCAAACTCCCTTCTCCTAGGGAGTAACTACAGACTACTTCCCTGCAGCCCCTTCTTTGCTTCCAACTTCCTGTCTTTATAAACCCAGCCCAGCTCCTTCCTCCTCAGCTGAGCTTCCTCATTATTCAGTCGGGGATTACTTAAGCCATCTGACTCCCCTCAGCTGTGGCTTCTCTGGTTAATTGCCCCCCTACTTAGCCTACATTAACCCCCTGGAGGGCAAGTATGGGATGAACCTCCCATCACAGCATCCCACTTCCAATTTAACTAAGCAGGTGTAAGCAGTCCTCTCACTCCTACACCACACGTGTGGATGTAGGTGTTTAACTTCATGCACCCAAGTTTGACAATTTCAGGTCATATGTTTGTTTATTTATATGCATCCTTTCTAGATGAATTATGATGATATATTTAAAGTGCTAAGTATAATTGTTGTCACTGGCACTCATCTATTAATATGAACATAACTGAGCCTAAAGACAAGCTCTTCCTTTGTTGTAGGGAATGTGTGCTGTAAAGACTTGTGTCAGGGTATGCCACTATCTCTGTGCCTGTGAGAGATATCCAAAGATGTTTTTTGTTTTGGGGTTTTTTTTGGATTGCTGGGAAGTGTGTGGGGGGGGGAAGAGTTTAGCCCTTTTTGAGTAAGAGGAAAATGAAAATAAATGCAGCTTCCCCCTTACAAAGGATATTTGCAGGTTTTTTTTATCAGCACTATAACCAAAATGATGAGTTAAAGATGAAATTTGGCATGAAAATAGCTCTCAACAGAACAGTGCCTTTGGTATTTGGTTTTCTCACTATGGTCTTGAGTTACATTTACCACTTCTACCACAATAAAATTGTTAGCTTCTTGACTATTCTGTCATTATGATGATTATTCTGTATCACCAGAAATATACATGGTGTTTCCTCTCCACGGATCACCACCTTGTAGTGGTGGAGAGGCTTGCGTGTCTCAATGACCCCGAGAGCGATGCTGCCTGGAGTCATGTACTCCCTTAGGGGTACCCATGGCAGAACCGTCAAGGACGAGGTTCCAGACAAAGTGTGATCCAAGAAGTCCCTAACAGCAAAGCAGATGGAGGATAACTGCACAATGGAGGAGAAACTCTTGTGTAATGTTACAACGGCTGTGAAGGTGGATGAAGGCTGCAGCAGATAGGGGATCTCCAATCATCATGGTGCCCATGCCATTGATTTCAAATCCTCTATCTGTCAAGGATAGTGTGGTGACTGTTGTGCACCAGTCTCCCCTCTTTAAAAGAAGTCCTGCACAGGCATCTTCCAGTTTTGGGGAAAAATAACATTGCACAAGTCAAAAGTCTGGTGGCGATCGGCAAGTGGCGACGGGAACAGGACAGTGAAATCTGGAAGTTCCTAGTTACAGACCGACACACAGGCGATGGGTGTGTGATACAGTCATCTTGCTCGAGGATTGAGGTGGGTCGAGCATCTCGGCAGCTGCACCCATGACTGAGCAATCCTTTTGAGGATCCACTCTGCTCACCCCACATGGGGAAGGGGATAGAAAAGGTACCCTAAAAATAGTCTTGCCTCTGTTTTTCCTGGCTGATAGCCGCATCCAGCAGGATCACCACCTCAGCGGTCAAAAATGTAAGAAACTCTTCAACTTTGGAACTTGGAACGTACGTACCCTGATGGACAACTCAAACAGTGACCGACCAGAGCGACATACAGCCATTATTGCTTATGAATTGAGTCGGTTTAACATCGATATTGCTGCTTTGTCCGAAATGAGAAAAGCTGATGAAGGACAGGTGAGGGAGGAGAAAGGAGGATACACCTATTTCTGGAAGGGAAAATCTATAGATGCACCTCGATTGCATGGAGTGGCCTTTGCTATAAAGAACAAGCTTGTAAGGTGCCTCTCTGAGGTTCCAGTTGGCATCAATGAGCGGTTTATGACACTCCGATTGAGGCTCACCAAAAATCAACAGGCAACTATTGTGAGTGCCTATGCACCAACACTGGATGCCGATGAAAATGTAAAGGAAGATTTTTATTCTCAGTTGGAAACCATTTTATCGGAGACCCCTACAGAAGACAAGATCATCCTTCTGGGGGATTTCAATGCACATGTGGGACGACGTGGAAAGGAACAATCGGGAAAAAAGGAGTTGGCAAAAGCAATTCAAATGGAATTCTGCTCCTGACCAAGTGTGCTGAACATAAACTTATTGTTATGAACACTCTCTTCCGACAAAAGGAAAAGTTCAAAACATCTTGGAGACACCCACAGTCAAAGCACTGGCATCTTCTCGTCTACGTTATAGTTCGTGCCCGAGATCGTAGTGACATACTTTTCACAAGAGCAATGACAAGTGCTAATGACTGTTGGACTGATCATCGCCTTATTCAATCCACAATCAAAATTAAGATTGCTCCCAAATGGAGGCTGCAAAAGAAGCAGGTCAGGTGCAAGTTGAAGATTCAAGATTTGAAGGACCCTATTAAGCGTGACCACTTCCAAGTAGTCTTAGAAGAAAAGCTCCCATCAGAGCTTCCAGAAGAAATTGAGGAACACTGGAGCCAGTTGAAAGCAGTAATCATCAATGCCTCTGAGGAAACCATAGGCTACCAAACCAGAAAACATCAGGACTGGTTTGATGAGAATGATGCTGAAATTGAACAACTCATTAATGAGAGGAGAATGGCATTTCGTGCTTGGCAGAATGACATAAATTGTAATATAAAGAGAGAAGCCCATGCCAAGGTGAGGGCGAAAGTCCAACGTAAAACCAGAGAACTCAAGAACAAATGGTGGACTGAGAAAGCACAAGAACTCCAACATCTCGTGGACATCCACAATACATGTGGTTTCTTTAGTGCCACCAAGGCTGTTTATGGGCCAATTTGCCATGGTATGAATCCTCTTTGCTCTAAGGATGGAACCACACTTCTGAAGGACAATGAAACCATCAATTCTCGCTGGAAAGAACATTTTGAAGATCTCCTTAACTGTAATTCTATGGTTGCAGATGAAGTCCTTGAGCAAATCCCTCAACAACCATTTAGGGATGAGCTCAGAGACCCTCCTAATTTGTATGAGGTACACAATGCCACCAAGCAGATGAAGAACAACAAGGCAGCAGGTCTAGATGGGACCCCTGCTGAAATCTTTGAAGACGGTGGACCAGAGCTAATTCGGCAGCTTTACCTGCTTATCCTTAAAATCTGGATAAAGGAGGAGATCCCCAGTGAAATGAGGGATGCCCTGATTGTCACCCTCTTCAAAAAAGCGGATAAAGCAGATTGTGGAAATTATTGTGGTATCTCCCTCCTAGCCATTGCAGGCAAAGTTCTGGCGCGGATCCTTGCAACTCGCCTTCTGCCCCGTGAGAAGAAATTTTACTGGAGTCACAGAGTGATTTCTGACCATGTTGTGGAACTGTGGATATGATCTTCAGAGCACGGCAGCTGCAAGAAAAGTGCCGTGAGAAAAACCAACCACTGTACGTGGCTTATATAGATTTAACTAAAGCCTTTGTCTCAATGAATCACCATGACCTCTGGACTGTACTCTCTAAGATTGGATGTCCTGATAAATACATCAAGGTCCTAAAATTGCTTCATGATAACATGAAAGCAACTGTTCTGAGCAGCACTGGCTCCCAGAGCGAACCTTTCAAAGTACAAACAGGAGTCAAACAGGGCTGTATCATCGCTCCAACCATATTTGCGGTTTTTATCGCCGTCATTCTTTACCTAGTTGCTGGGAAGTTTACAGCTGATGTTGAAATCACTTACAGAATGGATGGAAAGCTGTTCAGGCTTAGCAGGCTGAAAGCCAAGAGTAAGATCTCTACAACATCTATTGTGGAACTTCAGTATGCTGATGACAATGCAATCTTTGCCCACTCTGAGAAAGATCTTCAAACTATCTTGAATGTGTTTGCCGATGCTTACGCACGTCTTGGTCTCACTCTTAATATTAAGAAGACTAAAGTGCTCTATCGGCCCTCTCCAAATGAGGTATTACATGCCCCATCTATCAAAATCAATGGAGTGGCACTGGAGAATGTCGATCATTTCCTCTACCTTGGAAGTCATCTTTCATCGAAGGCAGATATTGATGCAGAAATTCAACATCGCCTGAGCTGTGCCAGTGTAGCTTTTTCTCGTTTATGGCACAGGGTTTTTGAAGATCACGACATTTGAACAGACACCAAGCTTCTTGTTTATCAAGCCATTATTCTCCCAACACTGTTGTATGGGTCCGAAACTTGGACAACCTATAGACACCACTTGAAAGTCCTTGAGAGGCACCATCAACGCTGCCTTCGTAAGATTCTGAAGATCAAATGGGAAGACAGGTGCACCAATACTAGTGTCCTGAAAGAGGCAAAGACCATTGTATTAAGGCAATGATCATCTGTCAGCAATTCCGCTGGACTGGTCACGTTGTCCAGATGCCAGACCATCGCCTCCCAAAACAGGTCCTGTTCTCTCAGCTGAAAGAAGGGTACTGTAATGTGGGTGGACAACGGAAGTGTTATAAGGACTTATGGAAGGACAACCTAAAAAAGTATAATTTTGACATTGACACTTGGGAGACACTTGCCCAGGATCGCTTAAAATGGAGTGAAGTCCTACATAATGGTCCCCTGCATTTTGAACTTGCTCGCCGACAAGCTGAAGAGGACAAGAAGCGCAGGAGGAAGGAGAGACTGGCTTCCAGTCATGGTCAACAGCCTCCTGCTGAGCCTGAAAACATCTGCCCTCATTGCAATAGAACTTGTGGTTCAAGGATTGGCCTTATTAGCCACCTGAGGACCCATAACTCCCATGGAAGATGATCATACTTGGTAATGAGTGATCGCCCATCATCATCATCACATGGTGTTTGATAGACAAAGAGACATGGTCCGTATCCCAAAAAGTTTAGTATTAGGAGCTTAGGCCCAAGTCCTCAAAGGTATTTAGGCACTTAACTCACATTGATTCCAAAGGTAGTTAGGTGTCTAAATTCCTTCAGGGTCTGGGCCTTATATGTTTCTTCCTCTTCTCCTAAGCCCTATGGAAGCACCTCAGAATTCAGTAAGGCCTGGGGCCAGGAAAGCTGATGTGTGGCCATATAAGCTCCACTGGATTTTCCCTTCCCAGCTTTCAGGACAAAGCTGTGGAAGTTACTGCAGACAGTTTGCAATGGCTTCCCCTGCCCCCCACAGTGGGGAACTTTCCTGGAATGGGCCCTTCCAGGGATACCCTGCATTTGTGGAAGCCCCTGGCAACATGTCTCCTGGAGCATGAGCAGTTGTATGGACAATGAACCTCCATGAGGAAGAGAGAACAAGGCCCTGTGAGTATTGTAATTTGGGGGGGAGAGGCAAAATTTCTGGCCATAGAGGAGGGAAAGGATGCATTAATGAGCACAAAAGAGGGGACACAGAGAAGGGACTGGGAGAAGGAGAGAGAGGGAGAAGAATGTGATGCATATTCAACAGGGGAGAGTGAGATAGTGAATAGAAAGATCATAGGTGATGTTAGCAGAGTAAAGCAAGCAGAGAAGCTTGTTTGGTTCAAGTGATATCAGCTGCCTGTTGGGCTAAGGCCTGGGGTCTAGAGCAACTGCCTGGTAGGAGCCAGGTCACATGAGCAGAGGAAAGAGAACTAGCGGAACTGGTTCTCTCCTGCCTGTTAGTTCCTGCTGTTGGAGTGGACCAGTTTTTTCCCCTTTCATTTCTCATCAAAAGTAATGTAATAGTTTCCTTGTGTTTTCCCCCCACCCCCCACATCTATTTAGCATCAAGGTCTCACGTATGTTTTTTGGAATGTCTGCACTGCCCCCATTCTACGCACACGCACACAGTTCTTCCTCTCCCTCACCTCTGTAGAAATCTTTAGTGTATGCATCTGAATGCTTCCAAATTACTTATTGAAACTCTGATTTGTATTGATTCTTATGATGTAGTCTGTTGAATCTAATTTACTGCCATCTTCTACATTCCAGATTTCCTATATACTCAAGGGAAAATACATGCATGTGTTTGTATACATCTTTATACATACTTTGGATGTTTCAGGTTCTGTTTCTTCGGGACACTTTTCTTCTCTGGAGCGATTCATCTTAGAGTATTTTTTTTATGAAATTCTGAAGATAAAAATAGTCTTTGTAAAGCAGGTATTTTTGAAACACCTCCTTCTCTGTTTTGATTCCATTCTTTAATGACTACTCTTGAGGTTCAAAACGCAGCACTGTACACTTTCCACTGTTGTTGATTTAAATAGCCTGGCATCCCACCGCACCACCTTTTGCACCTGCCACTTTATCGGAGGCAGCTGCTGCCCTAGGCTGCTATGCTAAGTGGCACCCAGGCAGACATAAACAGGCTGCAAACATGTGTTCAAGCTTGTCACTATTGTACATCTACTAATCTTTTCAGAAACAGAACCGTTGTCATCTTTATCAATTGTATTCTGATTCAGAGCAAAATATTTCTTATCTTTCATTTCTGCATTATAACCTGAAGTGTGCAATACTGTGCTTTATCTATATCTTCATTGATGTAGGTTAACTCTTCAATTCCTAGGCTATTCCAGATTTATTGCTCCTGTTGTCCAGTCATATTGCAAAAAACAATTGAATCCTATTTCTATAATAATTTGATTTCTTTTCATCTTTCATAGTAAAAATAAATATAAGCTGAGGCACAAACATAAAAGACCATTAAAGCGTCTCAGAAGCTCCACTGAGGCAGAATGATTTTGCTTTACTTAAACCACTTGAAACGTTTCACTGTCCTTCACTGACACTTTAATTTAGCCACAAGAGCTCTCACAGAAATGTTTTGCCCTTTAAGACCTAGACTAGTTTCACTAGTCAATCTTCATTGCAATTACACATATCTGAAATTAAATCAAGCAACTACTGATGCCAAATCATTGTATCACCTAGACAACTTAAGCTAAGTTATTTTTAAACTTCTACACTGTCCTAAAATCTGCAATATTTGCTTAGACTCACAGTTAATTGCTCCTTCAGTGGCAGTGCCCTTAAGTCCTTGAAGTGTTTCTTATACAGTATTTGTTTTATCTTAATTGTAATGATCTTGCTTCTTTGATTTTTTTAGTACCCTCTGCTTTGTCATAGATGTTCTTGCACTTTACAAAACTTCTATTTTTTGAGGTCAGAGGAAAGGGATGCAATCTATTTTTGAAAATTCACTGCCAGGACCAGTTCTGTTTAAACATAAATGTCTTCTGCCCTAACGCCTATCGTTCTATTTTGTATGTGTGTAAAAGTGATCAAGGTTATCTCAAATTTGGTCCAGGTGACAGGCCTTGCTATGGCTTCTTTGTGGTGTTCTGATGGTGCAAAACAGTTGCAATACTATCTCAGCCATTTGGTGGAGGATTATCCATCCTTTTCTAGTATGCATGATCCTACACCAGGGGCCAGGAGGAGGGGTGGCATAAGAACCACTATAGACCTCTATGCTATCCAACTGCCTTAATGGCCCCTTGGCACCATAGGCAGTTTGGCATAAGTTAAAGCAATCTTGAGACTGCTTGGTTTTATGCCAGAAACCAGAGCAGCCCCAGCCAGTCCCAAGATCAAAGTAGAGGGAAGAGGATAATGTATGGGTAGCGTAAAGCCATCTTTGTCCACCTTTCCTGACTACACCAAGTGCAGCTCAGACACAGCCCCAGGTCTGGGACATAGTATTCAAATAGTTCTGAATTATTTATACTGCGGTCAGTTTTCATTTTGTATTGGGCTGGCAACACGCCTTTGGAAGTTTAGCATTTCCCTCAAAGAGTGACCCCTTCACTTTAGAATAAGCTCTTGTCTTTGGTGGCAGGATGGATTATTAAATCTAGAGGGTAATAGTGTGAACCTATTGCACCTGTGTTTGTACACCCTGACCCTGATTCTCTCCTATCTTACATCTTGTGTCATCATTTACACTGCTACCACGTGGGTGTAAAATGCTATCAAATCATAATGGTAACATTTTACACCCACTTTGTAAAGGCATAAATGTCAACACAGAGGGCAAGGCAGGGGAGAATCAGACCTACTGGCTTCCCACCTGCCTCAGTACAGATTTCAAGGTTTGGGGTATAACTGCAAAACCCTACGTAGTTTGGGACCCAGCTACCTCTAGGACCGCCTCTCCCTTTATCTATCATCACACTGACTGATAAGCTGTAATGTTGTTGTTAATTGGCCCTAGCTTTGAACTTTTGAGAACTAGAAGCAAGGCATTTTCCAAGTTCCTAGGGAGGGAATAAATTTGTGGCTAAAGCGCTGGGATAGAACTAAACGAGCTGGTTCAACCACATACTTCCTATGTGGCCTTGGGCAAACCTATTCATTTATCTGTGCTTCAGTTTCTGCCCCCACACACACACCCCATCTTAAAAGTGGGGATAATACCTTCTTGAAAGTGCTGTTGTACGGTTAAATTTGTTGGACCTGATTCTCCACCACATTTCAGGGAGATGTTCACAGACACAAAGGGCACTTGACTCCCCTTGACAATCAATGGGAGCCAGGCACCTAAATGCCCTTTGTGCCTTTGAATATCTCCCCCTGCACCCACAATTGGTTGTGGGTTGTCCCAGCATGGCAGGATCTTGGAGGTTAACAAAATAACTTCTCCTAAGGGCAGAAGTATTCCAGGAATAGTCATTGTTGTGTGTTTTTATAGCACCTAGCACAATGGGGTTCGTAGGCGCCACAGCAACACAAGTCATATATTGTCCAGTACAAGGACTCTGGCACCTTCTCTAAAGCATCTGTTACTGGTCACAGTCAAACACAGAATGGCAGAGAAGGGCTGCCAAGTATCACACCTCCTCATGTAACACTCATGCCTGCAGCACTTTCCTACAGCCCAGCTGAATTCTCGTGTATCCCACTGGGCTCCGGAGAGGCTGCAGCTGAGATTCCTCTTGCCATTGCTCCTTCCAGGCACCAGGGGCTGCAGTGGCACTCATTAAGCAGGGACCCAGGTGGCCTTTCTGCATCCTCTCTCACTGGCTCCCTCTCCTGGGGGTTATCAATCATGCGGCAGCAGCCTGGAAGCAGTGTGGAGAGGGAAGGACTCCACCTACACACACACACACACATTGCTGCCTCTGTGCCCCACAATTGTCCCAGCACCTCCCCACACACTCAACTACCCCTACCCAACTGCCCCCCAGCACCGCCACAGAACTGCCCCAGTCACTCCCTGCAGTTGCTTGATGTCATGACTGGGGCTGGGGTAGACAGACCTAGTGGTCAGAGCTGGAGTCAAGCCTGGGGTCAGACTGGAAACAGGAGCCATAGCCAAGGGCCAGCACTGAGTCAAAATCCAAGGAGTCAGAGTCTAGCATTGCAGCAGGGGCAGTCAGGAACTGAGGCAACAGGGTTCAGGGACTGAGCAAGGCTGAGGGCAGGAGCCGGGAACAAGGTGGGGCTGAAGTCAAGGACTGGGGATGAGTCTAGAAGTCAGGTAGTAGATGACAGGATCTGTAGCAGCAACAAGCCGGAATCCACCATGTTGTATAGACAATTTCCTGTGTCTTTTTGGCTTAAATAGTGTACTCAGACCAATCAGGGGCTCCAGAGCTCCTCCAATCAGGTCCCTGGGGATGATTCCTTTAGTGGCATGTAAGGCTGTAGAGTTCTCTATTCTCCAGACAGTAGTAGGCCTGTTGGGTGGTGGTGGTAGTGTTGTGTATGCAGCAGTGGCCCGAGAGCCTATGGGCCTGGCTTGAGGACTCATGGATCATTGCATAATACCCCCCCGTCCCCTCACTTAGGGTGCCCCCAGGACGTCACAGGACCAGGCTTCCCAGGCTGGACCCTATGGAAGGCCTTCATGGGTTCTGGAGCATGGACACTGCCAGCAGGTTCCCAGGAATGTTCCTTGGGGCTATAGCCCTTCCAACTGATGGGATATTGTAGCGAGGAGGTGTGGCCTCCCTCAGATGTTGAGGGAACACCGCAAGCTGCCTGGTGGAGCCAGGAGGGCCATGCCCCACATGCCGGAGGCAGAGGGGCGGAACAGGAAGGGGAAGTATAAAAGTCCGGCCCGGCAGCTCAGTGAGGGAGCTGCTGAAGGAGACAGATGCTCTTTCCCTGCTGCTGGAGTTACTGCCCTGGAGACCAGCCTGAGTTTCCAGAGAGCCCTGCCACTCCCGATGCTGAGGAACTGCTGCCGCTACCCTTGGCAACATATCCCGGGGAGACTGAGGACACGGGTACACCCGAGGGGTAGAGTAGGAAGCAGCCCAAGGAAACCAGGCAACTGTCTGGTCGAAAGCTGGCCTGTTACAGGATCAGCGTGTTGTGGGTGGATCCCCGCTGACCCAGTGGTGGACCACTCACCACTGTTAGTGCCCTGGGCTGGGATGCTGTGGAGTTGGGTGGGCCCGTGTCCCCCCAGCTACCCCACCCCAGGTGGCAGTACTCCGCCTCCTTAGGCCAGGAGACCTGCGCTCCTTGGGCTTCCCTTACCTGGTCCCCATAGACTGGGCTGGTGCTACAGCTCTGCCTGACTGCAGGCCAGAGCCTTGACTGTTTGCTGCCCCACCCTCCTTAATGGCCAGGCAAATAAACTACTATCGCTCTGCCTTGTTGTGGGCCAGAGCCCAGACTGTTTACGGCTCTGTCCTGCTTGAAGGCTGGGGCCCATTGAGAACCGCTAATTCCCCATTTTTTTTCTTAGTGTGGAGAAGACTTTAGCAAACCAAAATGTGAGGAGGGCTGTGCCAGCTTACAGATAGCAAAGGATACCCCAATTTATTTTGGCGTCAAAGATGTTATGGATGATAGATTCATCACGTGACTACCTGGAAACTCCCAACAGAAGTGTGTATGGTCAGAGACTCACCTCGCACCTGCCTCTTGGGAGTGCTTTTGGGGAAAGTTTCTCTCCCATTCACATTTATTCCCAGAGCTATAGGGGGGCTCATGCTTCCCTGACACATCTCAATTCCCTCCCTTTCTTGTGAGAGAAATTTCACACAGTCCCCCCAAACTTGGCTATTTAGATGGACCAATGTGTTCTAAACCTGTACGACTGTTCCTGTGTTCAAACCCTTCCACCTCATCCCCTCAGTGTGCGTGCCTGGACACAAACTCAGCAGAGAGATAAGAGGGGCCACTAGGTTTTTCCCACAAACTCTGCAGAGGGATGACAGAGTCGCCTAGGTTATTCCCTCTTCCCATTTGGGATGGGCTGGCAACCATTTCCAAAGCTGCTGGACATTTTTATCTGCACTGCTCTTGGTTCTCAATATGGCATAGAAAATCTCCCCTGAAATGTGGTAAAGAATCAGGTTCAATTAAGTTACCCTTACAACAGCCCTTTCATGTTGGCATATCTGAATTTTTCAGACTGGAAGAGGCTGAGATGAAGAAGAGAGAGTCTTAGAGCCAGCAGCTTCTGATCAGTGCCCCTTAGTATGGCAGAGAGCAGCTGCTTTAAACATGTATTTATTTAGTCATTAAATACTACCCATGTGCTTGACATTGTACAGATTATAGAGGGAAACATAGTCCCTGCCCCAAGGACTCTACAATCTAAATACTCACAGTCAGTCTTGTCTGTCTCATTGCTGCAGCGTAGACAGAAATGGTAGGGTAGAGATGTTGTTTTGGCCATCCCCTCAGTCCTCCTGCTCTATGAAGAAACATGCCGTGCTTGTTCTGTACGGCAGTTCTGAGGCGTGGTGGAAAGGGGGCTCTCTTTTCTTGATGGGGTTCCAGGACATGATTTTGTCTTTATCTGCCTGATTTATGTAGTTATCCCTGCCCTTCCCCCGCAAGAAGATGGGTCCTCAGATGATTCTTTCCCCTCCTCTACCTGCAAGATAAAAATCTCTAGGTGGGGATCTCTCTTTCTCACTCCTGTCTAGAAGATGGAGACCCTGGGTGGAGCTTTGTCTTTTTACACTCTACCATGAAAAAGGGTTCCCTGGGCAAGGCTTTCTCTTTTCTCCTCCTCCATCCAAGACATGGGATCCATTGGGATAAGAGGAAGCTTTTTGTCCCCGCCTGGGAAATTGGGGTCCGTCGTTGATGGCTTGTCTTTTCCCCCCAAGTGGGAGCTGGAACTAGAACATCTGGGGAAGGAATCTGCCCACCAAAATCTCACCCTGTGACCCTACTGCCTGTTGGTTTCTCACCTGGGAGAACCCTATGGGTGAAGGATTGTTTCTCCCTATCTGACTAAGAGATTTGGGCTACAAATGGCTGTTGCTTTTTCCACTCTCCTCAGAGACCTGGGATGAGTCTCTCCCTCTCTCTCTCCCTCTTGTCTTTGCCTAATCCTGGTTTGATTAAATTAAATTGCATATCACACTTGTTAAAGGGCAAAATGTATTCTTGTTAAAGGGCTCGTGAATTTCCCTACTGTGCTAAAATGCTTACACCTAGGTCAATGTCAGTTAATGATAGGGCCATTTATAAATGAATTAAAATGTTTAAAAGATCATTTAGAATTAGGAAAAATATCCAAATCACATGTACATATATGCTTGATTTTCTTTTTTTTTTAATTATACACTTTTCATTTGAGAAAAGGAGATCTCTTCTACTTACACACTGTGGCTCAAATCCTCAAGTCCTGACTCAGGCAAACCTTTCATAGACCTCAAGTCTGAGTAAGGAGAGTCTGGGCAAGTTCTCTCTCATTCCCTCCCTAAGGAGGATGATTTCCCCAGATAGGTTTTTCTTGCTTCACTGCTCAGCCTAGACATGAAGTCACTGGAGGCAAAGGGTGACTGACCATGTATTTTCTCTTCCTACCAGAGATGCTGTCTTTGTCTTCGTCCCCACCCCCATGCCAATCCACAAATCCGATCGCAGATGCCCCTGTCAGAGCCAGTCTTTGCAGTTCTACAGCCACAGTCTCCTGTAGTTTGTGGAATCAAGAAAAGTAAAGGAGAGTGTCAGAGTTCATTAAAAGAAAAGGAGGTAAGTACTAGCCCTTTTCCTTGGGAAGGTAGCTTTGAAAATGTAACTAATACAAACCAGTCATTTGGTTTGAAAGCTTGTCAGTGCTCTTTTGTATAGATTATAGGTTATTCAAAGTCCCCTCACAGCCATGTAGTGCTGGCCTTTGTGGTCCAAGTGGGAAGACTCCGGATCAGTTTCACACGTGAAAGGGGCAGTGCTGCCTGGGCTACCACTGATGGCACTAGAGTGGTTAAGCAAGCTCCTCTGCTGAACAATAGTATGACCTCTGGACACAAGGAAGGATTGTTTATTAGTCTAGGGGACTGAACAAGGGAATAAACCCAGCTCCTCACACTGACTCCCTCTGTGACCTTTGTTCAATTGCACCAGTCAACTTTTTCAAACTTTGGTGCCTAGAGTTAGGCACTTGGATCACTTGATGATTACCTCTTCTGTTCATTCCCTCTGGGGCACCTGGCATTGGCCACTGTTGGAAGACAGTATATTGGGCTAGATGGACCTTTGGTCTGACCCAGTATGGCTGTTCTTATGTTCTTAGGCACATATATCTAGAGATGTGGATTTAGGTGCCTAATTTTATACAATCACTTCTGAAAATGCTGGCTGTTAACTCTGTCTCCTATCTGTAAAATAGGGATAATAATATTTAAATACCTCTCAGAAGAGATGTGACAGTGACAACTAAATAATTAATATTTGTACAGTTCTATGTAGGTCCCAAATCTCACCAGAATGAACCCTAAAACATTCTAGTGATTATGTCCCAGAACCTCAAAGGTATTTAGGTGCCTAGATACCTTTGAGGATCTGGGTCTGGGGAACAATTAGCCCCCTTAGCTTATTTGTCCAAATATCTATTGCAAAACTTTCCTAAACATTGACAACCACAAGCAGACCCCAACACAAGCAGCAAGAGTCTGGGGGGCAGGAGACAGGATCCAAAGTCCCAACACACACACTTTACAGAAGTTATTATTGTGCCTATTTGACCAGTGGTAGCACCTACAAATTCAGAAGAAACACTGAACTGCTTGGGTTTGAATTGGTGGAAATATTTAGAGTGACTTACTAGATGAAGACAGTGTTTGTGGTTAAAAAAGAAAATTAAATGGTTAATTTATAGAGTGATATTCAATATGAAAATCTGGGCACTTGTCTTGGAAAAGGAGGACTTTGGTAGAGGGTTGGAGCTGGGTGGAGGAAAGGAGAGAAAAGTTCTCCATTCCCCTCTCATATTGCCTATACATTTTTCCCTTCACTATCATTCTGATCTCATATCTCTGCCTCATTCTCAGTCTGCCACACTTACTCATTCTCTGTATCACATCTCCTCTAACCTTTGACTCTCTCCAATACCCAGATATCATGTAGTGCTGCAGCAAAGGTGAGGTCGAGAAGCATGCGCATCAACTTCCAGTCTGAGTCAGTAGCCACGGTTGCCATACTCAGGTCCAGTTGCAGTGCTCACAGGCACACTTTCCATGGCAGTGCTCAGAGTCTCAGACCTCATACAGATCCCAGTCTAGGCATTACTGGGGGAAGGCTGACTGGAGGGTGATGCCCAGTGGAGAGCTTCATGAGGGGCTGATTGCAACATTACTGTATGACAAACCTAGGGGTGATAGCTGAGGAGCATATGCGTTCACCCAGACCTCTGTGAGTTCAGGTCGCCAGTGTATTGCTGTTATTGTTTGCATTGTATTTATTTGTAGCATCGAGGTGCTGTACAAACACACAGCAAAAGGACTGCCCCCAAAAGGTTACAGTCTGCTGGGGTTTATAAAACACATTTGACACAAAACCCAGAGAGACAGTCTCTGAAAAAGGAGATATTCCTGGTTTTCAGGAGCACAGAGTTGCCCTGTTATTAATTCATGTTAATGCAGTGTGGGATGAGAGCCTGGTGGACAAAAGTCAGGCTTGGTGGGGGTGCAGGCTTGTGTTTGGGGGGGACAGGAAGATAGGGTGGGGAGAGGAGTCAGTAATTTTGAGGAAGGTATGGGGAGAGGGGAGTTTGTGGCAAAATTTTTACAGGCCTGGCAAAAAGAAATCTGAGGCTGAGCCTGACCAAGAGAGGTTGCCTATGAAAAGGGCCCCTTTTCCCTGAGTTGAGCTTCTGGACCAAGGTTTTTCCTCTGCCATCCCCTTAAGTGACAAGGGTCTGCAGACAGGAGCCTGCCTCTCTCCACTCAGAAGGGATGCCAGTTTCTTTTCCTCCCTGGCTCAGGGATGGGTTTCACTTCACCCAGGTGTAAAAGTGGCAGAGTGTGACCATTATTTTAAGCTGCAGCAAGGGGAAGGCAGCCCAGACAGACCGGGGGGAGGGCGGGGGAACGGGGGACGAGGAAGGGAGGAGGGCAGGCAGAGACTGCAGTGACACTGCCTTCGCTGGGCTGGCTGAAGCATCTCACTGGTGACAGGCCTGGAAGCACGTGGCTACGTCATGGAAAGCCAGTCTTTCAATGCAAATTTCAACTCCTCCTACTCTATCTAATGCCTGTAACTCACATCCAAGGCTCAGGAGCGAAATCCAGGGAGGGATCTGTTCCAAATGCACACGGGTGTTGGAAGCAGGGAGAGTGAGAGGAACGAAAGAGATCTGTCTCTCTCTCCATATACTGTGATCTTGCTAAGGGCTAGATTTGCATCTGTTCTGCAGGGTGATTGAGACCCGCAGGTGCAATAAGATTCTACAGATCACTGGGATTTGATGGTAAAATCAACACTCTAAGAGGGGAGTATACATCTTCATCAATCAGACTTGATCTGGGTGGTCGTACTGGTTGTGTGTTTTTTCTCTCCTAGGGGCAGCACAATGGCAGTCTTTCAGTAGGATGAATCCTGTCTTGGCTTTTGTTCTGCAGATCCACCCATCCTCATAGCAATCGAGTAACAGGCTATGGTTTTCTCTTTGGGGATCTTTTGTCTCTGCTTAGTTATTGGCCTCAGCTGGGATTTCTTCACCTTACTTTTCGTTTGGCTTCATGCTGAAAAAGGATTTCTTTTTCACGCTTTTGGTAATAATCATCCAATGTTGATCTAGGGGGATAACCTGGCTGCAAAAAGCATCGATTGAGAAGTCTCAAAGAAATAAAGCACGTGAGGAAAAAAAACTGGGAGAAGATCGGAATATAATTATTTTTTCTATGGTAAAACTGGTGCCCCTCTTCAGGAGAACTGATCCCAGCTTATTATTATGCAACCGCAAGGATCTCTTCTTTCTCAGGGTGTATAAGCTGCTGGATTGCTTTTCGCCCAAATCAATGTGGTTTCTTTGGAACATTTTCAGCAAAGGATCGCATATGCTGCAGTGTCTTTGTGGCAAGAGTCTTAAGAAAAACAAGAACTCAACTGGTAAGCAATACATTGCATCGCATTGTTTTCCTTTGATGCTATCCTGTCTGTTGCTCATTGAGGTAGCTCTGCAATCCTGCGGAGGGGAGAAAGGGAAATATAACGAGGCCAGTACGGACCTCCATGTGAATATGTGTATGAAGGAGCAGTTTTAGATTAGCTTCGGCGACGATGCAAAGCCAGTCTGCTTCTCTTGGTTTCTGTGGGGGGGCATGTCCAGAGAGAAGGAAAGTTTTATATTGTTGCCCATTTTAGCGAAGAGGAAAGATTGCCATGTTCGACCAACCCTCCCCCTCAGGTGCAGCTAGTTTGAAGAAGAGGGCTCAGGGGCTCTTGGCTGGTGCGAGATCCCCTGCCTGCGGTTAGTTCCTGTGCAGGGGCTATGCCACTCGGGTCCTGCCCAAGACTTTCTGATTAGCTTGTACAATATTCCCACCCAGGATCACCTTTCCCGAGTGAAATACAAAGCGCACCATTCTGCCCTAGCGCTCCCTCCTCCCCTTCTCCGGCACAGACCAGGGGGTACTTTCTTGTGCCTCGAGGGAAACTAAGCCAAAGTAGACCGGCCCACCAGCAGCAGCACAGGCTTGGGTGGTTTTATTTGTTGTGTATTTCTTTGCTTCACGTCTCCTTGATGAACCCCACCCCCTTCTCTGTGTCTGTTCTCTCCGCTCTAGTGTGATGCTCATGGGCTTCCATTCAAACAGGCTCCAACGGGGAAACTTGCAGTACATTACATAAGGAATGCAAATGCAGGTGCTTTGGGCAGCCCGATCTCGGCCCAAGGGGGCACTTCCCCGCTCCCCCTTCTCAGTGCTTTCCGTTGGCCAGCAGGGTGGGGGAGGCTAACTCTCCGTCTTCGGGAGAAGCAGCCTGGCAGGGAAATACCCCGCCGCGGGAGGAGAGCGAGCGCCCGGGGCTTGTGTTTGCACGAGCGCGTCCATGATTGCGCTCGCTTTCCTGGGGTGGCGGGCCGTGCCTGCAATCCCTGGAGAGCGCGAGCGGCGCGGAGCCCGGAGAGGTGTGCGTGCTGCTGGGTACGGGGTGGGTGGGTGGGTGTGAGCGGGGCTGGCTGCCCTGCAGTGGCAGCTCCAGACGCGGGCACTGCAGTGTAGTAGATCATAAGCTCCCGCTGCCTCCCTGACACCCCAGCATCAACAAGCAGCAGCCTCGGCGCAGGCAGCGGGGGCCCAGCTCAAAGCAGGGCAAAGAGACCCAGATCGGCGCCCAGGCGGGTGGTCAGTTTGGGCTGGTGCCCCCCGCGCGCTTTGCTGCAGCAGCAAGGAGCAGTTCCTTCTCGGCATACCAAAGAGGCCCACATGCCCCAGCCCGCCGCCGGGCGGGGGGAGGCAGGCGGAGAGCCTCCCGCAGGAGGGTTGCTAGTGAGGGGAGCGCTGAGCCTTCCGGAAAGTGCCCGCTCCTACCCGCTTCCACGCACTGCAGTGCGCGAGCCTCCCCCTTGGCGCGGGGAACTTCAGCCCCATGGATTTCCCGGGCGGCGAAAGCAAAGCAACCTGCTCGCCCCAGTCAGCCCCCAAGCAGATGCGTTCCGTGGCCACTGACAAATTGACCTAATCTCCCCCCACCCCTTGGCCTCTAATCTTCAAACGTGGCAATACGGTTAAGGTGACAGACAGGTAAGAGCAAGAGACCTGCTCGCCCTAATACAGGGGGCAATGAACGTTTTTGGGCTAACCCTGCAAGCACAAGAAATGCGCCTTTCAGGCCAGTTTTCCCCAACGGGTTCCTGACCCTTTCAAAGACAGAAGTGTTCCTGGGCTTGTTTCTAGACGTTTCAGTTTGCATAGAGATAGTGGAGTTACCTAGACCTCCTAGTTTTGCATCTTCTCTTTAGTGGGGAGAAGAGGGGTTAATAGTAGTCTCTTTGGGGGAGCTTAGTGACTTGAAGTGCTTATCTGAAGCACCTGCTTCCCCCTACTCCCTGTTTAAAAGAGGTCTGTTACACTTGGCCCCTCTTTCCCTGCTCTGGGGAAAATATAGCAGTGGCTTTTGGTTTTTTGTTTGTTTACAAGCATCCCAAATGACACAACATTATGTCAAGTATCAGGGGGTAGCCGTGTTAGTCTGTATTCACAAAAACAACAAGGAGTCTGGTGGCACCTTAAAGACTAACAGATTTATTTGGGCATAAGCTTTCGTGGGTAAAAAACCACTTCTTCAGATGCATCTGAAGAAGTGTTTTTTTACCCACGAAAGCTTATGCCCAAATATCTGAAGAAGTGGTTTTTTACCCACGAAAACTTATGCCCAAATAAATCTGTTAGTCTTTAAGGTGCCACCGGACTCCTTGTCACAACATTATGTAGCAATTCACATTCTAGTTTGGGAATGCTGAAACATTGGGCAGGGAGGTGATGGAATAATTCAAAGTGTGGCCAAGAACAACATCAACAGGTGTCAGTTGCTTGAACCATACTCTGTTAATAATACAATCCAAATTAGGGGTTTCAAACCTTGCTAATGTGTACTTTTACTACTGTATTTCAAGCCATTTTGCTTTCCAAAACTTGCTATCCTTTTTCCTTGTTTCTATAATCTTTTTGTTACAGGGACATGGTAAGTTTTTTACTTCTTTTCTTGCTCCAGATAAAGTCTTTAAAATGTGTTGCAAGTTTGTGATCCCAAGGTTCACTGTTCCTAAGAAATTAATCGATCAATTAAGGTGAAATCTTGCCAAACTCCCCTCCCCTCTTAATTGTAATAAGCCCAAGAGAAAAAGAATGATCACTCACCACTGTTTGTTATTATGACTCAGAGGAGATAAATAAGTTATGATTCTAACAGAACTACTTGGCAGTGTGCAGGGAGTGGCATTACCACAGTGAATTTCTTTGTCAGTGTCTGATGTACCACAGCAGCTTAGATATTAGATCACTTCTTGTCCCAAGTTTTAAAGTTTTGCAGTCACATTCTATGGCCTATTAGTCTGTAGCTGAGTTTGCAACCTCTGTAAGAATGTTACATGCTGTAGGTGTGTTTGTTTTTAAGCTCTTGAGATTAATATCGGAAATTTGCAAGGTATTTTGTTATGTTCTAGCTGTTATTTGTGTTGTGATTAAATAAAACAAGCATCAAATTGAGCACCAAAATATCTATTATACATTCAGTCATGTTTTGTGATGTTGTGGTCTCTGACTCTAGTTATTGATCCAACAAGATCTAAGTACTTTTTATTCTTTTATGATATAAATACAAAAACAGAGACTTAAACTAAAACCAAAGCATATGCCTCCACTCTAAAATCCCTTTTCAGAGTAAAATTAAACAATCATTAGCTACTTGGAGAGACTAATAAACACTAATCTTCTTGATTAGATTAGTTGATATTTTGGTAATTAATACTGCTTACTGGAAACTGATTACTGCATTGTTCTGGGTGTAAACTATTTTTTCTCTCTGTCTTTGCAACAGACCAGCTGTCCCATGTTTGTTCCCATGCTCTTCTTTGCCTTTACTCTGATCTCCGTATGTGGCATACACACCACTCTCTTCCTCACTCACAAATTTTAGGGCAGCCCAAGTCATTTGATATACTCATTCTGAGCCCATCCCTACTGGCACGTTGTATGACAATCCGCCACATTGCAAAGCGTGGACTTATCTGCCTGTCATCTTATTGACTCAGATGCAAACTTTTAATAAATGGTTGGGTTCAAAGGATGAATGGTAACAGTTTTGTATGGAGTGCTTAGTGCTGAATAAAATGCACTGGTGGGTGTTTGAGCAATTAAGATCCACTGATTGTTATGAAGCATGTTTGTCACTCTTTAGACTATTTATCTCTAAGAGAAGCTCTGTTTCAGAAAATGCAGCCGGGACTGCACATTTTCAAATACTCCTTTCTTTTCCCACTCTAATTGTAACTTCCCACTTGTGAAATCCATCTCCCAGCTTTCTCCTGATCAGGACCCACATGCTCTGTCCCAGTTTCTATTATTTCCCAGTGAATTCTGAAGCCAGCCCTTCCATAGTTATTGACATGAGGCATCACTTCAGAGAAAGCCAACATTAATAAAGCAAAGGACTGCTGGTCTAGAGAGAGTTGTACAAATCATGTCAGTATCAGGTCAGGAAGTTTTAGCTTATCTCTAACAGGACATGGAAGGCTAAAGAACATTTGTGTTTCAAATTATGGATCCTGGGAAGAGGAACTGTCTTTGTTCCCTAAAATTGCATGACTGTTATCTACTTCACATTTCTTGTAAGAGAGAAAATTGTAGAACTCATTTGACTTGTTTTTACTTACAATTGAAAAGAGTTTTTCTTTTTAGCTTTTTGAAATTTAGTAATACAAATTAACTGAAATTTCTGTGCTCTTCAATAATGTAAACATTACAATCTTTTTAGATTCACAGGGCCTCATTCTCCACTACCCTGCAGCTTGTGTAGTCAGTTCCCCCTAGGCAAACTGAGTGTAAAATGCTACCATTCTATGTGGTGGAAATGACTACACAAGGTGTAGGGTAATGGAGAATCAGGGCCTAGAGAACATTTTATACTGATCTAGGCCATAAAGGCCTGATCCAAAGCCCAGTGAAGTCAATGGAAAGACTTCTGTTGACTTCAGTGGGCTATGGATGAGGCCCTAACTGTGCATATGTTTGGTTATGGGGTGTATTGATTATGGAATTATTTTAAGGCTTGAAGGATTGGTAATGGGACATTTTTCTAACCTCTAGGCTTTTGGTTCAAATTTAATTGAGATTGTCAGTGACTGAAATTTGTACCATATGACAGCTGTTTGGGTGTCTATGGGAGATGAGTTGGTTGTTTCAGTCCATTTCCTAATGCACAGGGGCTTCCATCACAGAAACCACTATCATGTTTGCCACACTCGTTCTCTGTCTCAGCAGAGAGAGAATGTATTAAATGTTCTTCTCTGTTCCTTCCTATGAAGAGGCTTCTCTCCAGGTTAAATTCAAGAGAGATTGCTGTGGGGGAGCTGGCATTACTGTTTTATACAGACTGTAAATATTTTGAGGATACAGAAATTTAGTTTCCATTAGTGTCAATCCACGACCATTCTCAAGCCAATATCCACTTAATAGGAAGAAAATGCCAACTGCAAATGTGGAATCCTATCCCAATATTGAAAAAATGGGATCTCCAGACAATCCCTTGATAACCTCTTTCTTCATTCCCCTCCCCACCCCCCAAATACCGTTCTTTAATGATTGCATATTGTTCTGAAGAAGTTTATAAACATAACCATGCAAAAATGGAACTGTTTAAAACACAGACTTAGGCTCTGCATTTTACATGCCCATTGTGTGTCATTGTTTGAGTTATAATTAAGTTAGGGTCAGATGCTGCAGCCCCCTTACTCATAGAAAACAAACCATCCACTAGAAACCAAAGGGTGTTTTTCCTGTTAAGGACTGCAGGATTGGGCCCATGGTGTTTCTTTCACATTACAGTCAATGCTGCTTTTTAGTGTTAATACTATAGAATACAGATTCAATATCGATTTTAGCTGCACAGTACATTTTTCTCCAAGAGCACTCAAATGTAAAATGGCCTATTTACATGTATCTCACCCACTGAAGCTTTTGCCCTCCATGGAATATGTTTTCTGAATTTATACAAATTTAATTCTTCTCTGATCAAAGTAAATTGCATATTGCTCTTGTTAAAGGGTGAAATATATTCCTGCTCATGAATCTTCCTACATGATACATATGCTTACACTTAGTTCAATGTCAGTTAATGATATGCCATTTATAAATGAATTAATGTTTAAAAGGATCATTTGGACTTAGGGAAAATATGCAAAATGTATGTACAGACATTATTGGGTTTAATTTTGTAATTATGCAGTTTTCATTTGAGGAGGATAAGTAAATTAAATATCTATAAGCATGTTAGGTTAATCAGTTTGGGGGCAAAACTGCTATTGACTTCAGATCTGAGTAAGGGTTGAGTAGGAAATTCAGGATCTGGCCCTTGACAAAGAGCCATTAAATGTCTGTAAAAATATAACCTGGAAAAAAAAAGAGAAGTTATTTGAAGTGGAGAGATTTTCAGAAAGACTTCATTTACCTTTTAAAAAAAAGTAATAACCTTTCCTGCCCCTCCTCCCGCAAGTAATATGTTCTGTAGTTTTTTTGTACTTACTCAACTTGGAGAATGAAGTGTTTCAGCAAGTTGTCAGGTAAAATAATGTGGCTAGATTAAAGATATGACTGTGCTGAAATAGACTACGTTGGATCTCTAGAACCGTTAGCAAATTCAGAGGTTGTGGGAATGAAGACTACTAGAAGAGGGTTTAATTGAGGACTGTCTTGTCATCTAGGAAACCGGAGACCTGGTTCCGTACTTGGTTCTGTCAGTGACTTCCACTGTGGTTTTTGGACAAGTCATTTAACTTCCCTATGCCTCAGTTTCCCCCTCTTTAAAGATACCAAACAGTGGCTGAACATTGCGCAATTTCACTGTTTTTTACAGCTTCTTCTGAATTATTAGATATCCAGAGGCAAGTTACCAGGCCTGATGGACCAATAGTATTATCTGATAGCAAAATTTACGTTAACTTTAATGTTTTGTTTCCGTTTTTCTCATCTATGGGGAAAAAAGGGGGGGTTATGATCTAGTGTAGGAATTCAACCACTAATGGACCCAAACCTACAAACCAGGGTGTAATTCTTATAGCTGTGCAGTGCCACTTACCTCAAGAGGGAACTGTGTGTAGTAGTAAGGCAGTATGCTTGGAAATAAGGTTTGCAGGATTGGGCCCATTAGATTTAGTTCAGAGAGTGTCTGCTCCTCATGAGGAGTGTGATTTGAATGTTAGAACAAGTGAAGGAGTGAGAAATGACAAAATGAGTGGGTGGCCAATATTTTTATCTCCGATCATGTGCTGAGGTGCTGGATTTTAAAAACGAATTTATTATGCTGTGGAGCTGGATTCGGCATGGTACTAAGCTGCTCCTGGAGATGCTGAGCATCCTAAATCCAATGGGAGTTGAGGGTGCTGGCCATCTTGTATGCCTGAGTCCACAGTGAACAAAATGTAGGTACATAGCCTATTTTCTTTAAACTACTCGGCACCAAAGGTAAATACAGTATTCATAGTAAATAAAGTCAGTGCCATTATCCAGCACAGAAACTCTCTCCCCCCCACCCCCGAAGAGAACTTTCACTTCGGAGTGAAACCTCCCAAGAGTCATTAAGTGAAAGCCTTTTATTTTATATATATATATATAATATTATTTTTATATTGCTTTTAGCATATCACATTAAAAGTATTGATTGCCTAGATAGCTGATGTTTAATGCAAGCAGTTGCAGATGTGAAAAACTTCTTGAGAAGTCAGAATAAAAAGACTTACTGTAATAAAATTCAGCAGACTTGTTTAGGCAACACACTGAGTTGGACATGCATCATCATTTTAATTAACAGACGCTTAAGATAGAATGGAATAGTGCTGTGGAATAGCAGTAAATGACAGACAACTCGTGATGGAAATTGACAGCATGATTTTAACAGTCATACGTTATTATTTTGACTTTTTCCCCCAATTACTTTAATTTTAATTGGAAAATGTATGAGGAATTTTATTGAGCTATTTTAATATTTGCATATGAAAAGTAATCTCTTGGAAATTATTTGGCTTAATCAATTTGTGGTGTTAAAATTAAATAGGTCCCACTTGACACTAAAATAGTTCCAAGGTTAAACATTTTAACCTTGTTGGAATTGTTTTTGGTTTGCTATGAGATAGCGATACAGGTCAGCTGTAATCCTGTAAGAACTCTTTGTTCTAAGTAGAGTCCAGGAAGGCCTATATTTATGTGAGTTTGTACAATATTAGACTTGTATATTTTGTGAAAAGTCATAATGAAATCAAATATCAACTTGCCTTTGTACAGTTTTACAGTTTGAAAGAATACCCATCCCGTAAAATGCTGCGTGGTACAAAGGGCTGCACAGAGAAGGTACACGTACAGAGGGCCCTCCAGGGACAGATATCTCCATGCCCATGCAGAGGCGAAGGATGTTTCCTCCAGGGAACCTTCTGCATTCTTGGGCTGCCGCAGATACCAAGGCATTAGGACACCTCACTTTCTGCAAACCTCACTCTCTTCACCTTCCCATTGAGGAGTTGAGTCTCAGGGTTTGGGTGACAGGGATGAGGAAGGGATGAACTAGTACCAGATGTACAGTCCCCTGTATGGAGATCTGGCGTGAAATACTGGTCCCGCTGAGATCAATGGAAAACCTGGATTTCACCCCTGATTGGGAGTAAATACAGCCTGAAGCTGTATGATTAACTCACTGAGGGTCTATTGAGGGTAATCCAGAGGGACCTAGCCAGCAACAGAATGGCTGCTACTGCAGCCATTGGGCCATAAGGAAGGGAGACCATCCATGTATGTAGACTATTACTACTACCACAGATCTAGAGGAATCTAGAGGATCCTGAAGATCCATATGATTAGAAGGCATCATCTCCTGCAAACTGTTCCCCTGACCCCTAATTCCTTTCCCTTTGGGGCATGCTGTAGGGACTATTTGTGGGTGCAAAGGTTTGCAGAATTGAGCCCCAAAGTCACATAAAACACCCTGGATTATGGGATGGATCAAGCAGAAGGAAGAGGCTACTTATAAGGGCAAAGGCTTCTGTTTACATCCAGATTTCTTGGTACTAGTCATGCTGGAAAAGGAAATACTGAAGAATTCCATTGTACTTTAATGAGATTTTGAAATGAAAATGTTAAATTTTTAACGCTACAGTACATGGTTGTGGTTCTTCAGTAAATGTATTTTCTTAACCATGTCCCATTTATGCCCACTGCATTTCAATGTTATATGACTGAATGCACAAATGAATGTTTCCATTTCTAGCTGGCATTGGAGAAATATCACACAATATTACAATATTGTTTGTTGGTAACTTTCACAAGTTCATTCCTTTTTTCTGAGTTAATTCATTGACTTTGATAAAAGCAAATGGTAACTAACAGTAGAAAACTTAGTGCAAGTTATAGTATAAGACATGAGGAAAAGCCCTATACCCTAGTCTATCTAAGGAATAGGGAAACTCCTATTCATCCTGGGCAAGAGCAGATTGTCACTATCTGCGGTTCAGATCCATTAAACTTGGGGGGAGGCACCCCAAAGCTTCATGCCCCTTCAACACTTTTTCCCAGCTGTTCTCAAGACAGGATCTTTCCCCCACCCAAACCAAGCAGCCTTCTTCCTTCTTTTCAACCGCAAGCACAGGGTTGCATGAGTCTGCAGTTCTGAAGTTTGCTGGTGTCTTGCTTGCCTCTCAGTCCTGTCTCCGATCTGTGGATCTGGCCTTGGTCCATCCCATTTCTATAGCTTTACTGAAGGTTAACCTGCACGTTTCCCCCAGATTTAGTGGTTTTACTGGGTTCTATTTCAGACATTTCACATTTCTGTACTTTGTTGTTAAAAATGTGGGAAAAAATAGCCATTGCATCTAATTTCTTTTAATATGTTTTTAAGGTCTTTCACTGCTTTTTAAGATTCAGCCAATGATAGTGAGCACACAGCAGTGATTGTTGGTGACTTGATTATTAATGAGAGGAAAGTTGGTGGATTTTCCTAATTTTCTAAGGGTTTGGGCATGAGCTATCTAAATGGCGAATTTCCCACTTTATGCCAAAGTGCTGAAACTGAGTAAATGTGGTTGTGCTAAAGCGCCTGGCACTGACTCCACAAAAGAAAAGCAAATCTTTAGGAGAAATCAAGAGATGAAAGGGCAAATTCTGGCTCTTCCGTGGATATGTGGAAGGGCTCCAGTGCAAGAAAAATGATGGGCTTCTGTTGTGTTTGGGGACCAGGCTTCTGAGACTCTTGTACAGCAGGACCCTACACCTCCACTTCCCTGTGGAACAGGCCTCTGCAGCTCTTCCCTCCACTGTAACATTCTGTGGGACGATCAGCTGACCTCTGGAGCATTTCCAGTGGGTCCAAGTATTTGGAAAACAACTGACTGAATCCATTTCTCCTTTCTGTACTCTGTAGTACTGAGCGCTGACTGGAAAATCTGACACCTGTTGGGGCTGAGGGTTCTCTCTTATCTCTGAGATTTTTTTTTTTTACGTAAACTCTCCCCCATGCGCCCCACAAAGAAATACCTGCAAGAATAGCTTTACAAATCAAACAGTTCTTTTGGCTCTTCTTTTGAACCTATAACCATTTAGATTTTTCTTTGTAGTTCGGATTGGATTGCTAGGTGGTGAGTAAGAACTGTTTGTGTGACTGGTAAATAAGAGGAAAAAGAACAAAGTCTTATAGAGAAGTATGCTTCATGTATTTAAAGTCCCACATTTTTAAGGAAGGCCTAATTCTGGATATTCAATCCCAGTGACATCAGTGGAGTTGAACAAGTGCAACAGAACAGACCTTGGGCTACTGTATCTGTCTGGGTAAGAGTAAAATTCTTCAGTGCGTCCATATGAGTTACTGAGTTTAACTGGGCAAGAAATCAGAGAGTGTGTGTGTGATAGTGAGAACTGACTAGCTGCATCTGATATTATGTTCCCAATTCTTTTTAATTTTGGCTTTTTCTTCATAGTTTATATGGGATGGTACAGATGGAGGATTATTGGCCTGAAATGGGGATGAATCCTAGGATTTGTGGGTAATAGAGGATGTGGATGTGTTTCCTGGATGAAGACATTCAGTTGGTATGAATGTACATTAGAAAATGTTGGCTTATTTAACACATTGACAGCAAAAATGTCAATCTCAAGAATCAAAATGCCATACAACAGTGAAGAAAATACACTTTGGTGGAGTTCCTGAGGATGCCCAAATAAATATGGTATAGCAGGGTAAAAAATGTATACTGTGCTGCGCACGTCTAAGGACAATGAGGTAAATCAAACCAGTCCCGAGGACATGCAGATGAGTGTCTGGGGCTTCACTGAACAATCATGATTTTAATTTCATTGCCTTCTGAATGCTGGGTGGGGGACATTGCATCCCAGATAGACCAGCTTCCAGAAGGCGCTAAGGAGGAGCCAGCAAGCCAGCCTTGTTACCAATGATGCAGATGGAAGTAGAATGTAGGTTCTACAAACCAGATTGGGAACGTTTCGATGTACTGTAGGAAAAAACACTAATGTGCGAGGTGAGTAAATATGCTGAGAAAGGGCACACTCGCTGCAGTCAGTGGGCGTTTTGCCATTCACTTCAGTGGCTAGCTGAGTGGATGGAGAACTGGCTTGGTTGCTGAACACAGTACAGTACCTGTTAGTGGAAGCAATTTGGGATAGAGGATGGTGACACAAAAGATTGAGACAGAAGATGGGTACAAAAATCAAGGAAAGAGAACATCATGCTCTTCTGTAGTCATGTGATGGGGTGACTACCCCACTTTCACCCTGCAGGGTTTAATGCAGGTAAGATGGGCCAATCCACCAATTAGACAGCTAATTAATGGGGGTTAGCTGGGCAGGAATAGGTGGAAAAGGCAGACACTCCCAGAGAAAGGGAGGAGTGGAGACTTCAGACTGCAGTCACTCTCTGGGAAGAGGTAGGAGGTTTTGGGGAACTGGTAGGCCCAGGAAGAAGAGGAGAACCAGTGGTAGTAAGTAGCCCACAGATAGAGCAGTGAGGCAAGAGAGAGAGAGAGAAGGCCCAGACTGCTGAGCTCAGGGTCCCTGGGTTAGAACCTGGAGAAGAGAGAGGTCCCGGGTTCCCCTACCAGCCACTGGGTGAGTGGCACTGAGGCAGTGAGTGGAAAGAGTGCCTAGGACTATTAAGGAGTTAAACCTTCCCCGGAAAGGGGGGGAACATGGACAGTGACATGGCCAGAGGATTGAGCCACAAAGAGGACACCGTGGTTCCTGAGACTGCAGGAACTGCTGCAGGCAGACAGCAGAGACAGAGTGATGATGTGTAAACTGTGGATGGGGTGAATGTGTGTGTCAGCCTCAAGCTAATCCCCAGAGTACCAGGAGGAGGCGCCAGGCTGACAGTGAGTGGTGTGCCCCATAACAAATCACATATAGGAGAATTTTGGGGTAGAGCTGGATGAAGTTGAAAAGGCTAACACAATTTTTTGTAAATAGTGGAAAAAGTTGAAAAATGCTCTGCTAAAAGAGTAGAGAGATCTTTTTCAAGTCCTGTATGGCTCAAACTGGAATAGTGTGGCATGTTCTCTCCCTCTTATTCTCTGAGGGAAATGAAAGCGAGGAGACAAAAGGAATGGTAAACTAAATAATAAAGGGATCCAAGGGGTATACAGTAGCTTAGAAAGGTTAGAGAAGAACATACTGTTCTGAAGGGAGTTGAGTTTAGAAGCTCTTTAAGCTACTGTCCAACAGAAGAGCAAATAGGCCTGACCTTTAAGGGACACTTTTATGGTACAAATATATTTTTAGAACTGGTTTCCTTACCAGTGTTACTGGTAACAACAAAGATAACTAAATATGAATGATTTTTTAAAACTATTTATGCTGTTTACTTCATACATGTGGTCACACTATCTGGAGTGGCTCACGACCATGAATACCTGCCTCCTGGCAGACCCCCCGAACTGGTGGTGTGTTCTATAATTTAGATTTTACTGAATCAGTAACAAATGTGAACTCCTGAATCACTAACAGTTTCACCATGGAGTCACAGATAGTCCCCTTAGCTTCTCCAGTCTATTTTGCCACCCAGGTGAGCGGGACTTTGTGATTAATAGTCACCTACACCAAAAATCATAAAATATTCAGGTTGCTTCCAGTCCCAGGAGACCTGTCACTTACCCCAGACCAAGTGGTATCCTAGATCTTACACCAAAGTCAATGCCTGTAGCCAATTCTGTAATAAACTATCTAAAGGCGTATTAACTAGGAAAACAAATAAGAGTTATTTACAGGTTATAGCAAGCAACAGTAAACACACATGAGTTGCAATCTAAATGCTAAGAATGTAGTAGTAGTCTGTCAATTCAAAGTGTCTTTCAGGGCAGACCCCTGGGGATCTTTGGTTCAGTTTGGGGTGTTTCTGGCCTTGTAAGAGTTCAGACAGCAAAGAGATGAAAAATTTTCCTGTGTCTTTGTTTTATTTCCTTCATTCAGCCTCCAGCTCCATAGGACGAGCTTCCTTACATGTAGCATTTCTAAGATGCGATAGGGCCATTAACCAATCCTTTGGATTCTGGTGTTCCTTGATGGCCCATCTAATTTTGATAGTTCTTCTGGACAGGCGTGAGGAAACACCATTCCCATCTTTGTTCACAAGTTTAGAGCAAACATTTTCAAAGTTATAAATCAAAACACAGACATTACAAATAAGATTAATGGATGCAGCAATTTACAATCTTTTTATAGAGCCTAAACACTAAATACAGTCTTATAAGCACTATAACATGGAACAGCACTAACACGTAAGTGAACCAGTCTGGTCTCCAGCTATGAGTTTGTCAGTTCTAAGCTAATGCCTGCAGCCTTGGCAAGAGCTGGCACCTGGCCTACCCAGCATCACACATGCATACTCCCATGTTGGAGAATGAAAATATACTAGTAAGTTTCACTTTTTTAAAAGAAATTAAGGTGCTCATACACTATCACAATGCTACAGGATTTGGGTTGCAAAGGCTGCAGGGAAATGTTTTGTTTCTTTGAAAATATAGTTTACACTTGAACTCTTAAAAGTACTGTAAATATATATTTCTATTGGTTTTGGGTTTGCATACCTTATTTTTACAAAACATAAAATTTCAGGTGAGAATTGACATGATGGGTGAAACCGTTAAAAGATATAGAAGGGTTTGACACTAGAGGAATTGAGATAATTTTTTAGTTTATACAGGATAAATTTCCCAGACGGATACTTCTACACATTTTAAAGCACCAAGTGGTTTGGAAAGAGTAATTCTTATTATTATTTAACATTTATATTGTGATAGCATCTAAAGGCCACAACCAAGTTGGACCTCACTGTGCTAGATACTGTACAAATATGTAATAAATTACTGTGCTCGCATCAAAGAGCTTACATAGAGTGGCCTACTATACTAAAATGAATTTCACCCATTTTTAATGAAAATCAGAAATAACAAAGTAGTCCTGATTGTCTTGTTTGTTTGAATTTTGGAAAAATTCAGCATGTAGTACTTGGTGGAAATCTCTTAATATTTTTCTCCTAGGATGGAGAGGCTACGTTTGTCAGTGAACTCAATACTAACCACTCTGAATGGTTGAATTTAAACATTGTTTGTTTATTTTGTTCTTTCGCAATTCCTGGACAAACCCTTAGCACAACCATTCATTTGCAAATTATATATTTGAAAGAACAAAGTATCAATATTTAATCTGGGGCAAAGAAGGAGGCTGCAATTAACCGGAAAAGATGTTTTTTGTTTTGAATCTTTGAATAATTGCAGTCAGAGGAATTGCGATAAGCTATGGTCATGGCACATAGATTTGTGCTGTCTTAAAATAGAGCACAGTAGGGGTGTTGGATTTGGCATGTGAGTATATTACACAGATCTAGGGTTATTGAAACCACTAATAACATGACTAACCACTCTGTAGGTTTAAAAACAAATCAAACCATCTAGTCCAGTAAACTACTTTTAGTAATATACAAGTAAGACTTTCAATATAAACACTTCGCAGTTTACTCGGTTATTTGGCAGCTGTTACTCAAGTCAGTATCACACTAACATAATGACCCTTGTAACTGCCCCAAACTGTGGGCTCAAATGGGTGTCAGTAATTCCAAGGGGGTCCAGACAGACTACTCTGGGGTTTTCCCAAAGACCTCAAAAATCTCGATCGGGTTTTCCTTTGTAGGCAATCCCTCTCAGGTTTGGCTTCACACATGAGAGAGACAATTTATAGTTTGGCTATTACTTACAGTGGCTGCCTTCTGCCTTGCTAGCCAACAGAGCCAGCTTTACTCCATCTTTTGGAAAACTCCTTGCTAGCAGCCTTACATTGGAAGGCCTCAGTTCTAGATTGCGGAGGCAAAGGCAGTAGAGAAAGGAGAGAAAAGAGGCCTCTCGGGACGATCAGGAATCAGGCTGAGTCTACACCTGCCATCTCTAGATTTTAGGAGGGATGGGAATTTGTCTTTTCTCCTTTCAGAGAAGGGGACTGGAAATGCATAAATGTTGCTTCGGGTTTTAATTTTTCTGGTTGGCCTAGCTCCTTCAGGGTTAGCTGCAGTGCTTTGCCATCCTGTTTGTTTACTGCCTCTTAGGTCTGAATTTATCACAAGGTTACGGAGTATATCAGATCATGCCCTATGCAACAAAACACAGTAGTGTGGTAAAATGAAAGACAGGAGGCAGCAAGACCGAGGCCTTACTCATAACCCAAATCCCTAGCCCCTGTGCCTCCTGGCTCCATTCTTCTCCAGCAGTGAGTCCCCAGATGGATCAGAGGGCCTTGTCCATAGAAGAACAGGGGTCTATAGATAAATTGGATCTGTGCTAATCCACAACTGTTTGGGCAGGTCTTGGGGCAGTCTGAGCCGACTCCATTCTCCTTTCAATCTTTAAGCTATAGTGATTAGTTTACAAAACAAACAGTTCTCCCAACACTCTCACTCCAGGGAATTAATGTGTAATGCACTAATATAAAACTACAGAAATCCTGGAACAATATAGAACAAGTAGTGAATGAACTATGGAATTTCTCCATGGGGCATAAGTGTGTTTCCTTTGGGTTTTCCTCTCAAAGAGGATTAGGCTTCTTCTCTTAAACAGAGATTTCTGCACATTCATTTTCTTGTGCTCTATTGTGTATTACACCTCAATGGAAATCAGAAAAGGTCTGGATGTTATGTGAATAGATTTCAGAAGTCTCAGTGCCACCTGTGAGGAACTGGGAAAGCACATTAAGACTTTTCAAAATATTTGCAATCCTTGGCTAGATAGAATGGTATAAAATAGACTCTCCCTTTCAGTGTACAGTCAGTGGCCCTGTCCTGCATTGGTATCCACTCTTCAATGGGACTCCATGTGAGCACAGGAGTATGTGCTAGTGGACCCCAGTGTAGTATTAAGTAAAATCCAAGTCTTGCTAGATGTTACAGGAAGCTCTAGGACACTTTTTGGATAATCACTTTAATAAAGAAACGTTAAAAGAAAAAAATTGCAACCTCTTCAGTTCCTTGCTTATGCAAATTAGTAAGCAATCCATCCACTCCCTTCTTTTCCGCTGTAAGTGGCATCAACAATTTCTTGCTTAGAGGGTCTTCAGTAATTGTATTCTAAATCTCTTACAAGTGTCCTGTGACAATTAGTTTTCTTACCTAGCACAGAAAGATCTGACTGTTGTTGTAGAAATCGGTGACATGCTCATGTTAAAAGTACCGTTCCAAAAGGCCAAAGAAGCTAGTGAATTGGCTGTTTCTGTGTATGCTGCATCCTACTAAGGGCCTATATATCGTACTTACATCAATGGACTTCAAAACACACTTTTGAATTAACTATGAAGTCAGAGACTGCGGGAATAGAACATAAAAATCTGGCTAAAGGAGCAGTTAGAAGCAGGGGCTCTGTTGTATTTAACAGACAGTTCTTTCTGTTCTCTTTCAAGAAGCCAGAGTGTTTCTGAAAACTCTCATACAGCTCATTGAGATATAGTTGGTCAGGTGCCAATACAATGTTTTCAGAAGAGCTTGTGGGATCCCATTATAAACAGTCTATTTAGACTAGTAGTGAACCCTACATTAACAATTACATTAGGGCTAGAAATCAGCTGTGACTAAAACTTGATATTTGTCCTGGTGGCTCCTGGAGCACATCCGTACATCAAGAGGAAATTCTTTTACAGTGAAAGGATGTCGTTAAAGTTTTTACAAGTTCATTTTGTATCAGTATTCAGCTTCTACTCTTTAGTAACAGAAAAAGAAAGACAATAGTTTTAGAGTTGGAGAAGCTGTTATTGCACTATTTTCAAGAAATAGGTTGTAGTTTCTACATTTTCTGCCAGAGTGCTGTTAAAGGACACCATTCTATTCATAACAGTTTAATATGGGTAACTAGTCGAATTTTTGCTGCCCCTCGATACATAGCTATCTAATTAGAGATTATTTACTGTTCTAATTAAAAAAGATCTCCCCACCTTTGCTGTGAAATGGAATTGTAAATTGTATACATCCCTACCTTGCCACCTGAACACAAAGAACAGCACACAATAGAATCCACTTGTATTGAAGTGGTGTTTATACTTCTGTCCACTCTCCCACACAACTAAAATTCACTAGAAGCAGAGTTTCACTATGACAGGAGTTGGCCTACCTTCTAACATATCTCTCCCTCTCCAACCTGGGATTGGAGGCATGGCCTTCTCATCACCCCCTGCAGTTGTGTGTACTACACAAGGCTGCTGGAAGCCCAGATCTGCTGTCCAAATGATGGGCATCTGTAGCATTTCAAGCTTCTCTTTCCTTCCCAAAAGCTATAGGAAGACTAGGGGCTAGGCCTTCTCTGTAGTCCCAAACCCACAGAGTAGTGGCAGTCTTTCTTCTTCTTCCCACCTCAACCGGAACTGAAGAAGGGGGGAAAGAGGAAGTGCCACGCACACTTATAATGCTATATATTCATAATAATAAGAAGTGTGGAATGCAGCACTTGACACTCTTCTGATCCAAGGTTAAGCATGGTGACACTATTTTGTAATGCGAAGCAGGTTGGAAGCAGGTGACGCAGGCTGGAACTGGCACTTGAGTTTACTTGGGGTGGAGGGCAAATCCTGTCCTCCTTCTTAGGGGTGCAGAGGGCACTGCTCAGAACAAAAAAGGGTGAATACTAGTAATAGGAGGGAAGGGCAGGATTTCTGAAACTTGCTTAGGTTCAGCTGAGCACAACATTTTGCAGAGCTCTGCTTCTATGCCCCACTGTGCAGTGGGGATTTATGTTGGGAGGAGGGGTGAAGAGGCTAGATGGGGGAGAGAATGAAGCTAGTATGTCTATCATTACATGATTCCCCTGTAAGTATACTCAGGATTGTGCTTCAGAGTTTTTGAAGTTTTTAGATAATATTAAGAGTAACCCAAATCCATAGGTGACCAAAAATGAGAAGTATTTCCATAGGTTTAGCTGTATTATAGAGACTTTTTCTAGGTTTTCATTCAAAGAACAAAATATGATGTGCTTCGACTTGCAGCAGAGGTTGCCTTCACTGTGTAAATCAGTGCCCAACTGTAGTATTGAATCTGCAGCTAGAAAGGTTGGAACTGTAGCCTTAAGTTATGTACTTATCAGTGGAACATTAAAGGTGACCTACTAAAGTAAAGTATAATATCCCAGGAGCTCCCAATATTCACTGTATGCCCCCAGGCTCTTAGAGACAGCTAATGCATTATTACTTCTAAACTGATCTCTAGTTTGATTCTCTTAAGTCCTGCAGCACCCACTCCAATGTTGGCCACTTGGCTTCTGCTCTGTTTCTGGTGATATCACCACAGTGTGTGCAAGGGGGTCATCTAGGAGTTCCAGCCAATTGGTCTTGGGTGCAATGGATGGTATAGAAGCTGAAAGAAGACCTACAGGTCTGCTTTTAGGGCTGAATATCCCTATAGTTTGATTCAGGGGGAGTGGGAGGGTGAACTTGCATCACATATCTGCACTAGAATCTGGTTCTTTACCTTTGCAGGTTATCTTTAATTTCAAAACCTTTTTGTGATCATTTAATCCTAACCGTATTACGGCACTGATGCTGATGTTGATATTTTCAGGTTCTCATTCTACTGCTAGCAGGTCATATCACAGTCTTTAAGGTACCAGATTTAAATAAGTGTGTAAAACACAAATTCCGATCCAAAGTCCTTTGAAGTGAATGGAAAGACACCCATTGACTTCAATCGGCTAAGGATCAGGCTCTGAGATAAGGTCTCCTGTGTTGGTTTGAATAGATGGTATTCATCCAATAAACAAAAGTATGTAGATAATTTGAAATTTGACTATTTGGTCTCTGTGTGTAATACAACCACCCACTTTCTTCAATACTATTATTATTTTTTAGATCTACTTTAGAATCTCAGTAGCTTTAACAGTGCATTCAATCTTGCAAAACTTCCATTGATTCAATGGGAGTAGGATCAGATCATATATCTATCTGTCTCTCTATATTAATCCATCTGATGTTTGTAACCCTTTGCTATCTTTAAAAAGGTATGTTTTTAAACAGTAAAAAAGCAAGTTCAGTTTAGGCAGCTACTGTACTTCAAATTAATAATTTTTACAAGAGATAGAATTAGTTTATTTTTTCTTCAGTAAACGGAAAATAATATTTTTGCACATTCCTTCACTCTCCCTCACTCTGCCCAGTTTCTCAGAGATTGGAATGAGAGCTGTTCAGATTGTTTTTCCTCTATTTCTACAGGTTTGGACTGTTCCTAGCTATTACTGTACCTTTGAGGCTTAGATAAGGGCTGTTTTTACTACATTAACTGACTCACAATACAGTATGTTCATTTTGAACTGCACATTGTAAATTCTGTGCCACCTAATCAAATCTCGCGCAGTAGCTTTGAAGGGATTGTGGATGCAAAGATGAAGTCTGATGAGACATATGCATCCAAAAAGTGCAGAGCCACTGTATTTGTTGGGCCAAATTCACCACTTGTGCAAGCAGGTGTAATTCTATTGTCTTCGGTGGAGTTGTCACCTCTTATACTAGCAGTGAATGTGGCCCATTCTTTCTAAAATTTCCAGTTCAGGACTGCCCAGTGGGCTAACTCTAGTGCAAAATGTGCAGGAGCCTATCTTCAGTTAGGCACTACTATCAGAAACTGGAAGTTTGTATTTGCATGAGATTTAGTAAAGGAAATTAACTAGAAACAAAAGTGAAAGTGGCTAGTCTAGTTTCATTGGCCAAACTGAGTGAAATGCAAAAAGTTAATGAGCAGCATAAATAATGAAAAGTGAAGTAGAGTTTTAAAAACTTTTCTAATTTCAGTAATTTAAGGTGGTCAGATTAACCCCGGTAAGAAAAATGTTTTTACCTTGCCAATGTCCTTTTAAATTAGTACTGATTCATTGTTCACTGGAGCTAACCTTAGTCCTGAATAACATTTTTTCTTTGTATTATTACTTTTGCTGTTTGAGTAATATAATGCTCCAGAGATACAAAGGAGGTGGTCTTTTTTGTGTGTGTTTCATATGTACTAATTGTTTTATTTCATTAAATAAAGAGTTCACAGAAACTACAAGAGCAGGGGCACTACATTCTTTTTCAAATGCATCTTCACTTTTGTAACCAAGAGTGGAACATGGTCTCTCTGAAAATCTTTTTATGCACAAAAATTATGTAGAAAAAATGTCACCACAAAATGAAATTAGAATTCCAGGTGGTCATTGTTTTCTATCTCAGGAGACCAAGAAACCTGTTGCTTTATATCTAAAGTCCGCCACACACTAGGCAATAGCAAGGGATATTATTGTGTTATATAGTTCTCATGGCATTCCTCTGAATTATCTGAACCTTTTCTTTTTTCATTAAAATGTAGCACTACAAATCTGTGCTGAATGTCCCAGAGGCAATTAAAAAAACAAAACAAAATGAAATCACAATAATCTAACATGAAATTATATTGTTCATTTGGCATGTCAAGGGCTAGATTATGCTTAACTCTGCACTTGGTATATCAAGGATGAGATGGTGCCTAGCTCTTTTCTCCCCCACCACTCCCTATGTTCTTAGGGCTAAGAACAGACCTGTTTCTTGTGCTGTGGGCATATGAGGATTAAGATCAGTGGTGCTAGGATGAGGATAGAGTCAGGGTCATGTCTCTGTTCACCTTCTGCATTAGCCAGCAGAGTTGGGTGGGGCATGTTGGAGGCCATCTAGTATACTGTGTAATAGGGTGCAGCAAGACTAACCATTTGCAGGTAAATTATTTATAATCTCTCTGGCAAATGTTGACTTTCTAATGGCTACTACTTCAGGTGCAAGAAGATAACTAATGATGTTGGGGTTTTAATCTTCCAAATTAGATCGCAAAATCTGAATGATATGCAGTTGTTAACATAAGTGATATTCAAGAGCAGAAGCAAATTTCCACAGCATTGAGAAAATTTACTATTAGCAGCATATTGTCATTCAGAGGCTTGAATGATAACATTTGCAGCTTAGGCACTAAGATTCAGGAGGAGCTCCTGCTGTTTATACTTTAATGAAACTGAATCAGTCAGCAGAAAGGTTGGGGAAACCGAGAACTACTTCCTGTCAGTCATAGAATTTAGGTTGTTAGGCTTCCTAAAAGTGTGGAAACTGAAACTGAGTTGTTAAATTGTTCCTTTATAGAAATATGGCACCAGATCCTTGTCTATGGCTGTGAAGTGCAGGTCGTGAGTGGACATAAAGATAACATAAAGCTCACTTTTACTTTTCCTTGATACTGCACCAGCTGTCAAGTCTCCTGCTTCAGCTTAGAGATGCTGCTTGCCAGTGACCCCAATGGGTTGAAATAGCAAGGAGGGATAACAGCAAGTAGGAGCATCGCTCCCATGCCCCATTTCCTCTGGCCACAACTCCCTCACACGAGCAGCAGGAGGGGAGATGGCACAGAGCTATCATTGTGACTACTACACCATTGGAGGATCCCCTATATACTTTCTCCTAGGGCTAGTTGGCTCTGTGGCAAGATTCCACCAGCCACATGGGGCAAAGCAGCCAAACTACATCTAGATTATGGCCATGAGCTCCAAACACTCTGGGCCAGATTCTCAGCTTGTGTAAATTGCTGCAGTTTATTTAAAATGAGAGATGCTAGAGAGATTTGCTCCCACTGATGACCGGGCCTTTAAAAAACTGCAGTGTAACAATATCGGAAACAAGTACATTACTTAGATTTTTCTTAAAAGTAGAAAAGTACTCCAGAATATTTTGCTACTGTAGGAATTTAAGTAAAAAAAAAGTTGTTGGCATAATTCATTGATATGTGCAATGTATTTTGAAATTCTTGAATGGAAAGTACTGTGGGACTGAAAGCACAATTATTATAAAGTTGTCAAATGCATGTTATTCTTGTTGTTGTTCTTCTCTTTCCTTAATTCAGGCACAATGTAGTTTGATTATACAATAGTCTTTTGAATGCTCTGGAAGAGCTGGGCATAACCAGAAAAAAGGACTTCTCTTTGGCACTGCACAAGAACACCGCACATCACTGCATGCTACATAACTATAGCTCCAGTTTGCAACATAGTTTAGCCTACAAAATTTTTTTGAAGTGTGACACACAAGGGAGTATCTATTTTACAGGTGGGGAAACTGTGGCACAGAGTGGCTAAGTGACTTCCCTGAAGTCATATACAAGCTTGCTGGGAACAGAATCACAGTGTCCTGACTCTCTTTCTTGTGCATTAGTCACAAAACTATCCTTTCCGTCATTAACTATCATAACTTGGCCAAATTTGAGTGAATTTTCCTGGGAATGGCAAGAGACACAACCCTGACACCAGGACCATACTCTGCCAAATAGCAATTTCCAAATCCTAAGCATGGATGTTCTAGAGCAGTGTTTCCCAAACTTGGGACGCCGTTTGTGTAGGGAAAGCCCCTGGCAGGCCGGGCCAGTTTGTTTACCAGCTGTGTCCGCAGGTCCGGCCCATCGTGGCTCCCAGTGGCTGCGGTTCGCTGCTCTAGGCCAATGGGGGCTGTGGGAAACGGCAGCCAGTACATCCCTCGGCCCGCGCTGCTTGCAGCAGCTCCCATTGGCCTGGAGCAGCGAACCACGGCCAGTGGGAGCCGCGATGGGCCGGACCTGTGGAAGCGGCAGGTAAACAAACTGGCTCGGCCTGCCAAGGGCTTTCCCTACACAAGCGGCGTCCCAAGTTTGGGAAACACTGTCCTAGAGTTCCTCAATAAAACCTTTGCATTTTTTTTTAACCTGTGCAAAACAACGTTTGTCCCTGATCTTGTTCACAGAAGTGGCTGGACCCTTTTTATTTGAAACTTTTCCAGAAAAATCCAGCCTGAGGCAGACATCCAGCATGAAAATTTTCAGCTTTTAAATGGTTCAAATTTGGCAAAGTTAAAAGCATCTAAAAATAATAGGACGTGTCAAGCAACCTTAAATATATGCAGCCCTATCACCTTCACCGAGAGTATGACAGCACAGTAATTTTGCACACTTCTCACTCTGAGAGAGAGACAGATGCTATCTTTACCACAAAGCTTCCAGTTCTTTAGAAGACATTCAGCACTGGTATTTGTAAAATTCGTAAAGAATGACTTCTAGCTAAGAAGAGTTTTAGCATACTTGTTACTGTCTCTACTAGAGGAAGCCTCCAATTGAGGCTAATTGGTAGAGCTGTTTATGGCCACAGAGGGTACCTACTGGTTTTAATTTCATTTCAGTAATGCATAGAAGGTACAGATTGCAGTGGATCTAGCCACCAGATAAGGGACTCCATTAATGTGTTAAGTCTTCTATAATGTCTGGTCACCAGTAGACATAGTTTTTCTACAGATAATAATGGCAGCTGTTTCAAGGTTTGAATGATAAATGTTTAACAACAGATGAAGGAGGATGGATAGGGGAATAACTCCCTCAGCTTTCTATCTTCTCCTCCTAGTTGTTAAAGTAAACTGATCAGTTTAATAAGAGGAATGATTGGCATTGCCACTCGGGTTAAGTCTGAGTACTTACCGTATGCTAGCATGACAAAAGGAAGCAGAATCCGATGTCCTGTTGCACTGCCCAAGAAAACAACATGTCACCACTTAGCAAAAGTATTTGTTCCCTGCTCGCTTTTTCTATCATGCTATTTCTTGTTTTCTCTCTTTACATACAGATATTAGTAGGGACAGAATATATACACTCTTTGGGGTGAGCCATACACTATATTTTTATGAGCTGGTGTGGCCACATTACTTACAGCTAGAAGAGGAAAATGAAACCATAAGTCCATTTTTGGGTTTGCCCAATGAGTGAAAAAATCCTGGTGTTTCATGACAGGAACTGCTGTGTTTTATTTCTGACACTTCTGTGGAATGGCTTTCATTCACTACTTTCTGTGCATCTAATGCAGGATTGTCTTGTAGAACTTGTTTTTTTAGTGACAGTTGTTTTGTGTGTGTGCCCCCATGTATCAGTATATTGAGGCAAATCATGTCTTCTACTATTACACTCCTCTTCATGCATTTCAGTTTAACTCTGCTGGAGCACAAACCTGAGTTCTGTCTTTTTGGAACTCTTTGGAAAGGATTACATAGAATCAGGCTCAGGACACTGCATTTAAACTGGTGAAAAAATAACATGAGATCTTACTAATAGCTGGCTAACACTGCAAGTTATTTAGTATTCAAACATTCACATTTAACAAAAATAAGAATTTTAAACAATACTGGAAACACTTAAAAAAAATTAACCGGTCAGTTCAGTAGTAAAATTGTCAGTGCAGTCCTTCACATATATATTTCATTCGGCTGCTTATACAATGCATATCTATGGAAAATAAAATGTATAACTTCTGCATCACAGTTATAAAAGTTTCAGCAGAATGTTCACTTACCTTTGTTTTAGAACATATATACAGTTTTTCCTACTGATCTTCATGTGTGATATTTTATGCAAATTGAGCTAATTTATATTTTAAAAAAATATTTGCATATCACCATAAATTTCAGCTTGAGGTCAACACATATTGACCTAAACAGTGGCCTGAGCTGGAACATGGAGCTGCACAAAATGTGGTAGCTGTGATTGGAGTAGGCCGGTGCTAGGGAAGTAGGAGTGCATCTACAGGTGTTGGGATAGGTGGGTGGGTGTAAGATGGTGTCTAGTGCAGGGGCGGCCAACCTGAGCCTTAGAAGGAGCCAGAATTTACCAATGTACATTGCCAAAGAGCCACAGTAATACGTCAGCAGCCCCGCATCTGCTCCCCAGCCCCCAGCACCTCCTGCCTGCCAGCAGCCCCCACCAATCAGCACCTACTCTCCCCTCCCCCTGTAGTCAGCTGTTTCACATGTGCAGGAGGCTATGGGGGGAGGAGTGAGGGCATGTCAGGATCAGGGGAAGGGTGGTTGGGGGAGGGGATGGAGTGAGGGCAGGGCTTGGGGCAGAGCAGGGGGTTGAGCAGTGAGCACTTCCCAGCACATTGGACAGTTAGCATCTATAGCTCCAGCCCTGGAATCCGTGCCTAGGTAAGAAGCCGCATATTAACCTCTGAAGAGCCGCATTCGGCTCCAGAGCCACAGGTTGGCCACCCCTGGTCTAGTGGCTGTCTGGGGGGAGTTGTATAGCGGGGTCATGGGGTGGGTGCTGGGGTAGGATGGCTGCTGGATGCCTGACAGGTGTTGGTTGGGGCTGCTTTGAGGTGAGTGTGGATGCGGGGTGTGTGTTTGAGGGGGAGTGTCTACCTATTGCAGAAACTGGGATGGGTGGGCTTAGGCTGCACAAAACTAAAGGCCCTCCTGTCTTAACAGTGGGGGAGGAACAACAAATCCCGGGACAACAAATACAAAAAAAGAGATTGGAGGGTGGGTCAAAGGTTGAAAATCAGAGTTCTGGATGTGTATGCCGAGTAGAAAGCCCTGGACAGTGCCCACTGCTCCTCAGAGGAGTCCAAGGAGCCAGTGGACACCACTCACACTCGGAGGATTGATGGGGAGTGTCTAGTGCAGCTAGTTGAGGATTACAATATTATCTCCTTATTCTGAAGACATAGCTGATAAGATATGCATACAAATTAAACAAGGTTGCCAACTCTCATGATATTTTTGCGAGCGCTGCAATTATGCGGCATGAAGATTGGCTTATCGGAGGCATTTCTGACAGCTTGGCATTACTGCCTCAGCTCTAACTAATGCTTCAGCTCTGGCTGCAGCAACCAGAGGTTGCTGTTGCTGCACAGAGATTGCATTGGATTACGGGTCCAGCTGTTACCAGCAGGGGCAGCTGCTCTGCTTGCTCTATCCTGCAGTATGAAACTCTGTTCCCTTGTTTGTGCTGCCTGAGCCAGCGTTTCTCAGATGAGGCCACCGTGGCTGCATGCGGCCACCAGAGGCTTTTCTTGCGGCCACAGCTGCCTGGGCGATGATTGGGGGGGCAAAGCATTGGCCCCTCCCCTGGGTCTGCAAGTAGGGGTTGTGCCCTGCCCCCCTCTGGAGCCACAACCACTGGAGGAGCAGACAGCTGGTGTGAGTTCCCCACCTTCCCGCTGGCAGTGGGGCTCAGGCTTCTGGCTTTAGTCCTGGGGTGGCAGGCAGCAAGCTTCAGCCACGTGGTGGCAGACTGTGGCCACTGGGCTTCAGGCTCACCACCCCCCCATCGCCTCTGTCCCACGCTGCCTCCCCTGGCCTCTGACCCATCCACCCCATCACCCCTGGCCCCCAATGCCTCCCTACCCACCTCTCCATCCAAGGCTTAATTTGTCCCCTGGCTTGCCAGGGCTGAATAAGTCTGCTGTGAAAAGTGATATTTGTATGTGTGTTAATATCACTTTTCACTGCCTCCCAGCTAGGTAACAAGTTTGCTGCTGTGAAAAGTGATATTAACAAACATACAAATACCACTTTTCACAGAAGCAGACTTACTAGCTATCAATTCTATTAAAAAAAAAAGAAAAACAAAAACCAGAAACCAAAAAAGCAAAAGAAACAACAACAACAACAAAAGACAGGAATATGCAAAACACCTTATTTGTGTTTCTTTTCTGTTTAGGTCCTGTAAAGTATAGGGACAACTGTACGTTGTTATTATTGAGTCTGCAAAAAACAACACCCCCCCATATAAATAAATTACAATGATTTGGACAAGTATATGTGCATATTTATTTGTTTTTCCTAAAGTTAATTACGTTTTTTTTTTAATTGTCAGCAAGATTTTGTGGCCTTTCTCTGAGGCCACCAAAAAAATTGTTGTGAGAACCCCTGGCCCGAGCCCAGTATGGGAATCACAGCCTGCTAGGGTGCAGCTCCTACCCATCCCCTCCTTCTATCCAGCACTAAGTGGGGGTGAGAGAAGCAGAGGTGAGTGTGAAGAGATCCTAGGAGTGTGGGTGTCTCTTCCTGCCTCCTATCTTGCATGGAATCAGTCCTAATCTGGTTGAAAACTCCCAGAATTGGGCAGGGTCAGTATCTGGGGTGGGACAAAGGAAGAAGGAGCTAGTAGGGACAGTCTCCAGGGGATAGGGAGGAAGGGGATGATCAGGAGCCTGGGGCAGTGTTCTGAGAGGTGGAAGAACTGGGCATGAGTGAAGGCTGGAGCTGGGCAGGCCAGTATCCAAGGTTGAGGGAAGTAGCGGACCAGGGAACTGTATCCAGGGTTGGGAGCTGAACAGGGGCAGTGCCCAGCATTAGTAAAAAGATGGGGGTCTAAATTAGCTGTTACCACTCAAGATAGAGATCTTGGAGTCTTTGTGGACAGTTCTTTGAAAATATCTGCTCAATGTGCAGTGGCAGTCAAAAAAGCTAACAATGCTAGGAACCATTAGGAAAGGGATAGAAAATAAGACAATATATATATCATAATGCTACTATATAAATCCATGGTACGCCCACACCTTGAATATAGCATGTAGTTCTGCTTGCCCAATCTCAAAAAAGATATATTAAAATTAAAAAAGGTACAGAGAAGGGCAACAGAAATGCTTAATTGACTCCTTTATTTCATTGCTTAGTTCTCTAAGTGTAGTTTTTTGTATGGATGTGGTACAATTTGCAAGCAACACTGAGATTGGTTTCATCTCAGGATATCAAACCTAATATTGATGCTCTGTTTGATGCAAAACACTGCCAACTAAGTGGCTAAAAATGAAATGACTGTCAAAATTAGCACTGACTTTTCGCATTACAGTTTTAAAAAAGTTAATACATTGACTTTTAATAGCATCCTATATTACTCTTCATTTTTTTAATTTGACTATACTTTTGTATCGTTGTATGAAAAGGTTTCAGTGATGCGGCCCTCGGGCCAAGGTACTAGTCCTCATGTGGCCCTCGTGGTGATTTGAGTTTGAGATCCCTGCCCTAAGAGCAGAAACATCAGAAAACAGACCAAAAAGATTTTTAAGCCAGTCTCATGATTATTTTGGTTTCTCTCAGAATTTCTGAACTTGCAAGGTTGGCAATAATGCAAGTAGATCAAAAATGTTTAGAAGAACTTTAAGGTTTGTGATGAGGAAGAAAAGGAGCAGTGAGAATGAAGATATACAAAGGGTGTTAGAATGGTTTTCACCACTTCTACTCTGTTCGAGTTCTTTAGACATAACTCTTTTATTAATCTGATGCCTTGTTTAATCAGCTTTTTGACAGAATACTTAATTACTCCCAGCAGGTATTAGTCAGTTGATATCAACCACCCAGTGCAGAACTTTATTATACTTAGAAGGCAGATACACTGTAGTTCATGCTCCTTAATTTTCACCGAGAGACATAATTTTTGTATTTATATAGCTCTGATGAAGGTAATAGATTTTAATTAGTTAATATTATTTAGTAATAGTTTTAACTGTAGCAAGTTTTGATGAATGGAGGTCAGTACCTCCCAGTGAAAATCAGTCTGTTCAGGAGTTTGGACAAAACTGACACTTTGTTTCCAAGTTAACATTTTGCACTAACCAAAACTTAATTGACTCCTTTATTTCATTGCTTTTTCCCATTTGGTTTGCTGGCAGATTTGAAACCCTAAACTGTCAGTGGGGAACCAAGAAGTTGTGGAGATTAAGCAAAAGTGATTGAAGTGAAGAAAGCATTTGACTTCAATCGCCTATAAATAGACAAGAGCGAGAACTAGTTGCCAAACTAATTTGAGATGTATTGGGCTGTCACTTTGTGTGGTCCTTTACACCTGTGCAATATTGGCATAAAGCACTACCAAATCAGAGCTCTCAGTGTACTTGTCCCATCGGCAGTGTTTTACATCCTCTTTGCACAGATGTGAATTGCACAAGGCCCTAGTTACTGGAGAATCAGGCCCATTGACTTAATTCCTGTTTATTATTTTACTTGTTGCATATTTTTAATGATATATCTTCTTAAAAACTAGCCTTTTGAAAATCACAGATGTGTCACGGTTATCAAGTCTCATGTTAAAATTCATATTGAGTTCTAGGCTTTCAGGAGACTAATAAAAGCCAAGACCTGACGGTATATACCGTTGTAACAGTGTATGGGGAGTTGGGGGCTGGACCTGTGCTGGAAGGGGCTGAGGGAGAATTCCCTTAGTGAATGTACTGCAGTGGGTCACTATAAGCAACCCTATGCAGTCCTCTTGTAAGCCCTGGAGGGGCTGTAATACAGGAGATTCTGGGCTTCTGACCCTTGACTTAAAGCTACTTTTGTCCTCACCCTGGGGCTGTCCCCTCTGTGCTGTGTCTTCAGAGGTGCAGCTCAGAATTTCAACCCAGTAGAGAACAGCTTTTTATTTTAGCTCATTTAGCTTTGCAGGAGATTGTTATCACATGCTATAACTGAAATGGTGAAATTTGTTCTTGGTATATAATTCCCTGGGCATGAAAGCATTTAAGTACTACTTTTAAGTAAAGAATATCACTTGATTCTTTGTGTCAGGAAACCAAGAGTGGGATATAATCGTTAAGTGTCATAAATATAATGTGCATAGCCTAACAATTGATCATTTATTCCAACCTTTTTTTAAAAAAAAGGTTAAACTCTGAATCTTAATACTACAATAAGATGCTGACTTTTATTTTGGATTAGAAATTGAAACAGAAAAGAGAGGTGGTAATTTGTAACCTTTTATTAGATCCCATGGGTAAGAGATCATGGGCGTTAAAAATTAGGGTGACCTAAAGAACTTGCTCTGCTACTGGAGATTTCCTAGAGGCTTTATAAAGTTCTTCAAGAGCAGAATTTAAAAGCTGATTCATACCAAATGGATTATTTATGTATTATGAAATTATCAAAGTTGAATGAATTTTCAGGATTTGAAACTTAAGACGCTATGGCCCATGTGTTTCTTTTATGCAAAGGGCAGAGAAGCAGAAAGATCTCAATCTCGTGGTAAATGCACAGTATTTTATTCTTTAGAATGTGTTCATATTTCAAGTAGAGTACATAAGCTCATTGATTTGCACTAGTTACTAGGAACAGAGCTGGGTAAAACTGTTAAATTGTGAACAAATCTATGTTTTTTTTTTTTTTTTAAACAAATTCAGTTTGACTATGTTTTTTCCACTTTCATATTTGGTTTTGTCTAGGAATACGGTCACTGGCAGGAATGTTCACCAAAACAATATGATTTCAACAACTATTGCAGAATATTAATGGAAAGCAAAATTCGAATTCATAGTCATGACTATGTATCACAAACTGGATGAGTAATGCTCATCCATGCAACAACAGAAACATTTGACTCATGTCCTATCAAAATAGCTCAAATTTTGAACGGTAAATACACAAAGTAGTTCTCACAGGGACTGTATTGTGAGCAATCTATACCAATCCCTCAACTCTGTGTGGAAAGCCCATTGTAAATTATTTTATTTTGTGAATTAGTGATCAAGTGATCATACATTAAATAGCAAAGATAGTACATTGCAAAAAGTAGTTTATTTTGTCAAATGTTTAATTTTAAATATTTGTAATACTTCATTGTATACTAGTAAATGAATTCTAATGTACTTCATAAACAGGGTGACCAGATAGACTCAGACTTTAAGGTCAGAAGGGACCATTATGATCTTCTAGTTTGACCTCCTGCACAACGCAGGCCACAGAATCTCACCCACCCACTCCTGTAACAAACCCCTGACCTATGTCTGAACTATTGAAGTCCTCAACTTGTGGTTTAAAGACTTCAAGGTGCAGAGAATCCTCCAGCAAGTAACGCGTGCCCCAGGCTGCAGAGGAAGGCGAAAAACCCCCAGGGCCTCTGCCAATCTGCCCTGGAGGAAAATTCCTTCCTTACCCCAAATATGGCGATCAGCTAAAACCTGAGCGTGTGGGCAAGACTCACTAGCCAGACACCCAGGAAAGAATTCTCTGTAGTAAAATCCGGCGTGGAGATTACCTGGACATCTCCCATCCATCTCCCCCAAATTCCTAGTTTAAAGCTCTCTTAATCAGTTGTGCCAGCCTCCATCCTAGAAGTCTATTTCCCTCCCTACTCAGGTGAAGTCCATCCTGAGAGAACAATCCTCTGTCCATGAATGCTTCCCAGTGGCCATACACCCCAAAGCCCTCCTTATAGCACCACTGCCTGCGCCATCTGTTGATCATCATAATCTTGTCACATCTTTGTTGCCCTTCTCTAGGAACAGGCAGAATCCCACTGAAGATGACCTGAGCCTCGATTTCCTTAAGCGTCTTTCCCAGTCTGGCATAGTGTCCATTGATACGTTCCAGCGAGAATCTAGCCGTGTCAGTTGTTCCCACATGAAGGACAATCAGTGGATTCTTTCCCGCTCCCGTTAGGATCCTCTTCAGCCTCAGGTCCACATCCCGTATCTTAGCACCCGGCAAACAGCACACCCTTCTGTTCTCTGGATCAGCTCTAGTTACAGGCCTGTCTGTTCTTCTCAGTAAGGAGTCCCCAGTCACTTAGACCTGCCTTTTCTTGGTGATGGTGCGGTTCTCTGGTCTATCCCCTCTTCCCTCTGGCTGCAATTCCTCTCGATTCCTATTGTCCCTTGCAATCCTCCGCAACCCATCCCGTATCCTCCTGGGGCTCATATTTGGTGTTGTTATCTCCATTGACTCTTCCCCTCTTCCTATAGGACTCGCTGCTCTTCTCTTCTTCCTTGCCCTCTCACCTTCAGCGACCACCTGCTGTGCCCCTTCTTCATTTTCCAACTCCGCAAACCTGTTCCTGAGCTCTATTTCTCCTTCACTAGCCTGTCTTTTCCTCTGCCTGGTTCTCTTAGTCACATGCTTCCACTGTCCACTTTCCTCACCCAGCTGTCCCCCCTCAGAGTTCTTTGGTCCTGCTTCCATCTGCAAGTCTGAGCTTTTCCCTTCAGCCTCCTCATGTCTTTGCTCCATCATCCGCTCGAACCCCCTTCTAAACTCAACCAGAGTTTCCTCCTGCATCTCAAATCCTCGGATCTTTTCTTACACCAGCTCTATCAGGCAGCACTTCATGCAAACGAAACTCTTTTCAGGTACCTCCTCCAGGATCATGTCCATGCCACAGCTTCCACATCCAGTCATCTTCATTGTGTCTTCCACTGCTTGGATCACTACCTCTGTTGCCTCTGTATCTGTCATAGCCTTCCCACCTAAGTCCTGTTAGTCTGGGAAACACAAACCAAACCAAAACACCACCACCCACAGCAACACAAACCCCCAACGAGCACCAAATCACTGCCAGAACACCACACACTCCCTTTACTAGCCTGTCTGTTCCTCTGCCTGGCTCTCTTAGTCTTCCCCTCAAACTCCCCTGTTTATAGCTTTGTTTTCTGGCTCCTGTGCCGCTGCAGCTGTCAGTGCCACTGCCTGACTGGCTGGCTACCTTTATAGGACCTCTAGTCAGAGAAGCCCCGCCCCCTAATCAGGGCTCAGCTTCTCTCCCAGCACACTGCCCCTACCAGCTTCTACAAATACAAATACCAATACCTTCTCCTCCAACAGAATACCTTCTCCTCCAACAGAACTCCCACTTAAACTCTCCTGTTTACAGCTCTGTCATGATTTTATAGGGACAGTCCCGATCTTTGGGGCTTTTTCTTATATAGGTGCCTATTATCCCTACCTCCTGTCCCAATTTTTCACACTTGCTATCTGGTTACCCTATTCATAAACATAATGTTACTGCAACATTCACTGGTAAATCTTTACTAAGAGATGGGGAGAGTTTTTTAGTGTCTTATAGGATATGGTAAAAAATTAACTTCTACTGTAATTAAGTGAATACTGCACCTCTAGCTCCCTTATTTGACCATGAGAAGTCTAGCCTTCCCATATGTAATGGCATGAATACGCTATGTAAGAAGCAGTAATGGTGTACACAACATCCCCTTAACCTATACCATAGCTTCACCAGGGGGTGATGACACTAGGGGCTGGTCTACACTGGGGGGGGGGGATCGATCTAAGATACGCAACTTCAGCTATGCGAATAGCGTAGCTGAAGTCGAAGTATCTTAGATCAAATTACCTGGGGTCCACACGGCGCGGGATCGACGGCTGCGGCTCCCCCGTCGACTGCGCTTCCGCCGCTCACTCTGGTGGAGTTCCGGAGTCGACGGGGAGCGCGTTCGGGGATCGATATATCGCGTCTTAACAAGACGCGATATATCGATCCCTGATAGACGTACCCTGAGGTACGTACCCTGAAGATGTACCCTGAGGCTCTGTTCTCCACTGTGCCTGAGCAAAACAAAGCTCTGGTGCAGTGGAGAAGGAGGGCTCATGGGGACAGACTTTACCAATGTGCCAAAGGAGCAAAGTTGTTGAGCAAGGTCTTCATCCCAGAGCTTTAGGTGGTCTTTTAGATACCCTCACCCTAGGTCATGGAGTGCTTTAAAGATAAGAACGAAGAACTTGAACTTGATTTGATTAGCCAGTATAGAGAATGGAGGCCAGGTTGATGACAAATGTCATATATGTCATAGAATCCTAGAATCATAAGACTGGAAGGGACCTCGACTCGAGGTCATCTAGTCCAATCCCCAGCACTCATGGCAGGTCTAAGTATTATCTAGACCACCCCTGACAGGTGTTTGTCCAACCTGCTCTTAAAAATCTCCAATGATGGAGATTCCACCGCCTCCCTTGCTGTAATTTAAGCCCATTGCTGCTTGTCCTATCCTCAGCAGTTAAGAAGAACAATTTTTCTCCCTCCTCCTTGTAACAACCTTTTATGTACTTGAAAACTGTTCTCATGTCCCCTCTCAGTCTTCTCTTCTCCAGACTAAACAAACCCAATTTTTTCAATCTTCTTTCATAGAAGGTTTTCTAGACCTTTAATCATTTTTGTTGCTCTTCTCTGGATTTTCTCCGATTTGTCCACATCTTTCCTGGAATGTGGCACCCAGAACTGGACACAGTACTCTAGTTGAGACCTAATCAGAGCGGAGTACAGCGGAAGAATTACTTCTCATGTCTTGCTTACAACACTCCTGCTAATACATCCCAGAATGATGTTCGCTTTTTTTTGCAACAGTGTTACACTGTTGACTCATATTTAATTTGTGGTAGCCTGTGTTGCTGAGGAGACATGCTGTAGCGTTCTGTACTAATTGGACTTTTTGAAGTACTGAAGACTTCGTGTCTCTGTATAGCGTATTGCCATAGTCCACCCGAGAGGTGATGAAGGTATGAATAACCAGGTATCATTCACAAGGATGGGCCGGAGTCTCCTAGCCAACTGGAGATGACAGAAAGTGTTACTTGTGGATGTTTTTGTGTAAGAGTTTACTGTCAGTAAGGAATCCAGCAGCCCTCGTAAGCTGTGGACTGAACAGCTCTAGGTTATGCTGTTGGCAGAACTTCCACCAACAGAGAATCAGGCACAGCATAGACTTGCTCTGCCATGCCCCCTGCCTCTCCATCCCACCCTGGACAAACCCCTAGCATCTCCATATGCCACGCAGCGCCAGCAGAGGTGGTTGGCAGAGCTGGTGCGGGGAGTGATATAGCTGCTATACAGGCTGGAAATTCCCCCAACGGGAAATTCTCCAGGGGGTTTCACTGGCTGGCTTAGGTTCACTTTGCACTGCTTACACAAAGTGAATTTAGTTGTGTGGACAATCCAGTCCTTATGCTTTTATATGCTTGATGACCACCATTGATCACTGCTATAGAATTAGCAGTGACAATGAAACAGAGTACTTCATGTTAAAACAGAGAAGGAAAACTAAGTCAAACATTTCACAGAGTTGCAACCAAATACAGTGTCAGGGAAGGGAGATGCATTAGCAGACTGGGCAGCAAGAAATACATGCTGAAGTGACCACTGTTTGTGATTGGTATGTGTGAATCACCCAGCTTAATTCTATTCTGCTCATGTTCTTTTACCATGCCCTTGTCTCTATAGTATCATCAGAGCATTTTTTCTTCCCTAAACAAATAAATGTCGTCTGGCATTTTTGTGCTGCCAAAATATATCACTTTTCCTGATCACAACAAGAAAATCCTCTTGGGGGATAACAGAAGATGCGTTTTACACATGTACATGAATATGTATGCTGAAGGAAAATTCTTTATAATTATATACAGTGTGATTACGTACTGGTGCCTTTGCGCACCATACTTTATTCTGTTTGACGTGTCAAGTGGTGCAATTAAAAGGTGAGTTTTCAGATTAGCTATTCATATCTGGTAAGAATTGAAAAAGAAGTGTGAGCTTTATTGAATTTACATTATGTGCACCTGCTGTTTGGATAGAAATGAATGCAGTTATAATTCAACTGCTCTTTCTATAACATTTTCTTGTTCACGCAATTAGAGCTGAACACTGAAGAGAGGAGTTACCTTTGCATAAGGCTTTCTTAAGTAAAAGCTCCCTTAAGTAGAGACTGAAATCCCTGTTTTTACTTGAATTACTGTTGCCCATGCCCTGCATGGCAAAGTGCTGTGTTTTTGTTAAAAGTAACTTTGACCGTAAGCTCTTTGGGGCAGTGATTGTTTTTTTGTTTTATAGGCATACAGTGCCTAGCACAATGGAGCTTCAATCCCTCATTTGAGGCACTACCACATTACACAAATAATAATAACATGAAAATAAGCAATCATCAAAACAGATGTGCCCCAGTGGAGGTTTGGAAAGCATCTGTTCATCTCAAAGTCCAGGGCTATTGTCATGTTGCATGCCAGGAAAATCAGAGGTAAGTCAATGGAGTCACAATAGTGGAAAACTGGTATAAATGAAATGAGAATCAAGCTCTTGGTTTTTCTGGGACTGAAGAAGCATGTTAGCTGATAATGCCTTAGCTTGTGGGCTTTTTGGTCCCCTTATAAAAACTGTTAGCAGCACACTTCCTATCCTCACTTGCATTTTAGCTGGGATGTGAATTGACCTAACGTACTACTCTAGACTCCTTTTGCCTAATTTATTGGGCATAATTAATGTTACATAGCCAGATTAGTTTACTGTAGATTCTTAGATCATACAGTTTTTATAAAAGTATTACCTGTTCTTACATTACCTGAACATTTTCTGTTTTGTCCATTGTAGGGTATTATATTTTTATTTGGTAAGTAAGAGACACATTCTGCCTTCAGTAGCTGAGGTTTACCTCCCATTGACTTTGTTTACCATGCAACTGAGGGAAGAATTGGGCCTTAAAAATGGTAATTAAGGGACCAATCCTGGGGCAAACATTATTATGTGAGCAGTGACACTTGTTGTTGTGAAGTGAAGTCTAGAGGACCAGGTTTAAAGACACAGCTAATATTGATTTTACTAACCTGAATCTATAAACTTTGCAGCAGAATTTTATGAAATGAACATGTAACTTCGGTGAGTTAAAGCATTCCTCTTCTCCTTACATTACAATCAGCTAGGTACTTCAGATTTGGGCAGATCCTCAGCTGCACCAAAACTTCAATTGCCACAGCTGAGGGAGTGAGGACCATAAGTATAATTCATATGAGAAACTCTGCGTGGCTATCATGCTGCGAGAGGCTGGTTTGGCCCCCAGCATGACTTAGTCCAGGGATCAGCAACCTTTGGCACGCGGCTCGCCAAATAAGCATCCTGGCCGGCCGGGCTGGTTTGTTTACCTGCCGCGTCCGCAGGTTCGGCCAATCGCAGCTCCCACTGGCCGAGGTTCACCGTTCCGGGCCAATGGGGGTGGCGGGAAGTGGCGGCCAGCACATCCCTCAGCCCGCGCCGCTTCCCACAGTCCCCATTGGCCTGGGACAGCGAACCGCGGCCAGTGGGAGCCGCGATCAGCTGAACCTGCAGACGCGGCAGGTAAACAAACTGGCCTGGCCTGCCCGGGTACTTACCCTGGCGGGCCGCATGCCAAAGATTGCCAATCCCTGACTTAGACCCAGGGGTTCTCAGACTTCATTGCACCATGGCCCCCTTCTGGCAACAAAAATGACTACACCTCAGGAGGGGGGACCGAAGCCTGAGCCCACCCGAGCCTTGCTGCGCCCGGTGGGGTGGGGGTGGGGGGACAAATCCCAAGCCTGAGTCCCTCCACCTCGGGGAGGGAGGGGGGCAAAGTCAAAGCCCAAGGGCTTCAGTCCCAAGCAGGGGAGCGGCGGGGGAAAGGGCTGTAGCCTGAGCCTCGCCACCCAGGGATGAAGCCCTCAGGCTTCGGCTTTGACCAGGGCTGGCTCCAGGCACCAGCTTAACAAGCAGGTGCTTGGGGCGGCCAAGGGAGAGGGGCGGCACCTGCGGCAATTCGGGGGCGGCAGGTCCCTCACTCCCTCTAGGAGCGAAGGACCTGCCGCTGAACTGCCGCCGCCGATCGCGGCTTTTTTTTTTTTTTTTGCTTGGGGCGGCAGAAATGCTGGAGCCGGCCCTGGCTTTGACCCCAGGTGGTGGGGCTTGGGATTTGGCCCTGGGTGTTGGGGCTTGGGATTTGGCTCCAGGCCCCAGCAAGTCTAATGCCAGCCTTGGCAACCCCATTAAAACGGAGTCACAGCCCACTTTGGGATCCCGACTCACAGTTTGAGAACCGCTGCTTTAGACCAACCTCAGGTCTGCTTTAAATTCTGCTAGCTTGCAGCAGACCATGAGGGGCCATTTTGCCAGACAGGTATTGCAGGAGTGCAGCAGCACTATCTGGCTATGTACTTTCCTGCTCCCGGCATACCCTCTACAGTTTGAGGTTGCAGTGGGGTGGAGCTGAATTGGTTACATCAGCTCTATATGCCAGCAAAGGATTCCCCTATGCTGGAGGAATCCTCAGTTGCTACATTAGGGCAGCTTTCCAGTCCCTTTGTGCCACTGGATCTGGCCACTTGCATTAAGACTTTAATACCATACTTTTATGGGAAACTTTTTCTTATGTAATAGTTATTGGGCCTTTTTGGGGATTATTTCCTCATTGAACAGATTTCAACCTGCACGTTTGTTTCAAATAAAAATAAGGAGGCAGGTCCCCGCTCTGCTTTCAGTATATGGTCATACTCTCAAGCATCCCATGTTTTGTGCCCTGGTTGTGCAATATTATAGGCACTGTATAAAGCATTGAATAAGTAAATAAGAACCAAAGCTGACAATGAACTTGTTTATTAGGACAAAGAAAAGAAAACGGAATAACTTTTTTTGAAATTAATATGACACTTCTAAACTCAGGAACTTTTTTTGTGTGCTGCATTTAATTATCAGCTAGATTTTTATTTGGTTATTTTTTATGTAGCTCAGGGGAATTTCCCTTGTTGCCAATTCTTCACAAATGTGCTTGAATGCTCAGTTAGAGCGTACAAGTACACATTCTGGTTCAGTTCCCCTAAACGTATCATAAATATGCCAAATCATATTAAACATCTCAGTCTTCACTATATGACTCAGCCATATCTTTCAGTGGATTATTTTATGCATTTACCAGAATGGCAAATATTTTGTATTAGTGCTTTTCTCTTGTGTCACATAAGAGCACACCATAAACTTAAGTGTCAGTTTAACTAGGTGTACATCTTGTTTCATTTTTGTTACTCAGATACAAGATTCAGCATAATTAGCATTCAGCAAGATTCAGCATATTTCCTAGCCTTAGCTTTTACAAGCTTTCACATATAGTTGAAAGTTTGGTGAATATATCTCTACACTTTGTCTCGCAATCAGCATCTGCAAGGCCTATGGTCAGATAGTATTGATGCTAACTGGTGCAGATTAGTACATGATGAAGTGCTCACATGAGGCTCCAATTAAATTTGATGATACACAGATTGAATTGTTTCAAAATCTAGGCTGAATGTGAGGAGGGACTCCTGATAGCAAGACCCCTTCAAATTTACCAGAACAGTGCTGCAAATTTCAGCAGCCTCTCTGGCTCTAATGTAAACGATGCTCAGTAGTCATAATTACTTTATAAGGTTAACAAGAAAACAAAATATGATTACAGTACTGGGATAGATAGATATACATAAAGGCTCTTAGTGGTGCATTTACTACTTACTCTGTGGCAAATAGAAATGATGGAAAAGAGCATAAAGGTTGAAAATTAATTTCAATCAATATAACAGCTGGTAAGTAATATATCCAAACAGTGATTTGAACAGAGTTAAGTATAGACAGGGTCTGAGTCACAGCCCAGTATGCTAATGGAGAGATTCTCAGAGCTTTCAGTGTGCTTTGAATCAGACCCAGAGGTTGCAAGGAAAAGGTTAGCACAAATGATTTGCATAATGAGTTGTAGATTCATAATATTTCCCAAATTGCTATCAGTTTGTTATTGACACAAATAGTTTCAGTGCACTAACTATGATGAGGGAGATTGAGTTCATTTCCACAGGGAATTCACACAATGTATCAGGACTTTCTGCCTGAATTATTTGTTCGTGGAGGGCAGGGAATGTGGGCCTGATCTTGCAAAGGGCTGAATGCCCTGAACTTCCACTGACTTCAGTGAGTCACCAGGGTGCTCAGCAACTCCCAGCACTCGGAACCTTGCAATAGTGTGCTTTATGTCTTAGGAATGAGGAATGGCAAGATACAATGAAGGGGATTTAAAAAAAAGTGTGCCACTAGTGTCCCTTGTGTTTGGAAAAGAGAGATGGAGTACAAAGTCTAACGCAATCAATTTGATCACCACCGCTTGGTTTGAAGATGAGCTGTTTGTAGTTTTAATAATAAAACCATCTACTATACTATAAGTCAAATCAGAAAATCCTCATTATTGGCTTACTGCTAGAATGGGTTGGTTATCTATCAATCTTGTTAATAAAACAGCTTGAGAACTTAACCTGATGTTTTCTGCATTATAGTTGGTTAAATGAAGTCTGTTGGTTTCCTGTACAGAGTCAACCCTTCAGACTTTGTGTGGTAGAATGATTCATTCACAGAAGATAACCAAGAAGAGGAAGTCAGACTTGGCACTAGGAAATGTAGAGGATGTTTAAATATATAATTAGGTGTAATTTCAGTGTGACATATTACACGCTACAATTGATACCTGACATGTTGACAGTATTTAGGTGTCCTTTTGCGATGCCTGTTCACTAAGTTCTTGAAGCTTACTGGTATTGCCAATTTAAGTATGGTCTGATAGAAAAAATTTCCTTGGCATTTCTGATCTTTGGAATTTGTATCATATACTAAAGGGGGGAAATGTTGAGTATCTCATGGCTTATTTTTTCTACATAGCTATTTCTGAAATATTGCAGCTATTGAATCTTTCTCCCAAGTCAAACACCAAAATAATTATCTTCTGTACCTCTGATCTGACTGTAACACTTTGGTGCTTAACGTCTGAGAACAGTTCTGCTTTCAGGGAGCCTGATTATATCATTGTGTTTCTTTATTCCAAGTGTCCTAAATATAAACCCCAAAAGAACCCTACTTTCAGATAACCTTTAGGACCTAATTTACACTCACAGAAACAATGAAACTTACAGTTAAGGCTCAAGTCCTTTATTCACCCATTTGTGACATAGGGTTTGTCTACACTTACCGGAGGATTGACTCTGTGGTGACTGATGCATCGGCGGTTGATTTAGCAGTTCTAGTGAAGACCCACTAAATCGACCGCTGATCGCTCTCCCGTCAACTCCTGTACTCCACTTGATTGAAAAGAGTAAGGGGAGTCGACGGGAGAGCATCTCCCATCAACATCGCGTAGTGTGGACTCCATGGTAAGTAGATCTAAGCTATGTCGATTTGAGTTACGCTATTCACATAACTCAAATTACATAGCTTAGATCGACTTAGACAAGGCCTAAGTATTGCAGCAAATCCAACTGTTAGGCGGCCCCCGTAATATGCAGGTGAAACAAGTGAGTTAATGCCACCAACCTGATGTGCTATTAACATCAAATGTGGAAAATGATACAACTTGTTTTCAATTTTCATCTTTAAAACTTGCATTGTTGAGAGGCGGGATGGTCCAGTAGTCAGGGCACTAGCCTGTGAGTCTGGAGACCTGGGTGTAATTCCCTGCTTCTCCACAGACTTCCTGTCTGACCTTGGAAAAGACACTTAGTTTCTCTATTCCCTATCTGTAAAATGGGGATAATAGTACTTCCCATCCTCACAGGGGTGTTGTAAGCATAAATGTATATTTGTGAGGCACTCAGATACTATGGGAGTGGGAAGCATATAAGGATTAGGTAGGTAGAATTTTGCTATTAAATTTATCTGCTTTGGTGGGTTATAATCAAAATCTTAATTTTATTATATCTTAAAATGTTGTTTTTATTCCCTTTTCGTGTCAGTAGCTGAAAAGGACAATTAAGAGGTGCTACTAACACGCTAAGTGTGTTGTATGAATCAGAATAAAATCCTTCCAGGTTTGTTTGGACTATATATGATGGAAATTAACCAGTTTAGATTTAGCTAAGTCTAGTGGCCTCTGGGTCTGTCATGCTTCCTCAGGTTTACTGGAGATGGAGTTTTTCTTTGTTGAAACAGGAATATTTTGAAAGATGGGGCGGAGGGGGGGGGGCGGGGAGGAGGAAGGGAAGAGGGTGCTGGCTTCCTTGTTTTGCCTGTCCCAAGGTTTCTGCTGTCACAGTCCCCTGTATCCTTAGGCTGGAGAGACTAGCAGTCTCCCTGCTCTGGCCCCAGCCTCCATGTGTTTTATTCTTCTCAGCAGGAGGAGCCACTGGAATTTCACTGTAGAAAAGGATTTTTGACAAAGCAACAGCTGAAAGCATGTTGCTGGCTAAAGTGGAAGGCCAAAGGTTTGGCTTCAGGAGCTTCTGTTAGTTCGGTCAGTGACTCTGCCTCTGCCCTGAAATTGGGCCTGTCAGTGAATGAGGCGAGGTAGTTTCTTAGTTCAGAAGCATTTGCGTGGCATTCAGAATCAAGTTGTTAAGGCCCACTGGAGCTGTGTTATCCCAAAGGGAGCACAGAGAGGGATAATATCTGATGCTTTCCCAATCTTCCTGGTGTGCAAGTTGCTTCCTTTTTGCACGGGAAGGGATAAGGTCGTAGCCCAGCCTTCTCTTCTCCTCCTTTGAGGTGAAGTATGACCCAGGGATGGAGGTGCACAGAGGGAGCAATTCCCACACTAAGTGGGGTTAGGCAAAACGGGGGGTTTCTTGCATCCTCCTTCCATGAATCCCCTAAAGGCCAGTCATAGTGCGGCCCTTAGTAGGGATGGAGTTTGTTTAGTGGTTAGAGCAGGGGATTGGCTGTGAGGATCCCTGAGTTCTTTCCAGCTCTGTCACTGACTCATTGCCTGACCTTGGGTATCTCGCACAGCGTTGAGCCACTCAGCTCCTGCTTGCTCACAGGAGGTGCTCAGTGTCTTGTAGGACTGGGCTTTTAACCTATCTGAAAAACAGGGATAATAATACCTATTCCACAGTGATATCGTGAAATGTAACAAATTTTGCCAAATGCTTTGAGATCTTTGTACTGTAGATACAAAGTCTAAGAGGAGAGAGACTATTAGAGGCATCAATACATGCCTCTGTAATAAAGGCACTGGAGGTGCTGACTGTATGTTCTAGCTTTATCCTGTCTTGTATCTTGTTGCCTCATCCTCTGTCTCATCTGCTCTGCCAGTTGTGTCAGCCTCAATCCCTCATTTGTCTGCACTCCCACACACTCTTTCTGCCTTTCTACATGGGACACCTTCTCTGAACTACTGCCTACAACCACTGCTCTGCCCTCTTTCAAGTCTTCCTTAACATCCACTTCTGCTATGATCCATATTGTAAATAAGTATGTGACCATGGATAAGCCAGTAGGGATTACTGATGGATAGTAATAGAGTTTAAAAAGTTGATTTATCGTAACTGTGCACTTAGTCTATGTAACCACATATTCCCATTGCTGTACCCTCATCCTCTCTCCTCTTCACCTCTGTTTGTTGTTTTTTGTCTTAAATTAAACTGTAAGCTTGGGGCAGAGACTGTGTCTTCAGATATGTCTGTACGATGCCTCTAGCCATGAGACTGATCTTGATTTGGGTCTCTGAGTACTACTCTAATATAAATAAATGATAATAATTTATTAATACAACTGTTTGAGGAGAGAATTTTTAGCTCTTTGTTCGGAAGACTTTAGCCTCTTGGCTTCATGCTACACTACAGAGAACATATAATTTTGCAACAGCTGTGAAATAAGTTGTGGCTTGAAGCCATGTTCATTGGTTGAGAAGGAGGAACAATGCCTTAGAGATTTCTGACCATCATTTTTGTGTTTGGTGAACTCAGCTTCTACAGATACTGATATGAGAAATTTCTATGATTAAAGGTACAAGAGGAAACATGACAGAAGTCAGTGTTGATACTGGAAAGCCATAGTGGTTTAAGAAAGAATTGTATTATGTTGGTATCCACATGCCTAATACCGGATTATGAGTTATGGATCTCGTTTTGGAACCAAATGTGCCCATGTGGGCTTTTTAGCTACCCTCATCTCATTTTTTATTAGAGTAATTTATAAATGTCATGCTCTCTGAAAGAATGAAATTGCTTTGTATATGCTTTGTTTACACAGGGTAAACTCACAGCCAGAGCGTTATACGTATTGTAATTGATTAATGTTTCATCTATCATTGTGTCTAATTTAGGACACATAAATGCTAACATTTGCAAGATGTAAACAGTCTTAACAAGAATCAGAAGGCAGAGTTGAAAACTGATGTGTAAATTTGCACGACTATTAAGTGTACCATGTCTATCCTGCTGTCTTTGGCAGAGGCACAGCTTACACTCTTGATATCTCTCTTTTCAAAGCCGAGGCATTCTAATAGCTCATTGACAGGTACAGCAGCTATAGGGTGCATTGCAGTTACTTTGACTGCATTGCTTTAAGGTCATGCAATGCTGCAAAAGTCACAAATTAATTGTGTTGTGTGCATATCACTCCTCTACTTTTAAATACTCTTCACTAGCTGTTTACAGTAATGAAATGCCACATTAAAGACAGGGCAATAAGGTACAAAAAACAACCACTGTATCATAGGAATGGCATATTTTCTTGTAGTAGACTCCTACCATGACATTGCCTCTATTTTTACCCTGTTTCTCTTTACCCAGGGACTTTCAAATGGTCTTCCTCTCATCCACTTCTGGACCTCAGAGGAAATGTATATATTTTTGATGCATAAGGCAATACCTCCTCCATTTTACCCTGCATGTCCTTCCTGAACAAGCTATATCCCTCTATATCAATATTCCAGTAATGAGATTTATCCAAACAAATCTAGGTGATGCCAATTAAGTCATAGTTTATCTTAAAAACTAATACTTCCAGTTCTTCATGTTTATTCCCCACACTCCTTGTATTTGTATCTAGACATCCAAGATATTGAGTAGATTTCCCCCACTTATTGCTCCTGTGACCCTATTGTAATTTCCCGTGTCCCTCCTCCCCGTCCCCCAAATATCTAGTCCTCTGTTAAAGTAGCCTTTTTGGCTTACCTATTGGCTTATGCCATCTGCCCCCTTTGAACCTAGTTTAAAGCCTGCCTCACTAGCTTGGCCAGTAGGTGAACAAAGATGCTCTTCTCCTTCTTGGTCAGGTGGACCCCATCTCTTCCCTTTATTGTGCTTCCCATTGCAGCAGCTGTTGCTTTTCAGAAATTGTTACCATCTGTTTAAATCTGAGCTTTGCCATTGGCAACTTTGATTTCTATTCACACCTGTATACTATAAAAAGCATTTCTCATCAATATTTATTATACATGCAAATTCCAACCCCCTTTCCTTTATCCACTTTGCAAGCTTTTGTGTCTATCATTTATTCCTTTACTTCTGAAATAAGCTAAAGACTTGTGTACTTCATGTGTCTTCCTCTTCCCCAGTGATTGGAAAGAAAGATCAGCCACCAAATTGTTGATGAGTCAATACTTGCTGTTAAGAAAATGACCAGCAATTAGCCAGGTGCAGAAGCACTAATTTCCTGTGAGGTTGTACAGGATGTAACTGAGAACAGAATTTGGTCTTAAGTGTTCTTAACAAATAGATCTTGGGCTGCATTCTAAATACCTCTTATCTATGGGAATCTCTCCAAGTATCTGCATACTCAGAGTGTGCTGAAAGGCCAACTTGTGACATTTTTACCATAAAACCCACTGTTGGCTGGCTGTAGTTTGGTAGAATGCCAAAGTGGTAATGCCAACCACTGTTTGGATAAATACGATAGCAAAATTGACAATTTATATAAGAGCTTCTAAACCACCTACATGTGTTGTTTAAAATGTATTTTTCCTCCTTCATATTTTACACAGTAATGAGATAATGTGTCAAGTAAACCAGGAATGTAGTTTTGTGTATGTGTGTGTAATCTTTAATCTGTCATTGGTTTTCGAAGAATGAAGGGATTTTCTATCCATACACTGAACTTTGGTAATCACAAGACAAAGAACTAGATATTTTCTGTACAGCAGCAGTTTTTTTTCTTTACTTTGCCATAAGTGAGAACGACAGTTTGAAGACTGTACTTGGAATGCTGGCCTGCTTGTGGTGATTGCTTTAGTTTAAAATGAAGCTATTCAACAGCCTTTGATTTTGAGAAAATGTTATTTTTGTGGAATGTTGTAGCTTCATTCCTAATATTGTACTTTATGAAAAAGTAGAACACCTATAAGAATATAATCTGCTTTCCTGCTTGAAGTTCTGACTCTAGATGTGATGACAAGTGTGATGTGTACATTGTACTGCAACTAGGGGAGAGCAAGCCAAAGAAGGCTAGACTGGCTTGAGCGGAGTGCCTGGCCTTGATTTTGCTATGTCCATGAATGAAGATTAGCAAAGCCAATAATAATTTTTTTCTGGCATTATTTTCTGCCAGTCTTAAAAATCTATTTATCACATTGTGTATTTCTGTTGAATTTGATTGTAATCAGCTTAAATGACTCACCTTCGTGTTTCAGTTTGTGGAGCCAAGCCAGTCCCTTGGTTTGGCTCGGCTCTGCCCTTGCTCTGCTGTACATGTGCACATTTCATCTATCTTGTTTCCAATATGGTCCTTATCTCAGCATTATGTACATGTGTCCCCAAATCATCAAATGTATGCCTCAAGATATATTCCCCTCCTCTCCCCACTCTTCTTACTTCTATTCAGCAGGAAGTAGACTTGGTGGGGTTTTTTCTTTAAATGTGCAGTTACTGAGAGAAGGCAAGTCAAAGAAAAGGGTTTTGCATTTTGCTGTGAAGGCTGTGAGACGTGTGGTCATTTGGTCTCTTCTAGAAAAGCTCTGTCTCCTGCCTGTATGAATTTCACTGACACTGAAATTTCACAGACAATTCCATTGCTCCAGCTGCTTTGGTAGGTCACATGATGGTGAAGAATGACCAGACTCATAGAGGACTTTGAAGATGAGGACCGATACTTTGAGTTTGATTTAGGGATCCAGCAAAGAGAGTAGAGTATTGCCGTCAGGTGCTCTCAGCTACTGAGTTCTGAAGGAACTGAAGTTTTTTTAGGAGTAACACGTAGGTACAGAAAATTAAACTTGTCAAAGTTGAAGGTCATAAATATGTGCCTCACTATAGCTGAGTCCAGGGCCAGATTTACCCATGACTGGGTCGTAGGCAAACACTCCTGCCACTTTTCCAGCTGGCTCCCTGCAGCTCTGCATCCAACACCTGGATGATGGTGGCGAAGCTCCAACTGGTCTGGTTCAGGTATGGGGCAGGCCCCATGGCAGCAGCCAGGAGGAGCAGTACAAGCCGCCCTACTGCTTGCTCAGCTTTGGCCCCACCATTATGATACAGGACCGGTAGGGCCAAAATTGAGAGAGTGTTGTTGAAACCCTGAGGCACCAGGTTGTAATGCTGCTCACTCAAGTTAGGCCTTGTCAGCCCCCCTCCCCCCCCCCCGGATTGCCATCTTTCTAATCGCACAAAATCGAACACCCCAGCCCTGCCCCTTTCCCGAAGCCCCGCCCCCACTCACTACATTCACCCTCCCTTGGTGTCTCGCTCTCCCCCACCCTCACTTACTTTCACTGGGCTGGGGCAGGGAGTTGGCGTGTGGGAGGTAGTGAGTGCTCTAACTGGGGATGTGGGCTCTGTGGTGGAGCCAGAAATTAGTGGTTCAGAGTGCAGGAGGAGGCTCTTGGCTGGGGCAGGGAGTTGGGGTGTGGGAGGGGGGTGAGGGCTCCAGCTGGGGGTGCGGGCTCTGGGATGGGGCTGGGGATGAGGGGGTTCAGGGTGTGGGAGAGGGCTCTGGGCTGGGGCAGGGGGATGGAGTGTAGAAGGGGGTACAGACTCTGGGCTGGGGTGCAGGCTAGGGTGGGGCCGGGGCTGAGGGGTTTGGGGTGCAGGAGGGGACTCCTGGTTGGGGGGGGCAAGGGGTTGGGGCAGGGGCTTACTTTGGGTGGCTCCTGGTCGGTGGCACAGCGGGGCTAAGGCAGGCTAGTCCCTACTTGTCCTGGCACCGCGCCACACCCCGGAAGTGGCGGGGGGGCCAGAAGGCTCCGTACGCTTTTCTGGCCAGAGGCACCGCCCCCCCAGCTCCAATTGGCTGCATTTCCCGACCAAAAGGAGTGCGGAGCCGATGCTAGGGGCGGGGGCAGCGCGTGAAGTCCCGTGCCCCCCCCGCCTAGGAGCCGGACCTGCTGGCCTCTTCCGGGGCCTTAGCCCTGCATTAGCGTGAACCGGACTTTTAACGGCCTGGTTGGCGGTGCTGACTGGAGCCACCAGGGTCCCTTTTCAACTGGACGTTCCGGTCGAAAACGGAACACCTGGAAACCCTAGCCCTTCTGCCCCCATCATGACAGAGGGCAGGTGAGGCCAAACCTGAGTGGGCACTAGGGCAGCCAGTGCTGCTGCTCCTCACTGCTGATGTGGGGCTGGGTCCTGCACCTGTACCTGAGCCAGAGCAGCCTGAGCTCATGTTGGGTTCCCCCTCCCTAAAATGGGCCCTAGTCATGTGACTGGGCTCCACATGCCTTAATCCAGCCCTGGCTAAGTCTGAATCTGACACCAGGGGATCCAGTCTTCTAACAGGCCTATGATGAAGAGATGCTTTTTATATAGCTGTGGCTGTTTGGATGTCCAGAAGCAGTGAAGAGTCCAGGTGAACATCAGGACTGCAAACTGTTTTGATGATCTCAGGGCAAATATCCTCTGTGGTCAAAGTGCTTCCTTCTCCCTATCAGCATCACTTTTGTCTGTCCAGGATTCAACTTCCGTCAGCTGCTCTTCATCCAGTTGTTTATCTCAGCCAAGATGGGAGATTATGCTGTTGTGTCTAATGTGAAGGCAGAATTGGGTGTCATCTGCATTTTGCTGGCATGTAGTCTCTCCTTCACTAATGCTGTGGAGGATGGGGAAGAGATAGTGCTGGAGGATTAGGAATAGGATATTCCAGCAGTTACAGACGTCAGTTGTGACAAGTTGTGACAAGTAGTTATTTAAAATCTGGTTGGGTTATGCCATGTTCTGTGTGTTTGTGTGCATGTGGGGGGCATTAAATTTCCCTCTTCAAAAGAGATGTGACCTCAGCTAATAAGCATTGCAGATGTTCTTGATTCCTTTTAGCTAGAAAGGGCATGAACCTGAGTCACAGATGGTGGCTTGTTTTTCTGTATTGTGTTTGTTTCTAGGACTGCCTGCTGTGTGGATAAGTGAAAGGAGAGATGTTGTGTCATGGGTTCTGTGTTCATTACATGGTTCTTGGTTTCCTGAGAAGCCATCTTGGCATGATTGTCTCTGAGAAGGAGTCTGATAGTTGTGCACAGTGGGAGATGATTGGTTTTGGGGCTGAGCAGAAGCTGATTCGTGTCCAGAGTAGTTTAGTGGGGTCTGGTTTTAGTAGCTCCTATGCAAGAAAAGAGCTGAGATAACTTTGTTTCTTCAACAATTAGGATGCAGGCTTGCAAAAATTCCATGTTCTGGAGACTGTCTACATCTGCCTGTGTTTGCCACTTCTGACACTTGAGTTTTTTCTCTTCCAGATGCGTCTGTCATCTGTTACCATTGAGATCTATTAGGGCACGAGGGAGGAAGGCCAGCTCTGGCATTACTTTACCTACAACTACACTAGAACAGTAACTTTTTTTTTTTCCAAATAGAGTAACAATTTGCAAAACAGGGAAGGAGTGTTAGAGACTTTGTGGACTTCAGGGACCAGATTCTCTGCTGCATCCAGTCTCTGGTAAGTTCATTGAGGGAGGACAGTCCATTAGGGAGCTGGTTGCAGTCCCTTAGGGAGCTGGTTGCAGTTCCTTGATTCTCAGGCCTGTGTTTTGACAACTCCAGTTTCTAGGGGCTACTTTAAGCTCCATCAGCTAGCAATGGCTATCAACCAGCTGGTGGGAGATGAAATGCATTATACTCTGATCAGGCCACCTCCCAGTAGTGACACATTTCTGATATGCCCTCTATTGTCTGGGCTGCAGGAGAGAGTACTGTAGAAACTGGCTATGTCCGTTGAGGACTCCCTATGATATGTAACCAGGTTCCTCCTCCAGTGCACCACTGGAACAGCACAAAAAGAGTGGAAGAAACCAGAGAATAAAAACTACAGAGAAAATATGAAATTGATTTGCTAGAATGGCAAAATAGATGGAATTAAGAAGTCTGAATTGGACTGTCCTATGGCAGATCCTTCCTCTGCCCTTGAGGTCCCTGTTCTTCTCCAGTAAATCACTGCAGCTACTACAACTTTAATATCATATTTCCTGACCATTGAGTCTAGTTAAGAAAAAATTACATGCCATACAACTTCACTGTCATTAAATCTGTGTCATTGGCCAAGTGAGTACATGGCTGCAATAAGCCAGCTGAGTCATTGAAACTGTGGAACAGTTAATTCATGAGAAAATAACAAGTCATTTTTAAAATGTGACAAGTGGCATGGGAAACTGGTATTTGCAATAGAAATCTTATGTTGTTTGCTATGGAACTTTTTTACACTAGGCAACTTTATAATCCACTTGCTTTATTAAAATACAAACTTTATTAAAAATCCTGTGGCTACATTCAATCCAAACAGCCAGCATTAATGTATCATTAAGGATAAGAAATCAAGTGCTCAGAAGTTCGGAAATGAACAGTGAAAGTTGAGAGATCATTTTGAAATCTTTCTTCTTGTGCTTATGCTTTAAAACGTGTTTTTAATCTTCATTGCATTTTCTGACTTTGAGTATTAGATTTCACACCTTACTGTTGAATTAATGCTAATTTTTTCATTGTGTCTTTTTGTTTCCTAAAGAAAAAATAAGAATAACAATTGCCAATGGAGCTTGTAAATTCCTTGACCAGATGCCTGCTAAATGCAGCCTTCCTTATCCTAACTGACCCAAACCAGTTTATCTGTTATTCAAGGTGGTTGTAAACCCAGGTAATCCTTAACTAAGACTTCTGGAATGTAGGCAACCCTTGACCAAGACTGACCAAACTCAGTGTGTCTTTGATTGGGGCATCCAAAACCTAGTCCTTGATCCTTTAACTGGATCTGCTAACAAGGAACTCAGTGTCTGTGTGGGAGTCCTCAGTCCCACCCTTGGCTTGCCTCATAAATCCCATTGAATGGTCATGTGCAGTTATGAATGTTTTGTACAAGCTCCAGAAATTCTGACCCTTATTCCCAGGTACAGCAGGGCCACATTGTTATCTCAGCCTCTGGGGCTTTCTATGGCCATGGAGGAGAGGATGTAGTTTTTCTTGTGATAAATAATTTGCACAGAAACTGTATTAGCACTTTCAAAAATGACTCCTGTTTGATATTCTGTTGTCTCCTATCATCTTCTTGTATATGTGCAAACAGAAGCCAATGAATCATTTTGAAATGTACTGAAATTAACTGAGTATGAGTATACAATGTGATCTAGCAACATGCTTTTTTTTTTAATTTTTAGGAATTTATCAGCATTTTTATTGTAAAGCTTTTTCATATTTTGGAGGGCAACAGGGCTGTCCTTAGACTTTATGGGGCCCTATGGGGTATTATTAAACTGGTGCCCCTATGCTTGACGGCAGCCCAGATTCACGTGTGTATTTTAGATAAGGCGGGTCTTTTGAAGGATTTATTTAAAAAACTATATGTCTGAAGATCCAAGCATTTAAGGCTAAAGATGAATACTCAGATTGTGCATCTAAAAATCTATGCAAGGATTTTTTAGAGATGTGATTTTATAATCATCATCACACACTAATGAAATATTTTTAAAGCAAATTTTAAACTAAGGTCCTGTAGACTAGCATGTTCTGAGTAAATATTACAGTAATGCACAACTGCTTTTGTCAGTAAATTCAGAAACTGACAGTATATACCTGGGGGTTGGCAAATGCCTGTTAATGACTTTACCACTTGAATGGTTTCAATGTTGTGCTAATAGGTCTGGCAGTCTGGAAGGCTTTTTCGCTTTTAAGTACTAGATCCCCTCCAGAGGAAGACTCGCCAGGCTGCAGCAGCCAGCTGTGGTGGGAGCCTACAGGAAGGGTGAGAACAGGGATAGGAAGAGGCGGGAGGGAGGACACTAAGACCCACGGGTGCCCCAAATTTTCAGGCGCCCTAAGCAGCTGCGTATGCCTAAAGACGGCTTTGGTGGGCAATAATTTCCATTGGCACGAAATTTGGTATGCAAGTTGAGTTCATATTTAGACACCTACATAAGTGGTCTGATTTTTTTCCAAAGGGCATGTCTACACTGGCAAAGTTACAGTGCTGGCAGTTACAGCGCTGCTCAGAGAGCACAGAAGGAAAACCGATGTGTGTTCACACTGACAGCTGCCTGCGCAATAGCATGTTCACTCTTGCAGCACTTGCAGCGCTATTCAGAGCCGTGCACTCTGGGCAGCTATCCCACAGAGCACCTCTTTCACTTTTGCCGCTAAGACTTGTGGGAAGGTGGAGGGGGTCGCGGGGCATCCTGGGTCCAGTCCCAATGCCCTTTGATGCATTGCTTCACATCCCAGCAATCCCCGTGCAATCCCTGGCACCATCTTTAAACTGTTTGTGTTCTGTGCACCCTACCTCTTTCAGGCTGCAGGAATGGATCCAGACCTGCTGACCAGTATGCTGCTCGCTCTGACTAACACGTCACGAGTGGCACTGGAGTTATTCCTTAAACTACAAAGGCAAGAGGAGTGCAACATTGATCTCGCCACGCGTAGTAGCTACGACACAAGATTGCTTGTGGCATTCACAGAGGTGCTGACCACAGTGGAATGCCACTTTTGGGTTCGGGAAACAAGCATTGAGTGGGGGGATCACATTGTGATGCATATCTGGGATGACGAGCAGTGGCTGCAGAACTTTCGCATGAGGAAAGCCATATTCATGGGACTGTGTGATGAGCTTGCCCCAGCCCTTCGGCACAAGGACACGAGAATGAGAGCTGCCCTGTCGTCAGAGAAGCACGTGGCAATTGCACTGTGGTAGCTGGCTACTCCAGACTGCTACCGATTGGTCGCTAAGCAGTTTGGAGTGGGAAAGTCAACAGTTGGAGTCATGTTGATGGAAGTGTGCAGGGCCATTAATCGCATCCTGCTCCGAAAGACCGTGACTCTGGGCAACGTGCATGACATTGTGGATGGCTTTGCACAAATGGGCTTCCCTAACTACAGAGGGGTGATAGATGGCACGCACATTCCAATTCTGGCACCAGATCACCTAGCCTCCGAGTACATTAATCGCAAGGGGTATTTCTCAATGGCTCTCCATTTGCTTGTGGATCACCATGGGCGTTTCACAAACATTAATGCAGGCTGGTCCAGAAAGGTGCATGACGCACGCATCTTTCGGAACACTGGCCTGTTCAAAAAGCTGCAAGCAGGGACTTTCTTCCCGGACCAGAAGATCACCGTAGAGGAAGTCGAAATGCCCATTGTGATCCTGGGAGACCCTGTCTACCCCTTAATGCCGTGGTTTACGAAGCCATATACGGGGCAACTTGACAGCAGCAAGGAGGGGTTCAACAACAGGCTGAGCAAGTGCAGAATGACTGTTGAGTGTGCATTTGGCCGTTTAAAAGCCCGCTGGCGATGCCTGTATGGGAAGCTGGACATGGCAGATGACAATATTCCTATGCTTATAGCTGCGTGCTGTACGCTGAAGGGAAGGGTGAAAGCTTCACTCAGGGCTGGACCACAGAGGCTCAGCGCCTGGAAGCTGAGTTTGAACAGCCAGAGACAAGGGCTATTAGAAGGGCATAGCGTGTGGCCATAAGGATCAGGGATGCCTTGAGGCAGCAATTTGAAGCTGAAAGCCACTAATATTTGTTGCTATGCTCGGGATTGCAGTGCTTGTAATGCTAGGAGGTGATTGGTGCACATGATGCAAGAAAGGGGCTTAACGTAATTGTATGTTGCTTTGCAGTGCTCTTTTTGCTTTCATTTAATAGAATAAGGATTGCTTTCAAACCAACTCCATTCTTTTATTAAAAGACAACAACTGGAGGAGAGACTCAAATGAAGAAATTCATCAGCAGGGAGGGGTGTGGGGGATGTGAAGGCCTCAAGAGGAGGAGAGGTCCCTGGACAGCTACAGATTTGTGTATATCCAGGGATCATACCCAACCTTCTCCTTTGGAGTACAATGCAGTGGGTGCTGTACTTCAGGGATGGGTGTTGAGTGCAGTGGAGTCCACAGTGCTGGACTGTGAGGAGGGAGGAGTGGAATGCTGCGGGTAGAGAGTGGAGCCAGGAGATTGATAACAGTGTGTTGGCGGTGTGTGAGGGGCGCCTGGGAAAGAGTTTTGTGACGGCAGCTGCAGGGGTAGTCGGGTGGGCGCGGAGCTGCTCGGTTTGAAGAGATAGTATCGCCTGGAGCATGTCCATTTGATGCTCCATAACATTTAAGACCGCTCCATGGCTTCTTTCTGGTGTGTCGTGTTCTCCTTTCGGTCCCTCTTCTCACTGTCTCGCCACTCCTTCAATTCCTGTTTCTCAGCAGTGGAGTGCATCATAACCTCATGGAGAAAGTCTTCCTTAGTTCTTCTTGACCACTTTCTAATTCTGCGCAGCTGTTCTGCCACTGATAACAAGAGGGAGGCTGGGCTCCCAAGGTCATCTCTGTGAAGTTTAAATGTAACATTTTACAGAAGCAGTATTATTTTCAACACAGACAACACTGATTCAGTGATTTAAAACATAGCCAGTACTCACACACCTGTCACTAACTGGCTGACTCAGGCAAGCACACATGAGCCACAAGACCCCTAAAATGGTGAGTAGCCGCAGGGGGAGGGTAAATCACTCTTCCCGGACTCTGCTGTACACTGGGCACGTGGCTCTTGGGGAGAGCCAGCACTGTAGGGGGTGGGCCTGATGATCATTCCTGTCTCCACATTTTCCACAGGATGTGATCATTATGGAAGATATCTCGCTACTCAGGTTTCAGAGTAGCAGCCGTGTTAGTCTGTATCCGCAAAAAGATCAGGAGTCTCTAAGGTGCCACAAGTACTCCTGTTCTTTTTGCTACTGAGGGTGAGCAGGGAATCAAGGGAGGGTCTTCTCCAAGCCTGTGGCTTCCGCCCTGGCCCCTATGTGGCTCGCCTGTGTGCAGCAATGCCTCCTCCCCCCGTGACGGCACAGTGGCGTGGGAAAGTTACCGTTAATGGTGCAAGAAACAAAGCAGCTCTGTCGAGGCAGCAGATTGCCCAGTATGTCCACAAGAGTTTCCTGGAGATCTCTGAGGGAGATTCCCGTGAAGTGAGGGAGTCTATCAACAGCCTGTTCCGCCGCTCAGACTAGGCATGCGGTAGGAGACAAGCCTGATTTCTGCAACCTTCCTGCCCCCAAAAACTAGCTTCAGCAATTCCCCAAATCAGATCCACTTACCAGGGGCCTCCTCTGCTGTTTGCGCTTCGCCAAGATCTGACTGCTGTGACTGGCTAGGCTTCTCCGGGGTAGAAAAGAGCTCCTGACTGCATGTATCTCTGGCCTCCGAGTCATCCTCTGCCTCTGGTTCCCCTCTCCCCCTCTTCATCCAAGATTGCCTCCTCCTAGCTTGGTCCACCCTCGACTGGCACGCGAGCCAATGAAGTATCCACAGCGGCCTTCACAGTGGAGGTGGGGTTGCTACCGAGTATCATGTAGATACTCTTTGTAGCTCTTCGTAGAACCGGCAGCTCGTGGGCGCAGCACCGGAGTGGCGGTTTGCCTCCCGTGCCTTGTGGTAGGCGTTCTGCAGCTCTTCACTTTTACCCTACACTGCAATGTGTCCCAGTCATGACCCGGTGGAGAGCGGGGGCCTGGGTCCCCCTACCATGACCTTGGCCTTAAAGACTGAGACTGCTCAGCCCAGCAGGGGGCTGAGAGCCCAGCAATCTAACCACTAGGCCACCCAAGCCTCGTCACTCCATGTTTATGTGGACTACACTGTATACTGGAGGAGGGAGTATAGTGATTGGGAAGGGGTCCACTCAGTCCATGGTGCCATGTTTCCCTCTGTGTAAGCTCCATCTGGCTTTTCTGATAGCATTTTGAACCCCTCCTTGCTGTGGGGAGGGTTGGTTAGCATTGATGTTGCTGTTTTTCTATAATATGTGTTGTTTGTTAGTAACGTTAATGGAAATATTGTTGACAGTCAATTTGAAAAGCTCATAGTGCAAGTCAGTGGCCCTTAAATCATCCTTCCCGGGAATGAATAAAAATGTAGTGATAACATCAGTTGGCCATAATTCACCTAATTTCCATCATGCCGAGCACCAGTGTTTTTCTTTGATAGGCGCATTTAAATGAGCACCTCAAGTCAGTAATGCCTCTTCCTCAGTTTGAAGTGTGAAAGCTGTGTGTGTTTGGGAAATGGGGGGCATGCATTCAAATAACTGAGTGGCTGCCTCAGCAATGATTTAAATGCTCACATGAAATGTGGTCTATATGATGCTGCATGGCACTGGTTACCATCCCCTGATGCACAGAAATAGCTTGATGTGTAACATTAAATAGCCGAGTAAAAACACTTGACAATAAATATGTGGGGATGGCATGAAGAGAAGATCAGTCAGATCATTCAAAATGTCAAAAGGACAAGTGCAGATCTCTTGGCAGCTGGCAGAGGAAACAATGAAGACCAGAATTTTTTATTATAATAAAGTATTTTATCCTTATTTAAAAGATGTTTTGTGCTGCTCTGCGCTGTGTTCTATTATCTTGATGATAACCATGACATGCTAGAAAGAAGTAGACTGTTCTGGTAGAACTCAAAATATGGAATCTGTACTTAGTTTTGATTTTCTTCCTGTTTCCAAAAGTTTCTTTTCTTTTCTGTTCTGTTCTTTTTTTAATGTTCAATCCAGACCACAATTTAATTCTGTATAGTTTGAAAGAATACTGTCAAAATTGATGGACCTGATATTTATATATTTTAAAATATTTTCCTTCTGATCTCCGAAAACGCTTTTATGTTCTTCTTTGGTTCAAGAAACAAAAAGTGTCTTTGAAATCACAGTAGTGTGAAAATAGCCTACTCCACTGAGCAAGTCTGTAACCATAAAATCAGGAAGCTATTTCTACCATGAACTTGGGCTTAAGTGGAAGATGTGATGATGTTGCCCTTTTCATATTTTGCCTGCCTGTTGTTGGCATATAGGGTAGGGAGGAATGTTGTATGAATCAGTGTCACAGTTTATATGATGGCTAGCATGGCCACATACCAGTACAAAGCTGTGCATATTCCATCACTACATAATAACCTTTATTCTTCAAGTGCTTGATCATATCAATTCCAATTAGGTGTGCGCATGCACGGCCGTCGGAGAACTTTTACCCTTGCAATACCCAGTGGGTCGGCTGTGGAGCCCCCTGGAATGGTGCCTTCATGGCGCTGGATACATACTCCAGCCGACCCAGCGCCCCCTCGGTTCCTTCTTACCGCCTGTGACGGTCGTTGGAACTGTGGAGCTCAGCTTTGCTGCTCTCCACTCTCCCTAGCGTTTTTTCTCTCAACAGTGTTAATAGTTTGTTAATAGTTTATAGTTAGTATAGTTATAGAGTTTTTATATAGTTATAGTGTAAATAGTTCCATTTAGCGGGATTGGCAGGGATCTTTCCCTCCTCCCTGCCGGTAGCTTGGGCTCATGCCATGGATTGTTTTATGTATTTATTTCAATATTTTATTTTGAGGGATACTGAGAAGTGGTAGGAAGTAGGATCTTTTGGCAAAATATTTACAATTGTTGTTTCTTGAGAATGTTAACTATTTAGTTGGTAGGAAAATAATATGTTTTATGGTTAAAATTATGTTTGTGTACTTGCACTTGGAGCTGATCAACACATGCCATTGATGCATATACACGTTTACTTCCTTTTCATTAGGGCTTTGTTTTGTGTTCATATTCTGAGGTTATTGATATAAGAGTGGTATTTATTTTGAGGCAAAGGGTGGTTGTGTTGTGGTGATATATGTATTGCTTTGTATTGTAGAAATAATGTATTTGTTTTATTATGTGACAGTGTAAGATATATGATGCCCTTAACTATTCACTTCTGTACTTTTAAGTGGTTGGGTTATGTAAATGATGGTACATTGTTGTACTTAGCAACATTGTCTGGTTTCTGGAACAGTGTTTGTTTTATGGTATTTCCCAAGGTGGTTTTTTTTTTATTACCTTTCATTTTTATTTCTAATTGGTAAATTAATAATTAAATACATTAGGCATCACAAAATTAAGTTATAGGAGTGGGCAGCTCTGGTAAAACGAATAAAGGGTGGAAACCAACATTCGTGCTTCTTGAATAGTGTGAAATTGTGTGGAATAACTATAGCAGCAAAAATATACTGCCTATAGGAAATGTATCGCTTCAGTGGGGTTCTGTGCCTTCTGTTGTCCACCTGTTAAGAGATGATTGCGGGATCCTAGCCAATATTTGTGCAGGTGGGAGACAAAAGATCACAATATACAAGCAATGTATCATCTAAGTATCTTTGCTTTGTTCACAGAAAGAATTTATTGACAGGGATAATTGTAGAATATACTCTCAATCATATTTTTTTTCCTTTCTTTGTCAGCTTCAGTGGTGGAGAATCAGGTCTGGTTTTCAAACGATAGCAATTTAAAAAATTTCTGTTCCTGAAAACTGCCTGTTGTATGAGCCAGTGTCAATCTTAAATATTGATATAGCTGCCTTTGTAAAACGTTTATCACTGTGGTATCTAAGCACTGTACTCAGATTAGAAAATCAACTGAAACTTCTTGGGGTGCAGTAAAATATACCGATGGTTTTGAACTTTGTGGTGTAATGTGATTTAATTGAGCCAACAGAGGGACACTAATGTTGGATACTTGCAGAAAAAAATTAGAAAGGAGCCATGTTTAAGCACTTCAATTTCAAAAAGTACTTGCTCAATATATTCAAGTTTACCAGAACAAGGGACAATGGGACTTAACTCCTAAAAGATAGGTGTTTTGTAAACTAACAATTAAGGAAGAAGGAATCAATATCAGCCTTATAATAGGACTGTAGATTGCAGTCTTAATGATCAGAGATTACCACCTCTTCATAATAAACCATACACTCTTGCAGAACCAGGACTAGAGACCTTGACCTGGTATTCTTTAACTTTTAGAATAACTCCATTAGCTGTAACATATAGAAAGACCCTCAAACTTTTAATAAAATGCAGCTAGTCAACACAATCACATTAAAAATATAGTGTCCAATCCAACTCCTACTGATGTTAATGTGGTCCGGGATCCCTGAGGGTCCACAGACTATGTCTCAGATTTCCAAAGGGGTCTGCACCTCCATTTAAAATTTTTTAGGGGTCCGCACATGGAAAAAGGTTGAAAACCACTGGTCTAAACACCTCCCGTAGACATCAGTGGACAATTGGGATAAGAACTCACTGAAATCAATGACACCCGGATGGGGCCCCAAACTACCCACAATAAATATTGTTAACTTGTCTTAATTACAGTCAATACATTAGTTCTCAGGGAGAATAAACTCTGGCAAGTTTGAAGGCATAGCAGTAAGCCATTTTGGAACTAGCAGGAGATAAACATTACATATAAGTCTAACTTAAATCTGGGTAACTTTTTAGAATGACTCAAAACAAATTTAACTTTCTTCAGACATGCAAGAAACATTCTCCTTTAGTCTTCAAATTAGACCTGGCAATTTTCAGGACAAATGAATTTTTTCAAGCCAAAGTTAGGTGGGAGGTAGGGCACCAAAATAAGGTTTTAATGTGGAAATTGGTCTGTAAGCTTTAACTCTGGAGTGGCTACCACCTGTCCATCATGTTTGAAGGAAAGCATTCTCTGAGAACATTTTACGATATATGAGAACAGTGTGTGTGTGTGTAGTAGTCCTCCTTAATTATCACTGGATAGACAAACTGACAATAAACTGAAGCCCTATCCTCAAGTCACTGGGAATTAGTCTTTTCCTGGTGTGTGCGGAAGGCATATGTCTGCTAGTCTTTTGCAAGGACAGATTGGTTAAGTTCAGAATAGGTAGTCAAGCAGTTTTTCAATAGATTATCTCTTTATGTGCATATCATTGAAGAAATTATGTATTTTACAGGTTTGAAGGGAAAATAAATCATGGTAAAAATGCAGGGAATGAATTCAACTGTCTTTGGGAAGGGGATATTTTTGGGGTGGATAGCCAGAGCGAATTGAGAGATGGAAAAGATGACAACTGAGAGATAGAGGAGCTGCCTGAAGAATGGAATCTTTGAGCCTGAAGACCCAGGATATTGTATATTAGTCGAGAGGTTTCCCAAGATGGACAGTCAAGTTCTATCTTGCTTCAGCGAGCCATGTCCACATTGCAGGTATAAAGAGAAAAGCCTGCACAGGACAAAAAAATAGACTCACTTTAAACTGTAAACATTATTGGTTTTGCAAAATAACTTTCAATCTGTCCTTGCCAGAGACTTCATGATCAGGAAAGGAAGTGACGCAACACAATGAGAATTCATTTCTCAGTTTATATAAACATCATACAGTTGCAGAATTTTCCTCAAAAGTTCTAAAAGTTCATCTCAGCCTATTTATGCAAAGTCCTGCTCAGATTTCCAGTATAATAAATCTCAGAAAATTATTATTAGTTATTTGTACAATGACGTAAGACTCACATTATCCCTAGGACAGACCCATCTTATTTTGATCTAATAGTAGCGTTTCCATTTCTTCTTGGGGTCATGAAGTCTCATCCTATACTTTTGTCTTCAGTTGGTTTAAATAGGTACATCTGAAAGCAGAACTTGGCCATACATCTTCATAGCTAAATAATAGCAAATTATTGGACTTTCATTTGAATGATACAGTCTTTTCCTGCTCCTCTTATTTTGTTGTTATTGTTGAGTCCTGAAGACATAGATATAAGCTTAAGTTTCAGTTGTGTGTTTTCCTGCATAGAGGAAATGGATACAGATTGATAAGATGCATTCTAGCAAGTTAATGTTTTGTGTTTTTGCAGGTCTGTTTATTCGATAGCTCTTATAACATTTACTGGAATCAGTTGGAAGGTAAACATGGTGAGCAATCTGGACCTGAAAGTGATACAAAGTATCTGTCAGTAAGGCTGGCTCATAACCAAAGGCTAAATTTAATTTACAGGGGAAAGAAAATTACCTACCACACTGTTAGTGAAATCTCTATACACTTACGTGAAAGAGGGGGAAAGAGAGGTTTTTAAGCTTTGATTAAATATAAAAGTCTGCATGAGGAGGTGCCGTTCATACATAAATCCTGGGATTTAGTTTTATTAACACAGAAAATAATAATAATACAAAGAAGTTCAGCTCAGACCATCTCCCCAGGCTTTGCGCTTCAAGGATACTTCCTAAGGATTACTCAGCCCATGATCATCTTTCTCCAAAGAACTACTCCCACCTCCTTTACTTCCTGAGTTAGCAGAACCCATTTATCAATCACCATACGGAATTAACAGCTGCAAATGTGGTGGGGTATTTGAGGCAAACACTGCCAAGCCAATCTATTGCAGACACTCTCTGAATAGCCTATTTTAAAAATTCTCCCTCCAGTCAGAGAGCCTGTACGAAAATGTGTTGAAGAGTTAAAATTAGAATGTGAGGACAGCCTGCAGCTTGGCTCTAGGAAGCCTGAACAGTGATATTTTGGCCATGAGGTAAAGCAATTATGTGATGTGACAAAGTGGTGGGTAGGAATCCAAACTTCCTGTCTCTCAAACAAAAAGGAAAAATAATATGCATATATATGTGACCACTTGAGTATGACCAGGAACAATGATTAAATGTGGGGGGAAATTCTCTGGAGGGGTGCAGTAAGAAAGGAGAGATTTCTGCGAGATCTAGTACTTCCTGTATAAATCTTTAGAAATCTAACCCTTCCTCTCAATCCCAGATTTCTGCCCTAGTCATCTCCCACTTGACTAATTATAGTGAATTATACCCCTAAGGCCTCAACCAGGTCAGGACTCCATTGTACTATGCACAATAAAAAACATATTTTAATGACAGTCCCTGCACCTAGTGCAACCTCTTCCTCTCTGGCCTCCTTGACACCCATATCACTCCCCTGTAGTTTATTGAAAATACATTTGCTCAAGTCATCTTCCTTACCCATCATTCTGCCAATATCAGTGCTCTCTTCAGTCTTTCTATTAGCAAATTCCAGTCCAACTCCATCCCAGCCTACATCTCAATCTAATTTCTGAGCATGTCCCCCTTTGTGCCGCCAATGAAGTCAGTTTTAATGTCCCCTTTGTGTCCCCCCTCCCACTTCCATGTTTACACTTTTTTCCATGCTGCTTCTTATCCATGGAAGACTCTCTGCAGTCCATCAAACTTTGCCTCTCCTCGTTCAGATCACTCCTAAAGGCCCATGATACTCGATACTCTGTAAGAGTGAAGAGGAAAATTCACATTAAAATAATTGACAGAGTAGAGCCATCAAGAAATGCATATAAACCTAAGTAACAACATAATCTTCTTGTTACCTTTGTCATCTTGTTTCCCCCGTTTCCTCCCCTCCTCCTACATTCCCCGTTTGTTACACTCACTCACTGTGTGCCGTTTTTATGATTAGATGGTAAGGTCCTTGGGGCAGGGTATTTTTCTCATTTGTGGTCAGAAGTACCAAGCACGCTTTGCATGTTTTATAAACTATAAATATAATTAGTCATATTAAAGAAAGGGATCAAAGCCAATGGTATAATAATACCTAGCCCTTATATATCACTTTTTCATCAGTTGATCTCCAAGTGCTTTACGAAGGAGGTTAAGATTGTTATCCCCATTTTACATTTAAATGAGAGCTATTGGAAGGGAGGGAGAGAGTGGATCAGGCTGTAGGCAGTTGCTTTTAGAAAGTGGAGCAGGGTTATGGATATTTCTGTTGAGAGGAATTTGGCTAGGAAATTTGTAATTACAGGAAGGGAAAGTACACACACAGTTTTTAAAGGCTTAGATAACCCTTATGGCAAAGCCCTATGTAACTTCTGAGAAAATGATAATGTTTCTACAGGTTTTTTGACATTTCCCTGCAATTTAATATAAAACTAAGGACTCTGCTAGAATTCTCTATGTAGTTCAAAAAGCTTGTAGAAAGGATGTTGTATGCAGTGTAGTTGTAGCCGTGTCTCTCTCGCCAACAGAGGTTGGTACAATAAAAGATATTACCTCACCACCTGTTTCGGTAGAAAAGGTATCTATTAATTATTATTTCCATAGAATGCTATTGAATATGTACATAATCCCATAGGTTTAGGGCCTGATTTTCAAAAGTGCTCAGCCCCCATAACTTCAGTAGAAGTCTGAGGCCAGTTCTGGAAAAAAAGGTCCATATCCCTTCTTATATTCTCTAGAACTTTTCCATAATGAAAGGTTGAGTCTGGGGCCCATGGCAGTTGGAAGAAATCCTGCTTTAAACAGAATAACTGAAAGTAGTTGAGATTACCTTATGGAAGTTGTGGCTTTTCAGCAACACTTCCAAGCCCCCATCCTCACACCAGCACCCAGCCACAAGAGGTGGGCTGGAAGATACGTAGTTCCAAGTGGCAGTGGTGGGGGAGGTATGCACGTGAAAAGAATCCTCCATCCAAGCTGTGGCATGGCTGGGTGGTAGGGGGAAGATGGGAGGATCTTCAATAGGATCTCTGCTCCTCCATCCTTTGGCCTCCTGTAGAGTGGTTCACAGGGAACCATTGCATAGCCTGCCCAAATCCTGTCCCTGTCCCAGTATTGGTTCTGCCTCTGGGTGGAGACGGGGGGCGGGGTACTTCTGCAAATGTGGGCGAGGAGGCAGGATTTGCCTCTCAGTACATTTAAAATTCTTTGCTAGGTCTGTAAAATATGAGTAAGTAATATGAGAAAAGCTGCTCTTCCTAAATCAGGATTTACATTTGAGCCTTGTCAGCAAAACATTTTGGATCGTGCCCGTGGAGATGCAACCTATTCTCCTTCCACCCTTTGTCAGAGAGTTCATCATCGCTCCAGTTTCTTTCTCTCTTTCTGTTCTGACTTAATGGCTGGTAGTAAAATCGTTTTGCTGAAAGTTCTAAAAATAATCCTGAGTAACTGCTGTGTAAGTGGAAATGTAATTCGTATTGGTTAAGTGAAGGGACATTGTGCTAACTGAACTGTAATCCTGTGTATCTGTGTGAAACGAGGTGATAGGTCAACAGCACAGGTTGTTCTCTGAGGTGGAACTGAAGTTTCAGGGCTGCATTACCTTAGTGTCATTTGTCACCTTGTAAATTGGTTGCTGGTGAGTCTTAAAATGAAATACTGACTTTACTGCACTGAGTCTCAAAACTTCCAGGGAACACTATAAGCTTTACTTCCTAGAAACACCACCTGGTGGAGCCTTCAGTTACAACGCCCAATACACTTTGGGCTCAGCTTGCTGCCTCATTGTGAGATGCATACTAGTAGAACAGTGGTTCTCCAACTTTAGCAACCCGAGGACTCCCATTTTGATTTAAAATCTTTCGTGGACCTCCAAGCTCCCTGCTCAGGCCAAAGCCCTACCCCCACTCCACCCCTTCCCCCAAGGCCCCACCCCTGCCCTACCTCTTCTTGCCCCTGCTCCACCCTTGCCCCTCCTCTTTCCTCCCCCGAGCGTGCCACGTCCCCAATCCTCCCTCTCCCTCACAGCTGTTTCCCAACATGCAGGAGGCGCTGGGAGGGAGGGGGAGAAGTTGAGTTGATCAGCAGGGCCCGCAGACCCCCTGGAGTACCCTTGCGGATCCCTAGGGATCCATGGACCCCATTTTGAGAAACGCTGCACTAGAATGTGGAATGAAGTAGTGCAGATGCATTAAAATGTCATCCACAACATTGTAGAATGGGCTAAAATATACATTTGTGACCTAAAATGTGACAAGAAAAAAAAATCAAAATACATATGAAGGTATTCATGAAATCTCATAGTTTATTATTAGACAGCCCTAAAAGAACAGAACCAATAAATACAGTACATATCTCCTTAGGAAAAATATGGATTAGATATGGGCTGGAGCCAAGAAGTTTGGATCTGGATCATATGTTCTTCCATGCAATCTCCAAGAGGGCCTTCAGAGCAGGATGGTCTATAATTATTAAGTAGGCCATTTCATCAGACCTCATTATCTAAAGTGACTGTTTCTTGAGAAAGACTCTTCAAGGAATTGAGGACAAATGGTACTAACTTTTTGAACTATTTCGGTCAACGTGCAGCACTATGAAAGGCTGCCACACTGAGTTACATCACACAAGCTTAGCAGATCTTGAAAATGTCATATTCTCAAATTTTGCTGTTTCCTAAAGACTATTACACCAGTGCAATATATGTGGTGTCATGGGTTGTTTTCTTGGAGCAGTAATTAAATTTTCAGCTGTAGTCTTAGCCTTAAGAAGCAGAGCTTTTCATGAGATATTATGATATCTAACCTGCTGGTGTCTCTAAGGCTGCAGGACTCAGTGAGTGCTATGCAGAAATTGAACCATAACATAACTTTGTCCGAAAGTGTATGTGCTTTATAGCATATAAATACATTTCCAATTCTGATCTGGAATATCAGATTAATGTCATGCTTTGAGACCTGCAAGTGTTCAATAGATCCCAGGTGAAATTTTAAATGATATTGCCCTGATGAGAAAGACTACAGCAGTCTTCTGAGTATTCTTGAATATAAATTCTCAATTTTTGGGACGTGATGTTCCAGCCCGTATCATGCTGCTATTCTAGCTTCATGCCCCGTGTATGAATTCTGATTTCAGGAATTTGAGTGGATTTCATTGTGGGCAGATATGAGTTTACTGTGATTTGGGGAGATTTTTAGATTTGGACATTAGTCCAACTAGGGTGTTGTGTTTTATTTTTAATTATTATTATTATTACCATCATTTTGTACAGGAGCCCAGAGTGTTGGAGGGGAGCATTTTAAATAAATCAAAATAAATAAGTGATCTATATTAAATGCTGTGTAATTAAACAAGAGAAAATGGCTATGACAAAGAAGTTGGACCCTTGTTTTCACAATATGTGGAACAAAAAGATACGTGGGCTACAATTTGGAATAGCCCATAGAATCTGAATCACTGAAATGCTACTATACACTTAAGGGTCATATTTCTGGAAAAGAGTCTCTGTGGACAATATTACCATCTAAAAGGCTATTTTCAGTTAAATAGTGAGCTTTTTGCATCAGGTGTAAATTCAATTACTGTGTTTGATATTGCTGGCTTTGTAATTTGAGGGGTAAATTCTGGTTTCCAGACCCCTTTTTGGTATTTTTTGGCTATTTTCCAGTTTCCATATCTGAATAACTTTTTTCCCATGCAGTATAAGTTTGGATAAACGCTCCAAATGTTCTGTTTAGTTATGGTCCACCACAACATTCATGTAAACTGGAAACCTCAGACCTAAGATGTTTTCTGCTTCTCTGTGAGAACATAGGCATTGCCATACCAGATCAGAGCTGTGGTCCATCTGAATAATCTAATCTGCAAGCACAAATTCAACTGCCATCTTTATGCTGACAATTCATAGATCTACCTCTCTGCTCCGGACCTGTCTCTTCCTGTCCAAACAAAAATCTCACTCTATTTCTCTGACATCTCCACAAGGATGTCTAGCCATCAGCTCAAACTCAGCATGAAACAGAGCTCCTAATCTCCCCCCCCCCCCCCCCCCCCTTCAGGTCCTCCCCACTACTTCCTTTCTTGATCACTGTTGATAAGACCACCATTCTAACTGTCCCTCAGGCCCGTAACTTGGATGTCATCTTTGACTCAGACCTCCCTCTAAGTCCTTACATTCAGGGTATGGCTACATCTTACAGATTTTTTTTTCTGCATAACATCTCTAAGATACGGCATTTCTTATCCATCTACACAGCTAAAACTCCTGTCCAGGCTCTTGTCATCTCACATCTTGATTGCTGCAACATCATTTTCTCTGGCCTTGACAAATGCAATCTTGCTCTACTCATAGCCATTCAGAATGCTGCTGTAAATATCCTTTTCCGAATCTGTCGCTTTGACCATGTCACCCCTCTATTTGCATCCTTTCACTGTCTCTCCCTTCTTTGTCACATGCTATGTAAGCTACTTGTCATCACTTACAAGGCCCTTCACAGCCTATTCCACACTACCTATCATCTCTCAGTATCAAAAAGTTAACTCCTGTCAGGCCATAGGTCCAGCCTCTATCACCCACTTGATTACATTTTCAAACAAGCACCTTCCTGCTTTCTCCCAGGCTGCCCTCCATGAGAGGAGCTTCCCATAAACATCCACAAAACTAACTCATTGTCCTCCCTTAAAAACCTCCTTAAAACGCTCCTTTGCTGTGATGTCTAAAAAAAAACAACGTGACAACTGCTAGGCTGCTAGTGTGCTGAGACCAAGCCTATCAAATGACCAACATTGTCTCATTGTTTCTTTGTACTCTCCTGTCTTTCTGTATCCATCTGTCTCTTGTGTAATATTTAGACTGTACGCTTTTTTGGGGCAGGGTATGTCTTTTTGTATTACATTTTTGTACAGCACCTAAGACAAGAGGCCCTGGTCCATGACTAGGGTTCCTAGGTGTTACAATAATACAAATAATAAATAATATTAATAGCCATGTCTCTGAGAGTGGCCAGTCTGAGATGCTTCAGAAGACAATAGAAGACGTATTCATAGTAGACAGTTCTCAAAGAACTTGCCCATAGGGAACATTTCTTCTTACAATGTCAGTTAGTGTTTGGCTTATGCCCTAATTTATGACAGTTTAAATTCCATTTAATTTTTTTTTATTCTGTCTAATATAACTATGGATATTATCATTAGCTGTACAAGTGAATACTCCTGTTTTGAATAATACCAAGTGGTTGGCCACCATGTATCCTGTAACAGTGAGTTCTCTGGGTTAATTATATATTGTGTCAAAACTATTTTCTTTTATTACTTTTAAATTTGTGACCATTCAGTTGACGGAATATTCCTTTGTTCCTGTAATTATGAAAGGCTGAGTAGGAGTGTGAGCTTTACCAGCTTTGTACCATTTATAATTTTATATACTTCCATTGTGTCTGCCTTTGTTAGTCTCCTCTCTAAATTAAACAGTTTTAATGTTTTCACTTAGTTCATGTGATAGTCTTTCTATACCTCTGTTTCTAATCTTTTATCTCTATATTGTCTCTGTACTATATCCTTTCTGAGAATTAAAAATAATATTCCAGATGAGGGTGTACCATTGAGTTATATAATGGCATAACACTCCCTGTATTTCCTAATCAGTGTCTTATACATTACAACATTTTGTTACCTTTTTTTTTTTTTGACTCACCGTTTACTGTGCAGAAGTTTTTTTTTTTTGACTCACCGTTTACTGTGCAGAAGTTTTCAGTGAACTGTTCACAAGGATGTCTAGGCCTTTTTCGATCACACATTTTACCTGCCATAGTTCCTCTCCATTGGTTTAACTAAGGTTATGTCTTCACTACCCGCCGATCCGGCGGGTAGCAATCGGTCTATCGGGGATCGACTTGCCGCGTCTAGTGAAGACGCGATAAAATCGATCCCTGATGGCTCTACCGTCGACTCCGGAAATCCACCGCGGCAAAAGGCGGTAGCGGAGTCGACGGCGGCGCGGCAGCAGTCGACTTGCCGCCGTCCTCACAGCCAGGTAAGTCAACCTAAAATACGCCACTTCAGCTACGCTATTCACGTAGCTGAAGTTGCGTATCTTAGGTCGACCCCCCACTGTAGTGTAGACAGTGTAGATGGAGTTCCCATTTTCTGAAGAACATACGTTGCTTGAATGGCAGGTCAACCATTGCCCTTTAACCGTACTATGTTTTTTAATGTTTTTTCTTTCTTTCTGTGCATACTTTTTTATTTAAGGTTCTCAGTATTACCAACACCAAGTGATCAACAATCATGAGTCAGGCCCCATTCCTCCCCCCCCCCAAAAGACCCAGACCTAACTCAAACAATAACAACCCCCTCCCACGTGATTAGTTTAAAAATCATGAGATTTTTATTTAAAAAGTGGGTGATTTTGTTATTTGCTTTCTGCTTTTTAAACCTTTACTTGGGTCATGTTTTCAGGCTTCCTTCAATAACCACAAGGGCTAGAAACGTAATCTTTTTTTTTAAAATGCAAGCTGAGATTCTCTGATGATCACATGCTTCTAGAAGGTGGTCTTAAAAAAACAAAACAAAAAACAAATATTGTGAGAGTGATGATAAAGTTGACAGAGTTATCAGCAGTGTGGCGTGCATATCTTCTGTGACTCTAGACTGGTATGCTTAAGTATACTCCAGGATTTTAATTTTTCTCACCTTTTTAGACATTTTTATCTTTTTGATTAGCTTCCTCACTTCAATTAAAATCCCCATTTGTACAGATTACTGTCACAGTGTTACTTTTTGGTATGATTACTTCCAGGAGGATGCTGAATGTAATTGTGTAGGTGTTCACTGTTCAATTAGTGGCTCAACTATAGTTACTACTACTACCACCTCCAAAGGTTGAAGCTGAGAATAGCTTCTCCTGTTGCATGTTTTAGAGCTGGCTGTTCCAAGAAGCCATCATTTAAGGTGTTGAGAAATTGTTTCTCTAAATCTTGTCTCATTGTGACAGATGACTAGTTTATACATGGCTAGTTGAAGTACCCGGCTGTTATGTTTTATCAGCTGTAACTGCTTCTTTGATCTCCTCAATACTATGCACTCAGTCTCCTTTTCTTGGTTAGTTGACTTCTGGAATAACCCTACTAGGGCATTTGTATATTTATGACTTGGGAATTGTGTACATACAAATCTAACTCTATGGGCTTCTCCACTCAAAAATTTTATTACCTCATTGGTTTCTATTGCATTTTTTAAGGTATAGTGCTACTTGCCCACCTCAATGATCTAATCTGTATAGTTTCTAGCTAGGTATTACAGTATCCCATTGTGATTTTTGTCATCCTGCCATGTTTCAGTAATATCTATTATGTCAAGGTCCTTGCATAGCCAGGCACTCTAGTTCAGCTATATATGCTTTTAAACTTCTTACATTGGCACATAGACATTTACAGTTTTTATTGTTGACCATGTGCCTATTTTAATTTAAATAAGCACCCTGTCTGGCACCCGGTAGCCTTCCAGAATTTATCTTTGATCTCAACCTGGCCCTCCTTCAGTTCATGTTATAACTTCCATCCTGTCCTTTACTGGATACAAATATACCTGTAACATGTGGAAGGAAAAATTGTGGTGTAATGGGGAACTTCAGTTTGGGAGACTTGCTGGAGGTCTCATGCAGCTAGCAATAAAACATCACTGGAGTTTCTAGGAATTATAGATGAGAATCTTGAAACACATACAGCATTGCACCCAACATAAGGTAGCTCCTTTTTCAGTGGACTGGAAGGTAGTGGTTGCCTAGGGGCCAATGATCATGACCTGATTAAATTCAATATGGGCAAACAGAGGACAGTGCCAAACAGTAACATATATAACTTAGTGCTTCAAAAGAGCTAATTTCCTAAAGCTGTGGAAAATTATGAGCAGACGTTGACTACATGGGAAAATTTAGACTGAAAAATATGAATGAAAGTTGGGAGTTCTTAAAGAAAAGTTAATTAATGGTCAATAACCATGATTCCACAATCAAGAAAGAGAACAACTTTGGCTAAAAGCACATCCTGGTTCATTGGTGAAGTAAAGGCAAAAATTAGAAAAAAAAGCAATGTATAACAAATGGAAAAAAGGGGAAATAGATAGAAATCAATATAAATTAGAAATTATTAAGTGCAGAAAGTAAGGGAAACTAAAGACATTAGGGTTGGCAGGGCTAAGGACAATAAGAATAAAACCTGTTAGTAACAAAAGAAATCCTAGAAGTGAGATAGTAAATTCTGTAATGATGCCGAAAAGGCAGATGTATTCAATGAATATGTCTGTCCTGTATCTGGAAAGAAGCAGGATGGTGTAAACATATGGAGATGGAGATAATGAAGTACTTTCTAGTCAATTAGTAACCAAGGAGGATAATAACCAAAATCTACTAGGCATAAACCATTTTAAATCAAGAGGCCTGAATAACTTAAACCCAAGATCCATAAAACAGCTGGCTGAGAAGATCTTGAAATACTTAGGAAATTCCAGAAGATTGGAAGAATGCTAATGTTGTGCTAATATTCAGAAAGAGCAAGTGGGATGACCTGGGTAACAATAGCCTAGATAACCTGGCATCAGTCCCAGACGAAATAATGAAAAAGTTAATACGGGATTCACTTGATACAGAATTCATGGGTGGGAACATAATTAATACCAGTCAACATGGTTTTATAGCAAACAGAACTTGTCAAACAAACCTGATTTCATTCTTAGAGGTGATTACAAGTTTGGCTGATAAAGATAACTACCATAGCTGTAATATACTTAGGCTTTTGTAAGGCATTTGACTTAGCACTGCATAACATTCTGACTAAAAAATACCATTATACAATATAATTAAATCACACATTAAGTGGATTGAGAACTGTCTAACTGACAGATATAAAAAAGTAGTTGTCAATGGGGAAACCATAATTGCATTGGGGTGTTCCAGTGGGGTTCTGCACGATAGGTGCTAGTGCCGATGCTATTCAACATTTTCATCAATCATCTGGAAGTAAATATCAAGGGAAGTAGTGAAAAGGAGTAGGGAGGAGATTTTTATGTCTGCAGATGGCATTGGTGAGACCAATACTAGAATGCTGTGGACAGTTCTGATGTCCATATTTTTTAAAAGATGTTGACCAATTAAAGGGTACAGAAAAGAGCCACAAAAAAGATTTTAAGGTTGGAGAAAATGCCCTACAGTGAAGAGACTTAAAGAGCTCAATCTGTTCAGTTTATAAAAAAATTGCAAGGTGACTTGATTACAGTGTATAAGTACCTTCATGAGTTAAAAATACTGGGTACTAAAGAGCTCTTTAATCCGATGGAGAAATGCATAAGAAGCAGTATCTGAAAGCTGAATCCATATAATACAAATTGGAAATAAAGCATAAATTTGTAGCAGAGAGGATGATTAACTACTGGAACAAAAACTCCCAAGGGAAGTGATGGATGCTCCATCTCCTGATGTCTCCAAGTCTAGACTAGATGCCTTTCTGGAAGAGATGCTTTAGCTAAACACAAATTGTAGAGCTCAGTACAGGGGAAACTGAATGAAATGTAATGGCCCGTGTTATACATGAGGTGAGACTATATGATCTAATGGTCTCTTCTGGCCTTAAACTCTATACATCTGTAAACCTTTGTATTTCTGACATTCCTGGATGATGTCTTTTCTCAGGTTTGTAATTGAAAATGTAGTCCAGAATTCAGAATAGTTTTTGTTGGCCCTGAACAGAACTCACTAAAACCAAACTAAACATATTAGCTTCCTCTGCCTGCTGATTGTGAACACATGGTACGTTTTCTCTTCTTTCAAGGGAACTTTTCCTTTAATTTCTTTAAAGATTCATTGCAATTCTTTCCCCCCTCAGAATACTCAGAACATGTCCTAGTAAAGTTTAATAAGAGGTCCTTATGGGTTCATGCTATATTAAGCTGTTGTAAGCAGAAAGGTGGCCAGATATTTAGACTTCCACTGAAAACACAAAAGAAACAAGACCATGATTTTCCGGTGACTAGTCATATTGAATGCCCCAAATTTTAGGTGACTGAGCACCCATACACTGAAATCCAGGCTCCTTTAAGTTTTTTCTGAAACTGAGCATTTAAAATCGCTAGTCACTTTTGAAAATATTATGCCAAGTCTCTCATAGTCAGGAAGTTTTTCCTCTCAATTGTTAAGCAAGAGCTTTGTTTCCTGAATTGCTGATATAGGGCACTATGTAACCCTTGGCCTGCCCTAGGATGCAGAAAGAAGAGTGATGAGGACATGAACTCAAGTCCAGACATCGGAGGAGATGGATCTGGGTCCTTTTATCCTATATTTTTTCTTATTGCATGTGGATAGGGATGCTTGTAGTCAGGGCCGGCTCCAGGGTTTTGGCTGCCCCAAGCAGCCAAAAAAAAAAAAGAAAAAAAAAGCCGCGATCGCGATCTGCGGCGGCAATTCGGCGGGAGGTCCTTCGCTCCTAGGTGGAGTGAGGGACCGTCCGCCAAATTGCCGCCGAATACCTGGACGTGCCGCCCCTCTCCGGAGCGGCCGCCCCAAGCACCTGCTTGACAAGCTGGTGCCTGGAGCCGGCCCTGCTTGTAGTCAATAGCATAGTTGCCCGGCAACTGAATTCTTAACTGCAGATCAGTTTTGACTATCCCATCACATTTTAACTTAAAATGAAACTTTAATAACTGGAGGTGGTTGTGGATTTTTTTAATGGTCTGATTCTCCTTAATATTGAAATATGTATGCTGCTTGAATCTTTCTTTGGGTGACCACATATCTCTTTTTTGTGTGTGTCCCCCCCCCCTTTTTTTTGTCCCCAAACATACTGATACAAGGAAATGAATATCTTAACAGGCAGCTCTATTTTTTTCCTAGGTGCAGAAGTATCTGCTAATCCCTTGCATTTTTGGTGGAAAGAAACAACTCAGCGATTTACTTCAGTAATGCTCCCTGACTTCTGAAAATTGTCTCCATTAATGATAAACTTGTATTTTCAACCTGACTGGCAACATAGAGAAGCAAAGCAGTCATCGCTATGGATGGATTTGGTGAATTATATTTGCTTTGCTAGAAACTTCTTTGTTTTAGCCCTATGGTAATACTGATTTTTGTAGATGTTCCCAGTAGTATTTTAACAGCCTTTTTGAATAGCCTCACCACGCATGAAAGTGATTGCTGACAAGTTGAATTACCTGCATGTTTTTTTAGGGGCACAGATGCATACAGCAGCAGCTTTTGTAAGTATTGTGTTACTTCATCACTAATGAATGTTTAGACAGGCATGGCTGCATTAAAATCCAATCATGTTTATTAAGTCCCTTTATCCCATATTTGAATTGCCACTTCTTTTCTCAAGTTTGTCATTGAATCTGAGGTTCACAATTCAGAATGGTTTTGTTGGTCTTGTATAGATCTCACTTTGGAAAAAAAAAAAGCAGTTTCCTCTGCCTGCTGATTTGCAAAAGTACAGTACGTTTTCCCTTCTTTCAAGTAATATTTTCCTTTCATTCCTTCAAAGATGCATTGCTTGCAACTTCTTTTCTCCTCAGAATTCTCAGTACATGTCCTAGTTTAACAAGAGGCCCTTATGAATTCATACCATATTAAGCTGATGTAAGACGAAAGGTGGCCAGTTATTTAGACTTTTCCACTGGGAAATACAAAAGAAGCTGGTTTTGGATAGCCAGGAAAAAGGTGTTAATTAGAAACTTGCCTGAACATTGGCAAAGGCAACATCTGAAAACAAAATGTAGTTTTCAAGAGATGTGTTGTCATATCATTTTGCTTAGTTCATTTGATGTTTTGCCAACTTTGATCCAGAGGTGGGTCCAAGCAGCAAAATTCATATCTGAATTTCAAAACCCCCATTAAAATTTGAGGGTACATGTATTTGGGCTTTGGGTTTGAGCCCATCTTTTCTGTTAGCATTGACAGGAGAGCAGATATTGATTTCTATTTACTTTTATGAAGAAAGTCTGAAGGGGACACAAGAGTCTGTACTGCTTTATTAATACATTCAAAATTATGTGATTAAGATTGTTATTAAGACCTTTCACAACACATGTATACTTTTTGGGTTTATATTCCTCCTTTTGCTAAGTGCATGTGTCTTGCAATTTTAACTAGGACTGTCGATTAATCGCGGTTAACTCACTCGATTAACTAAAAAAAAATTAATTGTGATTAATTGCACTGTTAAACAATAGAATACCAATTGAAATTAATTAAATATTTTTGGATGTTTGTCTACATTTTCAAATATATTGATTTCAATTACAGAACAGAATACAAAGTGTACAGTGCTCACTATATATTATTTTTATTACAAATATTTGCACTGTAAAAATGATAAACAAAAGAAATAGTATTTAACTGGGTCTTTTGTACTTGTAACACCGACAGACCCTGGTCGTCGGCGGGCGGGATTGAACCTGGGGCCTCTGGAGCTTAATGCATGAGCCTCTATCGCATGAGCTAAAAGTCAACGTGCTGCTAGCTAAGACTGTAGAGCAGACTCCTTTTCTCTCTCTCTCTCTCTCTAAGTGGTCTCAGTGCCACTAGATGGGACAGAACACCACACCCAGGCAGTGTGTGGGTTACATACTATTGCCACAATTCAAACAGTAAACAAAGCTCTGGCCTACATTAATCATAGAGAGCCTGAAAACATGTCTTCTACACAGAACCTGACTGCTGGGGAACCCTATCTTGTTGTACACTCTAGTTGACATCCAAAGCTGAGCACCCATGACTTCCATTGACTTCTATACTACATTTGTGTGCTCCATACTTTGGAATACCAGACCATTAATTCTTTGTCTCTTTCCTCACCCTTTTTGGATGGCTCTACCTGTAGTAATGTGTGGCATAGGTCAGCAAAGTCCAATAATGTGGGAAAATGAGAATTTCTCTGAAGAATGGGAATAATGCATACCATTGCACTAGTATGGCTTTCTAGCATCCTGAATATGATTTGTGAAGGAAGTGTCGGTGGGAAGCAAAAATTGAAACTGTGACTGACTTTTTTGTACTGACTCAGTCCTAGGATGTTTGCTATAGAGACAACTGATTAGACTTAGTATTTATATCAGAAACGAGGGATTTTGTACTCTTGTATTATATGGAAACAGCCTAACTAATATCAGAGAATCAAAAAAGCTAAGGATAACAAAGACCCCTAATAGGTCATCCAGTCCATCTACAGAACAGCACAAGGAGTATTCCATTGCACGCCTTTGGTGCTGCAGACACTTAAGCATGTGCATAAAGTTTCATAGATTCATAGATTCATAGATTCTAGGACTGGAAGGGACCTCGAGAGGTCATCGAGTCCAGTCCCCTGCCCGCATGGCAGGACCAAATACTGTCTAGACCATCCCTGATAGACATTTATCTAACCTACTCTTAAATATCTCCAGAGATGGAGATTCCACAACCTCCCTAGGCAATTTCGGCCACAAGTGTCGTTTTTGCTTTGAGATGCAAATTTGATTTTTAAACCAGGGATAGACACATGCATAAAGATGGCTTTTTTTTAGTCTGGAGTTTAACAATGGGGATTAGTCTTGGCTGAGCTGGGATATTTTGGGAATGAATCTTTAGGGCAGAAATTTCGAAAGTAAATCTCCCATTGACTCCAATGGGAATAGATTTAGTACAACACTGGAGATTTGTGAAAATCTTACTTTTCATCTATTACTAAATTAGAAAAAGAACCAGTTGTTCTTTAATAATATTCACAAAGAGTTTGTATTGTATTGAATTTATTTTCCGTGCGCGTGTGGACAGTGCGTAGCACATTGTGGGAGCTATCAGAATTCAATTAATGCTCCCAACAGCTTAATATAAAGAGATTTTTGAGGAATTAGGATTTCTTCTGTGATATTATCCATGGAATAGTCACAAAAAATGAAATCCAAATACATCACTGTCTCTGCTTTATCAGGTTTGGTGTTAACACTGAGCACAGTACAGGTGTCGTTATTTGTTTTGTGTGCTTTTCGTCACAGGATGATTTTGTGAACTTACATAATATCCTTTATAAAAATAAATGGCCAGCATTCGTGCAGGCCTTGGCCCATCAAATTTGTTAAATATCATACCAAATTCCCTGTCTTAATTCTCTTGCCAAAATATTATTTGTCAAAAATGGATTCAACGATAATCATCAGCAGGTCACTCTTCAGATATAAGGACCTACTTCTGTGCTTGCTTGAACCTTTTCTTTTTCTTTTCAAGAAACCTATAAGCGAATGCTTTGTTGTATGGGGAATCTAGGAAACAATCTGTCCCCCTTCTCCTAGCATATGAATGCAGAAGCAGGGTAGGGTATTCTCCTAACTCACTGTTAGAATTCAGAGTGGTAGCCGTGTTAATCTGTATCAGCAAAAAGAACGAGGAGTCCTTGTGGCACCTTAGAGACTATCATATTTATTTGGGCATAAGCTTTTGTGGGTTTTGGCCCATGAAAGCTTATGCCCAAATAAATTTGTTAATCTCTAAGGTGCCACAAGTACTCCTCGTTCTTTTCACTGTTAGAAGTGAGCCTAGCCAACATGTGCATGTGTACACCATACACCAAGAGGTTTTGGTCTGCTCGCTTCTGCAGTGGGAACCTTGTGCACATGCTGGGGGGTGGGTGGAGCTCCAGAGTGTGCCCCAGTCTAGCCTACTCTGAGTCCTCATACCATGCACAGAGTTTCTCCTGGACCATCTGTGAGGCTGGGACCCTCTGTCCCCTATATTCATGTCTCTCAGTTCTAAAAGTAGGATTTTGCACATGTAGTGAGTGTTAAGATGGACAGCTCATCTTTTTATGTTTAGTTTGGACAATGTTTGATTAGGAGGAGAAAAGGTTGGGGTTGATTCAGAGAAAAGTGCCTGAGAGTTAATTATATGATTGCTCAGAGCTAGAGCACCACTTAAGGAAAATGACAAAGCAGAAGAAAAAAATGGGAAGAATTTAGAGCACAAAGGTGGAAGCTTGGAAAATTAAATATAATAATTTGTGCAATTATCAAATCGTCTCAGATAACATCTAACACTAATTTTGGTCATCTTTTCATGCTGATGAGTAAACTAGGACATTATTGCAGCACTACCAGTCAACTTACTGAGACAAGGAAAATGTGGCTTTGGTAAGGAACCCTTTAGCAGAAACAAGACTATATACATATTCATTTTTTCCTACTGTGTTATAACGAAGAAACTGACAAAAAATATACTGGTTATGATTACTAATGGTAGAAAACAAGTCAAAATACTATTCATGGCTACAATCAGATCCATGTGGGCAGATAACTGCATCTGTGCAGTGCTGGATCGAAAAGTTCATGTCGTCTACTTCAAAGAATTGCATAGGGAACATTTGTCAGAGTTTGTGCAGGTTATAATTTGATAAGCACATGTGGTCAGGTGTGTTGTGGAGCATAAGGTCAAAGACGATAGAGTTAATTTGACCCTGCCTTAACCCATCTTCTGCTCTTTGTTTCTTATTGTTCAATTTGTTAACATTTAATGTTAAAATGAAGGGAACTGTGTCTGTGCAGAGTATGTGTGTGACTTGCTCCCCAATCCTATACAAAATATTTCCTCCAGCTATGCATCACCCTTACTTCCAGCAGAGAAAGGCTGGATGAGATTCTCTCTTCAGTCCATCAGCGGTGTTTGTACGTTGTCTACAGAGATCAGTGAAGAGCAGTCAAGGATCTTTTATAGTTTGCATCTTGTGTATCTGAGGCCAACACTCTCTCTGTGTGTTACTCCATCCATTGATGTCAGCCAGGATGATCAAGATGATTCGAAGACTTGTTTATCTGGGGGAAAGGGGCAATGAATCCTTAGCCGAGGGCTCTTAGCTCTGGAATTGGGGTCTTGGTTCAATTGGTGGAGTTCCATGCTTTGTGGGATCTAATACTAGTTGCTTGAAGCGTTTTGTTCTTTTGTTCCAAATGTCTGGAGGTTAATAATATGTGCATTTTAAAAACTAGAAAACAGACTGAGTGACAAGAATATTAGAGGCATGGAAAATCTTCCATATGAAGAAAGATTAAAAAGATTGTGACTGTTCACTTTGTAGAGCAGATGAACAGGATACACAAAGTTACACAAAATGAATGTATTGAGAAGGTAGATTGGGCACTTTTATCTACCCTTTTTCATAATACACGAACTAATGGACATTCAATGAAATTGAATATTAGGTCATTTAAAACATATTAAAATACTTCTTCAGACAATGTAAGATTAGCCTGTAGAATGCATTAACAACAGAATATCATTGAAGCCTAGAACTTAGTAGGGTTCAAAAAAGGGTTGGACATGTATATGGTTAATGATATAGTTAGGGCAGGGATCAGCAACCTTTGGCATGCGGCCCATCAGGGAAAGCCGCTGGCAGGCCGGGCCAGTTTGTTTACCTGCAGCATCCTCAGGCTCGGCCAATCGCAGCTCCCACTGTCCGTGGTTCGCTGTTCCAGGCCAATGGGGGCTGCGGGAAGCGGTGGCCAGCACATCCCTTGGCCTGCGCCGCTTCCCGCAGCCCCCATTGGCCTAGAACAGTGAACTGCGGCCAGTGGGAGCTGCAGTCGGCTGAACTTGCGGACGCTGCAGGTAAACAATCGGGCCACGTGCCAAAGGTTGCTGATCCCTGCGATAGAGAAAGGTTTGAAAAAACAAACCAGTCATCATCCTATGTCCTTAACTGGTAAAAATCAGCATAGTTCTGTTGGCTTCAGTCAGGGCCGGTGCAACCACTAGGCGAACTAGGCGGCCGCCTAGGGCGCCTAGTGGTTGAGGGCGCCTAAAAGCCCGTTCAGGCGAGGAGGTGGCGTGGAGGTGAGCTGGGGCGTGGGGGCGTGGGGGCGTGGGGAGGGCCGCCCGGAGTGGCGGGGGGGGGGGGGGGGGGGGGGGGCGGGGTTAGCGGGGTCGGGGGGTGGCGCAAGGTGGAAGTTTCGTCTAGGGCATGAAACTTCCTTGCACCGGCCCTGGCTTTAGTGTACTGTGTTGCCGTGTAGCTATATAAGTTGGAAATGGAACCTGGGTTAGTGCAATGCAATAACCATAATGCCACCAGGATGTTCCTGAAACAGGACTGGGAATGCTACAAACTCTAAAGCTTCATATCTTTCGGGGGCCAGATGCTTCAGCTGGAGCTGCGTTGACTCAGCTTAAAGCAAAATTGCTTGAAGTTACTATTGCCTGAAGTTGAGGAAGAAGTTGTTTCTAGAAAAGCCAGTATTTATTTATTTTTACTTTCCTTATTGTTTAAGAAAATGTAATTTTATTTTAATAAATAATCTTTCTGAAAAAAGTAGTGCTGCCCCTTTTAAGTGACAATTTAAAAACTTTAAACAGCCTTTATAATCACTAAAATAGAACTAAAAACTATTCTACATAAAACTAGATGGAAAAAATCTTTTAGAATTATTTATATACCTATTAATCACAATATGGCCTGGTTCCAACTATATAGTTACAATAAAAAGGAGGCTGAGAAGCAGTTAGGTTACTCCTTCCCTTGTCAATCCTTTGTATAAACTTCTGTAAATCTCTAGAGTGTGAGGGCTCCAACCAACTGGAGTGGGAGACATTCGGTGGGGATGGGGGGAAAAGGTTGGGATACAAAGAGAGAAATATTTAAGGATCAGGTGAAATATGAGCAATCCATATTTAGCCTTGGTTGATGGTAAATATACTCTAAGTCAGGGGTCGGCAACCTTTGACACGCGGCTCGCCAGGGTAAGCACCCTGGTGGGCCGGGCTGGTTTGTTTACCTGCCGTGTCCGCAGGTTCGGCCGATCGTGGCTCCCACTGGCCACAGTTCACCACTCCAGGCCAGTGGGGGCGGCGGGAAGCGGCATGGGCCAAGGGATATGCTGGCGAGCCGCGTGCCAGAAGTTGCCGACCCCTGCTCTAAGTCCACATTCTTTGATATATAAACACGGGAAGAAAGACTAGATTAGCTATGTTAATTAACACATTACGTAAATTCAGCTGTACTAAGGAAAAACTACCGATAGTTAAGTGGAAATAAATAAATTATTTTGTCCAGTGTTTGAACAGTTGTTTGAAAGAAGATGTCAAATGATTATGATCGTCCCTTCAATTGTCATTGTTTAGCTCACTCCATATTAACTTTGTTTTCCTATGAAGAACAAACACTAATTCATTACACAGTGACAGTTAATGCTGAAATATATTTGACCAGAGTTTTTTCTCCCCCTCATGTGCTACTATTCCGAGCTGCTGAAAGATTGGAAGAATCTTTGTTCAATAAGTCATTGCAGCATCCTGACAGTTCAGATCATTTTGTAGCAGACTGTCATCCAAATTACTTGATGTGTTTGGAATGAATAGAGATGGGAACATTTTGTAAGTTATAACCATGGAATAATTTATTCATATAGAGAAGACATTGTATTTGATCACTGATAAATTTCATTCCCGCTTTTATGCTAAAAGTAAAAAAGGGTGTGTGGATTGCAGCTGCTAGCTTAATAATTTTACTGGTGACTAAGAATGGAATGGATCTTTCTGCGAGTTATATAATCGGTTTAAAAGCTTTCCATATTCTGTTTCTGACAGCTTAGGAAAAAATACAAGGCAGAGAATGTTTTTTTTTTTAAACACTTAACTATTTTATGATGAATGTCACAGCCAAAGAAAGATTAGGCGTGAATTATCACAACAGTAACTCTAGGAATATTCTTTAAATCGGCACTGAATCTCTTTAGCAATGATGTTCCTCTAAACCGAACCAAATATGATATTTTCAGGCTCAGATATCCCCATTTAGGAGGCAGGAGGAAAGGAGCTCAGGGGCCACTTTAGATCAAACTAATTGGGAATTTATGAACAGCTGGTAAAAATACCAAATAAGGGGTGTATTTTCTCAACATGCACAGGATTAATGCTTACCACTAATATTTAAAAATACTGGCCTCATTAAACATGAATCTAGAGAGTTTCCCAGTTGCTCTTTCTTGGCTTGAGTCTGCAAGATGCTGAACATTCTGGCCTTGATGCAGCAAAATACTCTAAAGCACATGCTTAACTTTAACCACACAAATAATCCTATTGAAGTACTTACATCAATTATATTTATACCCACTTTAAGGCCCTTATACGCTGCCAGAGTGGTGTTTAGGAGCCGTTGTGTAAATGAAGAGAAGAAGAAAAGGGGCCAGTCCAAAAATCTATGAGAAAAATAAGGGAAAAGAAAAGTGGAAAACCTTAAAGAAGAAGAACAAACCTCAAGTTGAAGATGTGAAGGGTAACATTTTGACTTTAGGCACAGCCCTGGGCAGGAATTGCCACAGGAAGTATTATGCCTCAGACATCCCTCTGATTCACATTTCCAGCCTTGCTTCCTTCTTTAGCCTAGATTACATTAGATTAACAGCAAATTACAACTGTGCTGGCTTGTCAAATAGGGGGTGGAGCCAAGTGTTGGAAATGGGCCATCCTGATTATCACTACAAAAGTTTTTTTTCTCCTGCTGATAATAGCTCACCTTAATTAATTACTCTCTTTACAGTTGGGATGGCAACACCCATTTTTTCATGTTCTCTGTGCATATATATATATATCTTTCTACTGTATTTACCACTGCATGCATCCGATGAAGCGGGTTTTAGCGCACGAAAGCTTATGCTCAAATAAATTTGTTAGTCTCTAAGGTGCCACAAGTACTCCTTGTTCTTTTTGCACCTCAAAATAACACCCTGGACCCTCACGTTCACTATTTTATATGATTATGATATGTTTTATACAAAATATTCCTTGTGAAATATCATTTGAAAAGTCATAACCTATTAAATTGCGTGTATCGTCATATATGGAGTTATGAGATTTTGCTATATGTTTGTTACTGACACGTGTTGTGAGTCTGGGGGATGCCCACAGCCCAGCCCCTCAGAGGTAACGAAAGGAGAGTAAACAAACCTTACATGTCAAGTCTCACATATACAAAGGGTGTGAGCAAGAAATTTGCAATTCACTTGAGACACACTGGGAATCTGAGGTATACCACACATTCATTGTCTGCACCCCAGTGGGGGAGAATTCCTAAAAGCAATGAGGAGAGTATAAATAAGAGACAGTGACATTATCACTGGTCCTCCTCTCCTTCCCCATCTCTACACAAGGAAATAAGATCATCTGGAAGACAAAAGGAGACATCTTTGAACTGTGGGGTGGGGGAGGGGGGGAGAAGGTCCCAGGCTGTAAGAAGTCAGTCTGTGAGATGTATTGCATCTTATGGTGAGACAACTTGTTTTGCTCTTAGAATTATTAGCCTTGGTAAAGTTTAGGAAACAGCTTGCTGCTTTTATCTTTTATTTCTTTTTGTAACCAATTTTAATCTTCTATGCCTATGCCACTTATAATCACTTAAAATCTTTTTTTCCCCTGTAGTTAATGTTTTATCTAAACCAGTGTGGTTTTGACTGAAGGGTTTGGGGGATCTACTCAGGTTACAATGGCTGGTGCATGATCATTTTCTTTGTTAAAGTGACAGACTTTATGAGCTTGTACCTCTCAGTAAGTAACTGAACTGAACAAGACAGCACATTTCTGGGGTTCAAGGCTGGGACTAGGGATGTGCGAGTGTCACCCTATATGTAATTCAAGAGTGGCTGGGCATAGCACTCTGGTATATGTCTGGGGGTGGCTTGCATGCTAGAGGCTGGGGCGAATGGGCAAAGTGGCAGCTCACACAGCAAACCAGGGCACAGTGCACACCAGACTGGAGAATTAAGGGGGCACAGCTGCCGTATGATCTGCATTGTACCCTGACAGATGACACATCTAAGCTCTGTCTTTTCCTTGCCCCTCCCTTCTCACTTTATCGAGGGAGAGACTACATGGGCACACATCACCTGCTTACTCCTGTATGCCCAGATTCATGTAGATGTAGGGTCCTCGTCGGGATTTTCAGGGGGATTCTTACTTTCAACAAGGGTATGTCTAGACTGCAATCACCAGGTGTAATTATAGTTTGTGCTACAATCTAGCTAGCCATGAGCAGTGAAAGCACAGCAGCATAGGCTTCAGCCTGGGCTAGCCACCCAAGAAATTACCTAGGGTTCTGGGCAGGCTTGTAGAGCTGATGATGCTGTGGGTTCATGGCTCCGGTACATGAGTGAATTAGGTTAAAGCAAACTCAGTTATGTCTACAGAGCTGCAATTGCACCCTGTGATTGCAGTGGACATACCCACGCTCTCTTGTATGGGGACATAGTCTGAGTAACAGACTAGCCCAAAGGGAGGAAGGAAGCACAGAAGGTTAATAGCTAGCTTAATAGGATATCAAATAATCCTCTCAGCAGGCTTGGAGGTTCACATAGTTACCCTAACCTCCAGTCCATGCTCTGCCTGCAACGCTATTCAACAGGCTCTATTTCTCTACCTCAGGATGGATTGATTTAAATCAAAGTGATTTAAATCATCAATTTTAATCATGATTTAAATCATCAAGCAGAAAACCTTGATTTAAATAATTGCTTTTAATCTTGGTTTGCATTTGTACTTTTTAGTTATTTCCCTAGAGAAAGGTTGATTCTCAGTGCTTGGTAACCATTAAAACAGGTTGATTTGCAACTAAATATAGTCTTTATGCTAAATTTGCTACTGCTTTTTGCTAAACAGGAGGAAACACTATATCTATGTGCATGTATTGAGGCAATTGTATAGGTTAAAACACACATTTATTCAGTTTCTTATTTTTTACAATTTTATTTCTATTAGAAAATGGTGAGTGACTCATTTGTTATTTACTAGGTGATTAATTTTTTACTTGTGATTTGTGTCACGGTGTATTTAGATGGAAATCGGAATTCAATTAAATGCACAAAAACATTTTATTTTTATGAGTTTAAAACTACCTTAAATGTGTTCAGGAGAGGGGAAAATTAGTTTATTAAAACTGTTTTGCATTTAAAACTGATTTATTTAACAGACACATTATCTGTAGTTAGAGAATTGAACTGATTGGTTCTGGTCACCATGTCATTCAAGATTTTAGAACTAGAAGATCTCATCCTCATACTTCATTTTTCATTAATAGCCTGGAAGAAGAAAACAAGCTTTCCTGCTTTTTTAACTCCTAGTCGATTTCTCAACTTTGAAGGAGTTAGGCACTGAAGTGAAGTAGCTGAATAAGTTGAAATGAAGAAAATATTCTCTCTGCAGCTGCAGAAGAGGCTACTGCTGTCATAAGCTGGTTTAGTACTTTAACAAACTCTGGCTCCAGATGCTTAGCCAATGATTTCCAGCACCTCATGTGTTTGACTTTCTTTAAAACTTTGTCAGCAAACACAGACTGCTTGAATATCATTATTTTTTATTTAATGTAAATTATTTGAATAGATTATATTAAAATTAGACATTAATATAGGGTATCACAATTTTAAATTTACTTTTAGATCAGTTCATTTTTAAAAAGGAAAATACACTTTAATTTGAATTAAAACAATTTTTTAAATCATTAATTTTTATCCACCCTGTGCTACCTTCATTTTTCTTCTTTGGTTCATTGTGTGACTTTAAGCAAGTCATTAAAAACTTTTGTATCTGTTTCCTCATCTGTAAAACCGATATACTTCCCCATCTCTGTAAAGCATAGTAGATCCTCTGATGAAAGGCAAAGTATTATTATTGAATGGTTCTGTCAGGTTATCTTCCACCAGACATACAGAGTTTTCTTGCATCTTTCCAAATTGAATTTTATTTTTCTTTCTGCACCAACGACTAGTCCCTCAAGGACCCTTTATATTTGTCATAATACCTCAACAACCTTATGTTTGTATAAGAACAACTGTGCAGGAAATATTTTATGTCCAAGTTTTACATCAAAGAAACCAAATGTTAGTACAAGTGTACATAAATGAGCATTAGATAGCTCTGTTGACGTCAGTAGAATTATGCTGATTTTCAACAGCTGAGGATGTGGCTGTATGTGTATGGGTTTAGGGGGATAGGTCTTGGTAAAGGAATTTAAAATCAATACTCATGAAGGCTTAGGAGAAAACATTAATATGATGGTAAGAAAAGCCATCCTTAATGTGAGGCTGAGTTCTAACCAATTCCAAACCACCCAAGTTAGTTACTTTTCCTCTTAAAGGATATTGGAGGTAAAAATCACTGACTGTGGCAATGCTAGAGATGTAGCAGCAGTTTTGGAAGCTTAGTTTGGAAGTAGCTATCCATTAGGTGATATTGGAGAAACATCTTCCTGTATATTCATAATGTGATTGCTATAAAACTTTTACCACATTTAATCACGTTAAGGGAAAACTCAAATTCAAATGAGACTGTTTTCTTTTTAAAAAAAAGCTACTGCTAATGACGCTGATGGTGAGCAAAAGAGTAATTGTGTCACAGCGGAAGGTTACAGATTCTCCTAGAGAAAGGCTTGGAAAAAATATGGTACTGTGGGTTATAACCCAAACTGAATGTTGAACCTATAAGTGACTGCATATCAGGATCAGGAAAGTCAGTTGTTTCAGTTAACAGCACCAGCAGTCCTATGTCTGGACATCCATGTATTTAATACATTTCTTCTTGGAGTTGGGCCCTGAATACAAGGGAAATCCTGCTGGATTGCTGACAATGCTAGGTTTGTACTATCACTCTACATATTTGCTGACATTTGCCACACATAATGAATAGAATAGCTGGGCTTTCACTTCAGTTTTGTAAGGTGGTTAGTATGCATGCTTTTCCAATATTGTGCATGTCTTCAAAAAGTAAGAAGCATGAAAGAACAAATATAATCCTCTTTAGCTACCAGAAGGTAGTAAATCAACATATTTGCTGCAAAAGTATCTAGCATGATCACTGATTTTCTGTACTGTAATCACTGAATAAGTAAATAGTATTTGTCATCATTCCAACAAGTATTGTGGTAAGTTCACAAAAAAGGACATAAAGTGTCCAGCAGCAAGTAAATACCGTTCTGCTGGACTTTGCTACTGCTTTGGCCTTACAACAACACCAAGATTATAATCACTGACAAAATGGCCTTTCAGAAACAGTAACTTACTCTTTGATATATTAACATCAACTGTGTGAAAGGAGATTTTTATCTGGTGGATTACCAAACAGTCACCATGTTATTTTGTATTTTATGATATAACTGGGGCATTCACGCAGTGTTTGGAAGAGAGTTGCTGATTAATTTTTGCTACTTTGCTCTGGCTGACAGGAGATAAAAAGCTGAAGTACAGGCCTGATCACTCATTGACATGCGAGGCAGTCAGTACAGTTACAGGAGTCTATATCTAGGCCATCTGTTCAGGACTAGTTACTTGAGCAGTTCAGTAAAATGATTTTAAAAAATGGTGTGCTTTGAGCTGCTAATATAGCATAGGAGGTAAGTTAGTCCAGTATGATTGCTATATCCTGCTTTGTTCTGTGCCGTGTTGGTATGGAAGCTGGGAAAAGGACATAGAGAATTGTGATGGGTGAGCTCCCCACACTAGCTCAATCAGCTAATGAGGCTGCAGACGGGAGCTTTAGGATGGAGGCAGCTAATTAGAGAGAGGCTCAGCTGTGCAGGAACATACGGGGCTTATAAAGCCAGGTAGGGGTTACAGACTGGGCTGCTGCTGAGAAAGGGCAGTCACTCCCTGGGAAGAGGGTAGAGTGTTTGGGGGCTGCAGGGAGATAGTTTACAGTTACTTCGTAGGAGGAGGGCTCTTGGAGCTGGTACACCCAGAGAGAGAAAGGGAACCGGAGTGGTAGGAAGCAGTCCAGGGAAGGAGCAGTGAGGGCTGAGAGAGGAAGCCCAGAACAGCTGAGCTGAGGGTCACTGGCCTAGAATTGAGGCAGTGATGTAAGACTGCCTAGGACTGCTGATGGACTGTACCCCGGAAAGGGGAATGCTGAATGACCTAGCCTAAGTCACGAAGGAGACATTGAGAGTCCTGGAGCAAGAGGAGCTGCAGACCAGAGAGGGAGAGATCGGAGTGATGGTGTGCAAACTGCGGATGGAGGCGTTGGCCTTGAGAGCTAATCTCCAGAGTGCCCCGGAGGAGGTACCAGACTGGCAGTGAGTGGCGCATCCTGTGACAAGAACCTTTTCTCTCTTTCTACAAAAAAGCAGTATGTCAGGATCTCTCCATATGGTATTGGGAGAGAAGGATGGCTCACGCATCCTTGCCAGCCCATGCCCTTTTTTTCCCATGAGGGGTGACATTTTGGGACTATATTCAGTATCCCAGTGACAAGCGGTAGTCATGGAAATATGGTGCTTCTATCAGAAAAGCAGCATGTGTCATCATGGTGAATCAGGGGAATCGGTTACCGGCATGTAAGATTTCTGCAGCAGAGGACTGGCACAGGTGGTTGGCCCCTCTTTGGTGGTGCTCCCTCTTTGGCTAATAAAAGGGATGGGGTAGCACATGAGGGCTATCAAAGGTCAAAGAGAGACCCACTGAGTCAAAGATGGCTGGTCAGTCAGGAGAAGGTCCGGAAGTGAGAGTTGCTGGAGCCTGGACACTACATGGTTCCCGGGGGAAGGCTGAAGGCAGGTGAGCAGCAAGAGAGGGGTTTGCTAGCTCGCATCCCCAAGTCAGAGAGCCAGGGTTGGAGAAGGTTGAAGGCCAGGAAGCAGCAGCTGGAATTGCCTGCTGGCTCTAAGTCAGAGAGCTGAAGGAGGGGAGCATTGGAGGAGCTTCCTACTGACATCTCCAGGGCTGGAGAGCTGGACCTGAAGGAACAGTCAGAGGACAGGGGTTGTGAGGAATGCTCCCCTAGTAGAGATGATCTCCCAGCAGAGAGGCTGTGGGAGTTCCGGATGGGGTTGCACTCCATTTGGAAGGGCTGCAGTTGTTGTCCTGGCAGAGGGACAGAAGAGGACTGATAGAGAATCTGGTTCTGGCCGAAGGCACCAGTGTGTGGTAATTGGAGCATCAAGGGATGAGATTTCTTGAGTTTTAATGATTACCTACACCGGGGGTGGGAAATGGACTATGTCTGGTACCTTTGTGGGGGACTATTTGAACTAGGTTTTGGTAGCAAACCTGGACTAGAACATAAGCTTGCCTGGAGTTTCTGAGGACTTTGAAAGGGAAAACGGAGGCAGGAGTGCCTGTCATGACTTGGCCTGTTTCAAGAGGGTGCTCCAGTTGAGGCTGCCCTGTGATAAGAACATACCAAACATTATTTCTGCATATCCTTGCTTAGTTTAGTAGCACAGGATTTGCCCCTGAGTAGTATACATAATGAAGCTCATTTTCCCTCAGTGATTAAATTGGTAGTTGTTCAGTTAGGCCATGGTTTTGTATTGACTCAGTCAGCATGAATTAACAGAAAACTCATCTGGGGATTTGTTAGCTATAGAACAGCATATATAGTTCTTTGGCCTAAGCCTGCTTGTTAACAGAAAGCTGTACGTTTGTATGGCGGTATATGCAGTAAACAATGTAATTTCTGATATCAAAGGGTCATTGGGAAACAGTAAAAGTAAGAGCAAATGTGCTACTGAACAAGATCAGCAATTCTGTCTTGCCCAAATTGCAATCTATCAAAAGACGGCAGTCCCATCACACACAACTATCACAGAAATATAGAACGTAAGGATGGAAAGACCCATTGGATTATCAGCACATCTCCATGACAATGAAAGATTGTTCTCTACAACATATGCTTTTGAGTACTGTACAGTGTTTTAAAAGCTTGAAGAAAAAATTGGCACAATTACTACTTAATATTATTTTTGTGTTTAGTTTAAATCATATAGTAGATTATAATAAATTTAGGCCTTAACATAAATTAGGAATTTCAAATTTAATTTTAAATACATATATTTTTAAAAAATAAACCTGTATTAATTTAAATTAAAAAAATCTAATTTTCAATGTATTTTATTTATTTTTAAAGTTAACAATTTGTATCCACCTGATCAAATACCTGTAGACTGTTGTCATATTCCCTTCCACACTGTATAATCTGGCTATACATATTTAGGTCTATTTAATCTTTATTCCTAAATCAATCTGTCTAACACTATGACCATTTTTGCTGTCCTCTGTATTCTCTCCTATTTGTCCTTATCTCTTTAGTCATGTGATGCTTCTAACTGAATTTGATATTCCAGATTGTTAATGGGGCCATTGTTAATGAGTCAAAACATGAGGGAACATTTTTGAAAATGGTTATGCTAGGTTGTTAGCACCTTACTTCCCTCTATACAAACTCCAGTACAAGAAAGTGCAAATGTCCATTTTTTGGTGTGGATTCTGGGATTTTATTTTATTTTATTATATATTATTTCTACAAGGGAAACCATGCTGAAGACAAAATATTGCACATATTCAAATTAGTTACTTTATTTTTATTTTCTCTCTCATCTTTCTCCTTTGAAGCCAATGCAACTTTCTTGTTTTTCTCATCAATTCACTAGCTCTCTTGCATTAGGGTCATATGTATATTTTAATTTTATTGATCTAAAAATGGCCATGAAACCTAATACAGGTTTACAGGGTTTACTGTTTGTTTTCTTTATCTGATATTATGTATGGATGTGTATAGTTAAAACTTTTTGTTCCTTGTATGGTAAGTGAGTGAAATGTACATCTCCTCATTGATCAGATTCTGCCCTTTGGGACAGTGGCATTAACAGCCATAAATAGTCCACAAGGGTCTGTGGGAAAATTACAGCAGTGCAGGCATTGCATTGGGCCTCTATAGCCTTACACTGCCCCACTGGTCCCACAGCATAAGGGTATTCCAGAGGTGGATCTGGGGAGTGGAGATGCAAAGCTATGGCAGATGCCACTAAAGCCATTATGGTTTATGGTGGAAGCATAGGCAGCACCATGGAGGCTGCCGTAATTTTAAACCAGCCTCAGTTATGCTGAGGGCCATGTCAGCCCTTTTCAGGTGCTCAAAGTCTAGAGGGTGCAAAGGTAACTAAAGCCAGCACAGAGTCTGACCCATCATGGTGAATTTGAATTAAAAGAATCTGGTTTGTGTAGTATCATAAGAGTTGGTAAATAACACCCACCATCAAAACATTTGCTCAAGTAATGGGTCACAAAATTGTTCCGGTTACCACAAAGTAATATAATAGATTTCATTTTTGAAGATGATACGGCAACATCTAAAAGCTTCTTGTTCACATTTAAAACCTAGCCTTCTAAAGCACACTGACTTAGCAGTGTTATGCAGGGAAAGCATAGCATGGCACTTTTCTTCAGCTTGTGCATTAGTTAGGTATGACAGAATTTTCAAATCCATGCCATAAGGAGTGTGCTGTTGTCAGAAGTTGTTTTTTATTCTCTCTCTATTGGCATCTTTACAGGCCAAGTTTTAAATTGGTTTGGTGAAAGTGTTGCCTCTGGCCTCTGGAAGTGGTTTCTCCCAGTCAGTGTTGAGGCACATTATTGGGGAAGTTTCTACATGGTTTCCCATTCTATACCAGCTGCACTGAGGGGCTTTGTGGTTGAGTATCACCCTGACACCTTACACTGGCAAGAACTTGACTTTCGCAAAGCGTCTTTTTAAACCAAAAAATTCAAGTGTCTGGCCTACTGCAAAGAACAGGTATGCCACGACAGTTCCTAAAATTTCAAACATTTTGAAGTTAAGTCCTGATTCACCAAAGCACAAAATGCATTGAATTTTCACATGCTTAAAGTTAAGCATGCACTTGATTGGTTTGCTGATTTGGGGCCATAGCATATTTCTCATCAGTCCCTTGTTACTTTCTGAGTGTTCCTTTGATTTCAAAACCTGAGGTTTAGTGATAGCAGAATGTTGAACGCTGTTCAAATGGTAAAAGTTGAGAGATCAGACAAGTTACAAAAGAGATGATGGAAAGTTGGAAAATTCGATTCTGTAAATGTTTTGTTTTCTTCCGAGTTTACACTTTGTTACAATAAGGACAAAATGAATGTTGATTAGTTCCTTGCAGTGTTTGCTCATGGGAAGAATCATGTACTGCAGGTGGATGAAGGACAAATCCAAGCTGTGTGCTCTTGGAGGGCACCCAGAGTGTAATTTTCTGTTGTGCATTGACCAGGACAAGCAGGCAAATGATTGAAAGACACGTGGGATGGGTTTAAACAGCAGATTGCAACTTTATTAATTATACCTTGGGGGGGGGCAATTGGTTGGACTCACAGCATCATAAGTGGCACAACTCCTAATCTACAGCTAAGGGGAGGAAGGGAGGGTTAGCTAACCATAGAAAAAGAGGCTTTTCCAAAGTCATGGCTTAGTTCAGAGAGGCAAATGAGTCGTGATGGGGGACACAGCAGCCACTCAGCTGATCCCCATATCGCTTTACCCAGTCAATGGCTAAGCTTAGAACTGAAGGAAGTAGTGGGGGAGGGGATAGCCCCATCCATGCTATGCATGTGTTGGGTGTCAGACTTCTCTCATTCCCTGCTGTCCAGTCAAAGTACCTTGCCCACTAAAGGTGGTAAGAGGTTATATCAGTATTGATCTGAGCCCCTCATAGTATTAGCCTGCCCTTGTGGATATTAAGGTCTCCGAGTTCAATTTTGGAAAAGTTCAAATCTCTACAGCAAAGAGGTGCAGGAGGACCTTATCTCTCCATAAATATACTCTGCAGCTTTTTGAAAAAGTCAGCACTACTCAGAAAACTGTGTTTTTGGCCACATTTGAAGTTCAGGTAATATTTTAACTTCAACAGATAAAACCCAAGAATGATCCATTTGTACTTAAAGATTCTGTCTGTTGAATAGGACTTCACAGCATCAGTATATACTGGCTTGCTGAAGGGCTCAGTTTTCTTTTAAAATTAGTGTTTCATTTTTATTAGAAAAGTAACAAAACACTTTACAGATAAAGTGAAAAAGCAATTATAATAAACAAAAAATTCTGAACAAATTCTTCCCATTGAAGTCAATGCAAGCTCTCATGTGCATGAAGTTAAGTATGTGCCTACATCAGTGGTGGGCAGCCTGCGGGCCACATGTGGCCTGCCAGGGTAATCCGTTGGCGAGCTGCGAGACAGTTTGTTTACATTTGCACAGCCGCCTGCAGCTCCCAGTGGCCACGGCTCACCATTCCCAGCCAATGGGAGCTGCGGGAAGCGGCGGCCAGCACGTCCCTGCAGCCCATGCTGCTTCCCGCAGCTCCCATTGGCAGGGAACGGCGAACTGTGGCCACTGGGAGCTGTGGACGGCCGTGCAAATGTAAACAAACTCTCTGGCGGCCCGCCAGTGGATTATCCTGATGGGCCGCATGCAGCCTGCAGGCTGCCTACCACTGGCTTACCTGTTTAGAGGTTTGGAGTTTTATAAAGGCAGATTTGGCATCTGTATGTTGGGATATAATTTTACTTAGTGACTCTCTAATTATTAATGGCCAAGATACGGAGAAAAGGGTCCCTTGTAGCATCCTGTTTATAATTTGTCTTTAGTGTATTTTGTCAGGGTTGGATTTTCTTTTAAATGTCTCTTTAATTTTATAAAACTCCTAATTTAGAGGAAATGGGAAAAATTATTATTTCCTAAATGATTTCAAAATCAAATATATTCCCCAGTCAGGAAACAGAACAGAGTTATAAATAGAGAGTTACAACCAGCCAAACATACCCATGACTTTCCAGGGTGCCCAAATCTCTGCAGGGTAGGGATGCTGGCTATGCAGAAGATAGACCCTTTACCAGGGAAAGTCTGACCAGCTTTGCAAGACCCAAGAGGAGAAAGGAACAGCTCTACAGGGAATTGTGGAGCAGCTCAAGGAAATGAGAGTTTAGCTAAATTAACCCTTTACCTCCTGTGCAGCATAACTCCCTGTACCAAGTCCAATCCCCTTTATCCAGCCAGGGCCGGCTCCCGGGTTTTTGCTGCCCCAAGCGGGAAAAAAAAAAAAAAAGCCGCGATCGTGATCGGCGGCAGCTCCACCGCACTGCTTCTTCTTCGGCGGCAGGTCCTTCCCTCCGAGGGGGACTGAGGGACCCGCCCCTGAAGAGCCCGAAGAGTCTTGTATGACAGGGATAAATCTAGGATTGCCAATTTTCTAATTGCACAAAACCGAACACCCTTGCCCCTCCCCTTTCCTGAGGTCCCACCCCTGCCCCTTCTCTGAGGTCCCGTCCCGCTTACTCCAGCCCCCTCCCTCCATCACTCGCTCTCCCCCACCCTCACTCACTTTCACTGGGCTGGTGCAGGGGGTGATGGCTCCGGCTGGGGGTGCGGGCTCTGGGGTGGGGCTGGGGATGAGGGGTTTGGGGTGTCGGAGCAGGCTCAGGGCTTGGGCAGGGGGTTGAGGTGCGGGAGGAGGTGCAGGCTCCAGCTGGGTGTGTGGGCTCTGGGGTGGGGCTGGAGATGAGGGGTTTGGAGTGTGGAAGGGGGCTCAGGGCTGGGGTAGGAGATTGGAGAGCAGGAGGGGGTGTGGGATGCGAGCTCCAGAGGGGCTCAGGGCTGTGGTAGGGGGTTGGGGTGCGGGAGGAGGTGTAGGGTCTGAGAGGGAGTTTGGATGTGGGAGGGGGTTCTGACCTGGGGCCGGGGGTTGGGGTGGGGGTGCAGGGTCTGGGAGGGAGTTAGGGTGCAGGAGGAGGTTCTGACCTGGGGTAGGGGGTTCAAAGTGCAGGGTCTGGGAGGAAGTTAGGGTCTGGGAGGGGGTTCCAACCTGGGGCAGGGGCTCCGGGTTGTGGGCTCTGGCGGGGCAGCGCTTACCTCATGTTCGGTGGAGGCATGGCCAGGCGGCTCTGCACAGTGCGTGCTGCCAACCCCCACAGGTGCCACTCCCACAGCTCCCATTGACTGGGAACCACGGCCAATGGTCGCTGCGGAGCCAGCACTGGAGGCGGGGGCAGCACGTGGAGCTTCCCTGATCGTCCCTGCGCCTAGGGGCCAGACATGCTGGCCGCTTCCAGGGAGCTGCGCAGAGCCAGGGCGGCAGGGAGCCTGCGTTAGCCCCACTGCACCGCCGACCAAACTTTTAACGGCCCGGTAAGTGGTGCTGACCAGAGCCGCCAGGGTCCCTTTTCGACCGGGCGTTCCAGTCGAAAACCAGATGCCTGGCAACCCTAGATCAATCATGCATGCAAATCATGCATGCAAGTCGTGAAATGGGCTACAAATGCAATAAAAAATAAGGTATTCTAAGATTTAACAAATGGACGGGAGGGGCGCCGAAGAAGGGCCATTTGGTCTAGGGTCGGCCCTGGTGACCATTGCTCCTGGAAGGAAGAAAAGTGAAGGTACTGAAGCTAAGTCAGACCTGCTGAGGGAATCGCGGTTGATTGCAGGGGACTTCTGCCCAAGGCCTGATGTGAGAGTGAGAGGGTCACATGATCCCACCCTGACAAAGGAGATGATCTGAAGCCTGCACTAAAGAAACTTAGAGAAGTCAAAGGTGCAGTTAGCCCAGTAAATGAGACAGAGACCATCTTTTATGTACCTAGGAGTCAGGAGGAATAATTCTGCTTTCTACTCATTGGATCTGCTGCTTTTTTTTAAGGGCTTCTCAATTTATTATTGCATAGCTCTGTTACACCAAACTATTATCTGATGTGATGCCTCAGGACATGACATATTTTAGCACAGTTGTCCTCAACCCCAGGGGCTTGAGCCAAAATAGGATTGCATCGAGAGCTGTCTGCAGTATTTTCTTCAAAAGAAAAACTTTAAAGAGTGAGCTATTTTGGTGAACGTAGTTATTTGTTTGAAATGTTTGTGTCAGTGAAAAATATTGTCTAAGCTGTGCCCAGTTTGTCTGCAAAAATGCTGATGCTGCTTTGTGTGGTGCATTTCAAGGTTTGAGCTGGGCTAGAGTGTTACTGTGGTCAAAATCACATGGTATTTCTTTAGCCTTCATAATTGACTGAGGCTATTCCATATCATCATAAAGGTCAGTATTACTTATTGTGACTCCATTTCTCACAGGGAGAGGCTGCATTTTGAATTATTTATTTGATCTAATTAGATAAATTGTATTGTTTTGTTTTTCCAGTGTTTGAGATTGTAAGTGTTATAATTACACAGATTTCTGTTTCCCTTATTAGAAATTCAAATAAGCATTGTATAATTATTTGGAGATGAGCATAAGCTGCACATTTGGTCTGGCCTATCTGTGTTGTCAATTAGTAGTATATCACTTCATAAGCCTAACATTATTATTATTATTTATTATTTTATTATTATTACAGTAGAACCTCAGAGTTATGAACACCTCGGGAATGGAGGTCATTTGTAACTCTGAACAAAACAGTATGTTGGTTGTTTCAAAAGTTTACAACCAAACATTGACTTAACAGCTTTGAAACTTTACTATGCAGAAGAAAAATGACGCTTTTCACCATCTTAATTTAAATTAAACAAGCACAGAAACAGTTTCCTTACCTTGACAAATCTTCTTTTTAAACTTTCCCTTTATTTTTTTAGTAGTTTACATTTAACACAGTACTGTACAGTAATTGCTTTTTTTGGTCTCTGCTGCTGCCTGATTGCATACTTCTGGTTCCAAATGAGGTGCGTGGTTGATTGGTCAGTTTGTTACTCGTTACAGGTTCTACCGTATAAGTTGTTGTTAAGCATTTTAAAAATCCAAACTAACAACACGGCAATTCAAGTAGTTATAACCCCCTTCTATTTTTTTTAACCCCACTGTCCCTATCCTTATGGTTATCTAACTCCCTCTGGGTTTGGCAGGGCCTGTATGAGGTTTCCTGTTAGTTCAGTGCATTATGGTATAGTATATTGTTGCACCTTTTTGACTTGAGTGACTAGTCAAAGTTCGGGGTCATGGGAATGTTCCAGGTAGGAGAAATTGGTGGTAGTCTGCTATTCTCTTTTGATGCAATCTTGTTTGTTTACAAAGAATGCACAAAGTCCTGCTTCTCCAAACACAGGAGAAACCAGAACAAATGAGCAGTTTCTTAGCTTGCAGCCCCAAGCCTCTTTAGTCAACATTAGACCCAAAAGTTCTCTCTCTAGCTTTTTCCAGGTTCAGACTGTGCTCACCAGATACTGTTTGGCTTTCTTGCTTTTTTCCTCTGTCTTTCTCTCTGTTCTTGTCTGTTATCAGGTTCTGTATTTTTTTTTTCTTCTCTCTCTCTGCACACTTTCCCCATAACAATACTCAGCCAAAAAAAGTCCCTCTGCCTTTGTGGTACTGTTTTTTGAGCAAACTCTCGTAGGCTGTGTTTTAGGTGTGGCCCCATAAGTGTTTCTTCACTTAAGGTAGTGGTAATTGTGCATTCACATTTTAGTTAAATGAGGTTTTAACTCCATCAGTAACAAGGTTTCATTCAACTCATGACAGTATTATTGAGAAAGGGGACAGTCCCTGAGACAGCATAGTTCAGTTCTGTTCTTGCATCTGAGGTCTGGTGGCTTCTCTGAATGCAATATATACTACATATATAGACTCCTAAGGCCAGAAGGGACCATCATGATCATCTACTCAGACCTCCTGCACATGGCAGGCCACAGAACTTCATCCACCCATTCCTGCAATGGACCCATAACCTCTGGCTGAGTTATTGAAGTCCTCAAATAATGATGTAAAGCAGTGGTGGGCAATTTGCAGGAAGCGGCGGCAGCTCCCACTGGCCAGGAACGGATGGTCAATGTAAACAAACTGTCTCACGGCCTGCCAGTGGATTACCCCGATGGGCAACGTGCGGCCCGCGGGCTGCAGGTTGCCCACCACTGTTTTAAAGACTTCAAGTTACAAAGGATCCACCATTTACTCCCCTTTAAACTTGCAAGTGACCTGGCCCCATGCCGCAAAAGAAGGCGAAATACCCTAAGGGTCTCTGCCTATTGTCCCGATATTTTGCCTCCACCCACGGCGGAGCGGAGCCCGGAGGGGGCTCACGCCCCCCCCGCCCCAACTCCACCCCCTCCTTCCCCCATTGGCTCCCTCCCCAAATCTCCGCCCTAGCCCCACGCCCCCAGCCCCGCCCCCTCACTGCCCCATTGGATCCCTCCCCAAATCCCCGCCCTGGCCCCGCCTCTTCCCCAAGCACGCCACATTCCTCCTCCTCCTCCCTCCCTCCCAGGCTTGCGCTGATCAGCTGTATGGCGGCGCAAGTGCTGGAGGGAGGGGGGAGGTGGAGACAGAGCGGAGGCAAGCTGGGGTGGGGGGCGGGACGTGGAGCTCCGGCGGCCATTTTTTGTTTGTTTGTTTGTTTGTTTTTCTGCTGGAGGGAAGGAGGAGGTGGAGACGGAGCGGAGGCAAGCTGGTGCGGGGGGGGGTGGGTGATCTGGTCACCCTATCAGTGACAGGTTTATTGTCCAAGATTAAATCTCTGCAGGGATAGAAATGGAAGCATTCCATGTACTTGCATGAAGGTCTGGAAAGTCCCAAGACATTGAACCTTAACACTATGATATTTTAAAGTACAGATTAGCTATTTTAGGCCACTTTAAAAAGCTTTTGTGGTCGCCTCTTAGCCTTGTACATTTGAACTCAGAATAAATAAGGCACCTGACTTTACAGAGAGAGGGGTACTAAACATAATATTTAACATCTTTAAAAACTCATCTCTAAAATATTTCTAATATACTTTGTTTTAAGAAATGAATGAATTCAGGTGCTGCAACAATGACTACAAACAAGAATTCTTAGCATACTAGAATGATAGAAATTTCATGTAGATAACCAACATTAACACAATAGGTTAATTGTCACATTATTGACTTTATGTTCATGTTGCTTTTTCATGGGTTACTTAACTGGGTGTCTGAAATGTTTAATTAGCAATGTTAGTAGATATAAATGAGACTGGAAAAATGGAGGAGCACAGGAAACATAGAAAGAGGGTAGAAAAGTGGTAAGTGGATAATAAAGGGATAACGTTACAGTGACCTGGTAGGTGGTATTTTTTTATTTGATTTATTTTATAGAAGGTCCCAGGAAAAAAAATCAATAAATAAGGCTGAGCAGCTCTCCTTCTGTTTGCTTAAAAAAATTGCTCTTATTCTTTCCAGTGGCATATGAAAGCTCTTCAGAGAGGGTCACTGCTAGCAAGGGCCCCGTTGCTCTTAACTATTTCTAAACTATTTTTATATCATTAATTATTGAGCCACCGTAAATGTAAGAACATTTGGGATGGTGTATGATATCACATTCTGTCTAGGTATATACAGTATCCACAACATGTATATCTAATTTAAATCTTGTTTTTGTTCCCCTCTCTCTTCCTCTCCTGTCTATCAATCCGCAGTCAAAACATTTAAAATATGGACACCTCCATTCAGAATTGCACAAGAATAATATTTTAGCAAAAGTTTATTTTTGCACATTTCTTGATCAGAATACATGGCTTGCTAAAATACTGTAAATAAGTGAAATTTTAGGTGGGCAAGTGCCCAAAACAAGCTGACAATTTTTTGTGAAATTTGTCAGAAGAACTAGTACCACTTTTGCATTAGTTACAGTCATATGGAAGGTGGGCAGTGCACTGCTCTATTCACACCTCTAAGACCCTATGTGTTCCATGATTGCTCTGCCTGTTATCAAGCAGAGTAGATCACTGCCTTATTTACTCTCCCTAATTATACACTTGCATATTCACCATGGGGTGCATGGGTGTGTACTGGGGGGGAGCATTTAGGGGGGTATCTGGAGCCTCACTCTTGAGGTGGGTGGGGGCAGTGTCTCTCCCTGTCATGGTGATAGGGCGGCTGGCGGAGACCCCCATGGGACGTAGTGACAGCCCATCATTCAGCGCCTCCCTGCAGGGCTCTTCCGCTCGGCAGGGCTGGGGTCTGGGTGGGTGGGATCCGGCAGCTGCAAGGGATCAATCAGATGCAGATGCGGGGAGGGACCAATCGGGAAGCGCACCAGTCAGGGCTGTTTCTGAGTTGCAATGTCTGTTCCGCAAAAAACATGGACATTGCCTCTTATTTGAAAAAAACGGCGCAGATAGAGAGCAGAGGATCAAAAAAAGAGGCAATGTCTGGGAAAACCCGAACGTATGGTAATCCTGTGTTGGCTATCCTAGCATTTAAGAGTTGAACAGGTTTCTCTGCCATAAAAGAATTCTATATGAGCTGCTGCATGTTGCCTTTTGCCTGTTGCAATTCAGATCATTGCAGTTATAATAACCAAATAGGACAAGACTTATTTCATTATAGCACTTAAATATCCATTTCTGTTTGACAGATTACTGGCACCCCTCCTCCCCATTCCTTACCCACCCCCCCAGCTCTGCATAGTTCAGAAGTGAGGATTACAGAAAGTATTGTAGTGAGTTAATCTTAGATTGGAAACACAATTCTACATTTGAAACCTATGGCTGTAAGTACAATAAGCTGTCTGGATCGCAGTTATAAAGGTAGCATTTGATGGAACCAGTTACTTTCACTGACTACATTGTTTACGTTGCAAAAAAGAACAGATAAAGTACTTTAAGAAACAGACATCCATTCACTAATCTGATCTGGTCTGTGTTTAATTTGATTTCATTGATTTGGAGGAAGGGTAATTTTATCATCACAGAAGCCAGATCAGTAGTCTCTCCATACGGAAAGCTACATAATTTTAATTAGCTGAATAGTTTGTAAATTATTTACTGTAAATCTAACCCATTTTATATATAAAAAGAAGAGAGATGTCAGGGAGTGTCTGTGTAGGATTTATAACCCAATGGCCACCATACACCAGCTTCAGAGGACCCCTGCTACTGGTCCAAGGGAGAGTGAGAGGCTATAGTACCCTGTCCTCAGTGGAGAACAGCCATCAGCTCCTGAGAGCTTTACAGAAGACATCAATTCTCATCATCAAAGCCATTGTATCATGCTGAGACCCTGAGGCAGCTGCTCTCAGCTGGCCCTTGAAGTTGCTTCCACCCAGCTCTGTCCAGACTGACTGCAAAGCATCTTAAATAAACAAAGCTTGAAACAAAACCCTTCACAACAGAACATCGCTGTCTCCCCCAGCATCTCTATTTTGGTGCAATTTTCCCAATGCTCATCCTCTGCAGTTTGGCAGCAGAGTCAAAACAATTCAGTCTCATTCTCCCTAGTTTGGGAGATGATAACCAGCACTCCTGTTCTTACCAGTATCTCTTGGTGTTAAGAAGCAAGAGGCAGATTATATGCTGCCTTCCCCCTCTCCAGAATTTTTCCTGGTTGGTTGAGAGAGGAGAGCCCTCCTTTGTCCTAAATTACAATGTTCTTGTACCCTAAAAGGAACAATGGCTTGTGGTTTTCAGACACCAACTGTTACCCTGGGATTACTTCCTGTCTGCCTTTGTCATTCCCTGGGTTTCTGTCTGCCCCAGAACTCCTGGAATGAGGAAACCTGGCCTCTGAGACGTCCCCTACTGTCCTTAAAGTGCTACAATACCTCATTACTGCCATCAGTGGGTCCATGACCCATCTACATTAGCAGCTGCACTTCCATCCATGACTCACCAAGACAGCTGTACTCTTCTGGGACTCAAATCCACCCTTCAAATAGCTGCTAACCTGTTTTATACTCCTAACGAGTGTATTGCAACTGCATTCAGCAAGGCCCAGCATGTGCATGAGTTCTCTTTTTGTGTGGGCAATCTATTTGTTGCAAAAGCAAAAAAAATCTTTTAAAATATTTTAGTAAACAAAAAGGTTAGTTTATTTGCTGATAGATCAACAAGCCCACACGAGCTCAGAGAGCTCTCATGAGCAGAATTTCTATCCTTAGGTTTTAAGTCCTCACTTTTTGTTCTCTTCCAAACTTCACCGTAGTAAAGACGAGAAGAACAATTTTTTTCTTAAATTTCGACAGAGCTAAGACTTTTCTGTCTAGTAAAGTGACTTTTGAAGAAAATAGTGAGTCAGGTACAGAAGCTCTTGTACAGCTCACCAGTACTTCAATTTTACCTAGTCTGAATCTATTGAAAATACCAACAGTGTCCCCAGTTGTGCAATGGTCTCCATGCAGAGGGACCTCTGTGCACATACGGAGCCCCATGGAGGCACAGGGGTCCAAGCACGTGCATCACAAGGCAGGACTGGGCAAATATGGATGCGTAAACAGGGGAAGTTCTATGGCCTGTGTTATTCAGAAGGTCAGACTAGATGACCACAATGGTCCCTTCTGGCTGTGAAATCTATGAATATTTGTAACAAATGACACATCTGGCTAGAAATTAGCAATGTGAGTTTGAATAAATTTTTAAAGATCTCAGAATTAGATACTGTTAGACAACTTCTTTATTTTTGCAGTGTTATCAATGGTAAATTCGGGAATTATATATATTATATATATTTAAAGAAAATATTTCTATATCTTGTCTTTTATTGTCCCAATATAAGGTTTTCTTGAGGTTTTTCATGGTTCTAAATGCTTTTCTTTTCTTTTCTTTTCTTTTCTTTTCTTTTCTTCCTCCCCCAATGCTACTGTTATTGAATCTTATGTGAAATGTGACCCTTCATTTAATTGTATTTTGAACAATGTACCTTTTAAAATTTTATATAAAACTTTTTTTAAACTGTGGCTACAAGCGTTCCAAACAAATCATGGTACCCAACTGCGAGTGAAGGGCATGGTAATAGGTCCCTACAGTTATGTCAGTGTTATCTTCTTCCCTCTTACAGTTCCTTAAAAGGCAACATTAAAGATTGATGTCCAAGTTTGTCATCCACTCTGTGGCTTCTGGTGACATGGAATGGATTGCTGGGGATGTGTTCCAATGAAGGTTCAGAATTTTAGGTAGTCTTGGGACTAATGACTAATGCGTTGTAAAAAGTCTCCAGCTGACATATGACAACTTTCCACAGTATTTCTTTGTCCCCTGAGAATGTGTTGAGTGCTGATGTAATATCAGTAATAATTTTTAAAATGACACTGGAGCATCATCTTATTTTGTCTGAGAGAGATCACTTTGGGAAAGGAATAGAGACCACATTTTTCAATGCTAGTAAAATGTATATTATAAAATGGAAAGTCTTCGGGCATACAGTTTTGCTCTTCTACTGAGATTGTTACCAGTTTAAGAAGTGTTGGGAAATGCTTCATTATCAACTAGAAAGAGGGGGAAAAGTGTGCCAAAGAGACCATTGTAGCAGTGGCGAATTTAGAGTTAGTGGGGTCCTGTGCTCAGCTTCATTTTCACACACACCCCTCGGGATCCAGCCAAGAAAAAGAACATTCTCTCTTATCTCCCCCCCCCCCGCTTTTTTCATTCTTTTTTTTCTTCATCCTCCTCCTATAGTGTAAGTAATAGGAAGTAAATGAAAATAAAGTGAAGTACCTTGATTGGGGCAGAGGGTTGGGGTGTAGGAGGGTGTGAGGGTTGTGGGCTCTGGCAGGAAGTTTGGGTGCAGGGTGTGGGCTCTGGGATGGGGCAGGGGGTTGGTGTGTGGGAGGAGACGAGGGGTGTGGGCTCTGGGCTGGAGCAGGGGGTTGGGGGGTTGGAAGGGATGAGGGGTGTGGGCTCTGGAAGGAAGTTTGGGTCCGGGCTCTGGGCTGGGATAGGAAGTTAGGGTGTGTGAGGGGGTGAGGGGTGCGGGCTCTGGGACGAAGTTTGGATGCGGGCTCTGGGAGGGGCAGCAGGTTGGGGTGCAAGAGGGGGGCAGGGAGGCAGTGTTTACCTCGGGCAGTTTAGCTCCCAAAATGACCGTCACACACACCCCTCAGGCAGCAGCTCCTAGGTGGGCGGGGGAGGGTGTCTCCGCGTGCTGCTGCCTGCAGGTGCCACCCTCGCAGCTCTCATTGCAGTTCCCGGCCAATTTGGAGCCGCGGAGTTGGCGCTTGGGGCGGGGGCAACGTGCCGAGACATCCCCCCCAAGAGGCCACAGGGACATGCCGGCCGCTTCCGGCAGCGGCGCGGAGGGAGGGAGGGAGGGAGGCAGAGTGGGCAGGGAGCTGCCTTAGCCTTGCTGCTGGCACGTCTCTGCGCACCCCTTGAGAGGGAGAAGGCAGTGGGTCTCCGTGCCCTGCCCGGGGCGGGGGCAGTGCGTGGAGCTGTCTCACCCCCGCCAGGGGCGCACAGAGACATGCCAGCAGCAGGGCGCTTCCGGGAGTGGCACGGGGCCGGCCACGGCATGCAGGCAGCCTGCCTGCCTGAGCTCTGCTGCGGTGCCACATTTTGGGGCCCACCCTGTTGTTGGGGGCCCCGTGCCACCACAAAGTGTGTTTAAAGGTAAATCCACTCCTGCATTGTAGACAGTTTCACTCTCCTCCGCCTTTCCCCCCATATAAACCTACTGGAGCACACTTATGACAATTATGCAAACTCTCACCCATAGGGCTAACTAGACGGAAAAAAATTAAGCTTGAGGAATCTTATTCAACTTGCCCAATGAGTGGAATTAGGTTATTAGAGTATACTTTAGAATTCATGTAAAAATACATAAAGGATTCCCTATAATAGCATCTGCTTTTGCATCATTCTTGGAAGGGCTAAGCTTTTCTATTATTTCAAAGACTCAGAGGAAGGCAAGAGGTTCCCCTGTCCTGCCTATCCCTACAGCAATCTGGTTCATTGGTGCAGGATTTGTACACAAAAACAACATATGATGCATGGACACACATGCAAAATATGTACTATAAACTGTTTGGAAAAATCAGGATTTATCTTATCCTGATTTACAATATGAACTTATGGTAGGAGCTCCTAGAACTAATAGAGCAGAGGAAGCTAACAGATTTTTGACTAATAAAATATAGTTCATTTCAAAAGAAGACACAAATGACAGTTTCTCATGCTTCCTAGTTTCCATTTTGCATTAAATTGCATCTATAAATGAAGAACTAACTACAACCAAAGAACTCTTTTGATGTATTTCAAATGTGTGACTATAAATAATGAAACAAGATAAAGGTCAAATTTCCATCCTATCATAACACAGCCCCAGTTAATTCAGCTACCGGAAGGGAGATCTCTGACTGGATATTTTGCTGATATGCTTGGTATTTCATGTATGAAATCCATACCAAGATGTAAACATATCTTAAGTTTCAGGTGTTACTGAGATAAAGTACATTACCACCTGCCGCTTATCAAAGAAGAGAACCTAAGAAATTATCAGCACCGAAATTCAGGTCGTGGTGAGGGGAGAGAGACTGGGGGATCCATATCTTTCCACTCCTGCCAGAAATGTACAAAAAACTCCAGCAAAATAGTGCGGCTAATCGTCTGTTCTCAATGTTGGCATGTTCCTCTTGGGCAGTTGCCAGAGAATGAGTGGTTAGTGTAGATACTGGGTCTTGTCAATGATTCCTTTGAAATCAATGGGAGTTAGACACCTAAGTGCACCTTTGGGATTTTCAAAAGCACCTATCTGCATCAATAGGCACTTACATACCTTTAAAATATGTCCCTAACCATCTAAGTAACAATTGAAAATGAGACTTAGGCGCCTAACTCACTTATACACCTTTGAAAATTTTACCTCTTTCTTATATTGGTCTTGTTTCAGATGTAGTAATAATAATCCTTAGGCCATGTCTACACTGGAGTTTTGCTCCAATTACAGCCACTGGTGATTAGCCTTTAGCTACAGCAGGGGTAGGCAACCTATGGCACGCGTGCCAAAGGCGGCACATGAGCTGATTTTCAGTGGCACTCACACTGCCCGGGTCCTGGTCACCAGTCTTGGGGGGCTCTGCATTTTAATTTAATTTTAAATGAAGCTTCTTAAACATTTTAAAAACCTTATTTACTTTACATACAACAATAGTTTAGTTATATATTATAGACTTATAGAAAGAGACCTTCTAAAAACGTTAAAATGTATTACTGGCACACAAAATCTTAAATCAGAGTGAATAAATGAAGACTCGGCACACCACTTCTGAAAGGTTGCCGACCCCTGAGCTACAGCAATACAATCTCTAGCATACACAGGCAAAGCCAGTATATGCTCCAGTAGGATTTACTTTGTTTGAAATGGGATTAAGCTCCACCAGTGCAAATGGTGGTTTTGCTTGTCTACACTAGGGGTTGTAGTGCAGTAGCTAACCTGGTTGCTGATCACTGTTCGGCTGTAGTTGGAACAAATCTTCAGTGCTGCAGACAAGACCTCAGATTAATAGCTGAAACAGTTGAAACTAGCCCTCTCACCCCCTATGCACACCACACTCACTGAGGTTATGTTTTTCATTCTGTTGTGTTTGAAGAGGGCATAGTGATCGCACTCTGAGCTCCAGTGTTCCAGTGCAGAGGGAAAGATAAACATTTGCAGTTTGGACTGTTTGCAATTTATCTAAAGGTTCCATTTCAAGGGACATTTAAAAAAAACCAAGCTGAATTGGAAAAAATTATGATGATTCTGTTTCTCCCATAAGGAGAGAGAAAAGAGAACAAAGGAAATGCAGAAAAATAAGAAATAAATTCAATATGTATTGTGTCTATTGTTAGCTTCCCTGTTGTCTTTACCTGCTTGCTGCATAGTGGGAGGTAAATATTCAAAAACATCTTTTAACTGTCTCTGTTATAAATTATAGCATAGTCTACTGAAATGGAATAGACACAGTCAATTAGAGTGCAGCAATGCTGTACCATTATTGATTGTATAGCTGTAAATTTTTTTCCACAGTTGTGTCATTTCCCGCACTCTGATTGGTTTGAGTTTCTGATTTACATAGTTACTGTATGGTTATTATAGAGTTGATTGAATTAATCATGAATAATACTGAATGCAAATCTCTCTTTTTTCTGTTTGCTAATTGTTTACATGCAGATCCTGATTTTTGTAAATATCTTCACTGTTTGTGTATTTGCCAAAGAGTTTATGCAAATGTGGGTTTTTTATGTTCTAATCCTGCAAAGTGCGCCTGGCAGAGCAATGTTGGATGGAGGTTGTAGTGTGTGACTGGTCACCTAAATCTTGTTGTTTTTTATGTTCCTTGATAGGATGACTGAAACTCTTGTAAAAAGGAGAATGACAATAATAATAGTAACGAACACATTCGATACAGATTTTGTGTTAAATTATTTTAATTCTAAAATGCCGGACATTTGGAGGATTCATGAAATATCATCTGCAATACCTGGCAGTCATCCAGTTATCTAGAGCCAGTAACATTGGCACAAACCTCACCAATTTCATTCATACCAAAAGTGATTCTTTAACATTTTTATTATTCAACCAGCTCTAGTTATTTTTCAGTAACAGTACAGAATGCAAATCCTTGAATTCTGATTCGCTAAAAGCCATGATTAGTCTAGTGAGTTACAAGGATTTGTGTGGTTAATTTTCATTAATCATAATAGGGGAACATGCAAATCTTTCTCTTCTGGCTCTATAAATCACTCTGCTCTGATTGGCTCCTGTGCCCAGAATTTTCAAGCTCTTTTCCAGTAGAGGTGCTGCCTTGGCTTCTCCTTCCCCATGAAGCAAAAAAGAAAAAAAAAAAATCTCCAAAATATACATAAGAGAAGGACTGAGGGCACCGGAGCTGTGCAACTTCTGGAAGATCTTTCTTTAAAACAAAATGATTGTAACCTTTAATTCGTTTCCCTCCTTCCTCTCTCCTTCCCATACCCATTCTACAGTCCAGCAGCACTCTTGTTCTCCTGAATCACCCAAGAATTTATAGCTCTATTGGTTATGCCGAGAGAATCCCTAAAGAGTACCAAAGATTCCCAGAATGTAGGGCAGGGGTCGGCAACCTCTGGCATGCGGCATGCCAGGCTAAGCACCCTGGCGGGCCGGGCCAGTTTGTTTACCTACCGCATCCGCAGGTTCGGCCGATCATGGCTCCCACTGGCCGCGGTTTGCCGCTCCAGGCCAATGGGGGCTGCGGGAAGTGGCGGCCAGCACATCCCTCGGCCCGCCGCCCCCATTGGCCTGGAGCGGTGAACCGCGGCCAGTGGGAGCCGCGATCGGCCGGACCTGCGGACGCGGCAGTTCAACAAACTGGCCCAGCCCTCCAGGGTGCTTACCCTGGTGAGCTGCATGCCAGAGGTTGCCGATCCCTGATGTAGGGGAATCCTCGGGGTGGGGGAGGGATAAAGCTGCTATGTCCACTCTTTTCTCCCCTATCTCCTCTGCAGAGAGAGCATGTCAGGGTAGGGAGGGGCGAGGCAGGGCGAGTGTGCATGACACTCCATCTGACCATCAGCCAGCCCAGTGGTTCCTATGAACTTTAAAGCTGAAATGGTTCTCAGAAGCCCTGGGATCACAGGGAGGCTGAAAGTTACGTTTTTTCCCCTTTAATATTTGACTATTGAATATAGTAGTTGAGTGTAATAACTAGTGGGTGTTTCTTGTTAACTTAGTAATAACTGTTACCTTGACTAATAAAATCCAACTCTTTGGGAGATTCTTGGTCCAGGATAAGATTACTTTTATTAGTAGGAAGCTGTCTTAAGCTTTTATGATAACACACTTTTAGGTGTATGGATCATACACAGTAGGCATAAACTTGTGCATTAAAATAAACATGTTATTTATTGCTACTTTATTACTTTACACATCTGACATAAAAGGGTGATTACACTGGAATGCAAAAAAAAGTCGCTATTGAACTGCCTCCTTTCTAGTGGCAGAGATTCCGGTTCCCTGAAGATAAAAGGAAATCTAACTTTTATGCCTGATTTGCTTTGGCACCTTGGAAGATGAAGCCATTAACCTCGATGGAACATTTCATGATGCCAATTTACAGTGGACAAAAATAGTTTGGTATATTTTTGACTCCACAATAGAGCAGCCGTACTGGCTGATGAATGGCCTTTTCAGGCAGGACACCTGTGGGTAGCCGTTAAGCTAAACAATTGGCTGTACCTATCCAGTTAGTGTTCATTGTCCTTCCAAGAAGACTGAATCTTGCTGACCTCAATGACCATTTTATAATGAGGAAAAAGTTAAAATGACAGGCCTGGAAAAATTCTGACAGCTTCCTGTTGACGTATGAGAATTGTCTTGCTGTGAAAATTGTAGTGAATTCAGTTTGAGTTGTTCCAGCAGAGGGTGTAACTCTTTCATATAGTCCGCATTCTAGTTACTCTTCTGGGGGGGATTGTAGAAGATGTTGCAATATCATTTTGGTGACTCAAAGTTGTTTTTAAAAATGCAAAAAGTTTACTAGAGTTTAGAAGATTTTTATCTTCATTTAAAAAATGATGGAAAACTACAAAAAATCTTTTCTTTTTCAGTTTCAGATCTCTCTTCTTGGGTAACCAACCATCTTTTTTCTAGATTTACTTTGTGTTATTGTACCTTTATATGCAGCGCCCACAGGCTGGCTGTCCCATGCTATGGAAAATTAAAAAGCCAGGCTTGTTTTGGCATCAGTATTGAAGCAATGAGGACATAACAGTGTTATAAGTGGCCAGTCATTTGGATGCTTTGTGTGATCACATCAATTTCTGGTCCCATAGCAAATGGAGATTTTTGGTGATAATACCAAGAACATTATAGGAACCTGACTGGGACAGTATGTCCCTTGACTGCATATATACAGTAGAAGAATTTGAAGGCTTCATTGATGCTGGAAACTGCTCAGCACATAACACGTTCATGGTTTCCTTTGCCTGGTAACTAGGCCTCAGACACCTCCAGTATTTAGACTCAACCTGTACTTGCACTGAAGGTAGCCAGCTTTGTCACAGCACCTTTTAGGCAATACTCTCTTGGTTCCCTAACCGTTGATTCAGTGTTCAAGGCTAGTATTTTTCTGCTATTTCCTTTTGAGTTTTACCCATAACTAATAATGGAAACCCTGGAAATTTCTGGTGCATTTATTTTATCTACCAGTTGTATCTTGTCATTAACCTAGAATGTAAGCCCTTTGGGGCAGGGGTTGTCTTTTTTACTACGTTTGTACAGCATCTTGCATTGTAGGGCCTTTATCCCTGACTGGGGTACCTGGGTGCTACTATATGCTATCTAGTATGTAATACTGCTGCCCTTCACTGTAGAATGAGTGCCTTCCATATACACTAGATTGCCTAGAGGACATCAGAGTATCTGTCACTTTTGCCTTTTTAAGCTATATAAAGCTCTGTAGGAGTGTTTTGTTTTTTGGGGGCAAGCAGGAAAGAAGTGGATGGTGTAAATGTTGTTCTTGTTATGTGGAAAATCTATCAATCAGAAAGAAAGGTTTTGCAATGTTTCCTAAAGGTGGTTCGAGTCTGGTTTCAGCTAATCTCCACTGGAAATTCATTCTACAGCCAGATCCGCACAACTCAGAATGCATTGCCTCCGTCTCTGCTGTGCTTTGTTCTTGTCTTTGTGGTTTGCAGAGGTGTGCAACTGTCTAGTGGTTAATAGATGGAGATGCAGTCTCAAGTAGCTGGGACCTGATCCATTTATTACTTTGAAGATTTGGATCAAGGCTATAAACTGGCAGTGGAAGCAGACTGGGAGCCAAATGATAAAAAATAGTGGTGATGATAGTGGATGGGAAAGTACTTCTCCCTTTCTTGCAATTTTTTGTATTTTAAAAAAGTATAATTTGTTTTATTTCAGTTACCACATATGAGAGAGGTTGGCACCAGCTGTTTAGTGCCTGGTGCTGCTCATGGAATCATAAAGGTGGCTGTGATTCCTTGATCCTCAGGTTTCAGGGACTGGTTTAGTCTCAGGGACTAACGTAGAGTAGCTTCAAGGCTGCTGAATGTTGTGCAGCTATAGCAGGGGTGGGCAAACTACGGCCCGCCAGACGTGTTTATCCGGTTGTCGAGCTCCCACTGGGGAGCGGGGTCGGGGGCTTGCCTTGCTCCGTCCACCCAGTGCTCCCGCCGGGAAGTGGGGTCGGGAGCTTGCCCCACTCTGCTCACCCGGCGCTCCCGCCAGGGAGTGGGGTCGGGGACTTGCTCTGCTCTGCCCACCCGGCGCTCCCCAGGCGCCAACTCTCAATTCCCTTGATGATCACCATCTTCCAGCACAAAGAGCCACACTGCAGGCACGACCTCACCGCACTGTTTCCGGGATAGGAACCCTGCCCCTACACGGCAGCCCCCCACTACGTGGCAGCATGCCCAGTCTCCTCCCAGTCTCCTACAGCCCCACCCTCGAGAGCCTCAAAACCGCCCAGGGGCCGCACCTGTCCCAGCTAGGGTTCCTGGTACGGCCGCCTTGGTGTCACTGCCGGCAGGGCCCCTAGGAGTCCCCGGTACCGACCCTGTAGAGCTACCCCCCCCCCGTGCCACACCCCATGAGTCCCCCCTCCCCCTTGGTAACATCCCTTATAGAGCCCCCCATGCTACACCCCATAGAGTCCCCCTCCCCCACCGGGCATTCATGGCCCGCCATACAATTTCCATACCGAGATGTGGCCCTCAGGCCAAAAAGTTTGCCCACCCCTGAGCTTCAGCATTCCTCAAGGGAGCTGTTACGCAGTCAGGGATCTCTGCAGCACAGCAGGAGTCTGGCCATGTCAGTGTAGCCACTTAAGCCCACAGCTATTGCAGGCCAAGAGCTCATCTCAAGCTAGCGTTTTCTAGTAAAACCGGGTCTTTGGAGGGGGTTATAATTATCTAACTGAATGATGTGACTGGAACTTGTGTAAGCCATGTGCTTTTCAATCCCAAAATACCCTGTCTCGGGATACATAATGGATTTTTGATGATTCTGCCCTTCTCCTAAATGAACGATGACGTTATGGCCTACAAGTTCCATGCTACCACTGTAGTGTGACACTATCCTAGCTCTCTTTTTCTCATTCTATCTCACCTGTCTTCTCCCCTTCTCCTGCTTTTATCTTCCCTTTCAGCTCAATACCCTCCCTTTTAATTTAGTCTTGTCATCTGCGCTCTTCTATTTCATTGTTGTCCTCAGTGTTCAGCTCTGCAACATTCTTCCCATTCCCTAATAGCTGAAAGGGCTTTTGGCAGTGCAAGTTCATTGCTATGGAAGAGTCTGTGGAGTGCTGCCAGTGTTGTTTACTATATCAGAAGGTATTTATAAGCTGAAAGAAAATGGTTGTGTGACATTAAAATTAGAAAAGAAACCAAGGTTTTATTGTGCTCATTATTTTTATGGCCAGGGGAAATCACTGACAAAATATTATTTGGCTTTAAAAAAAAATCACCTATTTAGGACTAATTAGGTAACTTCATTTTATGTCCCATTCAGATGTAAACATGTCAGCTTTCATGCAGGTGATTGAGAAGATGACAATTTGGTGGAAGTCACAGAACAGCTTAAACCATCGGACCATTCTCTGGAGATGATGTCTGGATTCCAAGCAATGTTTTCATGTTGCAATGAGAACAGAAGTAGGCCATATGGGACACAGTTAGGAATATGACTGGAGGTACTTCTGGCACAGGAAATGTACATGTGCTATAATTAGGTCATGCCCCTTATCCAATTTATAGCACAAAATTATCTGACCCTGGCACTTACCTCCGTGCACCTAAGGGGGAACGATCTGGCCTGGCATCTGGCATTGGTTTTAAATCTTAAAATGAAGGACATGGTAGTCTGTGGAAGTAGCATTGCTTCCAGCAGATCTGCATGGTCCGCACTGCCCTTCCTGAGACAATCTGCAGGTCCCAGACAGATCTACAGTAATTATTAAGGAAAACAGGGAACTGGCATTTAAAAAAAAATCATATTACAGGTTTGTGTGTGACCTTCCTTACATTGGATAGTCTGAGCAGAGATGCTCCTAGTAAGATAGCTAAGTCTGCATCTTGGGCTGTAGGCCACTATCAGATTCAAACGTTGGGCTGAAGTTGTACTGCCCTCAGGTTAAAGATGATGCTAATGAAGTCCAAATATACGGGCAAATTGGCACAGCAAGAGCTAGATGGGATCCAAAGACACTGTAGCTGGACAACTGTGAAAGGTATATGTGCGACACATGTTTATACCTGTTTGATTTTTCTGTATTCTCAGCCAATATGTAGTCCCACTGGGCATGAGATACTTGAGTAAGACTTGAAAGTTAGACCCACTCTAGGATTGACTGATAAATGTTAGTTTTATGGGAGAAGCAAAAAAATTATGATGACACTGGGAAAAGTTTTTGCCCTTAGTTCTAGAACTAATGCTCTAATCTAGGATTAAGCAGATTTAAATTCTCATTACTGTACAGCAGTTGGTAGATGTATAATAAATATTTCAGTGCTTATTCTGTTCCTGAAGTTAATATGGCATTTATCCTATTTATTGCCCCACTGATCGTGTGTTTAACTGTAAAACTCCATGAGCCTACTTATCAATAGAAAGTATTTGTGGGCCCAGAGTGAATGAGGCAGGGAAGTAAACTTTTTTTCTCATAAAACTTAGCCACAGAAGCTTCTATGGGGGAAAAAACCCCTAATGATTTTGGTTGTTTGTTTTACATGCCATTGTATTACACTGCACATATCAATTATTGGCTAACACAGTAATATATTCTTTTAAGCTGATTAAACAAGTGCATTTCTCCAATGGATGAGTAACTTAATGTTAGAAATCACTTAGGAGGCCCTTTTGTGTCAGTCTGCTTGTAAAGAGAGTGTGGTAGTGTTTTAAGTAGTGCAGTATGTTCTGTGAGTTTGGTGCAGTGCAGCAAGCTTGTATAATATTAGCACTGTCTTGATGTTAGGTTTGGATCTTAGCACCACTTGGAGAGGTGGAAAGCATCCAGTCTTTTGCCCTCCCCCCCATTTTTTTTTTTTTACATTGAATCAACTACTGAGTTTCAGGTACATCTTTATTGCTAGCAAGCCTACTTTTCCTGGTGCTCCATTTTATCTAGGTATTTACAGACTATTGAGGAAACTTTCTGCTGACCCTGACAAGTCCTGACCTATAGGTTTAGTGTTATGTAATTTCCTCATGGTAGATACACTATGAGAGATTGGTTTTGGGTCTGCAAATCTTCATCAATTTGATATTGGTCTTGCAAACCAATACCAGGGCTGGGTCTGGTCTGGGTTAAATTTTATTCAGACCACCAGAGTTTGTAGTATAACAATGGAATTTCCCTCCCACCTCCCAGTCTTTGGAAATATGCAGAAAACATATGCAAGAAATTCTCCATTCACTTCTCCTATCACTATCCTATCGCCTGTTTTCTCACCCTCGTTCCCCTCAATGCACTAGAGCTCCTCAACTCTAGTAGAACTGGAGTCTCATAATCCTTTCTGTTTACTGTCATAGAAGCAATTGAATTTACAAGTCTGCTTCTTCCTGAAGATTTCTTTTATCTGTCAATTTTAACCTCATTTTTGGAAGGAAGGCATTTATTTCAGAAGTTAGGGGTAAAAATAATGAGTAATTTCACTTGGGTATCGGGAGAATACTATATACTTTTTTATCAGACTGATTTCAGAAGTGAGGCCCCTAAACTGAAATGAACATTTACCTATCCACTTCGGTGTGTTATGATAATTAATTACAGGATGTCTTAAAGTGCTTTGAATGTACAAAAATACTCACTGCTATGTATTATTATTGCAATATGCCATCCAGGGTGTGTATTGCTAAACTATTGGGACACGCTTTGGGTGTGTCCCACCAATTGAGAAATGCACCAGTAGTGCACTAATGCACACCTTGGAGTGCTATATTTTTCCTAGAGTCTGGATTATTCAGTCTTTCAAAAAAGCAATTTTGTGGAATGTATGCAACCTTCCATTAGTCATTCCTAGTAGTAAAAGGATAAGAGAAAAATGAGGACAAGTTCTAAACAAGATTCTCTTTAATATTTCGAATATATTGTCACACTAATTTAATTCCCTATGCACTTTTAGGTTCTCTGGACTTAGAACCTCACATATCCCACCCCATGTTTCCCATGAGCCTGAATAGCCCATTCAGCAGCAGTTTGTGCTCCAGCAACAACTCTGAACACTGTTTCAACTGGGAATTAAATTTGGGTACCTAATTTAGCTTTTCAGTAGAAAGCAAGACTTGACATTGGTTGTTAGACCAATAACTGCTGATGAAGAGGCATTTGGGCCTAGGGGGAACAGAGTGTGCAGCTTAAAACTATATTTCCCCCCCTTTAAGACGTCTCTCTCTCTACCCCCACACTCACCTTATCTCCATCCCTTCCCCTCCCCAATAAATTTCTAAGAAATGGAATTGGAAGCCTTAAAATAGTTCAGGTCTGTCAGGTCTCATGCAGTGTGACTCTAAGGGTATGTCTACACAGCAAATGAAGGTGTGGTTATAGTGTGGGTAGGCATATTTGCACCAGCTTTAATCTAGCTAGCACAGGTAAGAATAATTGTGAAGATGTGGTGGCACAGACTTAAGTGTGGGCTAGCAATCCGAGTACAAGCCTGTTGAGGTCCTGGTGTGTATTCTGTTGTTAACCCATGCTGAAGTGCCACCACATCTTCACTTCTATTGTTACCTGCACTAGATAGATTAAAGTTAGTGTGGGTATACCTAGCCGTACTATAATCTCACCTTCACTTTGTAGTGCAGACGTGCGGTAAAGGCAAGCTCTGGTTTCCCTGCCCAGTCCTGCTGCACTCTAGGAGTGGTTAGGTAGAAATCCTCTGAGCAGTGTCAAAATACAGCACCCATTGGAGTCTAAATTTAATTCTGTGAACCTCCTTTCAACCCCCTCTTCATTGTTTCTTTGTTGTTTTGTATCCTGGAACTTCTTTTTTAATAGTCATTTCTGCAGTCAGAAAGGTCAGATACCATGTAGCCTTATTCTCCTAATCTTTTCCATCACTAAATTAAGGTGAAATTAACAATCCCTGCCTTTGTCCCAGTGATCTTCATATCCTTCCTAACCAGGTCATTTGTCTAACCTTTCCCCAATTCTTACCAAGGGTGTGTCCACACTGAGAAAAAAAGTTTGTTCTTACCTCATGTTAGCGAACATGTGGTAACTAGCATGAAATGAAATGCTAGTGAAGACAAGGCAGTTTGTAGCATTCACACGGTATCGGGTCAAGGTAAAGAACTGGAGGGATCCTAGGGTTTACCTCGACTTCTTAACACATATTTAAACTAAAACTGCCATATCTTTATTCGAATTTTATTTTGTGTTGGTTACTACCTGTTGTCTAACCTGAGGTAAGACAACATCTTTCTTCCTAGTGAAGACAAGACCTTAGAAAAGAAGTGGTATCTGCCTGATGATCTCAGAGCTCTGAAATACTATTGACCATAGATACTGGGCTTGGAAACAGCTGGTACATATCCATACACGGCACCAGTATCTCTGAAGCTATTATCTTGTTGTCCAGAATATGTTTTCATATTTTTTTAAAGGAAGTGTCTAGCTGCTTTCGTTGTGAAGAAAACCTCAAAAATGTGAGCCAAGTTTGTCTAAAGCAGAAAAGAATCTGCAGAGAGCCTGGAATAATAGTTAACTTCCCCCTTCATCTCAGTAAGGTGTTAACTCAGATGACTGCTGATGATTTAAGTGTATTTCATCCTCATAAGAAAGTAGAGGACAGATCACAGATCTGTACAATTTACTATGAGTCACGTATAACTTTTGTGCCACAAGTGGGTGACATGTGAGAGAAACCACCACTTTACTTTTCTCCAATCAAAAAGGAACGGAGCTCAAGAAGCACAGTGGAGATCAGAGTACACACAACCATATTTTGAATATCTGTATACTCAATTGTGAGCAGCATCTCATTCTGGCAACTCACATGGGTGGGACATATTTTGTGGGCAGAGCTCTGAAGAGTACCAGCAATCCCCCCCACCACATTCTGACCCTGCCTAGACAGAATAATTGAATTTACATATGCTAGGGACCTATTGGATCACCTATTCCATCACTGTACTAGCATTGTTCTCAGTAAGGATTTCTGCTACTCTGAATGACATTTTTCTGTTGCGGAAGGGTGGTTGGTCATGTTAACAGACAGAGGAACATGATAGCTAGATTTTTATATAGAGATCTGTAGACAGGAATCCTATACATATGGAAAATTGTCACATTGCATAGTTATCATGCTGTAACCTCTTGGGTTGAACAGATGATATATCAGCTGAGGGGCTATATAAGTTTGCCTTGCAGTCCTTTATGTTCTTGCTCCCAGCATTATAAGTTTGACACACTTCTTATTTCTGCAGGTATAGCCGCTGCTCACTGGATTCTTAGGGAAGTCATGCCCATATAGGGTTCACTCCTTTCCTTGGTTTCTCTTAGATATTTCTATATGCCATGGGGTTCACCCACGGCTAGTGGTGCCTCCTCCTGGACATCCTGGGGATTAGCTCTGGCCAGGTATTGCACCCTCTTCTGGCAGTGTCTCCTCATTGTCCTCTCATCCTGCGGACCCCTCTCACTCCAAGAATCGCAGCCTCTTCTTTGTGAGAAAAAAGCGGCCATGCCGCCCTAGGATTTTGCAGAATGCCGCCTCGAACAATCTGCCTCCCCAAGCACCAGCTTGCTCAGCTGGTGCCTGGAGCCGGCCCTGCCTTCCAGGGAGGTAACAAAGTCTTTCCATAACAAATTGTCCCAGGTAGCCCACTGACCTCTGCCTGGTCTGTGCTACGTCCCCAGTGGCTGGTAGGGGAACCCGGGCCCAACCTCTACCCTGGGTTCCAGCTCAGGGCCCTCTAATCAGCAGTCAAGATCTGCACTCCCATTCCTTGCTGCTCTTCTCCTGCCTTCCTGGCTTCCCTCTGTGGCCAGCCTTCCAACTCCCTCCTCTCAGGGAGTAACCATGGACCACCCTTGATAGCCCTGAACACACCTTGCTCCTCCCAGGAAGTGACTGCAGCCTACTTCCCTGCAGTCTACGTCTGTTGCCAGCTACCTAGCTTTATATAGGCCCCTCCTGTTCCTATCCAGCTGAGCCTCATGTCTGATTAATCAATCCCTCTTCCGAGCATCTCCTCCAGGTGCAGTCTGTGGAGTTAATTGGCCCGCCTGGCCACCTTAACCCCTTCCAGTCCTGTGTGGGGTGAACACCCCATCACACCATGTCATTGCTTACCCATTTTTGGATTGCTAGTCAGATCCATTCATTTGGAATTCATGAAGTGAGAGTGCAGAAATACTATATTTTTTTAATACCCCAGCAATTGTTTTTATGCATTTAATCACATCCATTTGGAACAAGCCACCCTAGAATGTGTGGGAAATATTTTAATCTGGACTACAGTTTCTACTGAAACTTTCCTATCTTATGCTCGAGTACGTATTCCTTAAAGCTAATAATCCTCGGTGCTTGTATAGTGCCTTTTCATTTTCAAGGCATTGACAAGCATTCACTAGTTAAGCTTAAAACTAGTTGAAGTTATTCAAGTTGGGAATCATGCATCTATGTAGGTAAGAGTTAACATGCGGCTCTGGAAGCATCAGTTGACCACAGGATGCAATAGCTTCCTAGAAGAACGGAACACTAGGGGGCACCAACATTCATAATAGGTAATAGGTTGTTGTTGCCTTTATGTGATACAAAAGGCTGCAACTCCGCTATTCTTAATTTGTATAAAGATTTGGAGAAAAACAGTTACCAGATAACATTTCTATTTTGGAAAATAACTTAGTTCACTGAGAAATGGATCACTAGGTTTTTGCTTTCTGGCTACCTACTATCTTCTTTTTCAGTTGCTATTGGAACAGCTTTTGGCAATTAATTTCACATTTCCTCTCCTTTTACAGGTATTTGCAATAACAAGTGTAGAATATTTTAGAACCGTATTTAAGCACTAGGGTTACGTTTATAATAATATTAATTTAGGAAATGGATGACATTTCTACCTGAAAATGACTAATAGAAGTTGCTCAGAACTCTTGCTTTTCTGGGAATCTTGGATTTCCTTAGATTAGTGTCTGGCATTCATTCCCCAGGAGAGCTGTGTGTGGTGCAAAGATACTATCAAATCTCCTGCAATTTAATTTAATCTCCTGCATTTGCGCTCTTTTGCAAACAGGAGCTCCAAGGTAAAGTCAGAGAAGTATGATATGTTATTGGATGGCTCAGTGAGACAGCTGTATAAGCCATAGGACCCACTATCCTGCAAGACATTGCTTGACAATACCCCATTCCTTCCTCTCCATGAATATAGCAGTTCTGAGTAAAATGTAACTCTTTCTCCTAGAAAGGGTACTGATGTCCTCTGTATTCCTGTCAGAGCCATAACAATTCATGTATGTATGTATAGTATAGTTTAGTGGTTAGAGTCAGTGGCTGGGAGTCAGCACTCCTCCATTTTATTCCAAACTCTGTCACTGACTTATTATGGGACCTTGGAGTAGTTGCATAATCTCTCTGTGCTTTAGTTTACACTTTCTTACAATGGGTATAACAACACCTACCTGCCTTACAAGGGTGTTTAAAAGTGCACCAAAATTTGATGATCCTATACAAGTATAATTTTTTTTATTGTAAACCTCAGGGCTCACCACCATCTTCAGAGGAAAATTGCATGGGACTTCCTGCTGAAGAACAGATGATGAACTCTCTTGTGTGCTCATTAGTAACCCAACAGCAATGCTCCTTAATTGGCTTGATGTCATACTAATGAGCACTAAATTTTCTTTCTGCACTTGCCTTAATATAGAGGCTGAAGTTGCTGGTTTTAGATCTCCACTAAGCTTTGTTAGCATCAAGGATCAGACCTGATGATGATGTAACATTTTGATGCGTTTGATTTTATCAGTTTGCATGTCTTTGTAAACTTCTAGATTTATCAGAAATAATGTGCCTAGAAAGTTTTTGCAGACTAACTTCACCAAAAGTTGCCATTTCCAGACCTGGAGGAAAATGTTGAAAACTTCCTGAGTCCCATTGCCTTTCAATGAGGCTTAAGTGTTAGGTTTTTAAATCCCTATGGGAGTTAGGTGCCTAGGCGCATTTGAAAATCTCTCTAGGTGCCTATCTGCATCTTTAGGTACCTAAATACCTTTTAAAATCTGGCCTTACGTGCCTAAGTGACTTTTGAAAATGGACTTAGGCTCCTAAGTAACTTAAGCACTTTTGACCATTTTAACGATGGTCTTGTGACATTTGTTGGCATTAAAAATGAAAAAAAAAAAAAAAAACAAGATCAAAGTATATTTCATTATCCATCTAGAATCATGGGCACTTAGGATTGGAATGTACCTGAATAGTTTATCTAGTCCAGTCCCCTGCACCGAAGCAGGACTAAGTATTGTCTAGACCATCCATGACAGGTTTTTGTCTAACCTGTTTTTATAAATCTCCAGTGCCAAAGATTCTACAACCTCCTCAGGTAATTTTGCTCCAGTGCTTAACTACCTTAGATCTCCCTTGCTGCAGTTTAAGCCCATTGTTTCTTGTCCTGTCCTTAGTGGATAAGGAGAAGAGTTTATCACGTTTCTCTTCATAAACAATCTTTTTACTCACATGAAGACTGTTATGTCCCCCCTCAGTCTTCTCTTCTCCAGACTAAACAAACCCAATATTTCCTCACAGGTCATGTTTTCTAGACCTCTAATTATTTTTGTTGCTATGCTCTGGACTTTCTCCATTTTGTCTGCATCTTTCCTGAAGTGTGGTGCACAGAACTGGACACAATACTCTGCATTTTCTGTTATTTTCTTTCCTTCCTCATTGAGCAATGGGCCTACTGTGTCCTTGGTTTTCCTCTTGATTCTAATGTATTTGTAAAATGCTTTCTTGTTCTTTATATCCCTAGCTAGTTTAATATCATTTTGTGCCTTGGCCTCTCTAATTTTGTCCTTACAAGTATGTGGTGTTTCTTTTTTTATCTTCTTTCTTTTTAATTTGATCTAGTTTCTACTTTGTGTATGACTCTTTTTTGAGTTTCAGGTCATTGAAGATCTTCTGGTTAAGCCAGGGTGGCCTCTTACCATATTTCCTATCATTCCTATGCATTGGGTTAGTTTGCTCTTGTGCCCTTAATAATGTCTCTTTAAAAAAATTGCCAACTCTCCAGAAGTCTTTTTCCCTTTAGACTTGCTTCCCATGGGATCTTACCTATAAATTCCTTGTTTGCTAAAGTCTGCCTTCTTGAAGCCCATTATATTTATTCTGCTGTTTTCCCTCCTACCATTCCTTAGAACAGGGGTCGGCAACCTCTGGCACGCGTCTCGCCAGGGTAAGCACCCTGGCGGGCCGGGCCAGATTGTTTACCTGCCACGTCGGCAGGTTCGGCTGATCGCGGTTCCCACTGGCCGTGGTTCGCCACTCCAGGCCAATGGGGGCGGCGGGAAGCCGCGGCCAGCACATCCCTCAGCCCGCGCCGCTTCCCCCAGCCCCCATTGGCCTGGGACAGCAAACTGCCGACGTAGCAGGTAAACAAACTGGCCCGGCCAGCTGCGTGCCAGAGGTTGTCGACCCCTGCCTTAGAATCATGAATTCTATCATTTCATGATCACTTTCACCCCAGCTGCCTTCCACCTTCAAATTCTCAACTAGTTCCTCCCTATTTTCCAGAAGCAAATTGAGAACAGCCTCTCCCCTAGTCACTTTCTCCACCTTCTATAATAAAAAGTTGTTTTCCAATGCATTCTAAGAACGTGCTGGATGATCTATGCCCTGCTGTATTATTTTCTCAATAGATGTCTGGGATTCTTTCCTATCTTTTTCTCCTATAACTGTTTTTAATTAATAAGTGTCTGTCTGTCTTTGACGAAACTGTATGTTATTTATATTAAAAATGAACTTTAACCAAGCCTCTGTACTGTAGATATCAGCTATGTTTCCTTCTGTCCTCGTTCTATCTACATCTTTCTTCTAGCTATACATCTGTATTTGTCTTCTGTCTATACCTTTGAAATGCTTTTATTTACATGGTCCCTTAGGCATGGGTTGCTTCCTCTAAATTAATCTGTGATCCACTTCTGCTGTGATGCCTACAAGAAACCATCCAGCCAATGATGAGTAGGTGTGTCATAGTCAGAGAAAGCTGGTTTTATTTATTTCATAAGAAAAACTTTCAGATAACCTAAGCCATCAAGATGTTTAATAGCTAAACTAGATAATTTCACTATCTTTATTATCATCCTCCTCTTCCATCCAAGGGACAACATGACTGTCCCTTTCAATTCTGATTAGGTGTAGAAGACTTCAGTTGACAAAAATACCAAAGTAATATCAGGCTTTACAGAGGCAACTAAAACTATAGTCTAAATTAATGATATACAACAGGTATATAATACATGTCTTGGTAATAGCAAGAAAGAGAGAGAATCTCTGCTTTTAATGGTAATTCCTCATGACTTGCTTCACAGCAATTTAAAAACAGGGTATAGTTTATCTTATGAAAGCAGAAAATGTTTTGTCTCAAATGAGACTTTCTTTAAAAGCAATATCCCTACAAGATGACATCTTCACACAGTATGCATCTTTGTTTGTAGGGTGTTTTCTTTGACTTCTTCTATTACTTTGTTAACAGATTAATTATTTCTTTATGCAATTTTCATCTAAAGAGGCTTGGTGCTAATTTGCTTCCTGTAGCAGTGCTGTTTAATTAGGTAATCACCCTTGTGTCTACATGCTGATAGGGGGAAAAAAGTGACAAAATTACACAATGGGTTCATTTAAAACAGTGCAAAATATAAACTTGAACTAACAAATTAAATGGGAAGTAAAGAAAATACAGCTGAGGCCCATTAATAAGGACATAGCAGTGACAGGGGAAATATATTGTAATTAGCACATCCCTATTAACTAGGAAAAACCCTACTGTTTCCAATGTACAGCATCAAATGTGTTTCTCAGAAAATGCCTCATTTAACCAGATCATCATACTAATACCTATTAAATCCTTGAATTCCCAGTATTTATTTGGTTTATTTAGGGCCATATTCTGTCTTCCTTACTTGAGTAATATCTTACTCAATGAAAATTCCCATTCAAACCAATGACACTACTTGCAGAGAAAGGTACTACTCAATGGCACAAGGATGGCAAAAGCTGCTCCTTACCTTTATAACACAAAGAAAAGTAGAAGCGCTATCTAGGGCTTTACGTGCACATAACTTAATTTTAAAGGTGCAGCAACATAAAACCAGCAGCTTTCCCCAAAATAAATAACCAGTCAGTGATAACTAATCAACCAATACCCTGGAAAACACAAACATGAGCACTTATTGTATGCATCCCTCAATAGCCAAACATCTGTGGGAAAAGATGTGCCTTGAAGCCAGGGCTGGCTCTGGCTTTTTGGCCGCCCCAAGCAAAAGAAAAAGAAAAAAAACTGCGGCAGCCAGAACGGCAAAGCAAAAAAACCAAAAAAACCTGCGGCGCGGCCGGAGCCAGGGTGCAGGGGGACTCCCTGCGCTGCAGAGGTGCCCCGGCTAGCGGGGGGGGGGGGGGGGGGGGGGGGGGGAGAGAGAAGGGGGGCGGCCAGGGCTTCAGCGGGGCGCTGCCACGTGGCCCCTCCCGCCGTGCCCCCTGCTGGGAGGGCTCCGCGCCGCTCCGGTCGGCTGGGAAGGAAGGACGCAGGCTGTTCTGCCGGGCTTGCTGCAGGGCGCTCCCATCCTCCACGCTGCTGCCCCCTACAGGGCGGCCAGAGCGGAATAACAACAACAACAAAAAGTGGCCGTGCCGCCCTAGGATTGGGCGGAATGCCGCCTCCTACAAGCTGCCGCCCCAAGCACCAGCTTGCTCGACTGGTGCCTGGGGCCGGCCCTGCTTGAAGCATGCCCTGAAAAGCGAACAAATTAGCGTATTTTGGATCAATATGGGGAGTGAATTCCAAAAAGTGTGTCTACACTGCAGTCGGGAAGTACGATACCAACATGTATAGATGTCCCTGAACTAGCTTTAATCTAGCTACATCAAAGCTAGCTCAGGTAACAAAAACCATGAAGTTGCGGCAACACAGGCAGCTGCAGCGGCTAACCCCAACTATCTAGGATCCTGGGTACATACTCGAGTGGCAGCCACCTGTACTGCCTCTGCTTCAATGCTATTGTTACTCAAACTAGCTTTGATCTAGCTTGATGTCTATGCACACTGCAATCACATCTCCTGATTGCAGTGTAGACATACCCAAAGTTAAAAGCCTTCAGTGAAGCATGTCTTGCTGGCAGCTTTCTGTCTCTTGTACTGAAGGGGCTCCAGGGAGTTCAGTAGGGGTTGCAGGTGTCCAAAACCTCTGCAAATCCAGTCTTGGGAATCTCAAATTGAGTGAGCATTTTTGAAACTATGGTCCTTATCCACTCTACGCCTGAGCCTCCCCATCTGTAAAATGGGGGTAGTAATGATTAATTACCCTGCCTTGTAACATCCTTAATGATCTGTATATGCTAAGTGATATAAAAGTGCTAAATATTTTTATTTTTATTTATTGTTTGTGTGCATGCGCCAGTATTGCCAACCCAAAGCTTTCTGAAATCCTGAGTTAGGCTCCCAGCAAAATCATGAGATTGGCTTAAGAGTTCTGGGATTTAAAAATAATGTTTGCAATTCTTTTTATTTGCCTTCTTTTCAATCTTTATGGGTCATGTTTTCAAACTTTTTGCCATAACCATGGGGCTAGAAATTTACTTTTTTAAAAATTAAAGCTGTGTGTGATGCTGGCAGATCAGGTGCCAGCTCATGCCAAGGCCCCTGGGCCCAAACTGAACACAGATGAATGCAGAACTGGAAACCAGTCTGGCTCACCTGTGTGTTAGTATTATTAAAATAGGTATTAGAGTTATAAAAATGTGTTTAGACTTTATGAAATGCTTGTAGGATGCTCCATGTATTAATCTCACAGGGCTAGCTTAGTGGTTTGAGCATTGGATTGTTAAACCCAGGGTTGTGAGTTCAATCTTTGAGGGGGGCCCCTTAGGGATCTGGGGCAAAATCAGTACTTGGTCCTGCTAGTGAAGGCAGGGGGCTGGACTTGATGACCTTTCAGGGTCCCTTCTAGTTCTATGAGATAGGTATATTTCTATTTATTTATATTTTTATTTTAACATCTGTACCCCATGTTATAAGGTTATATTGAGTGTTTGCATTGTAAGCCCCTGTAACTGTGTAACTCATTAAGCAGGAAAGAAGCATTAAATAGTGTAAAATGCTGGCTTCCTACAGAAGGTGCTAGGTCCTGTACACAAGAAAGTCCACTGAAACCAAAAGAGCCATTCTGAAACATCAAAGGACAAAGACTTTGTTGATCGCTGCCCCCCACTCTCATGAAGAGGAGATGTGCATGAGGACTTATCCCATCAGCTTGAACAGTGGCGTAGCCAGCTTCTAAGAGGAGGGGGAGCAAACATAAAAAAGGCGCCCCCCCTTGGCTCCTCCTCTGGACACGCCCCCTTGGCTCCTCCTCCGGCTGCGCCGCGCCCCCCCCTCCGCTCCTCCGGCCGCCAGCCTGCGCCCTCCTTGCTCCTCCGGCCGCGGCAGCCGGCCGCGCTGTGGGCTGCATGCTGCGCTCCAGGCTGGAGCAACCATTGGCTTTGTGGTGTGGGCAGCAGAACAGCACAGGGGTCTCATCAGTATCTAGTACAGATGCCTGGCTGGTGAGGCTTGCGCACATGCTCAGAGTCCATCTAATCCCAAGATCTGGGGTCGGGACAGAATTTCCCCCCCAGGTCAGCTTGGCAGTGTGATGGTTATGTTAAGCTGAGTCCCCCCCCCCCCCGCTCCCCCGGCCGCCCGCCCCCCGCCCCCCCCTGGCTGCCGGCCGCGCTGAGGCCTGCGCCCCCCCTCGCTCCTCCGGCCGCCTTTGGAAAGGCGCAGCTTTTGGCAAATTTGCTGAGGGGAAGCGGCTGCTTCCCCTGCACCCCGCTAGCTATGCTACTGAGCTTGAACTCTGGGGGAAGGGAATAAAAATCCCTGAGCAGAAGAAAACTGATCTCTCTCTATTTCTTGAACTCAGAGGGGTGAATCATAATCAAGGGATCCCCAGCTGTTTAGCCTGGTTAGCCCTAGCAGACTTATATAATTTGAATATTACAGCAGCTTCTATTACCTTTTGGAACCTAATGCTCTAACATATTTGTGTGTGTATGTTTACCTGCTTTATCCTTTAACTCATTCCCCTTTTCTTAGTTAATAAATCTTCAGTTAGTTTATTGTAGGATTAGCTACAAGCGTTGTCTTTGGTTTGAGATCTGAGGTGCAATTCACCTGGGGTATGTGACTAGTCCTTTGGGATTGAGAGTGACCTGAACACTGTTGTGATTTTTGGTGTAAGGCACCATCTGTCACAAAGGCAAGCTTGCCTGGGTAGCAAGATAGTCAGAATACCCAAGGGGACTGTCTGTGACTCCATGTTAAGTCTGTTATAGTGACTGAGGAGTTCACACTTGATACTTGTTTGGTGAAAACTAAGTATAAACTCACAACCAGTTTGAGGTTTGTGCCCTGCTTCTTCATACTCTGGTACTCACACTCATGAGCCAATCCAGATAGCTTGACACACAAGTTTTGGTATATTCATGTGACTCCAGAGTCTAGGGCTTTGAGAAAGACCAAATATCGTGAAACTTGCAATAAAATAATGAGAGCTGGCAACACTAAATTCTGGACTTTGCTACTTTACTTTTAACTCTGAGGGTCACAACCTTTAAACACAGGGAAAGTGTTAGAAAGTTTTGACTGTTCTTGTTTCTGGATGATTTTTCAGCTGTAGAAATGTAATCATGAATGAAAAATCCAATTCTGGACATTTAAAAAACCAAAACTGTAAAGTTGATAAAATTTTAGCTCCTGCCCTGTGGGTACTCGCTCACTTTGAAACTTGCATCATCTATTTAAGGTGGAGCAAATATATTTTCTTCCATTTTTTGTTCTTGTTTGACACCTCAGTGTTTACAGGTTTGTGAACCTTGAATCTCGCTAGAATATGTTTCCGTGATTGGCTTAGTGTAGTGAGTCGGTGTGGCTCCCCTCCTGCCCAGAGGAGGGAGCACTGGAGCAGACACCTGAGTGGGCGGAGCCACCGCCACCTGTCCCCGCCCCCCGGAAGTCAAGGGGCGGGACAGGAAGTATAAAGCCTGGCCGCCAGAGCTCAGTCAGGCGCCGGCCACCGCAGGGAGCAGACGTGCGGCCAAGAGCTCCCGACCAGGATACCTCTGAGGCCCGGGGATATTCGCCTAGCTGGCCGGAGCTGCCCCGGGCTCACTACGAGGAAGAGCCGCCGGAGCCCGTCCGTTCCCGTCATTGGGGGGAGCCCTTGGAACCCCCCCACAGCGACCCCGAAGGTGAGACCGCACCAGAACCCCTTCGGCCCTGCTGTTACCCGGAGGAACCGCCCGAGTACAACTGGCCGGACTTCCCGACGGAGCTGCCGGACCTGCCACCAAGCCCCGGCCGGGAGGAGCCTATGCTGGTGGACTGGACCCTGCCCGGTGCCGCGGACGAGGTAGGCCCTGAGGGGGAAATTGGAAGTAGCCCGGGGGTAGCCGACCCCGGTCAGGCTGTCGAGGCATGCGAACCCATGTCAGTGTGTTTCGGTCAGGATACCCCACTGACCGGCAGCGGCAGTAACCGCTGTTAGGGCCCCGGGCTGGAACGCAGTGGAGTGGGTGGGCCTGCGTTCCCCCCTGCCACCCCACACACGGGTGGCAGGCTTCCCCCTCACCCAACGCTCTGGTCTCGCCGCCAGGGCTTACCCCCGAGTGAGTGTTGCTCAGCCCCTGTGCAAGGGGGCCTGAGCTCCCTAGCTGTGTAGCTGCCCCGCCCCTGCTTCCAAGGGCCTGAGCAGTGTCGGTGTGGGCCCCGCCCTGAGCCAGGGCCTGGGCCTTCCCTCGTTGAACTGCTAGTGCCCCAGCCCCCCTGCACCAGCGGGCCTGGGCCGTTGAACTGCTATTGCCCCAGCCCCCCTGCACCAGAGGGCCTGGGCCGTTGAACTGCTAGTGCCCCAGCCCCCCCTGCACCAGAGGGCCTGGGCCGTTGAACTGCTGTTGCCCCAGCCCCCCCTGCACCAGAGGGCCTGGGCCGTTGACCTGCTTGTTTAGCCAGCCCCCCTGCACCAGAGGGCCTGGCCTCCTGAACTGTGTGTCTGCCCAGCCCCCCTGCACCAGAGGGCCTGGGCTCCTAAACTGAACTG
>NW_020664372.1:25657321-25708258 GCF_002925995.2 Terrapene triunguis | reverse complement strand
TGCCCAGCCCCCCTGCACCAGAGGGCCTGGGCTCCTAAACTGAACTGCTTGTTTAGCCAGCCCCCCTGCACCAGAGGGCCTGGCCTCCTGAACTGTGTGTTTGCCCAGCCCCCCTGCACCAGAGGGCCTGGGCTGCTGCACCGCTTGTGGACTACTCAGCCCTGCACCGAAGGGACTGAGAGCTGAGCTAACAGACTGTTTATTTCGTGGACAGGGAGTCGGTGTGGCTCCCCTCCTGCCCTGGAGGGTCGAGCCCCGGCAGGAACCTTTTACACTTAGTTAATATACTGATACACATATTGGAGTGATCAGTGCCAATTAAGTGTTGACAAGGATCATTGACCTAACGTACAGATAATCACTTAGATCCCAATCCTGCAATGATCTCCATGTGAATTTAGGAGTCCGCCAGCGCAGAGCACACTACAGCATTGGGGCCTTCAGTTAAAAATAATTCCACTGCTTTACAAATATGTGTAAAAAGCCTTAATTTACCCAGAGCATCTCAAAGAGCCAGCCACAACAGGATCTAACTTCCCTTCAAAAGAGGGCACGAGAGAGAGCTGAGAATTGACCTCGTTTATCATTGCTATGTTATTGCAAAATCTAATATCATGACATTGTGAAAGTGCAGAGAACAGTTGATTTACTTGGGAATGTGCAGTGCACTATTTGATTCACCTGTTACCATTGGAGTAGCTGAAATTTGTCTAATGCATGTGATACTTTGTTGCAAATTAAAATATGTAAACATCTCTAATGTAACAAATTAACCTCTGTGTATAGTTTTAAGAGGTGTTTGTTACCAACCCATTATACAGGTTCAGAGACTAATCAGTAAAACTGACAAGTAGAGCTCTGCACGGATACAAATTTATATTCGCAGATGCGGATATCTGCAGATATAAATCGGTATCCGCGGAATCGCAGGGCTCTCCCAGAACCGCAGGGGGGAAAGAAGCAGAACATGGGGCTGCCGCTCCCAAGAGCCAGCGCCATGCGCCAGCAGATCCTCCGACGTGGCTGTACCACCCCCATCCCTACCCCCATCCCTTCCACACAGCTGTCTGCATCTCCTGTCTGGGGGCATGCGCGCCACTTGAACACAAGAGCACGACCAGGGACAGCTGCCGGTGAGCCAGGTGCCCACCCCAGTGTGTTGATTAAGAGCTCGAATCTTGTCACCCTTACATCCACTAATCCCTACTCCGTGAGTAGTTCCCTCCCTAAATCAGTGTGGCTATTCCTGAAATAAAATGCTGCTCAGAGTAACAGAACTGGGTCAAAAACTTGCAGAATTTGTTTCACATTTTATTTTTTGTTATCTGAAGTTTCTAATCTGTTTTATTTGTATCTAAAAATGTAAACTGCTGTGACAGCTCTTCCCCCCCCACCCCGAAGTTTGGTTTCATTATATCGTATGACATGTTAAATGAAGCGCTGCTGCTATCAAGCTTCTATCAGCAGCTAATGCCAAAAATATTCATTCTAACACTTCACAACACGCAAGCGAGCACTTTACAGCACGTACAAGGGGTTGCTAGCTATCGTTCTTTTGTTTTTGCCCCTTGTGTTTAGCTCCATAAAGGGAAACAAAAGAGAATGTATTGTAAAATGATTTCTGGTATTTTTTTTTCAAAATGCTGCTGTCCATCTCATTTGTGTATGGCAGATAAAATTAATTACTGCATTGCAGATAATAGCACCTAAAGGTCATCCTTTGAATTGTTTTTCTGTTTAGTATCTTTTTCATGCTTTGAAGATAATGGCGTGATTTTGTTTGTTCACTGTGCAGTAGGCTGCCTTAGGAAGCATATTGAGAGGACAAATAATAGTAACAGTATGGTGCAGTGTAGTTGCTCTGCAAGATTTGCCTCTGCTGTAATATCTCTCTGGTTAAAAAAAAAAGTCTGATAACAGTGCAGAGGTCTTTTATTCTGTAAATGTGGAGACATGGAGCTGAGGACACTAAAATAGATATCCACTTTCACACATGCAGATATGTGTTGAGTGTTTATTAAATCATTCCAAGTGGTTTGCTGCTGCAATGCAACCTGCAGATGCTGCATTGTTTCCCTCTGCTTGTATTTTCCCCCTGAACACTGGAGAATGTTTGCAGGCACTCTGTTTAAAACTGGACTGGGCCTGTAGAAAGATGGATTCATTTATCCGAGCCTTTTCTCAGCTGTGTATGTGTATAAATAAAGTTTCTTGGGAAAACTTTGAGAGATGTTATCAGTTACACTTAGCTGCTTCCCCTCCCCCCTACCCCAACAAGTGTTGTGGGTTTACTAATGGTCACAGGGCATATAGTTTTGCTTCTTCTGTTGCACAATATGTTGCACCGCCACTTGAGTTATGGAAAGTAAGCAGAGCATGCTAAGTTATTGCTTTGATGGAGATATTTTTAATTATGCATGTATGTATTGATTTATTAGGGGACTAGAAATGTCCCTTATTTGCTTCTGTATGTAGGCATTTCCAAAATGCCTATATCTCTAGATGTCAATGTTTAGTGTTATCCGAAACCAAAGCTCTTGGTAACTTCACTTGGTAACTTCCATGAGGTGGTATCCGGATAGACCAAGGGAGACGCAGCACTTATGTCTGCTATGTGGCTGACACAAACAAATCAAAACCACATCCTTTCACTTACAGCCAGTACTTTATTAGTCTCCAGCCCTCCCACTAGAATGCCTTTATGCAGTCACTGCTTTGTTTGGGCTCAAATAGGGTTACCATATTTTAATTTAAAAAAAGGAGGACACTCCACGGGGCCCTGGCCCCGCCCCAACTCTGTCCCTTCCCCGCCCCTTCCCCAAAGTCCCCACCCCAACTCTGCCCCCTCCCCTGAATGCTCCGCCCCCTGCTCCTCCCCCTCCCCTGCTTCCCGCGAATCAAATGTTCGCAGGAAGCCTGAAACAGGGAGGCAGCAGGTAAGCTGGGGCTGGGGCGAGGCGTGGCACGGCCCAGTCCGGCACCCCCGGCCGAGCGGCTCCCTGCGGCGGCCGGCCGGCCCATGCCAAGAGGTTCTGGTCCCTGCAGCTCCCGCCCGGCTCTGCTCGGGCCCTGGGGCACTGGCCCTGGTTCCGGCCGAGCGGCTCCAGCCCGCCTTGGCCCCGGCCCGTGGCCGAGCACCGCCGGCCCCAGTGGCTCCGGCCCCTGGCCGAGCACCGCTGGCCCCAGCGGCTCCAGCCCCCGGCCGAGCACCGCCGGCTGCCGGCCCCAGCGGCTCCGGCCTCCGGCCGAGCACCGCTGGCCCCAGCGGCTCCGGCCCGGACCCAAGCCCCACGACCCCTCCCTCCCTATTTTCCCGGACATGTCCGGCTTTTTGGGATTTCCTTCCGGAGGGGATTTGAGGTCCAAAAAGCCGAACATGTCCGGGAAAATCCGGACGTATGGTAACCCTAGCTCAAGCACAGACAAACCCAAATAAAGCACCCCAAACTGATAATTACCCCTCAGGAGTTTGGAGCAGTATTCGGGTGATTCAGCCACAGATTTCCGGTGGCCAGCCTTCTGTGTGTGGCTGGAGATCTTCTCGATGTGTCCACGAAGTGATCCGCCTGACCCAAACCCACAATTCCCCCACCTTCAAAAGTTACAAAGACACGTCAATCAAAACTGTTACATAGCTCACCAAACAATGTTAACCATCAGGCAAAAGCAGGAGTTACAAAAACATGTCACTAAAAAAAAAAAATTGTTAAGCAAGCAGTTTTGAGCTGTTAGTCTGGCAGTTATATTTCCCCATAATTACAATTCTAAAATATATCCAGACTTCCTGTTTTTCAGACATTTGCCCCAGGATGTCAGAGAGGGTGTAGAATCAAGCTCACTTCATGTGATAGCTATCCCCCCACCCCTCCCAGTTTGCCTTAGTTATGCTAAGTTCCTGCAAAGGCCTACTAAATGGCTAAATGCAACAAGAAATAATATTGATAGTCCATCCCAATAATTGGCAGGGGCCAGGACACCTGCTTGTTTGTGGAAATGCCCCTCTACATTTAGGTTAATAGAGGAAAACCATTGAGATAGAGAAGAATCAGGTGGCCCTGCTGGGGTTCTGAATATTCTGTAGAGATAGTGGTATCACAGGCCATAAAAAACTGTCCTAATGTAACCCATGCCTGCTCAGTGTGGTGTTCTGTTCCTCCTGAGTGGCACCTAGTGATTGATGAGTCTGCTACAGCCTTAACTAAGGGCCATGTGCTTTGAGGCTTATGCATTTAGTTCCAGAGGTTCGAGATTCAATCCCGCCTGATGATACCTGGGGTCTGTCAGCATTACACTAACACGACTTTATGAAAAACACATTATTCTTCAGTCAAAGGTTTTAAATTTTAGGGTTTTTTTTGGCGGGGGGTGGAGGGGCTGGCTGGCTTAGGAGGAGTCATAATAGGTTATAGAGCTTTTCCCCTGTAGCTTACCAGTTCAGATTCAGACACCTTAGTAGTGACCAAAAGTTGATACCACCTGATAGCTATTCAGTGGTTTATGTGAAATGTGTTGTTCTCAGTCCAGTTTTCAGTGGAAAAGTGTCTACATCCAACAAATTTGTCTGCATATTCAGAGAAGCCAAAGTCTGAGTGGGTGGTGGAGAATGAACCATCCCCTGATACCTAGAAGTGGTCCAGTTTGAAACCTATTGCGGGGGCAGTGTGAGGAATTGCCTTTTCTGTGGCTACACAGAGGATGTCAGCGTGGATGTCATGCTGACACCTTTCATAAGCACTACAACATAAATCTGAGACAGGCTCCTTGATATATAAGCCCAATGTTCCAGTAAACACTTGGGATGCCAGCAGGATCTTCTCATAGATACTTAAAGAAAGCCATGTTTTATTTCCTCTTTCTCTTTTGGCTGAGGTGTGGTGCTGGGATGGAACACATTGGCTTGTATGAATGGCATGTATAAACTCAGTAAAGACTAGGGCAATCATAGCATGAAATTCAAATAAACTTACATAGTACAGCTATACTAAGATTTGTTTGAAAATGTTTAAGTGCAGTAGGGGTTATTTCTAGGGGTTATTTCTAGCTGTATTCAAGAAAAAATATATCAAGATGACTAAAAGCAAAAATCTTAATATTTTTGATGACCTGTTGATGCCTTTTAGTGTTGCCACGTGATGCTTGGCTATTGTTTTGAAATGCTTTGGTAAAGTCAGTCATTGTGCTGACTCTCAAATACACGGTTACTCCTGATGATTTCTTTTAGCCGGTAAATGCGATGCTATGTTGTTAGAAGTCAGTGGAGGGGAATCATTCAAGAAATACAATACGGAATAAAGTCTCAAAGGAACTGTGTCATGGTGCTTTTCATTATTAGATGAATTTTCACAATAGAGTTCGTTCTCTTTTAAATCATTTGCTATGGCTAGCAATGTTTGTGCCATTAAATAGGGCCCAATCCTGAATTGCTTAGGAAAAACTTCCATTGATTTCAGTGGGAGTATTGCTTGAGTGAAGGGCTCCGGAGGATTAGAGTGCTGAGAATTTGTTTAAAAAATTATTGTCCTGCCAATGAAATCTAAATATAAGAGAACAGTTTCCACGGAAAACGGTCTGCTTTCAATTCACTTTTCCCATCTAAATCTGCCACAGAAGATTTTATTTTCAGGAAAATCTGCATGTTTTGACTGTTCCATTTACAGATAGATTTTTAGAACTGTAAAGAAAGTGACAGCCTCATTTGCAATGGTCCTAAGTAGCACCAGCTCTCATTGACTGGGATTTGGGGATTCTCAGTGGCTCCTGTCTCACTGGTTATTAAATCTAAAGTCTGTAGCAAAGGCTGCAAAGTAGCTTTGCAGCTGCTAGATTAGAGGGAAGTAGACCTTTCACTGCCCTCGGAATCTCCTACATCCGCATACAGTCCTGTTCTCTTGATCTTGCGGAGGATTAATAAGAGATGGTGTGAACGGACTACAATAATCTCAGGGAGACATTAATTCTGAAGCTTAATGATGTTAATTTAGGGGGCTGGATTCACTGCTGCAGGTTGTTTTGTGCTCGATAATGCCAGGCTACATTAACTATTTCATGGTTGATAACTTTAGCAGAACCATTGCTCTGTAGTGATGTGTAGAGGTTCAGTAAGGTACCACCTCTTCCCTTCTCCCCTCATTTGATGCCAGGCCATATCATAAAGGAAAAAGGACCTAGGTTTCTGGCAAGTCTGTTTATTACTTAGAACAAGATAGGAGTGGGGGTTTGTCAGTTTTGTTACACTGAAGACTTATTTATGTTTATAATCTGTGATACTCTGTCATGGGGTTCGCTCACCAGTGGCACCTCCTGCTGGCTGTCTTGGGAATTAGCTCTGCATGTTAGAGCGCCCTCTTCAAGGCTCTATTAACGCCTTTTCTGCCAGTGAGGGGCAGCTGCCCCATCACACACCCTCCTCCTCTAGAGTGCAACCCTTTGGGGTAGGGATGTCTCCTGCCCTGTACCTGTCTAAGCTGTGCCCGCAGGTCATCCCTCTCTTGTTTTGCACCTTCCAGCAGGACACCCACATTTCCCTTCTCCTCTATATCATACTGGGCCTGGTTCCTCTGAAACTCTAAGTTCCCCTCAGCTACTTGCAGGGCCCCCTCAGCAGCTGCCAGATTCTCCTGCAGCTCATTTACCTGGCCCCCTGGATCCCTCAGCACCCTCTCCTCCAGGGTCTGAGTTCCTACCGGAGCCTGTTCTGCTTTGGTGTGGGTTCCCTTGTCAGCCTGGGTCCTCTCCATCCCCGTCTTATCCACCACCTCCTTAACGTCCCCTGCTGGGCATAGGAGATGGCTTTCTGCCGAGTCTCTGGTCATCACTGCCACATCTACCTTGATAGTCTCTAACCTATCCTGGTTCCTGGGGAGCCCTTTTCTACCTTCTTCTAAGGGTGCTTTTTGGTATGGCCTCCTTCATGGCACTGGAAGCAAACCCTTTCCCCTCCTTGGCCATGGGACTCCCATTGTCCTTCCCTGATTCAGCCCCTCCCCCTGGACTAGCCTTGACCCTGCAACTCATGCAAGGGGACTCCCTTTGTAGGTGCCCCTGTTGCCCACAGGCCCAACATACCCACCCCCTTCTTGTTCTCCTCAAAGGGGGGACTCTCTTCAGCTTTCGCTCCTGCCTGCTCTCTGGTTGAGGCTTCAGTGCCCTATCCCAGTAGAGGCATCTCTTTTCCAGTGTCCTTGCCGCTCGCAGGCATAACAATCAGCCAGCCCAGCCACCAGCCTCCTGGTCCTGGTGCCTGGCCTCTCCTTGGGCTCTCTGCAGCTTCTATTAAACTCTCTCCACAGGAGCTTTACCAAGGCCTGCTGTTCCTTAACCAGCTGCCCCAAATAAGTCTGGAGGTACCACTGTGCCTCCCATTGCTTCTGTTGGTTCTCCAGGATTTCCTGCAGCAGGGTCTCAAGCCTTCCCTGCTGTCTGTCAGTCCCTTTCTGCCGGGCTACTGTCCCTGGAGTCCAGCCTGGGATGGCGCAAGAACCCTCTGCAAAGAAGACCTCTGCTTACTCCGGCTCCATCATCCCCCACCTTCAGTATCGCTCCTTTAGTCTCTGAAACCCCCTTGTACTTGGGCAATCATTCCCACAGTCCTCGCTCCTCCCCTTATCTCAGGGGTGACCATGTGCTCACATTCTCCACCATGTGTAATGGGGTTTGCTCACCACTCTGGTGCCTCCTTCTGGCGGTCTTGGGAATTAACTCTCCGTGTTAGTGCACCCTATTCAGGTGGTGCCTCGCCACAATCACTTCTGCTCTAGGACCCACGTCTCTCCAAGGACCACGGCATCCTCTTCAGCGACACAGCCCTCCGGCCGTGCCACACACTGTGCTCCCCCCTTCAGGGGGACCTGCAGTCTGCTGTTCAGCCACTTCCCTTAGTGGCTACTGCAGGGACTTGTCTGGCCACTTCCTCCTGGTCCCAGCATCCTCTTTGCCCTTGCCTCAGGGACTTAGCCTGCAAACCCCAGCAGCCAGCCAGGAGCTGCCTCTCACTTCCCCGGTCCCTGCTAGCAGCACTGCTTTGTTCAGGATGCCAGCAGTTCAGTTTAGGCTCCTACTTCATTTAACTGGGTTATGTGATTCAGTTTCTCTCCATGCTGCCTCCCAACACACCTCTCTTTCCCTCTTCAGGGATCTCTTTCATGAGACCCAGTTGTGTGCAGAGATTCAGTCTCTCCTGAAGTACAATAGAACATGTTTCTGCAGAATGTCATGGTTTTACACCAACTCTTTTTGATTCTGATTAACAATCTGGCCCAACTTGTATTTAGCTCAGACACTCTGCTTTTCCCCCCAGGCCTGAAGAGGAACTCCATGTAGCTTGAAAGCTTGTCCCTTTCACCGACGGAAGTTGGTCCCATAAAAGATATTACCTCACCTACCTTGTCTTTCTCAGATGCTGGGACCAACACGGCTACAACACACTGCAAACAACATTCCAAGGATCATTTCTCAGGCTGCAGACACTTTCTTATTAAATGAAATCTACTATACTTTATTATTGTATTTATTTATTTATTTATTTATTAATCTACTTTATCAGTGAAAACCATGATGATACAAAGTGGCTTTACTTCAAAGGCAAAATACATAAATCTAACCAGAGGCAAATTTCTTTCAGAGAGAGTAGGGGCCACTAAGCAAACTTTTTCCATTTGAATAGACTATTTCTTAGTACTATAAAATACTTTTCAATAAGTGTGTTTGAGCAGTGCTTCAAGTACGCTTTTCATTTTGTTTCCCTTATTAGGCCCTTTCATTCCCCACTTATAATCTTACTGTATTAACTTCTCTTCATCCCCTAAAGAAATTATAGCTGGTCAAGGTGTCAAATGACTCTCAATGAAGCCTCTGTCATAATCACTTAGTAGCAGCCCTCCACTTACGCATTTCTTCCAAATCGTACAATAGATACTTACTTGACTAAGGGCCTCAATGTGGTAACATCAGATGTCTGGACTTTTTCCTCCCTATAAGGTAGCATTTTATAATTGATGTCTTATGCATCACATAATCTTACACAAATCAGATGAATAATGCATATTAGCAAGATACGTCAACTTGTGTATTAATCTTGCAATTTGTTTATCTATTGTCGTGTATCAGTGGAAATAGAGCATTGGATTTATTCTTTTCAAAATAAGCTGTTTGGACTCTCACCCGTTCAGTGTTATAGTTTCTGAAATTAAATATAAAATCAACAAACATATGCAATAACACAGTAGCTACAGTAGTGATAGGTCTATATGAAGAGTATGCATAAATACCTTGCTACGTCAAGCCATGTCTACTGACTTGTTTTGTCATTATGCAGTATCTTCCTTTCACCTGGTTGTGAATTAGCACCCTTTCTCCCCCTCCTGTTCACACCAGATATAGGATATATTGAGTTCTGAGTTTTACGTTTCGTGATTAATTCTTGGCTGGCCTCTGCTGCTTTTCATGACTGCACCCCAGAGCAGATGGTGCTAAGCTTTCTGTGGATTGTTGAATTTAATTTCTTCCCACTTTCACTTTATTTTTATTTTGCTTGCAAATTATTTTGCTTGCAAACTAGCTGGTGAACATACTGGTGGCAGCTGAGGGCAGGATTTGCAGAAATAGTATAAACTTTAGGAGGTCCATGTGTTCTAATTGATTTTTAAAGGAAAAAAAATCAAAGCATGTGCCATTTTCCTTATTACAGATTATTATATGAAAGACATGTTTACATCCTAGTATAGGGTGATGAATATATCATAATAATGGGCTTTATAATATTTTGTTTTATCCATTTTGGAGGAATTTGGCCTGTACTATATAATCACACTTACAAAAAACAAACAGTGTTTCAGCTTCTGACCCTGCTAATCTTTTTTGCAAGTGCTGAATCTTTGTGGGCTCAGGGCCTTTATCACCAGCAAAATCAGTAGTTGCAGACAGGGTTTGCTCACAACTCTGTAGTAACCTAAGGCTACATCTCTACTACCAGCTAGGAGTGTGATTCGCAGCTTGCATACACATACTCACACTAGTTTCATGAAGGCTAGTGCAGATATAAATAGTAGTATAGTCACCAGTGGCAAGAGCAGCAGCAGCAGCGCCGTCTTGAATATGTAACCACAGGGTTCAGGCAGGATTGTAATTGGCACTACTATATGGTGCCGCTGCTGCCCATGCTACCAGCAGCTTAATTACTGTTTATTCTTGCTCTAGCTCTCATAGCGCAAATATAAGTATTCAGTATAGTAAGAGTAAGGTACTTCCTCATGTAGCCAAGCTGATCTAATGGATATTTTTGATGTGTAATATCTGTGGGCCAGAACTTTTCAAACTTGCATTCTTAAAGTTAGCCAATTAATCATAGGTGCTGGAACTAGGGTGCTGAAGTAGTTACAACAACCCAAATACATCGTTTCCACCTTCAGAACCCTCACTATAAAAATTGTTCCAGCACCAAATTTAGGCATTGGCTTCAATGGGAGCTGCTGCATGCTCATTCCTTTTGAAAATCAGGCCACCCATTTAAGCATCTAAGTAAGGCTTTGTGAACTCAAAAAATCTTGGCTTAGGTGCCTAACTACAGATGAACAAGGCTGAAAATTTTGACCATATATATAAAGCATCTATGATTGTGTGTGTGTGTGTGTGTGTGTGTGTGTGTGTGTATATATGTGTGCGTGTGTGTATATATATACGATTAATCGCTTGACAGCCCTTTATATATATATATATATATAATAATTTTATATATATATAAAGGGCTGTCAAGCGATTAATCGTGTGATAAAAAATTAATTGCGATTAATCACACGATTAATTGCACTGTTAAACAATAATAGAATACCATTTATTTAAATATTTTGGATGATTTCTACATTTTCAAATATATTGATTTCAGTTATAACAGAATACAAAGTGTACAGTGCTCACTTTATATTTATTTTTTATTACAAATATTTGCACTGTAAAAACCAAAAGAAATAGTATTTTTCAATTCACCTAATACAAGTATTGTAGTGCAATCTCTTTATCATGAAAGTTGAACTTACAAATGTAGAATTTTATACAAAAAAAACCTGCATTCAAAAATAAAAAAATGGAAAACTTTAGAGCCTACAAGTCCACTCAGTCCTACTTCTTGTTTAGCCAATCGCTCAAACAAACAAGTTTGTTTACATTTGCAGGAGATAATGTTGCTCGCTTCTTGTTTACAATGTCACCTGAAAGTGAGAACAGGCATTCGCATGGCACTGTTGTAGCTGGCGTCGCAAGATATTTACATGCCAGATGCTCTAAAGATTCATTTGTGCCCTCATGCTTCAACCACCCCTCCAGAGGACATACATCCATGCTGATGACGTGTTCTGCTTGATAATGATCCAAAGCAGTGCGGACTGACGCATGTTCATTTTCATCATCTGAGTCAGATGCCACCTGCAGAAGGTTGATTTTCATTGTTGGTGGTTCGAATTCTGTAGTTTCCACGTCAGAGTTTTGCTTTTAAGACTTTTGGAAGCATGCTCCACACCTTGTCCCTCTCAGATTTTGGAAGGCACTTCAGATTCTTAAACCTTGGGTCGAGTGCTGTAGCTATCTTTAGAAATCTCACATTGGTACCTTCTTTGTGTTTTGTCAAATCTGCAGCGAAAATGTTCTTAAAACGAACAGCATGTGCTGGGTCATCATCTGAGACTACTATAACATGAAATATATGGCAGAATGCGGGTAAATCAGAGCAGGAGACATATAATTCTCCCCCAAGGAGTTCAGTCACTAAGTAATTAATGCATTATTTTTTTAATGAGCAGCATCAGCATGGAACCATGTCCTCTGGAATGGTGGCTGAAGCATAAAGGGGCATGCAAATGTTTGGCATATCTGGCATGTAAATACCTTGCAATGCTGGGTACAAAAGTGCCATGGGAATGCTTGTTCTCACTTTCAGATGACATTGTAAATAAGAAGTGGGCAGCATTATCTCCCATAAATGTAAATAAACTTGTTTCTCTTAGTGATTGGCTGAACAAGAAGTAGGACTGAGTCAACTTGTAGACTCTAAATTTATATATTGTTTTGGTTTTGATTGCAGTTATGTAACAAAAAAAACTACATTTGTAAGTTGCACTTTCATGATAAAGAGATTGCACTACAGTACTTGTATGAGGTGAATTGAAAAGTACTATTTCTTTTATCATTTTTACAGTGCAAATATTTGTAATAAAAATAATAATATAAAGTGAGCACTGTACACTTTGTAATCTGTGTTGTAAAATGTAGAAAAACATCCAAACTATTTAATAAATTTCAATTGGAATTCTACTGTTTAACAGTGTGATTAATAGTGCAATTAATCGTGATTAATTTTTTAATCGATTAATTTTTTGAGTTAATTGCATGAGTTAACTGCTATTAATCGACAGCCCTATTATATATTCCAAAATTATTTTACTTGCTGTCTCTGTTATTAATGGCAATCTTAAGGCCTTGCAACCTGGCATTTTTTGCATCATTTGCTGAAATCTTCTGACTGTCATCTGAATAATGAAATGCATCAGTCATTGCATGTAGTAGTTTTTATAGGGCCTTGTTTAAACTGCTAATTTCCAGGAAGAAACAGGCACAGTCAAAATATTTTTTCTTCTTTTCACGATTAAAAATGTGAACTTATACTGGTTTATGTTTGTACTTGGTTCTTTAAAATCTACTGTCTTTTACAAAACTTACTTTTCTTCCTTTCTTCTTGAAAGAAATTCTATTTATTTGAAGTTGTAGAACTTATTTATTGGGTTATGGGGTATTTAATACTCTAAACACACTTCATTTTATAAACATGTCAGTAATTCATAGTATTGAACGGGTTTCTGTCTAAGTATTTTAAGAGACGCAAGGTAGGTGAGGTAATATCTTTTACTGGACCACCTTAAGTTGGTTATATTAAATTCCCCATAACATGTCAAAAGTATCTAAAACCATCTTAAGTTGATCCAATAAAAGATATTACCTCACCTACCTTGTCTTCTGTCCTGGGACCTACACGGCTACAACAACACTGCAAATAAGTATTTTGATTAATTTTCCTTCCTTAGGGTTCAGAGAATTAAAGAAATGAATTTTACCAGAGACAGACAGTGGGGAGCGAGATTTCAAATAGTCTATGTAAGAAATAAGTTCTAGTTAATTTTCATCTACAGAAACATTTTAGATTGGGAGGAGTAGTCCTTTGGATTAATGAAATGCAAAGCAAGTACTAATCACTCCTTAATTGTGGACTCGGCAGCCTTCACACAATTCTGTACTTCATTGTATCACCAAGTGTGGAAATGACTAAAGTGACCCCTGCATAAAAAAGCTAAAAGAGGTAAAAATAGCATATACATAGGCATTAAAAATAGTAAACAATAGTTAAACATCTGCAATAAGGCTATATGTAGGAAACAAAAGGAGTAGCAAAACTTTTTACTTTTACAGGTAAATGTGAAATAAGGCCAAAATGATCAAACATGGATTCTTAAATTTAGGGACCTAAATAAGGGGCCTGACTTTCCATATGAGCTGAGCAGCAAGTGCCTTTTCAGAGTTGTTGCGGGGCCTGAGGACCTGAAAATCAGGCCATTTGTATTCAAGTGCCTAACTTTAAGAATACGGTGATGACAGAGACCAACTGATAAAAGCCTGTGGAATAAAAGGAAACTAACATTGAACACCAAGATGTGGGCCTACCAGACATGCATTCAGAGTACACTGCTATGTGGAGGTGAGACCTGGACTACCTATGGCAGGCACAAGAGAGGGCTAAACACCTTACATCCCCGCTGTCTTTACCATGTTCTAAACATCAAGAAGAAAATCCAAGTTCCAGTGAGAAAGCAAAATTGTCAAATCTAATCACTATTTTCAAACACAGATGTCTCTGTTGACTTGGTCAACTACACTGGATTGATGATGGGAGCATTCCAAAGGATCTCCTGTATGAAAAACTTGTGGATGCGCCAAGGCTACTGGGCTAACCTATGCTCAGTTTCAAGAACATTTGGAAGAGGGACTCAAAAACTTTCAATATTGACACAGCAAGGTGGGAGGATGCAGCTAGCAACAGACTACAGTGGAGGACTGTGCTACATCAGAGGCTGAAGAGAGGTGGTTGAGAAAGAGGAGAGCAAAGAGGAAAGCCCGGCAGGCCTCCAGAGCTGGCATCCTCGGGCCCTGCACCGGAACTGTCTGTGGCACAGATTGTCACACTTGAGAATTGGACTTCTTAGCGTGACACAGTAACTGAACTGCTTTGGCACTTACACCATCTGTTTCAAGACTGACAGCTGCCATATGTTGATATGTAAGTTTAAAAATCCATGTTTGAAAATGTTGGCTTCACTTTTTAAACATCACATTTTCTTTGAGAGTCCATGGTAGGGACTTACAACAAGCTTAAAAGAAGACAAAGAAAAAGGTAAACAATATTAATCCACCCCTCCACCTCCTCAACCCCCACCTGCCAAAAAATTTACTCTCTCATATCTGTAAAATTTCTCTCTTCCACTCAATCTCTACAACTAAAAAACACTGTTTGTAATTTGGTCATCTTTCACTTTCACACTTGCATCCTCCTCTTTGCCCTCCCTACATCTCCTCCCACCCCTCAATCCACTCCACTCCATCCAAAATACTATCATAAAAAATCATTTCCCTCTCCTAATGAGCACTGGAGCTTTATTTTTTTTGTGTTAGCACAGACATAATTACTATTGAGTTCCAAAAATATCACTCTAGCAGGTGCCCTATTTGTGGGGAAATGTGTGCTAAAATGTAGGTAATTTTTTTATTCTCATTTTTAATGAAGAAGCAAAATATAGTAGATGAAGTCTTATTTGCATTAAAGTTTGCAAGCATCTGCATACAAAACAGGGAACAGCCTTTGTTTGATCACAGTAGCCCTTATGTTCAGTTTTTACTTTTTAAAATGTGTAATTCATCCTGGCCAAATTTTTTAAAACTGGATGTTTAGAGATAAGCTCTTAGGTCTAGATTTAGGCACCTATATATGTGGGCTGATTTTCAGAAGAAAGATCTGACTTATAACATCACATATTAAAATTAAAAAGGCATTATATAATAATTGGCTAGTTTCCATTTACACTGAGGCCCCTTTACACCACTCTGGCAGTATAAAAGGGCCTTAAAAGTGGGAGTACATTATATTTGCACCTGTTTTGCACTGTTCAGAGTGGTGTAATGTAGCCGCAGTGTAAATGAGAAACTGGACCAGTTACTTCATTGGAGTTGTACAGGTTTTTTTTACGTACACGGGGGTACGACTACACAGGGATAAAATCTCTGTGGCACGACCACAGCTGACCTGGGTCAGCTGACACAGGCTCGCAGGGCTCTGGCTGTGGGGCTAAAAATTGCTGTGTAGATGTTTGGGCTCAGGCTGGAGCCTGGGCTCTGGGACCCTCCAATCTGCAGAGCAATTTTTCAGCCCCGGAGCCTGAACCCCATGAGCCTGAGTCAGCTGACCCAGGCCAGCCCTGGGTTTTTGTCCCCATGTAGACATATCCTTAAAATCAGTGGCACTACTCATAGGCACAGGGCCTAATGTTGGAATCATCTTTTATTATCAAGTCCTAGGTTTGCCTGCCTATAATTTTGGATTGGAAAATTGGTTTGGCATAAATATTGCTGGATTCACTTCAGAAGCAAAGTAGAATGTTTCCCCAAATTTTGAAACAAATGGCTTTTGAGTTATAGATTGTCCCCTTTTGAAGCTCCTCCAAACTTCCCAAGTTAAATGTCCATGAAATCACATGTGATGACTATTGTCATAAATATAAGGGGAAGGGTAACAACCTTCCTGTATACAGTACTATAAAATCCCTCCTGACCAGAGGCACAAAATCCTTTTACCTGTAAATGGTTAAGAAGCTCAGGTAACCTAGCTGGCACCTGACCAAAAGGACCAATAAGGGGACAAGATACTTTCAAATCTGGGGGAAAGTAGGAACTCCAAGTGGTCCTTTCCCTGAGTTTTGTCTAGTCACTTGGTGGTGGCAGCGTTACCTAATCCAAGGTACAAGGGAGAATTTGTGCCTTGGGGAGTTTTTAACCTAAGCTAATAAGCTTAGGGGGTCTTTCATGTACCCTAGAGCTCAGAGTGGGGAGGGAACCCTGACAACTATATTGGAAGAAAATAAGTTGTACTTAAAAAAAGTTATGTACAATGTGGATAGTTCGGGGCCCAATCCTGTTCCCATTGATGCTGATAGGAGTTTTTTACAGTTAGCTACAGAAGCAGCAGAATATCGTGCTCTGTGTATGCGGCCAGAGCTGGGTTAAGAAGTCATGTGATAATATCAGAATCTCAGCATTCATTAAAAATATTTATAGTACTCAGGGCAGTGAAGAAAAACTAGATGTTCATTTTTCCTTATTTATTTTCAACTCATTTCACCCTGATCTTTCCAGCCTTTGTCTGGTATTAAAGTTACTATCATAGTTAAATTAAACAAGACTTTTTGGATTTTTATGAACACTTTGTGCAGACATGGTACTCAAATACTGTCTGGATGGGCTGACTTGCCCTTGCTGTACATTGTTCTATCAGGTTTTGCCTCGGGGAGGAGAGAGGGCTTTTTGTAAGTGACCAGGAACAGTAATTTCAATTGTCATTTTCTTCTTCTTTGGATGTCTTCAAATATCTCATACACTGAACAATGAATAAATAAAAATCAAAATTTGCCTAAGAACTAGATTGATTTTGTTTTTACAAAAGAAAAACTCGCAAAGCATAATCACTGTTCTCTGTATTTTCTAGGAAATATGTGTAGTAGAAGCTCTCAGTTGCAAGGTCTCTTGTGTTTTGACATTTTTAAAATTTTAATAAGATCTTTATGGGACATTACCTGCATCCTCCCACCCATGCACAAATTATACTGGAAATATAGTACCAGTGTTGCCTTTTGTATGCAGTGTCTTTCCTTTACTGTAATTCTTTTGTGTTTCTTATTTTAATTGTCAAATGCATAAATAATAGAGCTGCATGAGTGATTCTGAATGACTAATGGATCTGAGGAATTTTGCCTCTTTTTCTGTTTGTGAATTGGTAGGAAGTTTCTCTGATCTTCCAGCACTACTTAGTTGCCCGTGCCTTTTCCAAAACAATGGTCATTGGTTCAGCGAATTGATTTAGCTATTGGCTCCATTATTACTGTATTCTGGGATGCATTTCATTTAAACTAGCTAATTTATGTGTGCTCAAATATTCCAAGCATTCTTTTACTTTCTCAATAACTCATTTTACAAGATGTTCATTACTTCCTAATTATCCACACAGCTTTTATTTAGCTTTATGAAGACAGATTTAAAATAGGAGCTTGGTATTTCAGCCATTACTAAGACATTGTTAAATTAATCCCTCATCTCATTTATTGATATGCCTGCTTTCTTTTTAGTACTTTTTATTTTTTATATTTGTAAAATCCCTTAACCCCTTCAAATAGTATTAAAATTATCTCCTTTTTAACATAAAACACCACCCAAACACCTATTCTTCCCTTTCCGTCTGTCAACTACTGCTTTTTACCCAACTTCAGTGACATGTTAGGTATGAGACTCCTCCAATCAAGTTTGTTAAATCCATGGGATCAGTATCTCCATGTAATGACACTTCTAATTCTTCTTTGCGTTTGTATATAGCCAATGTAGTACATTAGTATCGCAAAAGTGGTAAAATATTAAACTAATAGCAATTGAAATATCTGAACTTGGAACTTCAAAAGGAGTTAACAGCCATTGCATATATACTTCAATATCAAGTCTAGCTAATTGGTTAGGATAATAGATGACTTTATATTTGACAGGCAGCTGTTGGATGTGTGAGCCTTTGTATTTCGGAGAGAGCATCATTACAGTCATGTAGAAATCCAGTTATGTTGCAGAGCTGCTGAGAAACCTGCCCAATTCCAGGACAAACCCACAAGGTATTGGTTCTTGTGTGGTTTTGATTTATACTTGACTCAAGCAGCTGGGGACAAAAGTCCTAAGCGGATAATAAGCAGTCTTAGCAAATAATTTAATGTATCTGGGGAGGAATTAAATCCCTGAGCCACAGAGCAGTTGAAACTCTCTCTCTCTCTCTCTCTCTCTGTGTACCTGAATCTTGGAATGCAAGGCTGTTGTTTGAGTCTTATGCTTAGTAAAATCGCAGTATAATGAATAATATTGCTTTATGGAAAACTGGGAAGGTAATTTTAAGGAGGACTTTCAGCTTAGCCTTAAAATGCTTTGTGGCTTATATCCAAGAAGAAAAGCACAATATGAACACTTTTCTGAAACTGATCCATTATTTTAGGAATAGCTGTGGCTGGGGAAAAAATACATGAAACATACTTGCACATACACACATTCTGTCATGTACATTCGCAATAAATGGCCAGGATTTTTTAAAGACATTTAAAAAATCTGTACAGGCCTCTGCTAGCCATCTCCTCCATTCTTCTGATGTGTATTGACTGCCGGGTTAGAGGTCCTTTAGCTTAGATGAAAAATTGGATTTATCTGTGCAAATAGTTACTGTCAGAGAACAAAACCCATTGAGCCTTGGCTGGTGTTGCATACACCTTAAAGGACTTTTTCTGTAAGGATGAGTTTGAACACATTTCAGATTATTAATTATCATTTTAAAATAGTGGCTACGGGAAAGGGCTGGAATTCAGAAGCATTGCTTGGAGTAGTAGTGGGATGAGGAAAGGGCGTTTATGGGAGAATCATAGAACTGGAAGGGACCTCGAGAGATCATCTAGTCCAGCCCCTGCACTTGTGGCAGGACTAAGTATTATCTAGACCATCCCTGACAGGTGTTTGTCCGACCTGCTCTTAAAAATCCCCAATGATGGAGACTCCACAACCTCCCTAGGCAATTTATTCCAGTGCTTAACCACCCTGACAGGAAGTTTTTCCTAATGTCTAAACTAAACCTCCCTTGCTGCAATTTAAATCCATTGCTTCTTGTCCTATCCTCAGAGGTTAAGAAAAACAATTTTTCTCCCTCCTCCTTGTAGCAACCTTTTACATACTTGAAAACTGTTATGTCCTCTCTCAGTCTTCTCTTTTCCAGACTAAACAAAATCAATTTTTTAAATCTTCCCTGATAGGTCATGTTTTCTAGACCTTTAATAATTTTTGTTGCTCTTCTCTGGACTCCCTCCAATTTGTCCGCATTCTTCCTAAAATGTGGTGCCCAGAACTGGACAAAATACTCCAGTTGAAACCTAATCAATGCAGAGTAGAGCGGAAGAATTACTTCTAGTGTCTTGCTTACAACACTCCTGCTGATACAGAAGAGTGGAAGGAGACAGTTGTGATGGATTAGTATATTTCTCTATCAATCTGCAAACTCCATTCTCTTTTGTGTACATAGTATTACCAGCCCCAAAGGTTCAAAAATCATGAACCAGACTATCCCCAAATCTCTCTCTCTCATGCGCACACACACACACACACACACACACAGACAATATCTGTTTGTATCTGTACATATATGTGTGTGTGTGCGTGAGAGAGAGAGTATGTATGTCTGTGTATATATATATATAAGTTGTGTATTTTTTGGCCTGGCTTTTGAACTCCTTTTGTCTACCCCTAATGTGTGTGGGACGATTAGTGGTGCCAGTACTCCCAAATTTATAGAGGAGCGAGCAAACAGGAGCAGCAAACAGGAGAGTTTCATGAGGGAGTTCTCCAGTGAAGGAGGGAGCACCTATATGCCCCTTGGGTGAGTTTGTTGTCTGTCAGTTTCTTTGTTGCTGTGTGCTTGCTTGCCCTGTGCCTGCTTAATGGAAGTCTATCGTGTGGTCTGTTTGGGGCGGGGGGCTCTGTTCTGGGACTAGCACCCTGCTTGGCAAGACTGAGAGCTTCCTAATGAGGCTCTAGTTTGCCAGCCTTTGATCCCTAATCCCTTTGGGATCCCTTGACAAGGGGGTGGGGCTAACTCAGGGAGAACAGGGGTATAAAAAGCCAGCTCGTAAACAACCAGAGAAGCTAGCAAATGGGATTTTTGCAAGGGAGTTTAGAGAGGGGGCATGAGAGCCAGATAATCCTAATAAACATTCTCTAAACTTTAGCCAATATCCCCCATCCCCAAGGGGAAAAAAACCCATACAGACCAAACAAACAAAAACTCCTGCAAGAATAAAAATAATGCAGGCAGAAATCCAGTAGCAGAGTGGGGGCTATCCAGTTTATTGTGCTGAATGCAGCATGTATGATTACCTGCCTTGTGGGCAAGTGGCAGATGTGTGCATTGGGTGCAAGCAATTCATGGCCCTCAGAGACTGAATATGGGCTCTTAAGACCAGTGTGGTTAAATTGGAGGAGCTAAGGGAGACAGAAGTACATAGATGACACTTTCCAGGACACATCAGAGTGGCCCACACCCAGTCTGATAGTCTCGTGCTGTTTAGGAGGATGAAAGTCTCAGGGAAGGAGACCATCAAGCTGGAGTGGAGGGAAATGATCCCATAGTTGGGACCCTCCTTCCAGATGATATCATGGTGACCTCTCACACTGAGGGAACCCAGTTATTAGGAAGAGACAGGTAACAGTAATGGGGGATTCAGTTATTAGAAATATAGATAGTTTGTTTTGTGATGACCGGGAGTATGGCATGGTGTATTGCCTGCCAGGTCCAAAGGTTGTGGACCTCCTGAGACATCTAGAGAGGCTTATGTGCAGTGCTGGAGAGGAACCGGTGGTTGTGGTACATGAAGGTGAAATTCAGTTTCAATAAATGTAGTGTAATGCACAGCGGAAAACATAATCCTGACTATGCATACAAAATGTTGGGCTCTAAATTAGCTGCTACCACTCAAGAAAGAGATCTTGAAGTCATTGTGGCTAGTTCTCTGAAAATATCCACTCAGTGTGCAGCAGCAGTCAAAAAAGCGAACAATGTTAGAAACTATTAGGAAAGAGAGAGATAATAAGAGAGAAAATATTTTAATGCCACTCTGTAAATCCATAGTATACCCAGACCTTGAATACTGTGTGCAGTTCTGGTTGCACCATCTCAAAAATGATACGTTGGAATTGGAAAAAGTACAGAGAAGGGCAACAAAAATCATTAGGGGTATGGAACAACTTCCGTATGAGGAGAAATTTAAAAGGCTGGAACTGTTCAGCTTGGAAAAGAGATGACTGGGGGTGGGAGGGAATATGATAGAGATCTATAAAATCATGAATGGTGTGGAGAAAGTGAATAAGGAAGTGTTATTTATCCCTTTACATAACACACTAACCAGGGGTCACCCAATTAAATGAATGGGCAATGGGTTTAAAACAAACAAAGAGAAGTACTTCTTCACACAATGCACAACCAACTTGTGGAACTCGTCATCAGGGGATGTTGTGAAGGCTAAAAGTATAACTGGGATCAAAAAAGTATTAGCTAAGTTTATTGAGGATAGGTCCATCAATAGCTATTATCCAGGATGGTGAGGGATGCAACCCCATGCTCTGGGTGTCCTTAAATCTCTGACTGCCAATAGCTGTGACTGATCAACAGGGGATGGATCACTCGGTAAATTGCTCTGCTCTGTTCACTCCCTCTGAAGCATCTGGCACCAGGCACTATTGAAATACAAGATATTGGGCTAAATAAATCATTGGTCTGACCTATATGGCTATTTTTATATTCTTATGAGTAAGGAGCTCTCACCCCGAATCTGCCTGTTCCTAAACACCCAAATCAGTTTTGTTCCCCAGCCCTCATATGAGTTCTACCTGTTCTCCAGCTTCCCCATCAATTCTGCTCCCACATCTATTCTGCCCTCCAGCTTCATCTCAATTCCTTTTGCAGCTAGAGGGGGTTCTTCATGCCTTTCTCAGGCCTGAAAGGGCTGCAACAGGAGGGGAGGAGGGTTGCCATGAGCTACTGTGCTCTTTCTGCTCCTCTCCTGTAAGAATGGTGTCAGCTCCAGAGGGGAGAGTGGAAAGAGGTCTGCTTGCTTCCTGCAGCATCTCTGTTTGGCTGTTCTTTCCTAGGAGGTGGGCAAATGGGGAAGGCAGCCAATCAGAGCGGGATTTCCCCCAGGCACGGATGAAATTCATGACAGAGCTGGAGTTTCTCCTGTCATGGTGAGGGTGGCTACAGCCCTTGCAGGAATCTAGTGATTCATGGGGAAAAATCATGCAAGTTGGCAGCATTTGAATGCCATTTTGATTGTAATCTGTACTGGACCCTTCACTTTTGCGCCGTAGCCTCCATCTTGAGCTGAGACATCCAGGAGGTGTTGGAAGAAACCCTTACACAGAGCAGACAGGCTAACAGTGGGAAAGCCATCAACCTTGTGATCCTCCATTCAAATGCGTTCACCTAGAATAGGCTGGCTGCAGCCAATGGCACCAATATTGCTTGAGGGGGAGGGGTTACTGGATGCTACATGGCTTCAACACAGCCTCTCAGAGTCTGGGGGAGAAAGCCTGGAGATATTTAAGCAGGATACTGTATTTGCCGTTGTAAATAGTTACATTTTAAATTACTAAATTATATTTGTATGTGTAATTGGATCAGATTAAGCCTTGCACACACACACACAAACACATGCATGGATGTGATGAAGAATTTTGAAGTAGAAGAAGAGATACGATAATGTGCCTATCCATTCTATACTTTTATTCCTGTCCTACGAGCAAGGAATGTTAATCAACGGTACAAGATAAAAAGGCTGAAGAGGATTTATTTATTTTTCTTGGCTGAATATTAGTGGTGTCAACACAGCACTTGAAAACACTCAAAACAAACTCATAATAGCATTACTGATATTCCCTTTGGAGAGATAACATTAATAGATACATACTTAGTGGTTGGAACACGTTAGACTATGGCCATTGGAAGGTACTTAACAGTATCTCATTGCTAAATTACTTACTAGACGGTACTTTGATATTGAGACACTAGTAGTTTCATTTCCTGTGAATACATTGGCTTGATCAATTGAAACCTGATGTATTTATGATGGTGGTTGCCTGAAACATCAACTGTAAAGTGCAGTACGGTGAACAGATGCCAATAACTGTAGCAAATGGTTACTTTGTCTAAAGGTGTCTTCTCAAATTAATACTCTTCAAGAAATGAAACCAGCTTCTTTGTTTTGGGTGCGCACTTATGTAGAAAGGTGGATTCTCTTTGTAACCTGAACATCAGGCAGAAGCGAACAATTGCCTCTTAGAAACTCCCTTAGGCAGCCTGTCTCTCATCTTTCCCCATTGTCTCTGTCTAAAAGGAAAGCTGATGGTATTGCACCTCTCTACAAAGAAGTGGAGATAATGACCATGATTCAGAGGTCATGCTATTTTGGCATTACTTACAGGTGGTTAGGATCTATTGATGTGCGGTGGAGAAACAATTCACAATAGATCACCAGTTGGAAGGCTTTTTTTCCTAAAATGTAGAAGAGGTTCAGATTAATTGAGTTAAATAGAATAAACTCCTTTCATATCAGTTGTCATTTGCTACTTTTGAAATTTTAAAAGTGCAAACATCTGAGCTTAGTGAGTCTACATCAAATCATGTTATGTTTCATGTGTGTTAGATGTATGTGTAACAAATTATAAAAACAGCACACTGCATCTCCTATTTAAAATACATTAAGTTGGAAATCTCTCCCTGGAACATGGTATGTTACTCAATAAAGTGGAAGAAAAGGACGGGGGGGGGGAGGGGGCTGAAGGGAAGCGAGGGTGCATAGAGTATGTCCAAAGCCAGGACAGGGTATAACACAGAAAAAGTTTAAGAACTAGTGTAACAATGCGGTTCTGGCGGGACCCAACTGAGAGTGCCAATTCAGGACCAATTGCTTAAAACAGGGCAGTTACAGCCCAAGGCTGGGGTTTTTCCACCTCTAAGGCAAACCAAACCAGCCAGACTAAGAGGACTTTGGTCTCACCCCACTGGCTAACCACAAGTCACACAAGCAATTCCCTTAGACACTCCAGTTTCCCAGTATTACCACCAATGCCACTTGTTATGGGGACAAATGGTTATGAAAACCAATACCCCAGTAAAAGAAAAAAGTTTCTCTCAATCCCAAAGGACCAAGCCCCAGACCCAGGTCAATATACAAATCAGATCTTATCACAAATCATGCTGTTGCCAATCCTTTAGAATCTAAAATCTAAAGGTTTATTCATAAAAGGAAAAAGATATAGGTGAGAGCTAGAATTGGTTAAATGGAATCAATTACATACAGTAATGGCAAAGTTCTTGGTTCAGGCTTGTAGGAGTGATGAAATAAACTGCAGGTTTAAAATCAAGTCTCTGGAGTACATCCCCAGCTGGGATGGGTCATTCAGTCCTTTGTGTAGAGCTTCCATTCATAGCAAAGTCCCTCCAGAGGTAAGAAGCAGGATTGAAGACAAGATGGAGGAGAGGCCTCAGCCTTTTATAGGCTTTTCCAGGTGTAAGAACATCTCTTTGTCCTTACTGTGGAAAATTACAGCAAAACAGAGTCTGGAGTCACATGGGCCAATCTTTGCATACTTTGCTGAATTGCAAGGCGTATTTGCCTTTTCTCAATGGGTCAGTTGTATAGCTGATGGTCCTTAATGGGTCATCAAACAGGTTAGGCAGAGCTAACACCAACTTGTCTGGGATGTCTCCCAGAAGCATAGCATAAGTTTGAAATACAGACAGTATAGAGCCAATATTTATAACTTCAACTACAAAATTGATACACACATACAGACAGCATAATCATAACCAGCAAACCATAACCTTGTCTTAGACACTCATTTGACCCCCCCTTTATACAAGATTTGGTGCCACTACAGGACTTTGGTTGCAACCATGTTCTATATGGTCCCAGCTCAAATCAATAACGTGACAACTAGCTTATCTGATTACATACATTGTTACTTGAAATGTTTAAGAATCTTGGGGAAAACGTATTTAAATTACATCACCCCCAGACAGCAATACTGTATTTTATGCAGATTTCAATGGCAGAGTGCAAATGTTTATGATAGATGTTTCTTGAATGTGGTCACTCACTGGAAGGTATTTAAATGAAATTACCTGAATAATCTAAATTAGCTTCCATGTGGAATTCAGTATCTGGAATGTATGATCTTAAAATGGAATCTTTTACTACTTCTATGTACCAGCTGTCACTATTGAAGAGACGCTGTCCTTACATTTGAGAAGTATATCTGCCATTTTCTACTGTTTCCCACCACATGTTCTTGAGTCCAGATATTAAGTTAAAGGATGTGTCCTTGTTTTCTTCTTCAAATGACTATATATTTGTACCTTTCCACTTCTGATAGGAATGTATTAGGTTGCAGTCTTATGTATTAAGGTAACATGCTGTTCCTTTCTCTGTAATGGGCAGATTTTTTTATACAGCATATTTTGTTGGAGTTTTCCCAAAATACAAGTTTGGAACTAAAACTCAGATGAAATTAAATCCAGATGCTGCAAAGAAATCTAACCAGGGGGATCCTTATGCCAACACAGAGTCCCAATGAAGTCAATAGAACATTGTATGGCAATAAGGATTCACCCCTATGGATCATGTTGCAGGATCAGGGCCAAAATATGATGAAAATGAAAAATATACTGATAATAGTTTGTCACTTCAAGTAATACTTGTACTTCAAATATAGTGGCCTACAAACTAACTACATTAAAAGATGTTTTAGATGGCTTGTTTTAGATACAGCTGAGGGATTTCTTAAAGTATGGATATGTAACAGCTTTCTCCATGTCTATATGGGGGGGATGTGGTATACCCCAGAGATGTTAGCATTACTAACACTCTGTATTGGAAAATAAAGCAAACGACATTATGTAATTCAATCTAATGGCTCTGTTTCATGTACATGGCTCATTTCTGAACAGATAAAATAGAACTGGTTTATGTAGGCCAAACTCAAATCCTGGAACATGGATCTATCCTGTCTTGAATTCTGACATCAATTACTTGATGAGTTAGTACATAATTGGTCCTATGGGATTTGAACCATAGTAAAGCATCGAGAATGGGAAGAGAAGGAATAAGAGTGCTAGGGACTGTCAACTTAAATTTAAAAAAAAAAAAAATAAGGTGACCAAATCAAGATTCTGACAGAGAAACCCTTAAAGAACATCTATACATTTTTTTAAAATATTCCTTTAGAAAAGTTTTTCTCTTTCCCCCCCCCCCCCATTTATTCCCCCCCCCCCTTTTATAATAGAAGATACAAAGAATTCCAGTGTAAATGCAATTGTCAAGGTCATGGCCTCCCTTTAAATCTATGGCCCATTTACAAGAGTTCAACAGTTTTGTCACTGAGATTTATATATGTATTTATAGTTGAAACACTTTGTCACCTGATCTCAGGAAAAAAATTTGAAACAAATCTCTTAGAAGCTGGAAATCATGACCACATTTTAATTTTAAAAATATATATGATCTACTAGTTTACCATCCTTACAGATACATCTTTTGGTACCATAAAGCTTAGAATGGGAATTTGGGAATTTTTTTTTTTTTCATAAGACCAATGGATATAATAACTCTGATAATAACCATAAAAGCTTTCAGGCTTTGATTCTGCAAGCTACTTCACATAGGCAGGCCTGAATTTGATGGAGCTTCATGCAGGAATGAGGTTTCCCTCTCCCCCTCTCACAGTGTAGTTTTTAGAATCAGAAGCACAATGTAAGTCAGAGATATTAACACATTGATTTGTTTGTTTTCACATAAAGTCTATTAATCACAAAATATTAATGACAGCAGCCACACACTATGGTGATTGTCTCTGTAGAAGACATATTTTGTAAAAGCAGTTCTCCATGCAATTCCCCTGAATCATTCTTGCTCCATTAGAATTGTCTCAACACTATCGTATATCTGGCTTTCCACCGCCTCCATCTTCAAGAAAGAGAAATAGAATAAATTTCTGATTCTAGGAGTGATGAGATGTTAGAATTAAAACCTCTTTTCTGCTCCCTTAGACTGATCATTATAGGTTAATTTTTTGTATTGATTAACATTGTGTATGTTCTTTGGGACTTTACTTGTCATTTGATATCTGTAATACAGAACTAAATAATTTAAGTTTAAAAAGAAAAGTTGTTAGATATAAGATTTCCTCCCAGCCTTTGAAATGCCCTTTGGTAATGCATTAGGCTCTCAACCTGAAAATACACACATGCTTAATTTTATGCCTGTGAGTGGTCCTATTGAGTTCATTGAGTGTATTAACATATGTAAAGTTGAGCACACACATATGTATTTGCAGGTTCAGGGCCTCAGAGTATATAATACTTGCAAATTGTTGACAACAGGCATGACTAAAGGACCTTGGGATTTTGAAGAATCTGGCTCAGTATATACAGAAAAATTCAGGTACTATCGGACCAACTTGTATTCTGGTCATTATCTGTTTTTTCATCCTTTGAAATTATGTAGCAAAGTTTGTTTAATGTTGTGATATGGACTGTCCCCCAACGTTTATAGATTTTTAACCTTGATATTTAGGTTTGTTTAGTTTTTAATATAATGGTCCACAGGTGCATTTCTTAAAACCTAAATGTTGATCTCAGCATTAAGTCAGAGTAACTTTCCAAATGAAAGGATTGCATGACAGTTGGATATGCCTGTTGATACCAGGGAGTATTAGATTGCTATTAAAGTTTTGCTCTGTGAGTTTTGTGGAGTGCCTATTGCTTTTCAGTATCTGTTAGAGATGAAAGCAAATGCAGTATGGAATGTTATTGACTATGGTGAAGGTATGAAGATAGCAAACGGTGCTGGAGCCTTTTCCCCTATTTTCTCTTCTTATTTTCATACTTTCAATATTTGGGTGGCTCGGGTATGACTTGATGCAACCTTAACTGTCCAACCAAATTAATTTTTTGTATGTACTAATTGTAGAGACACAAATAGTGACTCCTTTAAAGTTGCCCTACCCTTTCCACTGCAAGAACTTGTTTATACCTTAGCCAAACTTTAACCATTTGGGCTGAGATTTTTCATGGCAGATGTCTTCCTCAAAATGACTATTTTAGCAAATTTCAGCAAAAAATTGTTCAGCTGTTTCTAAGAATGAAGTTAGAAAAAAATGTTGTTTTGCCCACTTAAAAAAATTCTTACAAGCATTGTGTTAACCTCTAGCACAGGGGTCGGCAACCTCTGGCACGCGTCTCGCCAGGGTAAGCACCCTGGCGGGCTGGGCCAGTTTGTTTACCTGCTGCGTCCGCAGGTTTGGCCGATCGCGGCTCCCACTGGCCATAGTTCGCTGTCCCAGGTCAATGGGGGCGGCGGGAAGTGGCGGCCAGCACATCCCTCGGCCCGCGCCGCTTCCCGCAGCCCACATTGGCCTGGAGCAGCGAACCGCGGCCAGTGGGAGCCACGATCGGCCAAATCTGCGGATGCGGCAGGTAAACAAACTGGCCCGGCCCGCCAGGGTGCTTACCCTGGCGAGCCGCGTGCCAGAGGTTGCTGACCCCTGCTCTAGCATCTCCATCCTTTGGAGCTTGAAATTTAGGGGATGGGTGGACAATGCCTTGGGTGTCACTCTTTTGTCAACTGCATGAAAATATGCCTAGTTTTGGCTAAATTATGAGCCTCTGAAAATCACAGTTCGAACATGCTCAGTAGAGACTTGTGAGAGTTTGGCACAGGTGTTGAATTGATTTAATCATGATTGAAATCAACAAACAGAAAACCTTGATTTAAATCCTGTTTTGCATTTGTACTTTAGTTATTTTCCTAAGAAAGGCTGAGTCTCATTGGTTGGTAACCATTAAAACAGGTTGATTTGTAACTAAATATAGCCTTCATACTTAACTTAGTGCTGCTTTTTGTGCTCACCAGGAGTGTACAATATAATACACATATTTTAGCTTACACTTATTCAGATTTGTAATTTTTTTACATTTTTATTTATGTTAAGAAATGCATCATTCACCATTTTCTGTTTACTAGATGATGAATTTTTTTCCCCTTGGGGTTTGTGTCAAGCTCTGTTTGAATGGAAATTCAAAATCAATTAAAAATGCACAAAAACTGTATTTTTGGAAGTAAATAAATCTACCTTAAATATGCTGGATACATAAGAAAAGTTTTTATCAAAACATGTTTTCCATTTAAAACTAACTAGTTTATTAAACAAAGGCACTAGTATCTGCAGTTAGTGAACTAAACCAATTGCTTCTGGTTACCATGTCCTTCCAGAGTTTAGAATTAGTAGGTCTCATCCTCTAACACCTAGTTTTTATTCATAGATTGGGAGAGGAAGACAAGTTTTCCTCCTCTTTCAACTCCCAGTTGGTTTCTTAACTTGGAATGAATTAATCATTGAACTGAACTAGTTAAATAAATTGAAATAAAGAAAAATATTCTCTCTGCATCAGCAGAAGAGACTACTGTGTCAAAAGCTGGTTTAGCACTTCGGCAAACTTTAGTTCCAGGTGTTTAGCCAGTGACTTCTGCCAGTTTAGTGGTTTGTTTTTCTTTCAGACTTGTCAGCAAACATGTAATGCTTATTTTTATATTAAATTTAAATGATTTTAACAGATTATAGTAATCTTAGGCTTTAACATATGTTGTCAATCTCAAATTTAATTTTAAATGGGTTTATTTTTTAAAAATAAACCTGTATTTAATTTAAATTTTAAAAATCTGAATGTATTTATTTATGACATCACTGCTTTCTTAACACTGGAGCGCTTGACTTTGTAACCATAGTAATGTTCGTTTAACATAGTTTGTATGTACTATCTTAATATTATTAGAATTCAGTGTTTAAGATTCACTGTAATCTTAACTACTCCCTGTATATACATCATCTGTACAAACATGAATGTGACTTTAACATTCTGTTTCTAAGACTTAAGTGTAAAGAACTTGTATGTCTCTTCAGGGTCCTGAAAACAACCTTGGAATTGTTGCAATTTCTCTAAGTTCAGCTGAAGCCAAATTTGGCATATATCCTTCTTCTAATGTAGGAGCTTGGAGATATATCAGCACAAGGGAGTTGGCTGGAGAAAGTGAATGAATTTAGGTCAGGATACAGACGTACATTTTATATTTCTTTTTTAATTTTACCATATGTAGATATTAGGGAACTTTTGAAAGTGTCACCAGTGTTAGTGGTGAATGAAGTTGTTTCACTAAGTTATTAACATAGAATTAGAAAAAATCTGCATAAATTCATATTTTTTGTACATTTTCATATTCTGATGTGAAAAAAATCTGCTTTAATCTATTTTTGTTTTTGTTTATTAGCCTTTGACTTTCACTCTTAAACAACATTTTTAAAAATGGAAGCAATTGCCCTCACTCTCAGGCTATTCAAGTACTAAACCACAAATGTTTACTTTTAAAAAGCAATGTATCATAAAACAGATGTTGTCGAAAGCAGGCTCAGCAAAATGCAGCCCAGCTCAGTGACAACCGATGGACTGCAGCTATATCTGAGTGGTATCCGCGAGAACTGAAATGGCCACGCGGTTGGCCTCCAAAGAGGTGGGATGATTTCTTAACAAGGAGATATGGACAAACATGGCGAAGGATGGCCAGAGCGAGAGAAGATTGGAAGACATGTTGTGATCGGCTCAGTCTTAACTGATGAAGAACCGACAGTCTATGCAGTCTACGCAGCATAAAAGACTCAAGTTGTAAGACATGACAGTGTAGCTTCCCCAACCCAATGTCCTGGTCCTGCAAACGTTCATATACTTAATCAGACAGGTATCCCTATTGAAGTCAAGAGAAATACATGTGTAAGTAAAACTAAGCACATACTATGTGTTTGCAGGATGGGGCCCAAGAGAGTAGCCTACTTTTGGATCTACTGATTTGATCAGCTAAATAGAGAAAGATAACTTAGATCATAGAATAAAATGTTAGTGTATTAGAGAAATCCAAAAGAAAATCTGCTTTAATTACAGATCTTTTAAAGAAAGACTAATGTCTTGCTTAGCTCTATTTAAGTATCCACATGATGGAAGTAAAATAATAATAAAATCAGTTTTCCTCTCTCTACACACACACACACACACACACACACACACACACACACACACACACACACACACACACCCTTCCTATCTATTTTTATAGCTAATGAGAAAGCTGAAGCCTCCTATCCCAGCAACAGCATTTGTCAACTTAAGAGTGAGTAGAGAGAAGTTTCAGGTTGATCCAAAACAGTAGCCACTATTTATAGCCTCAGCTATGCATATGAGATTGTGTAGATTTCTAAGTTACTTCGGTATATTTTAATACTTACATTTTAAATGTAAATAACATTTAAGTAATATCATTGCATTAGTTTTAATTCTGAAATGTAGTGATAAAATTACTGGGAAGTTACATCACATATAAAGAGCATCATGATGGGTAACACTGATAAGATTTTTAAAAAAATCATTAGAGAAGAGAGAGAGAATTCAAGAAAACCGATATCAAACCATATATAAAATAGTTTATAAAGGCTGCCTAGACCTCTACCTGACACTCTGCCTAGAATGTAGCTTGCTTCTTTTTTAAATGGATGAAAGGCAAAGCAAGTGTGTTGCAGACAAAGCTGAGGTTAACAGTGAGAAAACTGGCTGCATATAGGCTGTTGATTGCAGTGTGCATTTCATTTAGCAGTTGCTGTAGTCTTTCTTTTTCATCCATTTTGATCTATGGCTATTGTCAGATAGTCTGATATCTTGGTCAATAATGCAACTCATTCAAAATCGTTAAAAAAAAGCCATATTTTGAACACAGAATCAAGGACATTAGAAGTAGGACTCTGAACTATTACACATCAGCTTACTTGTTGTGAATAAGTTATATGACAAGTTTAGTTTTTGTTTCTGCATGAAAACAGACTTTGCCTAAACAGTGTTTGAACGCATTTCAATCTATGGGTTGTTCATGAACAGCACCCTTTCACTATTCACCATTCATAGTGTGAAATTGCTAACCAAAGTCACATGGTGTTGTTTCTGCTCCCTAATTGGACAACTGAAACTTTTAAAGCAGAACAACAACAAGTAGTGAATACTCCTCTTCATGCACACGAAACCCTTGTCTACATTTGAAAAAGGGCGTTAGTATGAAGACCAGCCTTTCCTCAAGCATTTGTATGAACAAAATTGTTACTGCATGTGCTGGGATGGGAGGTGGGGGCTGCAGATGAAATACTGCATTTGGATGCATATAATGTGCTGGTAACCATTTTGAAACCAAGTAAATGTCTTGTCTGAGGTGGTTGAGTATATTTTTACATGGCAATCTGTTGGCCATTGTTAAATTTTGATCTCTTTGAATTGTGGTCTTGTTTCCATGGAAGATTAATTTAAATTATATGAGTAAATACCACTATATGAAAATAGTGTTTGAATATCTGTAATATGTGCACAAACAGTACAAAAAGTCAATACATAAATTAGATGGAATAAATTCAGTATCTTAGATTGTATCATCTATATAGCATATATTTGATTAGTGACTATTAGGATTTTGTTAAATTTCCTTTAAGAAGCATACTCTTTTGATCTATACAATGAAGCACCTTAGTATAAAAAGTAAAATATTTTTGTTGGGCTTCCAATTACCAGGCTACATCATGAAAAGTAGTGTACTTTCTACAGGTCTGAAATAAAATACTTGGGTGCATGATCTAATTGTACAGTACTTGAGTACAAATAAAGGCCCCAATCCTGTAGTTGAGTCTGTGCTCGTGGATTCAGTTGCAGGAACTGGACCACAGTGTTTTCTTTTCTGGAATTCTTGATTTCTATATCAGAAACAAATCTGTAGCTTTGAAACCTAACGGGCTCAGACCCCATAGACTGGTTGTTTTCCATCAATGACTACTGTAGAATTTCCTGAAAAAAAACAATGGCAATAGCTCATCTTGTGCATGTTGACCAATGATGCATAGATCTAACCTTTGATACAAAGTTTAAGGAATTCTAAAAAATGCTGTGATTGAATAGTCTTTATCAATAACAGGAGAAGCAGCATCAAGAAGGTAGTAGAACCTCTGTAGGAAGAAAACAGGCATAGTGCTATTTGAAATTTTAAAAAATGTCCAGTGTACTCCTAATGATTTATATTCTGGGGAATGCATAGGCTCCCTGCCACAACTAGCTATAAACTCTTCCCATAAGTGACAATTTTTTAAAGTGACAATTCTTATCTCAAGGATAAGCAAAGCAGTCCGGTTAAATCAGTCACCAACCATCTGGGTGTTTGCCTGAAGAAATCTAGTCATAACTGATTTCTGAGTAGCTTCATTGTCACTTAAACATACAGTGCTGGCATTTTACTGCAGCAGTAAATACAGTCAGAGAGCTTCATGCTTTGAAAAGATTTAATAACCAATCTACCAAATTTAGAATGGGATGAAAATACTACTATCATAAGGGGGAGATTTTAGAAGGAATAAAGTCAGTGAGAATTGGGCGCTCTGAAAGCCTCCTTTGGCCCTTTGAAAATCTCCCTCTAAATAACTAAATTTAAAGGGGAAAAAAAAGTAATAAGAAAGTCAGTAGGCCTACAGCAGCAGTCTGATTTCACTGAGGAGGAGCAATTATGCTGATTTCTATCACTGGTTCATGCTGGCACCGATAGATTGGTGGCCCTTTTGTATTTTCCATTATCCTGTAATTACATGAACTTGAAAACTGAAAACTCATTTAAATTTTTTTTGGCACACAGTAGGCTTGACATTATCTTTTAGTGGGCATTAAGACCGCTCCGTGCAGGGTCGGCATTAGGGGGTTGGAAGCAGGGCTATTGCCTGGGGCCCCATGCCACACGGGGCCCCGCGTGGTGTGGCTCAGGCTTTGGCTTCAGAAACGTTACAGAAATCCAATGTATGAACAGGTAAGGGAGGCGGGGTGGGGACCCACTCCTTAGTTTCTGCCCTGGGCCTCCGTGAGTCTAACACCAACCCTGCCTCCCTGATAGGTTTGGAAATCTAACATATGCTGTTTCCATATGTGATTTTAAGCACAAATCTAACTTTAGTTTATTCGGATGGGTGTATTTTGGATAATTATGGCTGAACAGGGAAAAATGTCAAAGCCCTTGTTGATATTAATAGTGCTTAAGAACAAAAGAATGGCCATACAGGGTCAGACCAAAGGTCCATCTAGCCCCATATCCTGTCTTCCACAGTGACCAATGCCAGGTGCTTGAGAGGGAATGAACAGAACAGGTCATCATCAAGTGATCCATCCCCTGTCGCCCATTCCCAGCTTCTGATAAACGGAGGCTAGGAACCCCGTCCCTGCCCATCCTGGCTAATAGCCATTGATGGACCTATCCTCCATGAATGTATCTAGTTCTTTTTTGAACCCTGTTATGGTCTTGGCCTTCACAGCAGCCTCTGGCAAAGAGTTCCACAGGTTGAATGTGTGTTGTGTAAAGAAATACTTCCTTTTGTTGTTTTAAACCTGCTGCCTATTAATTTCATTTGGTGACCCCTAGTTCTGGTGTTATGAGAAGGACTAAATAACACTTGCTTATTTACTTTCTCCACACCAGTCATGATTTTATAGACGTCTATCATATCCCCCCTTAGTCGTCTCTTTTTGAAGCTGCAAAGTCCCAGTCTTATTAATCTCTCCTCATATGGAAGCTCTTCCATAGCCCTAAATCATTTTTGTTGCCCTTTTCTGTACCTTTACAATTCAAATATATCTTTTTTGAGATGGGGCGACCACATCTGCATGCAATATTCAGGATGTGGGGTGTACCATGGATTTATATAGAGGCAATGTGATATTTTCTGTCTTATTAGCTATCCCTTTCTTAATGATGCCCAACATTCTGTTAGCTTTTTTGACTGCCGCTGCACATTGAGTGGATGTTTTCAGAGAACTATAGACAATGACTACAAGGTCTCTTTCTTGAGTGGTAACAGCTAGTTTACCCCCATCATTTTATATGTATAGTTGGGATTATGTTTTCCAATGTTCATTGCTTTGCATTTATTAACATGACTTTCATCTGCCATTTTGTGGCTCAGTCACCCATTTTTGAAAGATCCCTTTGTAACTCTTTGCAGTCAACTTTGGACTTAACTATCTTGAATAGTTTTGTATCTTCTGCAGATGTTGCCACCTCACTGTTTACCCCTTTTTCCAGATCATTTATGAATATGTTGGACAATACTGGTCCCAATACAGACCCCTGGGGGACCCCACTATTTACCTCTCTCCATTCTGAAAACCGACCATTTATTCCTACCCTTTGTTTTCTATCTTTTAACTAGTTATTGATCCATGCGATGACTTTCCCTCTTATCCCATGACTCCTTACTTTGCTTAAGAGCCTTCAGTGAGGGACCTTGTCAAAGGCTTTCTGAAAATCTAAGTACATTATATCCACTGGATCACCCTTACTCACATGCTTGTTGACCCCCTGAAAGAATTCTAGTAGATTGGTGATGCATGATTTCCCTTTATAAAATCCATCTTCCCCAACAAATCATATTCATCTGTGTGCAACTTTAACAAAAGACTGGTTTGGCATTATAAATAGGACTGAGCCACAAAATTCAATTCTGGCTTTAATTCCACCAGTTGACCACGTCCCAAAACCGACAGTGTGTGGATTCTGGTTTGGATGTATCTATAACTGACATTGATTTTTTTTGGACCAAAAGGAGCAATTTTATCTTTTCCATCTGCCCATCTCAGTTTTCTCCCCATCTAATTATGTCATGTGACATTGCATGTTGATCCAGGCAAACACAATCCCAAGTCTCACCGTCCAGCAGGAACAGACCTGGAGGAAACTGCAGATGTCATTCTGAGTGGGTTAAGTTCTGCCATGCAATCAAATTACATTCAGTGAGGCTACACAAAGAATTTAGCCCAGAATGACCAAGCAGCAGGCAACAAGATTCAAGCAGAGAAGAGAGAGGAAACCTCATGCTGACTGCATGAAACAGAAAACTGGTGGTAAAATGAGCACTGGAATGCAGATGAAAAAACTGACTTACTGCCAAAAACCAGACAGGTGGTAAGTCTAAGATCCATCCTCCTTTTGTGTGTGTTGGTTAAAAAGCACTGCTCCATCCATGACAGCACCAATCAAAAGGATTCTTCTATCTGTCATTTCCATTTTTGTTTACTTCTACACTGAAACTAAATTAAAAGGACTTGTGCTGGAATACAGACTAAACAGGAGGAAAAGTTCAAAGGCAAGCTGTGTGACTTATTTTCTTTCAAAGATGGTTATGGTCACTCATAATTAAGTAGATTTTGGTTTTGGCCCATCCATGAGGTCTATTTTCTCATCTGAATATTAGATAAGTCTAAAATCTTCTTAACAAGTAATCTCTTTGAAGTAAACTGAAAAATGTCCATAAGTATAGTGAAAACTTAGTCCATGAAATAAAACTGCATGGAAAAAAAGCAATAGTATTTTAACTTTGAACAGGTAGAGGTAGAGCAATTATATTAATAAAATTTGCTTGTTCCACACAAGACTGAATTGCCAAACTACGTCTCTAACACAAAGTAAAGTCTCTTCCATCCCAGTCTCACACTGGGCAGCACCCCTCCTTCCTGAGGTCTGTCCATCTTCAATTTTCTGAACTGATAACAGCTTTTTCAGATCTTCCCAGGCTCTACTCAGTTTCTCTCCTTTCCTGGAACCCCCAGTTGTCCGTCCTGGAGCTGGAATCAGTTTAGTTCAGTTTTTCTCTCTCTCTTCTGGAATCAGGAGTCCTCATCCCTTCCTTCCAAAGGTGGGTTCAGTTCAAACTGTCCTTTTGTCACCTACAAGAGCTGGTCTTTCTCCCAAGAGCACTCCCCTGCAGCTGCTTCCACAACCCAGCTACCTCTCTCCAGGATTCTGGCAGCCCCCAGCTTGCTCTCCCTAAAGGGAATGTTCACAACTCCCACATGAGCCTCTCCCCCAGGCCTCTGCCTTACTAGAGGCCTGATTGGGTCACCTGACCCCCCCATCATATGATCTTCATTCGCACCAGTGAGTTAAGCTTGTCAGAGTTAAGCTTGTCATCTCCCCTAAGGGGCCAGCCACCCTGCAACAAGAACAAACTTGTATAGTTTTTATTTTAAATGACATTAATCTTAGCAAAAGCCAATGGACTAAAAGCAGATCAATGTGCCAGAAATGTGTTTTTTAAATGAAAAAATATTTAATCTTTGTGGAACAAAGATATATAATTTCATGTCTGTGAGTCACTTGCAAAACATTTAAAACACCTGCTTATTTTAAAAATTAGATTAGTACTAAGTTGCCAGAATGGATACTAACATGCTGTGTTTAACCATAGGACGGGTAGAGTTAGGCTATGCTTAACTCCTTGCTGATCACAGGTATTTTAGAGGATCTGGATGGTGAGGTTTGTCTACAGCAGGCATACCATTATATTAAGTCAGAGCTGTGTCAGGAGAACAAATCTAGCACCCATTAGCTACTGTGGCACAGACAATCATGGCGGATTCTCAAACAGCTACTTGGCTCAACAGGAAATATTTTAACTTTTCGTTTAAAAGGGTAAACTCTTCAGGGCAGGAACCATTCTTCTCTTCATGTTTGTGCGGGGGGGGGAGGGGAGTATTGGAAACAAGTAATAACCCATGTGTCTGGCCCTTGTGTGGCATGGATAGGTCCTTATTCTCCCATCACCTATGCATATGAGTAGTCCCATTAGAGATGCTTGCAGGATCAAGGCCTTAATGTTTAATTAATACATTTTAAAAAGTGGTCACATTCATTTTTATGAATCTGCCCTGTTCCAACCCCCAATTTTTCAACCAACTGTACAGTTATTTGATTTTTTTTTAATTGGAAACAATAGGAATTTTTTCAGTGAAAATTTCACCTTTTGTTGTCTAGTTAGAATTAACTAGAATTTGGTGCAGTTTGAGAACTTGGGGTCGGGAGGGAATACTTTCCTTATCAAATGAATGTCAGGACTACATTTTCACTTTAGTTTTCAGGAGAAAAGGCCTGTGTAAAGAAAAATCTTTCCAGTAGTTATCTTTCCTAGACATAACTCTTACTGGAGGATGGTAGCCAGGAGTACATGGAAGTGTCAGCTATTTTTAATATTTTTGGTACTTTTTTTTGCCACCTGGGTGGAGGGTCCACCACAAAAACAGGAATTGCCCCTGATTTAATAAATGTTAAAAGAAATAATGATGTAACAATAGTCTTTGGAATTTTAAGCACATTTTCTTTTCCCTCTCCAGATCTTTTCATAACATGACAAAGTGATACATTAACTTACAGGGGGGAAATTCAGTAATGAGGGATGATTTTCACTTTTATTAGTTGTCATATAGACATGAGGTTATGCCTAGCTATGTTTGTCTTAATTGTTAAATGGTGTTTGTGCACTGAGTAGCATTCCGTAATGACAGGAACCAATGTATGACACACTGTACATATCTTGCCTTATTTGTAATTAACTTCTTCACCCAAACGCCAAGCTGGAAATCTCAAGCTTGTTAATTTTGCTTGAATTGATACCCTTTTTGATAGAACTACTTTTTAGAATGTATTTTCCTGAAACAAAATATAGTTAACACACATTAACCAGAGTTGCACATGATGGAAGCTTTTCTCTAGCCAGCATTAAATGAAGCACCATACTAGGCTATAAAATCCAAGACCCGGTAATAGGGTAACAAAAACAACTGCTGAGGTCAAAAGATAGCTATCATTAGTATGCAAAGGCACACTTGTCTATTTTCTGAATAGAAAAGGAGTATTCTATATAGGCATCAAGTGGGTCATTAACTTGCTTTCAGAAGAACAGAGTTCCATTAGAGGTAAGTACTCTTGAAAGAGCTACATTTCAGAGGCCATTTCACCTTTTTTCACAATGCTGTCACACAAAAAAAGTGGGGTGGTAGGCTCACGCTAATTTTGAGGTAGATTTGAGCTTAACATTGACTGGCTTTTCATGTTGCTTTGCAATCTGCACATCTTGACTTTTTGGAGCGGGTAAATGGGAGTGTGGTAATGCAGCTCTCTCTTTAAAAGTACTATACAGTATATGCATTTGGTCTTTTGCAATTCCTATCATTTTAGGCATCTGTGGCTGTGTTCAGGCAGTGAAGGGGGCATGCATCAAGGGAAGGGGATGGGGAAAGGGCAGATTTTAAAATTCCTGTGTATAAATTGTAGTTAGTCTGGGCAGTGCTTCCCCTTTCTGTTTTGGGGGTTTTGGTTTTTGGTTTTGTTATGCTATTGTGTTTTTAATTCATAGCAAAAATGACTAGAGTTTAGGGTAGGTGCTTCTAAAAATATATAGATACAAGTAACTAAATATTTACATTTTAACCAGAGGACTCGCCCAAGACCTGAATTTGAACTTCCTGAAAAATCCAAGGGTGTTTACATCTGGCACTCTGGATCAGGCCATCTCCAATTTCAGCTGAGTCTGTTAATGATGTCTAGATCAGTGTTTCTCAACCTTTTTGACACCAGGGACCAGCTTGCTACCTCCCTAAACTGTGTCAGGGAGGTCTCAGGGACTGGCGCCAGTCCACGGACTGGTCGTTGAGAAACACTGGTCTAGATGACACAGTGGGATAACCCACTAGCCTTCTGCCTCTGGAAACCGAGGTGTAAATCCTAGCTGTGAAAATGAGCTTGATGGTGAAGAATGCCAGCCATACAGTGATTGGGGGGGGGGCCGCGGGGAATGAAGAAACTGGACTATGCTCTTCAGGAAAGTTAATGATTGCATGTAACTAATGTAATCAAAAATCTCCTGCCCCATTAAGGGCTGATCTGAACAAGCCAAGTCTTCCAGCCAGGGAATATACAGGAAGGGAAAGAGAAGTTGGCTCACCTCAGCCTGCCCAACAATGCTAGGGCTTGCTCCAGCCCAGGAGCTTCCACCAGCTGCTCCTTGAGGCCATCACTCATTATTTTTGAAGGAGAGCAAAGTAAGTGATTCTCCCCCAGCCCTGCAATAAGGGCAGACATCAGTGGTATTTATAGCACATCACATTCACTTTCCCTCACTTCTTGAGGGATAAGATGTTGTTACCTTGGTCTCATCCGGACAAAACCAACCCACAGTTAATGATCTCTACTCAAGAGAAGCCCAGGATTGGAACACAGTGATTATACACGTCTGGGGAGAGGTGTTTTTGAAGAGCTTGTACAGCACCTGTTTTCACATTGCTTTCCTCTAGCTTGTGCTATTAATCCCTCAAATTCATGAACACTTAAGCCTACACAAACAGAAAGAAGTGGGGAGGTGGAGGAGGAAAATCACCTACATAATAGTCATTCAAAACAATCACTACAGTATTAAAACCCCTCATTTTTCATTCCAGTGATTAGCATGAGGCATATTTGACATTCTCAATGGAAGGTGAAAATTTATGTTGCCAAAGATTCAGCAACTAAACATATGTTAGTGTTTATGGAATAATATATTTCTCATGGAACATACATGGAAGTTTTACTCCCCTATATTTACTTTGTCATACTTTTCCTTGTGATAAATAATCCTTCTGTATTACACTTCTACATACATTCATATTAATACATTGCAATATGGTCATTCTCCTAAGTGAATAATATTAAGGATTTAATCTGTAAAATCTTTTAAAATACATTTTCACTTTTGTAGTTTACCTTATATTGTTTATATTTTTATGAAGAATGAACAGTGTTGCATTCAGTAGATCTTTAGCAATATTTTCAAAACAGGGTGCCTAAACCGAGGCTCCTAAGCATGCAGATAAAAGGCCAGATTTTAGATATATCTATCTATGCTTTAATTCAACCACAAGTAGCTGGAGTAAATGCAGGAATCACTGGTGAAATTCTGTGAACTGTCATGCAAGAGGTTAGACTGGATGATCATAATGGTCTTCTGATCTGTGACATCTACATACCTCTCAAAAGTGTTCCCATTTAAATCAATCAGAGGCATTAGGTGGTCATCATTTTTGAAAGCAAGGCCACTTATCTAGGTGCTAAAATAAAGATTTAGCAGCCCAATTTTAAGTATCCATTTTAAAAAACAATCTTTGCTCTTTTTCAAAAGATTCAAAACCCTGTCTAATAAAAGTTATATTATACAATATTTGAATGCAGATTCTCAGGAACAATAGATTAAATTTCTTTCACCAGTCCTACTAAAGTGATGATAAAGCACAATGTTCATTAAGAAAAAAACTATATGATGGGCTGATTGGCTAGTTCTGGTGTCCAAAATTCAAAAGGGGTGTTGAAAAATTGGAGAGCGTTCAGAGAAGAGCCACAAGAATGATTAAAGGATTAGAAAACCTGCCTTATAGTATAGACTCAAAGAGCTCAATCTGTTTATCTTATCAAAGAGAAGTTTAAGAGGTGACTTGATTACAGGCTGTAAGTATCTACATGGGAAACAAAGATTTAAGAATAAGCTCTTCAAATTAGTAGAGAAAGGTATAACATAATCCAATGGCTGGAAGTTGAAACTAGACAAATTCAGACTGGAAATAAGGTGTACATTTTTACTGGTAAGAGTAATTAACCATTGGAACAATTTACCAAGGGTCATGGTGGATTCTCCATTACTAGCAATTTTAAAATCAAAATTGTATGTTTTTCTAAAAAGATCTGCTCTATGAATTATTTTGGGGAAGTTCTATGGCCTGTGTTATACACGAGGTTAGACTGGATGATCACAGTGGTCCCTTCAGGACTTGGAATCTATGAATCTATGATAATCAGCCTATCTTCAAAGCTCTGCCCCCCTACTCTTACATCTTGGTAATGGGGCTCGTGGTGAAGCAAGGCGGCTAGAGTCTTTCTAAGTCTGTCATCATAGAAATAAGGCTGCTATATCTCTTTTGTACCCTAAGTACCTCTGCATGCATAATACAACATGCCACATTTCTCATCTTATTTGGGAGGAATAATGGGCTGCAGGATTGCTAATATGATGAACTTGGTGTAGTCATTCTTCAGGCTGAAGTAAGTCTCTGAACATCATGAACAAGATAGATGCCATCAGTCAGTCCTGTCCCTTAGTAAGTCACTGAAAAAGAGAGTTGCCTGTTAACATATCAAAGATTTGTTTTTTTGCCTCCATTCTTTGTTGCTCAAGATGTAAAAGATCCATCAAGCTCATACTGTCTGATCAGTGTAGTGGGAGTGATGAGATGGATGTCTCCATTCTGTTGTGGATACTCCTACTCAAATGCTATAAGGAATGCCTCTTTCTTCCTCATTTCTTTCTTATCACTGGAGAGATTTGCTACCTTTCACTGTACTAAATCATTTTACAGTGGTGACTAATGCCTTGTGTAGACTAGGATTCAAAAGTGTGTTGTTAGAATGTGTTAGCTAACGTGTTAGTAGCCTAGTGCAGACAAAGCAGTGAAATCTTTAACACGTTAAACCCGTTGAGTTTGCCTGAGCTTCCCCAGATTTAATGAGCCCCCTCTCCCCCAGATTTAATGTGACCATCATTGCATGTGTTAGAAATGGTGTGTTTTGTCTACTCTAGACTTTTAAACATGTTAGCTAACATAACTCTAAATGCTAATCTAGATAAGTCCTAAAATAATATCTGCACACAGTTTTTTTTGCTGAAAATTACCCACTATTGTTAGGACTGGTTCATTCCAGTGATGTGAATGCGAGTATAGACAAGTGTCACATGGTCACCAGTGTGTGTAGCATAGTGTTGCCTAACCCTGCTCAGGGTAGGTCTAAACGATGTGGTAATAAAAATACTGGTGGTTGCCCAGCCCCTTGTCTACACTAGCAATCACACTGTTTTTGCTACCAATAGAGCTGAAGCAATGGTAACAGTAGTGGGGAAATTAGGGACAAAAGGCCTAGCGTAGATAAGGTCTAAGAGGAGTAGTCGCCTCAGAGTTTAGCAGTGCAAATTGATGATCGGTGGGGAAAGACACTTAAGATCAGAAAAGAAAACTGGATGAAAATTAACCATCCCAAGATGAAGCTTTTGAAACCAGGTTTCATCCATCTACCTAACTGCTTGCTGTTTCTACTGCTTATATGTAGATGCTGAGGTTTTCAAAATAGTCCAGAAGATTTAGCTGTACATCTTCCATTAAATCCTCTGTTGTGCTTTGGAACCAGTATTCTTTTCTGGAGATGATTGGGAACAATTTTTCAGGAGTGCTGAACATCCTCATTGCCAGATTAAGTTAATGGTAGCTGTTGGTGCTCAGGACCTCGCAAACGGCCGTTGGAGGATTTTGTTTAGGGTTTCTGTCTGGTTTATCTCTCTGTGCTTGGATATGTGTTTCTTCTTTCTTTTCCTCCTTAACTCCTCCTGTGATATTTATCAGGGATAGATTGACTTCCCTTGACTGCTCATGGGTCACACATTTTGAAAATAAATATGGCTTCCCCAGTATCAGCAATGGTAACTTACAGGGTTATTTATTTCAGAGTAGCAGCCGTGTTAGTCTGTATCCGCAAAAAGAACAGGAGTACTTGTGGCACCTTAGAGACTAACAAATTTATGCATCCGAAGAAGTGGGTTGTAGCCCACGAAAGCTTATGCTCTAATAAATTTGTTAGTCTCTAGGGTTATTTATGTGTAGGCTTTGCTAGAGCACTCATCACAATAGCATGAGTGCCTCACAAACATTAATTAATTTATCATTTCCATACACTGAGAGTTAGGGGAACATAAGAATATGATAACATAAGAATGGCCACACTGGATCAGGCCAATGGTTCATTCTAACCCAATACCCTATCTTCTGACAGTGGCTAGTGCGAGATGTTTCAGAGGAAATGAACAGAACAGGGCAATTTATTGAGTGATCCAACCTCTGTCATCCAGTCCCAGCTTCTGACAGTCAGCGGATTAGGGACACCTAGAGTGTATGGTTGCATCCATGACCATCTTGGATAATAGCCATTGATGGACCTATCCTCCATCAATTTATCTAATTCTCTTTTGAACGCAGTTATACTTTTGGCCTTCACAACAGCCCCTGATGACGAGTTCCACGGATTGACTGGATTGTTGTGTGAAGTACTTCCTTATGTTTGTTTTAAACCTGCTGCCTATTAATTTCATTGGGTGACCCTGGGTTCTTGTGTTATATGAAGGGGTAAATAACACTTCCTTATTCACTTTCTCCACACCATTCATGATTTTATAGACCTCTACCATATCCTTCCTTAGTCATCTCTTTTCTAAACTGAAAAGTCCCAGTCTTTTTAATCTCTCCTCATATGGAAGCTGTTCCATACCCCTAATCATTTTTATTTCCCTTCTTTGTACTTTTTTCAATTCTTATATATCTTTTTTGAGATAGGGTGAGCAGAACTGCATGCAGTATTCAGATGTGGGCATACCATGGATTTATATAATGGTATTATGATATTTTCTGTCTTATTATCTATCCCTTTCCTAATGGTTCCTAACATTGTTAGCTTTTTTGACTGACATTGCACATTGAGCAGATGTTTTCAGAGAACTATCCAGTGACTCCAAGATCTCTATCTTGAGTGGTAACAGCTAATTTAGACCCCATCATTTTGTATGTATAGTTGAGATTATGTTTTTCAATGTGCATTACTTTGCATTTGTCAACACTGAGGTATCAATATTCCCATTTTGCAGGCAGGGATCTGAAGCACAGAGAGATTACAAAGGATTTTCAACAAGGTTCGCAGAAATTCCAAATTTTAGTCCAGTGTCATTTACCACAAGACCATCTTTCTTCTGCAATTTATATAATCTAATATGGAGCAATTGTTTGGATAATAAGCTTTTCTGAAAATATAAATGTGACTTCATATATTACAAGAAAGTACAAACTAAAAATACAAGAGAAATAAAAGTAGCACTTTTAATAATTATGTAATGTGCATCATTGTCTTAAATATTCTGAAAATGCCTTTTGGGTTCTAAAGTGTCAAAAAGGGTAACAGGACTGTAGGAGTGGACACAATTTGCTTATTAGACTGTACAGAGATGCTGAATCTTTTAACATAGCAAGAAGAGAAAAAATGTCACTAATAAGATACAGGATTAAAAAATAAAACAGTTCTGAGCTTTCTAACTGTTTAGCATGTTGTCATTTTTGTCATGCCTAACTGTATCCTCTCTTGCAAATACTTATTGGAGACTACAAGGTGGGACTTTGGCAGAGTGCTGCAGCCACTGTATGTTTTTCAGAGCAATACATGCTGAGTATGGCTAGTTTCATGTTATTCCTGGGCTTACCAGTCCAAAACACAGTGTGGCACCAAGACCCATAAAAATTTGCTGTAAACCCCCCAAAACCTACACATACCCCCCCCCAAAAAACAGTAGTTGCAAGAAGTATAAAATATTTTAATTCATTTTTTCAGTGTATCACTTTTTCTATAAGCCAGTTGCATACTTCAACATTTTTGATAACTAACAAAATAAAAACAAATTAACACCTGTCCTGGGAGTGCTGGGGGTACATTTGAATCTTAACTGAAAACACCCTAACCTCGCTGATGAATACGAGGAAATTGACTTTTGAATCTACATTTTGTCACACACCTGGATTGTCAAATGGACCTTACGTTAAAATATTTACAAGTCTGTACATCTAATCTGGCACTAATGATAAAGCAAATATTGTAATATTGCAGTGTATTGAAGATTTGAGGGGAATGATAGGTTCAGTTGCTACTAGACAAGCTAATATTTACACAGATGGAATCGGTGCCTCATGACATGTTAAGAGACGTGTTTTAATATAGCAAGAAGAAAAAAACAGAAAAATTAATTTTGTAAATGTATACATTTATTGAAATAATTTCTGGACATGCACCTTCTTGTTGACAAGATGTGATGTCTGGGCAAAGTTGCAAACCTGATGTTGTGGTTTTCACAGAGAGTGTAAAAACCATTAAGTTTCCATGGTATGCTTAGTATTGAAATCTCCATTCTAAGCGGAAGCAAGTTTTAAGACCCTTGCATGTCTCCTTTGTTACGCACAAGGGCAGGGTAAAAAGTAATGGAATGTAGCCAGAGAATGAGAGTTTGTGAAGATGAACAGGATTTAAGTGCAAATCCTCACTGTGCAAATAAAGCATGTCACTATGTTGTTCTTTCTTTTGCCCTATTTCTGACTGGAGTAACTGAGCAGCACTCTCTCTAAGGCAGGTTTGGGTTCCCTTATGCTCCCTGTCATGCTCCTCAACTTTTGCCTTGCACTTACATACACAACACCCAGAACCTGGGCTGAGCAGTATCAGACTCTTAATGTAAAGATTAGCTGAGCTATAAGGTTGGTCTGGAGAAAGTAGGAAGCTTTTGCTGTGCCTGCTGAGGCAATGAATAAAAAGGCCTAACATTTGCCCATATAGAAAAAAATCAATGTCAATTGCTCTGTTATAAAGTTATTTCTGCTAACCTTTGGGATGGATACATTGAAGCCCAAGAAAAACCTCTCCATCTCTGCATGCACTTTGCTTTATCATTAGTGCCAGATTAGATGTACAGACTTGTAAATATTTTAACGTAAGGTCCATTTGACAATCCAGGTGTGTGACAAAATGTAGATTCAAAAGTCCTCAGGCTAGTCATTTCGTTGTTGTTGTTTGTTTTCTGTTCAGAGAGTTGGAGATTGCACACCTGGATTCCGTTGTCACCTGTACCACTTCCGTATTGTGTGTATGGCTTTGGGCAAATCACTTAACCTGTGCTTCTGCTACCCTATTTGTAAAATAAATGTATTAATACCTATTTCGCTAGGGTGTTGTAGGCTTCATTAATGTCTACAAACTCTGGATGAAAGGCACAATATAAGTACCGAGAAATATTATTGTTGATTACAAAAATAAGGATTTGGCAAAAAAAATCTAAAAATTGAACATTATATTAATTGGAGTTATTGGCAGCTACTGCTCTTAACAGAGATTTTACTTCCCAGCCATTAAATATTTATGCTATTTGTAAAGGGTAATATCATAATTTCCCTGGTAGTTAACTTCATTAAGTGTATACTGATCTTTAAATTACAGCACAGGGTAGGTGAATGCAGACTGTAGTAATGAATTGCTTGCATAGCAGGATTGCTTTAGTGCTCTTTCTTATAAAATCTCAAGCTCTGTCAATATTTCTTCCAAGGTGTTTAATAATTTAAAAAGTGGCAGTTGCCACAATATGTAAGGAAAGCTGATAGCTGGAAGCAATAATCTGAAAATATTGTCCTTTTTTTCTTGCAAGAACCATGGGTGTTTGCTGGATGTGGAGAAATACAATTCAATATTCTTTGGGTAGGATGAGGCATAGAGTTTTTGATAGAACAATCACACCCCAGAATAGCCCTTCTCTGCAGTACTGCTAAAAGCTGATGTTTAACCTACTGTGTATCTAATTTACTGTGTTAAACAGAATTGTGAGTACATTCCACTTGTTTTGTTGACAGGTTTTTCTTTTCTCCCCAGCATCGTTTCTATTTATTGACTATTAAGTTGATATTTGTGTCCACAGTTAATTTTTACATGCTTTCTGTCATAAATTATTAGGATGCAAAGTTAATAGATTTTTCTCCTGAATATTTTCATATATAACTTCAGTTCTGTTTTATCCTCAATGCCAATAGTGTATTTCACATGTCTAACTTTTTTGATCATGTGCATTGTATGGTGATTCACTGATCAGTTTATAGAAAAAGAATGAATTATCAAACTATCCTCTGAAAACTTAACCTAAATTAGTTTCCACCCTAGTCAACAGTGTAGAGGAGTACAATATGAGCTGTGTGTGCACAACCTTACTAAAACCAACACAGTGTTAAACTACATAATGAATACATTCAGTGTGCCTGGAAATGTATTGCACTTCCTGGTACCATGTAATATCTTACTGAGAAGCAAGCTGGTGTTAAGATAAACCCATTCGTATGACCTGAACTATGTTCAGAAATGAGGTAACAAACTTCCAACTGTACTGTGTAGCTGCAGCCTCTGACTGCCCAGTCCTGGACTTCTTTATTTCTGTCCCCAACAGGCAGTGTGTCACAGGACACTAATGACTGCATAAAAGGTGTACAGGAAGTGTGGCATCTCTACAGATCCTGGAGGCTTTACTCCACAGCACAGGATCCTGTCTCTTTAAATGTTTCCCCTGATTTCAGACTGCTGAACCAAACAGTGTATTTGGCTAGCATTTTCTGAACCTACCAGACAGAGAAAATTAACTTTGTCCAGAATTTATCTGGACAAAAAGAGTCTCTTTAAAAGACTGGAGAAAACATACTTTTAAATCTGGAAGCCAAGTTCTATAGAAATTAGAGGAAAGAGAGGCCAAAGCTGGCCACCAAAGATTGAAAAAAATGACCCTGTTCGTTCAGCCTTTCTGATGTGATGTATGCCTTACCTGTAAAATGAACTGCCTTAGTTACCTTGAATCCAACAGAGGAAATCATAAAAACTTCTAAAAATGACCTGAATAGATTTTCCATACTTCAAAAAACAAATGAACAAACCTAAAGCCCAACATGTCGTGATCATTCAAATGCCATTGTTCTCCCTTTTCACCTTGCAGGGTTGTAAGATATTGGACCTTAAACTTGACTCTTTTTCAAGACTGGTATTGCCTGTGCTGAGCATTGGGCCAGAGAGATTTTGAAAGGAAAATGTCATATTTGGAGGGAGAAAGAAACATATATCTGGCAGTTTGATGTAAAAAGAATTGTTGGCTTTTGAAGGTCAGAAGTTGAGAATTTTTGAAATACATCTGGTGGAGCTGGATTAGTGGGCAGAGTGCAGGTGTGCATCATAAATGTGGTTTTTCTGCATGATTCTATGATATACCACATGATCATTACTGCCTCATTGTAACATATTGGCAGTTTTTGCCTGAAAAATCTACCCTGTAGCAGATGATGTTCCCCCGGGAAAGGATTAAGTATATTCTTCTGACTCACTAAGGCTTCTAAATATAAGGGAGTTTTCTCTCAGATATTTAAGGTGTGGGCTGACCATTCTTGAGGTTGGAATTCTAGAACCTTGAGGAGAGGCTTGAATTGATGTGTGTTGTTGTTAATTTCTTTATTAATAAAGCCAAACCCCAACAAAGAAATAATTTTGGACTCTGAACAATGTGTTGATTCTTAGAAAGCTGGGAAAGGCACCTGCTCACATATTTTAAAATATAACATTATTTAGTTATCTTAGTCAAAGACAAGTTTTTAAGCATGACTACATATTATATGCTTAAAAACTTGTCTTTGACTTAGACAACTAAATAATGTTACGCTAATGGGAAACTGTGGAGCATAAGAGGATTTTGAGTATTTTTTTAGGAAGATTAGATGCATCTCAGTTTATCTGTTTGATATTATCCTGCCTGGCTGAAAGGAGTTCAATGAGAGGAGGCTGTTAGGGAAGCAACAAACAGGATATGAAACAGTGGCAAAAATAAGCTACAGTTCAAAGAATATCAAGAGTCCTTGAGGGAACAAAGGGGAAGCTATTGATTGGGAAACACCCCCTGCCAGGCTATAGCTCCCCTGATAAGATTTATTCTTCCAAACCTGAGCCTAGGATGAAAGGGGATTCTCAAACCTTAAAGATGCTGGACCTACGGAAGAAGGAGAGTTGAGTGGGTTGTCAGCAGCTGTCCAGTGGGGAAAAGCTGACAGACACGCTGAGTAAGCAGCCCAGAGATGGACGTGAGTGGGTTGTATGGAACTTACTTAAAAGCTTTCAAGGAAAGATTAAGTTGTATGTAAGGGGAAATATGCCTATAGGCCTTTTTTGTTTTATCCCTTTGCTCTGCATGCTATGTACCTTTGGGTGACTAAATAATCCTTTGTTTTGAAGAAACTGCTTTTGAGTCACGTGAATCAGCTGCTGTCACAGGCTCACAGAGGAAGATGGGTTGCAGGTGCCAAACTCAATTGGGCCTGTCATGTTAAAGAGATTGAGAAACAGGGCTGCCATGCTAATGTCCAGTCTGAGTGCCTGAGCCACCCATGAGAGAGGTGAAAGAAGCTAGGCCTGTGACTGTCACCTAAGGGCTGTACTTGAGAAGGACTAACAGAAGTCCAAAGCACAGCTTGCCTGTAAACAAAACAGAAGTATATAGGAAAACGTGTAACAACTGTGTATAGACTAATATGAAATATATTTGATATGTTGTAGCATAGAAGTTTTATTGGCATGGCAACATCATTACAAAGTTATTCTGAATAGCTGAGACAGTATTGTGTACTGAAATATGCATGTCTTGTTCTTGTTAAAAATAATGAGTTTGTCTATGATGTGGACTACTTTAATTACTTTTGTAATAAATATTAAACAGGAGGGAATTGGGGGCATGTAACTGTCTTTGCTTATCTTTGTCACCTCTTCTTTAGTGACCTGAAATGTGAATGAGATTTTTCTCAAGATCTGTTTTTGTTAATTGTAAAGATTCTTTTAAAATAGACTCAAATTATTTGTTAAAATGCAGTCACTGAATCTCTCAATTATTGGAAAGCTATTCTTATTCCTGCTGACGGATAAGAGTCTGGAATATTTAATCAGAACTGTTTGTTTCATTTCAACCTTTTCTCCGGAGTCTCAGACTTGGAAAGTAGCAATGGTTATATAACTTTTAGTCCAATGACAGGGTAATTGCCTGCAGCTCAGAAGGAAAAAATATTGTGACTGTGATTTCCTGGTCAGTTACTGAAGCAAGTCTGGTCCATGAAACAAAAGGGTTCAGATAAGGGGTTGGTGATTCCATTCTGAATTACCTAACGCTTGAATAAATATAGGAAAGATTGATTAACCTAGCCAGTAGCTACAAATGTGTAGATGTACTAGAGGTTTAGTACTGTATACATATGTTACTTTGGTGAATAGTCAAGCACAGTCTGTGCGCTTGAAGGCACTAGAAAGAGGTTTTGAGGTCCAATCTTCCATTAGTGAATGTCTATAGCTCCCACTAACATTAGTGAGAGTTAGGGTATGTCTACACTACGAGGGTAATTCGATTTTACTTAAATCGAAT
>NW_020664372.1:25613510-25657311 GCF_002925995.2 Terrapene triunguis | reverse complement strand
TTGTAGCTCCAAAATTTTCTGTTGTCTTTTTTGTATGAAACATGGTTGTGAGGCTGGTTCCTTGCCTGCTTACTGCAGTTCAATCATTTTGTTGACACTTGCCGGCTGCATTTACAGCAGGAGGCCATTACACTCTAGTATTTGGATTTCATGTTGTTTTTCAGTTTTAAGGAGTTGGTCAGTTAAACTCTTGGTCCTTGAAGAAACCACTTATCTTATGGTTCAGCACTCTCCAGAGGGGAAAGGTCCATTAAGCTTTCGCAAGCTAAAAAAGTTGAATCATCCACTGGAATCAGGAATGACGAGTAAGCTAGGTTTAGTACCAAGGAGGCCTACAGCAGATCACTTCTGTTCTCTACAGGAGGTTTCATCTCCCTCAGCTGGAACTACAAAGAGAGCTTCAGAGCCTCTAGGCATCTGCTAGAATTTGGAACAACTTCTAAAGAATGTCCACTTATGTCAGAAGGGGGTTTCACTGCAGTCAGATGAAACTACTAGTGATGAGAGCTTATACGATAGCCAGAAAGGCAACAACAAAATATTTATTTAAATAAAATCCAAATTCAGGTATGGAAAATAACAAAACATATTTGCATTAGGCCTGAAATACTTTAATATTACACACTTTGGAATTTTTTTGATTATTTTTCTTATAGGCACCACAGGTAATGATTCCTATAAACGTTGCCTGACAGTTTCCTTTATAACAGCCCCATCTTCAACGGCTTATTATTTTGCCAAACTTAACCATTTGGGCTGTAATTTTCTATACTGGGTGTCTGCCTCCAGCTGTGTGTGTAAGTTTAAGCTAAACACTTCAACTGCTTCTGAGAATGAGGTCAGAGAAAAATATGTTGTTTTGGCTAAGTTGTTAGTGTCCGAAAAATCTTACTTTGTGCATGCTTAGTAGACACTTGTTAGTTTGACAACTACGTTTGCTGAAGATTCCATCTGTACCGAACATGTTCCATTTCAGGGCTACAGTGTCTGAACATGACTTTCCATATAGCTGGTTGTCTTGGCAGCTAGGGGCCATTGGGGTGTCGGGCACTGAATGAGGCAGGGGTCCTCTGATCGTGTCATTAAAGATGGTATCATAGTGCATATGGTCAAGAAGACTGAATTCTGGCAGTTCCCAACTTTTGAATACTTGACTTTACAACCATAATGACCTTTTAATGTCACTTTTTGCAATGTAATTGTATTTATGAGCAGTTTTGGCCAATCAAAATTAACATGATTCCCTGTAAAGATGGATGGGAAAGCTGATTATAAATGTATGCACTGCAGAATTAATGCATACAAAGAGAAGACACATACCAGTTCCCCATGTAGAACAGCTATTTTGTTGTTTTTTAAAAAAAGCTCACAATAAGCAGCAACAGCATGGGCGGCGCATATCATAGGCTGGGGGAGGCTATGCCTCCCCAAACAGCCCTGCGTAGCCCCGTCCATGCTCCGCCCCGAGGCCTCCCCCTGCTTGCCTCTTCCCACCATGCCCCCAGCCTAGGCAGGCTGCTCTTCTTCCAGGAAGCATGCTGGGGCTGCGGCTAGAGGGGCCGGCCTGCGGCCGGGACTTGGAGTGGCTGGGGCTACCCAGCACTGGGGCCCCCCAGGTGCTGGGGCTGCGCTGCCTGGCGCTCCAGGACTGGGGGTGCTGGGGCCACGGCAGCCAGCGATCTGGGGTTGGAGGTGCGCGGGCAGCCCAGGGCTGAGGGCGGGGGGCTGCTGGCCATGTGTGGGGGGCTCTGGGCTTCAGCAGGGGAAAAAGGCAGCAAGGGTAGGGCCTTGGGCAGAAGGGGTGGGCCAGGCCGGGTGCTAGCCTCCCGGAGCCTGTGGTTCACTCACTGCCCGTGAGCAACAGCTTAATGACTAGGAGATGAGCTAATCTCGCTCTGCAAGAACAATTCCTCACCAACATTTGCAACCTCCGAAGACATCTTTTGTGCTGATCTCAGATTTCCATGCATTCCATCCATGTAATGATTAGTTTCCAATATAGTTTTTAGCCCAATGTGCCACTCTTTTGGCCAGAACCTCTGTTCCATCTAAATTAACAGACAAGAACATTTATTTTCCCTTTACCTTCTCTGTTGAATGTTAGTCAATTTGGTAGCATATGGCTACAGTATGTGTAGAGCATCATGTTTAAAAGAGTGTTAAGGTTACAATAGCTGGCCCTTGCTGAGCTTTTCCTTTTCAGTAAGGCCACATCTACACTACAAGGAGTATACGGTGTCATAGGTATGCTGGCATAACCCCAATGTAGAAACAATTTACAGCAACAGAAGGGGTTTCTCCATTACTGTAGAAGCAGCACCTCCAGAAGCATTCTTCCATCGACCTAGCTATGTCTACACTGCGGAGTTGGTTGGCATAGCTACAGCGCTCAGGGGTGTGGATTTTTTTCAGATCTCTGAGCACTCTAGCTATGTTAACCTAAATTTTAAGTGTATGCCAGGCCTAAGTGCCCATTGGTTCAGGACCACTTTTAAGAATCTCACTTCAATCTTCTGCCATTCAACATGGTATTTGCTGTCTGTCTAAATGGCTTCATGTCTTAAAATGGATTTATTTATTGTGTGCAGTTCTGGACACTTCATCTCAAAAAAGATATGTTAGAAATGGAAAAGGTACAGAGAAGGGCAACAACATGGGTGGCTGGTGACCCACCAATTGGGGGAGGCTAGCCCCCAGCTGCCCCCCCCCCCGCCTGAGGACCCATCCCCCTTCCCCCGCTGGAGCCGCCCTTACCCATGGTTGCCAGCTCCCCCCTAGCCGCAAAGCACTGGGCGCACAGCATGTGCCCCCCAGTCCCCAAGCACAGGGTGGGCGGCACACGGCTACCCCCGGCCCGTGAGCACAGGGTGGGCAGGTGGCATGCACCCCCCCCCCCAAGTTCCTGAGCACAGGGCAGGCAGCTCCAGCCCCGTCCAAGTGCCAGGCAGCATGGCCCCAACCCCCCCAAAGCCCCCAGCATTGGGTGGCCCCAGCCACCCCAAGTCCCGGCTGCCCAGCCCCAGCACGCTGGTTCTCTGAAGAGGAGCAGCCTACTCGGGTTGGGGCCAAGGGGGAAGGGCAAGCAGGGCTTCAGGGAGGAGCGTGGGCAGGGCCATGCCAGGCTGTTTGGGGAGGCACAGCCTTCCCCAGCCTATGTGATGTGCCGCCCATGGGCAACAAAAATGATTAGGGGTATGGAACAGCTTCCATATTAGAAGAGATTAAAAAAACTGGGACTTTTCAGCTTGGAAAAGAGATGATTAAGAGGGGATATGATAGAGGTCTATACAATCATGACTGGTGTGGAGAAAGTGAATAAGGAAGTGTTATTTACTCCTTCACATAACGCAACAACCAGGTGTCACCCAGGTTTAAAACAAACATAAGGAAGTAGTTCACACAGTGGTGCAGTCAATCTGTGGAACTCATTACCAGGGAATGTTGTCAAGGCCAAAACTATAGCATGGTTAAAAAAAGAACTATATAATTTCATGGAGGATAGGTCCATCAATGACTATTAGCCAAAATGGTCAGGGATGCAACCCTGTGCTGTTACTGTCCATAGCCTCTGATTGCTAGATGGATGACAGGGGATGGATCACTCAGTGATTGCCTGCTTTGTTCATTCCCTCTGAAGCACCTGGCATTTGCCACTGTCGGAAGACAGGATACTGGGCTAGATGGACCATTGGTTTGACCCAGTATGGCCGTTCTTATGTACCAATTAGGAACTGTAAGTGCAAACAAAACGTAGTTTGCAGTTCAGTCCAGGAACTTACCCAAGAGACAGTTAGCCAACAAATCTGAAAGTAAATGTTGAATTCATGAATAGGAGAAATTCAAGGATGACAGGTTAATTCGGAAGTTGAAGTGAGATTTCGTAACCCAGAGGAAAGGGTATTTTACTCAAGTATCTTTGAAAGGTTTAATTGTGGAGGACTGTGCCCCTGAATTAATTCTGTAAAGGAAAGTGTTACCTGTAAGCTTGGAAGGTTAGATTTTTATTGGTATATGTTGGAAAACATTGATTTCACTATACACAAACAAACTAACACACATATTTCCTTTGATAATAATCAAAATTCACAGTTAGGCAAAGCAAGAAAAATGGTACTTGAGAACTTATTAGCATTTGATTTAAGGGTATTTAATTTTATATTTTTACATGTGATATTGACCGTCTGTGTTTTAACAGTGTTATAGCTTAAAATTTTTGAATCTCAGTGTCTACTGTTAAATTATTGTTATAGTCATAGTTAAAAGGACCATTCGATCACCTGACTCCCCAAAGTTTCCCACAACTGTGGAAATTTAAATTGATAAAAATAGAGAAGAATGCTTAAAATAAACATTGATATTATCTGTCAAAATTATTTTTAAAAAAATGAAATCTGCCAAGCCTTGTTGTATGTGGCAAATGTGGTTTTGTTTTGTTTTTATTTTGTTTTTTTTCAACATGGGGAAAAAACTATTTTCATTTTATTTCAGTGGTCAATATAGAAATCTTTCCTTTTGTGTAATTAATATTACTGAGGTATTTACACAGGGAAAAACAGATTGCCATGTAACGTCTATCTGTTTTACATATTTATAGAACATAAATTGCCATGGTACCTAGGCATGGAATTCAGTTTTAGGACTTAATCCTGCAAATGCTTACACACGTACTTAACTTTAAGCATGTGAGAAGTCTCATTGGGACTACATGCACTTAATTTTAAGGTAAAGTTAAGCATGTGCTTAAGTGTTGACAGGATTTAGGCCATAAGCATTAAACTGGACACTCCACTTGCCATCCTAGGATTTTATTTCTTAAGTTTGAGTTTTTTCTTTATTTTTCTCTTCTCCTCCTCCTCCTCCTTGCCATTGTATTCAGGCTTTTGTAAAAAAGCTGGGTTTTACCCCAGATTCTTAAAACCGAAAGATAAAGGGTAAATAAGAGGAAAATGTAGATTCTTTTATGCTTACATTAAGTAAAAATATCCATAAAAGTAGAGAAGCTACGCAACAATGATTTTTTAAAAATGTATTAGTAGTAAGATTTGACTGACAAGCTCCGGGAATTCAAGGTCATGCTAATCAGCACGCTAATCTGAATCAGTTTTTTGAACTCTGAGTGGAAGCTCTAACTCCCTTTAAAATTTGTGTTAAAGTGAATGGTTTGTGAGACTGCAAAAAATATTAAATATCTGTCTCCAGAGAGCTCTCAGAACTTGGTCTCTCAGTCAAGTTATTTGCAGTGATAAGGGAGGAAGTCACTGATACTACCATTCCGGATCAGACACCGCTTTTCTGTAGAAATGTAAAGGAAAATTATAGTCAAAGAACATCTCTTTTTACGTTCTGTAGCAAACACATGCATGTTGAACATGTTAGTGAATAAATACCATGGTTAGGTAGGAATTGCCATTAATGTAATCGCCATGGATAATGCTAGGATAGCTTTCAACATTGAGTAATGCTGATATTTTAAGGTTTGGCACAGAGGCTCTGTATGCTGACCAGTTTCTGGGGATATTGTGCCTCCTGGATCTCCTATTTGAGTGCTGAAACATCATGCCGTCATAAAGTCTGTGACCATACTGCTCACTAGAGTCTTAGATAGTGAATTTACAGCTCTCAAATATTGTTGAATTCAAGCAGCCAATTTTTACTTAGATGTTTTCAGCAGACTTCTATTCTGGACTGCCTGGTGAGGTACCATAAAGTAGGTGAAAGGTTCTTTATATTTCCTGGGATCAGGGTCAAATCTATCTTGCAGGTCCTATAATGCCAAAGAATAATATGTTCCTATGTTTGTATTTGTGGTTTACATTATACTTTCAGGTATAACTCTCTTTAACTCTCTTTAACCTCTACCTCTCCGCTCAATATTAATCCAATATTTTTGGATTAATGTGACTGTATGTGTAACTTGAGAATGACAGATAATTTCTTTTGTCATGTTGTTTGATACAGGTTCCATGCTCAATTCTGGTTTAGTTCTAATACTAAATGTGTAGGTCATACCCTCCTTTTGGTGAAGGATATTTTGAGATGGGTGGGGGGAAAGGGTGAGGACTTCTTATAAGAACTGTGGTAGTTTCCCCCCTCCAGTTAAAGGTTTCCTATTGGCAGTTATTTCTTTGCCCTCATACTCTGTCTTCTGCAGTGAATTCTTAAAGTTTGGTTTCTATAGTTCTTTAGCCTTTATTTGAAAGAAACAATTGCTGCAGAGCTGAGCACCAGCTTCCTGAAGAGAATGAAAACTTCTACAGACCCCGAAAATAATCCTAAAGTAGAAAAATAGAATGCATGATGAGAACTGATGAATCCAGTAAAAGGAAGAAAACAGCAAACAGACAGATTCCCCTGAGATAAGGAGAAGCAACTACTAATACTGTACCTGGAAGGATGAGTGGCTGAAAATAAGAGCTGTCTTGTGGGCTGTCTTCCTTTGTTTTGGGAGCTCTGTCTGGAGGCTGAGAGAGCAGCCAGAGTATTGTGAGTCATTGCTGCTAATGTGTGGTTGTCCGGAAGCTCAGGCAGGCATAAAAGCTGTGACTCAGTGAACCCTCTGATCAGTGGACAGGAGGAGAGCAGCAAACAGGGGAGTTCAGACAAGGAGCAAGGTACAGTGGGTGGCATTGAAAACTGGACTCTATTCCCACAATGATACATTTGCAGTGGTATTTGAGGTAATTCCCTTTATAAGCATAGGGAATACCACAAATATTGTAATAAAGGTAAATACTTTAATGTGGTAAACATCTGTTTTTACTTTGGAGATTAGTTATCAAGATGTATTCAATTTACCCAAACATCATTAGAGCCACACACTCAAAATTAACCATTTTAATTTGTAAACGTGCCCATCGGACTGTCTGTGGGTGTTAGACAATATTTCAAAATAGGACATAGAACTTGTTAAATAATGTCTGCTTTGGAAGAACCTGCTCTTAAAATTAAATAGCCTATAATTAATCTTCTGAGAACTTAGGGAAAAGAGAAGTGTGTTGCATATTGCCCTGAAGGCCAACAGACTCTGGATGGGTTAGTCTAGTTGGGGAAGCAAATTCCAGAGCTCAGGGTCCTTCATTGAAAAAGCCTTGATACCCTGAGAATATACCTTAGGAAGTGTTGCCTTGAGTGTCTGCTGAAATGAGCCAACCAATGATGACTGGGTAGAAAGGCGCAAAGATGGGGAGTAGGGGATCGTTGTTAGTACTTACAAAACAAACCCAAAGCTAACCCCTGGAATGTTTTATCCCTTTGTCCCAATCTCCCAACCCTTGTCTATTGCCTTTTTTTTTTTTTTTTGCCATGGTCTTTCACCATGTTCCAGAAGCATAGGCCACTCACTGCATCTGTGCAGCTTCATTTCAGTCAATGGGCTGTTGGACGGTTAACTGTTTGGAGCAGGGACTGTGCTATCCTATAGGTTTGTGCAGTACCTAGCACATTTTGGATATTATTCCATATAAACAGTAATTTTTCTCATACCAAAGTGGCACACAAGGAATGAAGAGATGTCTCAGGTAGACAGGGATATTGAGGCTTTAATTACAGCATAGCTAGATCATTGGCCTCTCAGCTTTAACTGTAACAGAAGTGACTCACCGGGATGCTGATAAGAGACTGAACTTTATTTCTTGGGCTCAGTGGGTCTGGCTTACATAAGGTTAATACCCCCATCACATGGTGCTGCAGTAGTGAGTACTTGCTGCCTCCAGTGGCCACTGTTATAACAACATGCTTTACTTTATTTCAGCAATGAGAATTGATTTGTCATTCAGAGTGATTTTATTTCACATTAGCTTATACATTGGTACTCTAAACTGACTTGACATAAAATGTTGTGAATAGGCAACCTATTCTTAACCTGTGTCTATAGATATCTTTTCTATGAGAAGTGCCACTTAAATTTTAAAGTGGACAGTTTAATATATCATTAAACAGAAATGATTCTACCAATTATTCATCTCTAGGCAAACATTTGTCACAGCAGCTTTACTCTGGGCACTTCTAAAGTAGTGCTGGGTATCATAAAGGGGTAATGAGAACCCAGTATAAGAGCATACGGGATTGTGCATTTGTTTATGTCCAACCCTTTTGTGGGTACAGTAGATGTGAAAGAAGAAAATGACATCTTTACTTATATATGCAGGAATATTACCCAAGTAAGTCCCATGTCATAATGGTAGTTCTGTGGGCAGCGATGGTTCTCAGTAACTCTCTCAGGAAGCGCTGAGCACTTCACAGACCTGGGACCTTTGCCCATATCCCTGACTTCAGTACTTTGTATTTTAACCAAAAAGTGATACCTAATTTTTTTCAGGCTATAATCATGTAGAGTCTCATCTCAAAATGACACCCAACTCCTGTGAGAGCCCTTAGCTCCTAATTAACTCAATGGGAGTTGAGGGTGCTTGCTGCCTTGCAGAACTGGACTTTTAAAGATCAGATTGGTCTAAATATTCCTTGTACTGGCTATTTGTGATGTTGCACCCCATAATTGTTTATGGAAATATGCCTATGAATGTAAATATGACATAACTGGAATATGTTTTGTGCTACATATGCCATATCTCTGCAAAGGTTATGACCTACTGAATATATTCATCCTATTTAAATGCATGTGTCATTTTTGTATTCGAAGTTATGAATATTGGCTGTGCACTTGTTTGAGTTTAAGTAGCCTTAGTAAAGCATTTGGTCAGCTTCTTGAGGAAGGAATTTGCAAATTAAGTGCCCAGTTAAGAAACACTTAACTGACAATGTAAAAGAAGCTTACTGGAACATCTCTGAGGGTGAGATTTCATCTGTAGTCACTTTCTTACTGTATTAGGTTTAGACTTGCGTGTTTTATTTTATTTTGCTTGGTAATTCACTTTGTTCTGTCTGTTATTACTTGGGACCACTTAAATCCTACTTTTTGTATTTAATAAAATCACTTTTTACTCATTAATTAATCCAGAGTATGTATTAATACCTGTGGGGGGGAGGAGCAAACAGCTGTGCATATCTCTCTATCAGTGTTATAGAGGGTGAACAATTTATGAGTTTACCCTGTATAAGCTTTATACAGGGTAAAACGGATTTATTTGGGGTTTGGACCCCATTGGGAGCTGGGTATCTGAGTGTCTGAGACAGGAACACGTCTTAAGCTGTTTTCAGTTAAGGCTGCAGCTTGTGTGGGACGTGGTTCAGACCTGTGTCTGTGTTTGTAGCAGGCTAGCGTGTCTGGCACAACCAGGCAGGATTCTGAAATCCTAAACTGGCAGGGAAAACAGACTTCGAGGTAGTCAAAGCACACCAGGTGGCAGTCCCCAAGGGAGTTTCTGTGATCCAACCCGTCACACTATTGTTGTCAAAATTCTTTCTAGCTTCATAGCTACCCTGTTTCCCCGAAAATAAGACAGTGTCTTATATTAATTTTTGCTCCCAAAGATGCGCTAGGTCTTATTTTCAGGGGAGGTCTTATTTTTCCTGGAGCTTCGGGGCCTTATATTCCGGGGTGGCCTTATTATCGGGGAGGTCTTATTTTCGGGGGGATGCCTTATATTACAGCGAGAGGCAAAACTGGAAGTAGGTCTTATTTTCGGGGGATGTCTTACTTTCGGGGAAACACGGTATCGGCAGATATATTGTTGTTTTTGTGCACTGGATCTGATATACAAGCTCAAAGTTTGAATACCACCTTTGCTAATGTAGCTAGACTTCCCATAAATATTGTTAATTTAGTCTGAATTTGCTTAGTTTAGTTCAGTTGCACTATGCACCAAGTACTTATAACCTTTGATTTAAAGAGGTAAGTTTGATTCAAACTTTCAAAAACTTTAGCAACAGGAGAGAAAAAACTGTTTCAGGGAAACATTGCTCATGGAGCCAACACAAAACCACTCTTGCCAAAGCCTGCTCAGTTACCAAAGTTTAAATCTTAGATAAGTAGACACCAATAAAGATTCTATTACTGGGTAGAATAAGGAACTGAAAGATATGCTATATTGAGTTATATGCTATGTAAAGATGTTGGATAAGGTGGTCTTTCCAGTTCCTGTTTTAGGGTATTTTGACAACAAATTACCCCAAACTGGCACAACTGATCACTGAAGTTACCCTCTGCATGAACTGTTTTTTTAATTATAAAAATCTCCTCTTGTTGACTCTAGAGCAGTGGTGGGCAACCTGCGGCCCACAGGCCATATGTGGCCCATCAGGGTAATGTGATTGTGGGCCGCGAGACATTTTGCTGACATTGACCATCTGCAGGCACAGCCCCCCGCATTTCCCAGTGGCTGCGGTTCATCATTCCCAGCCAATGGGAGCTGTGGGAAGTGGTGGCCAGCATGTCCAGTGGCCACTGGGAGCTGTGGGGGGGCGTGCCTGTGGATAGCCAACATCAGAACAATGTCTCGCGGCCCACAATCACATTACCCTGATGGGCCGTATATGGCCCATGGGCTGCAGGTTGCCCATCACTGCTCTGGAGCCACGTGATATTTGCTATAATTTATTTTTCCAGCCTCGTTGAAACATACACACAGTGAATCCAAGCAAAGCAAACAAGGGTCAGTGGTTTTGCAAACTGGCAAATACCACAGTTCACCAACTGCCCAAATTATATATGGTAACTATTGCTTTTCTTGTCTTAAATATGACAATGCTCTAGTGGTATATTCTCAAGACCATTGTTAAAATGAGATCAGCATTTTCACTACACTTTATTTTCCAGGGGTTTATGCCTCAGTCATAAAACTGCAGAGCCTGATTCTGCACCACTGAAATAAGTAAGAGCTTTGCCATTGACTGCGGTGGGAGCAGGAGCAGGTTTTAATCTCTGATGAAATTTAGCAAATTATCATTTAAAAGATCTGCAACATTTTCACAAAACTTATCCTAAAAACATGTTTTGCCTATATTCTATAATAATGGGTATATGAAAACCCCAGCAAAATAAATTATGCCCAAAGCTTTTGTGCATTGCTTTTCTCTTATTTATTTTTTTAAATTAACACTTTGCAAAATGTCACTCCATAATGTGAGCCTGTGTCCTTCTCTGACTGCTCTGGAGGAAAATATTAAAAATAAGTCAGTTAATCATTGGGAAAATCCCTTATTGTAGTCAGACTTGCTTTCAGTGCATCTACAGTGAAAGCAAATCCTTGATGGTCAGTGTAGCCAATGATTTGCAAACTAAGAAAAGTGTGCTTCATAGCTCTTGTCTGAGTTCAATAATCCTTATTTTAAAAATATCTCTATGTATATTGTGGCAGACTCCATACCCCTAAACTGGGATGCAGGGCTCCTCTGTTGAGACATCTTGTTCTAAGGTCTTGAATGAAGGCACAGAGGAATCATTGCTGAATCATGCTAGAAGGCTGATTTTAAATTAGCTCCATTCAGGACAATGAAGAATTTGGAGCACACTGCTCAGGGGCAAAGGGAATTAAGTTCTGTGACAACAGTTCTGGTAGGAAACCCTAGGAAGAGCCCAGCTTGGAGGAAGTCTAGGCTAAAGCTTGTTTGCCTTTATTTTACAGCTCAGTCATGGCTTTGCCTGCCAGGAACCTTGAGCAAGGGGCATTGCATTTATTGCATTGCCTGAGGAGCGGCCTGGGAAGGACAGTTCACAGGAAAACTCACTTTACAAATTGCTGATTGGACAGATCGTATAGTATGTGGTATAGTATAGTGAAGACATTGTTCTCCACCCCTCAGTAAGGGTCTGTAATGGGGCTGGTTGGGTCATGCTACAGGTGGTCTGCTTTAGTTTCCCCATCTTGGACTGTTAAAATAAACTTCACTTCAGGCTTCTTTCTTGGTCACAAATACCCATCCTTGGGAACTGTGTTTATTAAAATAAAATTAATTGTAAATAAAACTCAAACCACCAAAACAAAGTCCGTTCATCATTTCACTCAACCCAAGGTTTCTCTTCACCCTCCCTGCCTAGAGAGCTGCAGACTCTGCCACAGCTTCCTGGGCTTTCTCTCCTTCGCTGCAGCTTCCTGCTCCTTTTATATTGGAATCACCTGATTCCTGTCAGGTGGAGCTCATCCTGTAATCAGGGTTGGCTTAGCCCCAGGCTCTCCAGCCCATGGGGCAAGCCACCTTGGTACAGGGCCCCATCACAGGGCCCCATCCTGCAATGTTCTATGAAGGAGTATTCCCCTATGATTCAATCTGTCATTTTAGTAATGGATACAGATTGGATACAGAGCAAGTGCATACAATGAAGATATAAATACAGTTATCAACCAAGTACAGTAGCTGTTCAAAATGTAAGTGGTAGGTTGTGAACTTCTTACAGTTCTTAGAAAAACCTCTCAGCCAAAAAAATGCCATAACTAGCTATACCAGGAAAAAGAAGGGGTGCTGGAAGCTGGAGTTAAGATAGGTTAGATACCTGAGCTATGACTTTCCAAATGTCCATACTTTCAAATTGTAGGATTTCTTGTAAGTTTAATATTAATTCTGAAATTCCTGCCTGTTTCATAGTGTGTGTGTGTTTTCTAATTACAGTGCTAAGTTATTTTCATATATTATCAACATTGCCCTCATCTACATTTTTTTTTGGGAGGTGGGGGGTGATAATATTCCTTGGGATCTGTACTCTTAATTTCTGTAAGTATTATTCAGAGTTCAGTGTTTGAATGAAAGAAAGAATATATGCTCAATAGCAGTAGCATATGGTTATGAAATTTTGAATTGCTTTCGTATCTGAAGAATGGTTTCAAATTATAATTATCACAAAAGGTTGTAGGCACCGTATTTCTTATAAGAAATATCTTTTTTTCCTGCATAAAGTAACTCTGAAGTGCCACATTTCTACATGTTCTGTTCTGATGCCCTCCCTGCTGCTCTCTTATCCTTTCATTATAACCTAGTTTATGTAACTTCACACAAGTCGACTTTTAGGTAAAAACTGAGCCCGTCTGACTCTGTCCAGCCCTAAATAGTGAGTGAATCAGTGGAAGAGCTGGAAATAAAATCCTGCTCATTTGATTGCTGGCCCAGTACCCTATCCAGTGGACCATTACAGTATATATTGCTACCGTGGGCTGAATGTATTGCCAAACCTCATCTCTACTGATCTAATTTTTAGGTGTGGGGGAGGGCATAGAAATCTAATAGAGGATCCAGATCCATATAGAAATCTAATACTGAACCCAGAACTAAATGTTGTGGCTTGGGAAAATCTCTAGTTTCAGCTATATGTACCAACTCTCTTATAATAAATCCAGCTACTTTTGCAAATTTTGTCCTTCTTTCAAACTGATCACTGTTTTCAGAAATAAAGGGATCTCATCTAGCAGTAAAATCTAACATGAATAGCCAAAACTGAAGTTACTGTTGCTATCATCCTTTCACTGCTATATAGTATAAAGGGAAAATACTGTGTATTGCTGGACTGTGTGCCTTCAAGACACTTAATCATTTGGAAAGCATAGAAAATAGTGGCTCATTTTTTTCAAATAGTTACTTTCCTTTGGGAAAAGTCTCTAGGACAACTAGCTGGTGCTTGTCGTTATATACACCTCATTTAAAGTAATCTTTATCTCGTTGAAAAAGATCGGGGCAGAGAGGAGAAAGTGATGCTGGCTGAAAGTATGCGTGTGGGGGCTTTGTTTTCTTTTACTTTGCCCCTAGTGATCACTCAGACTTCATTGCAGATCTTTGTCCCTCTGGCTAAAAATACTAGAAAGCAGCTACCTCCAAAACTAAAAGCGCTGTTAACTGGGGAGTTCCAGCAAAAGACACAGTTCAGACTGGCATGGCCAGCATTTGACCCTGTCAAGAGAGAAAACTGTGAGCATCCACAGTGAAGAGATGGTGCTTGAAGGAAAGTTGTGTAACTCCAGTCCAGCTCACGATAAACAAAACTAATGGGTTCTAGATCGAATACAATCTATATAATCTAGGTTGGTTTTTCACTAGAATAACACTACTGAGTAAACTTTCAATAGCTTGCATGAGAATTCACCCTACGACTATTGTCCCATTAATAATGATAAAGAGGTTCTATGACTTCCTATTGCTAAGGAGGTCTGAATAACTGAAATTACTCCTGTATTTTTTAGCACTGGTCATACATAGTTTTTTGTTATGTGCTTTGTGGCTTCTGGATGAATGTAGCAGCAAATAATTCTTTGGACTAGATTATGTAATGGTCACCTCGTACCACAGAAATCCATTGCTATTGTGTAGCACTGCCCCAGATGACAATACTGCAACCTTCTCCATGCCTTTGATTCAGTACATTGATGGTCATGTTAATCTTTTTGCCTCCTTTTGGGATCAGAGTTCAGTTCTTTCTAAGTGCATCAAAGATTAATATTTCAGATTGCAGTCAAGCACCTCAATTTGCATAGACACCAGGGTGGTAACCACTGCATACATAAATGTATGGAGAGACAAATCAGCTTAATTTAAACCAATGGACGGAGTGACAGGCATTACAGATTAGAGAGAACCTACAATAAATTACTTAACATTTGTTTTGTTTAAGCATCTGAAGACTGGCTCTAAAACGTCTATTGCAAGGGATGGAAGAGGGATGCCAAAAGTTACTGGAAAGATTGTCCCAGGAACCTGACCTTTGGTTGAGCTTGTCAGCTTTGTATAACAACACTTCTTCCCCAAAACACTGTACTCTCTAACCAATTAGTTCTTTCTATCTCTTATTTGGGGTCTGGAAAACTGGCATTGCAAAGATCAGTACAGTTTGGATTATAATAATATATATATAAATAATGTTTGGATTAGCTCAATGGATGACAGTCTCTCTTCTCATCTGTTACCCAGATGGGATGTTTATTTTTCTGATTTCTATTTCAAATGCATAAATCTAATTTCCCTTCATTTGTTACCCATCACAAATTAATCTTTCCTTTGCAGGAAACTATCCATGATACAAGTTAAACATTTAAAACTGGTATTACTTTATTTCGACTGGTTCATCCATTTCTAATTTTAAATTTGACAAATAAAATTACAGAAATAAACAATGTAAAATGGTTATTGTTTTGTGACGGGGCCTCCGAGGTGCAACCTGGACTGTGGGACTGCTGAGCCTTCCAAACACAAAAACCTGGGTTGCCTCTCACACTGTTCTGCTGATGTCAAGCTACAAACCTCTGACAGGCACTGCAGTTATACAGACATCCACATGCAGGGACAAACCCAACTGAGTTACATGAATGACCTCTCAGCCACTCATGAACCAACAGTAGAGAGGCTCCCACCAATTCCCCCCAGCTCCCCAGTCTTGCACCCCAGGACAGTACAGTCTTGCACTGCTCAAGGCTTCCTTGGGCAGTGCAGGTTCATTAAATAGTTCAACACCCCCTCAATTTGGAGCGGACACACACTAGCCTTTGTAAACTGAGCTGAGATTTCCCGAGCACTTCAACCAAAACACACTGTTTTAAGTAAGATCTAAAACAAATTTATTAACTACAGAAAGATAGATTTTAAGTGATTATAAGTGGTAGGCATAAAGGTCAGAGATAGTTACTTTAAGAAAATAAAAAGTAAACACACATTCTAAATCCTAAACTTTTAATTTAAGCAAGTGTTGACTCAAAGAGCTTTACTCGCCCTATCAGATGGTGCAAGCAGGTTACAGTTCCTCAATACACAGACTGGACACCCTTTCAGCCTGCTACCAAACTCCCTCAGTTCAAAGTCTTTTGTCCTCCAGATATTCTTCCAGGTGTTGAGTTTGGCAGGGGTGGGAGGGAGAGGCCAAGTGATGATGTCCCTGCCTCTCTTTTATACTTTCTTCCAGCTTGCTGGAAAGATCTTTGCTGTGACATGGGTTAGTCTGCCCCCATGGCATACGTGCCTCTTCCGAAAAGTCTCTTGGATAGTGGATTGTGCGTTGATGAGCCATTAATACCGTCTGGTTATTGATGGCTACTTCTTTGTTATAACTGAAAGGCTGGTTGTGGATGTTCCCAACCACACAACATATTTCAGTAAGACATATAGCAGTACTTCATAACCTCACATACAATGATAGTACATACAATCCAAGTAGTTATTAATGTTCAACAGATCCAGGCTTTTAAAATGATACCTCACAGGGTATACTTTGTACAAAACATATCATAATCATATCACCATGGTGAATATGGGAGTTCCAGGGTGCTACTTTGAGGGACAGAGTGTCAGAAGTTTGTACTAATTCATGTTTTTTATTGATTTAATGAGATGAATAAAGGAGATTTAAAGAGGAGATTTATTCAGCACCATGTGTAATACATTTACATGTCACCATTTTCCCATATAGAATTGTAAAACTCTTCTAAAACAGTCTGGAGGAGATTAATTGGATGCTAGGATGACCCCGGTTTTTCCCATTGTGCTTGTGTTTGGGTGGACATACCCCACACTATGATATCAATTCAGAACTTAAGTATGTTCCATTTTCAGTGTGTGCGGAGGTCCCATTAAGTATGTGTTTAAAGTTAAATGCTTTCCTTAACAGGGATATTGTCTCCAATCAGGGCTTTAGTGAGACAGAGCATGATTAACTCTCTTCAAAGGGAGCTAGGCATGTAAGTCAGCCAGAGAGGAGAGGCTCCATGCCAACAGATTAGAGAGAAAGTCTAGTTTCTCTTGTTGTGTGTTCCCTCGTTTTGTTGGTGTCTGATGCTCATGTCCAAGGCCACGCCTGTACAGTATTCAGTATTACTCTAGGTTTGGCTGACGGAGGGAAATTATCCAAAAAATGGCCATACAGAGCATAGAATGAATTTTTCTCTTTGGATGCTGTAGAAAACTTTTTCCTAAGAAGAAAGCATCAACTTAAAAAAAAAATTAAAGAAAAGATTATGGACCAGATTGTCAACTGGCATAGCTCCAGTGATGTAATCAGCCTGAATTGCCTTTCACTGAAGGTCTGACCCTTAACAAGAAACAGCATGCATTTTTTTCTATTCCTATCTGCCATATGAAACAAGTGAATGTTGCTGTAAGATCCTTGCAAGGAATCCATTCAGTTAAGCAACCCAAAGTTCAGATGCTCAAACAATTTATCTGAAGTTTGGGGGCTTTAGTACCGTAGGCAAGGGAAAAAGCAAAAGGCTGAAAGTTACTATTCAGAAACCAGCAACCCTATGTGGGAGAAGGGAAAGAAGAGTGGTAAATTAACACTTATGGGGCTTACCTGTTTTTAATAAGCATGGTCTGGCTGAGGTCTAGGTTTGTCTTTTGTATGTGTTCTTTCTTCTCAGCAGGGGATTGAGTGGCTTAACGTGACTTAATTAATCTTTTGTAGCTATGGCAGCATCCTTAAAAAATCTTAGCTACTAGGGCCTGATCCAAAGCCCAGTGAAGTCAATGGAAAGACTCCGACTGACTTCACAGAACTTAGAATCAGATCCCTAAAGAAGTTTTCTAACAGGGCTCATGTTGCTGAATGGTGAGTGTTTTATCCTCTCTTTCTATTGTTTTATGGGATGCTTTCAGTGAGTGCCGCTAAATAATGTTATCCCACAAGGTCTGCATTGAGGCTTTTGGTGGGCAGCGTAGAAACAATGTCCCAGTTACTCAGCCACAGGAAACTAAGCTACAGTTCCCAGCATTCCTATTTGTAATATCCGTCAGATGACTCCACGGCAGAAGCCTGAGCAACTTAGCTTCACAGGCCCCCTGAGGTCGTGGGCAATTGTCCTGCTTGCTACCCCCTGACGCCAGCCCTGGCTTTTAATCTGTGCAGGAAAACAGTTGTTGTGGTACAGGTGGGCCGTGGACTTTGTAATGGAATGTTGGAGGAGGGGGCATCAGAAAGAAAAAGATTGAGAACCCCTGATTTAAACCATTGTCACCTAGTGGTGCTGCTGACAGTGGGTATATCATGTGCTAGTGCGGACAAGCCACATCCAACCCAGGCAATTTTAGAGTAAAGTAACTTAGCAAACATGTTAAACCTGTAGTTTACATATGGAGACATGGTTAAGTGCTCACCCCTGCTTTCCAAAAGCAGTTTGTAAAGTACTGGAATTTTTTTACACTTTAAAGAGATCTTTTGCTAAATAAAGTATAATGCCACAGGAGTAGCACTAATTAACTTCAATAGTATGTACATCTATTCCTTTCCTGACAGTGTTTGGCCCAGGGCATTAGCTTAGAATTCTTAAGCTGATAACTAGTGTTACAAACTCAAACCACGTCCTATTTATGATCAAATCTATCTGTGCATTCTTATTCCATTCTATGTAGGTTCTTATACCACACACTCCTCACCATAGTTTCTGAGCACTTTCCATTAGTACATAAAGCAATGTGACTAACATTCTGACTAACTACATGTTCTCTTATTCTCCCCAGAGGGAGAAGTATGTGCAGTGAAGGGTTTTGTTTTGGACTTTTTATATATATATATATAATTACACACACACGTTGCTATAAATTTGTTAGAGAAGGCAGATCAAAAAATGCACCTTACACTGAGGGCTAATCTACACTAGAATCAATTAGCAGTGCTAGAGCGGCTCGGCTATGTGCAGATGCTCTATGCCAGTGGGAGAGCTTTCTCCCATCGGCATAATTAGTCCACCTCCCCAAGTGGCGGTAGCTATGTCAGTGGGAGACATTCTCCTGCCAACATAGCTCTATCCACTCCGGCACTTAGGTCAGTGTAACTTACATCACTAAGGGGAGTGGCTTTTCTATACCCCTGAACGACATAAGTTATCTTGAAGTAAGTGCAAGTGTGTACAAGCCCTAAGAGTGGAAGGCGGTGAGGTTTGCAATGGTCCTTATTTCTAGGGAAGTTCATTCCAGTCTTAGCCAGCCCCTGAGAATGTTTTGTCTCCTGCACAGATAAGCTTTCCTCTTATTGTAGAGAGTTCTGTTGTGCCTGAGGAGTACCGTTGTCGTTGTTGACCAGAGTCTTTATTCTGGAGATTTAGGCTGTTTTAGATATCCCTTGATTCAGGATATTGACTGCCAAGATAAGGACCGAGACCTTGAACTTGATTAGATATTCTATGGATAGCCAGTGTAGAAAGCGGAGGACAGGTCTGATATGCTCATCATAACTGTTGTTGATGAGGAGACATGTTGCAACCTTCTGGCCTAGTTGGACTTTTCTAAGAGCTGAGGTCTTCATGCCCAGGTATATTGCATTGCTGTTGTCCAACCAAGAGGTGATGAAGTGTGAATAACTGAGACCAGGTGTGAATAAATAAGGCCACACCAGGATGGGATGGAGCATCCTAGTCAATTGTATATGATAGAAAGCATTACTCATCACGGATGCTTGTATTGCAGAGTGTAGTGTCAGTGAGGTATCCACGAGCACTCCAAAACTATGGACTGAATTGACCAATTATGAGTGTCTGTTATACTCAGTAAGAAAAGTTCAAGATGAAAGTTAACGTCTGGCCCAATGGACTAGCAGTATGACATTGTCATGGAAGGATCAGAGTTTGGTCCAGAACTCAGTCCCTTGCTCGCAGTCAGCAGAATCATAGAAATGTAGGCCTGGAAGAGACCTCGATAGGTGATTTAGTTCAGTCCCCTGCACTGAGGCAGAATGAAGTATTATCTAGACCACCCCTGACGAGTGTTTATCTAACCTGCTCTTAAACTGTTTAGCTCTGTCTGCACTAGCACTTAAACTGTTATTCCTCCAAGTCTTTGTGATGCCAATTATGTCATACTTGTGATTATTCACTAGTATTTCTAATTCTTCCTGTTTATTCTCCATACTTCTTGTATTATTATACAGACATCTAAGATAGTCATTAGATTTCCCCTCTACATTTCCTCTTGTGAGAGCAAATTGCATACAGCATATCAGTCCCTGAAGGTGATGGAGCCTCTCATTAATATTGTGCCATTCACTGGCTAAACCAGTAGCAACACTGCTAGGTCTAATACTCCGTAGCCAGAAGGATAGAATGAGGACCACACCCATTAAAAGGAAAGCTTAAGCCTCAACATGATGTTCCTGTTTGTGCTATTTTAAGACAACATCCATGTAGCATTTCAGTGCCAGATTTTGTCCCTGGCTATTAATATATAACACCAACTTCAATGCAAATTGCTTGTGCTTAACCAAGGCTAGAATTTGGCTCTTAATATTTAATGCATCTTCAGTCTTTAATGTAGGTCAAGAGAAGAAATTAAATGATGACACCGTATTGCTTGCTGTGGCATCCCCAGGTGTTTGTGGTCCCTACTGATTGCCTTGTATCATTAATCAAAGGGTAACTGCACTGCACAGACCAAAATACAGTCTCAGCAGGCACATGTATTGATGATGATGCACCAAGAAAAAGACTTAATTGCATTGACACTATCATTTTTACACAGTTTAGAGTGTTTATCAAAATTGTGCTGGAAGCATCTAAAAATATTGTAATGAATGCAGCTTTGGGCCTCTTCATACACTGTTTTCTTTTTAGTTTCTTCTGTTAGAGACAGCTGTTTGCTATGAAAAAAAAATTCATCTCCTTTCTTTCTCTCTCTTGCCTCCTGTTTGTGTGTGAGTGCCGCAGCAGGATGCTCACAGTTTGTTGTAAATGTTCATTCACAGTTTTACAGTTTCTTAGATTCATATTCACAAAGGCAAAGTATTTTAAGACTTTATCAAGAATCCTGGTTCTTCATGCTGCAACTCAGAAGACAGGGAATGCTAATTTCCGAGGGCTTTATTTCCCAAGACAAAATGATGATCTTTTAAGTTAAAGGAATATAAAGGGTTTGCCCAGGGGATGAGTCAGAACATGGGTCACTTGTTTCTTCATTTTTAAATTGCTTCAGCTCATTGCTGATATAAAGGTGGCTTTTGGCTAATAGCATGGAGAATATAACTAAGACTAAAGGAAACTGATTTTGTTACCTCAGTGACAAAACAAAGCAGCTGTAAGAAAAGAAAATGGAGACACCACTGAATGAGTCTGTGAGGCCCATAGGCAAATGGGCCTCAGCTCCTCTTGGGACAACCCCAGCTCAACCTTCCTTTTCTCTGTCAGCTCTGCAGGAATTTACGAACAGATAGGGAAGGAAAGAGGTATAAAACGTGCAATTGGGTTCACTAGGCTGCTAGTGTTAGGGGACTGTTGCCCCCTTACTAACATTCAGTGGGGGTGTTTTGGTTGGCTAGCTCCCAGCACTAAAAGGGGAAGGGTCGATGGGAAATCAGGACCCTGAGACTGACAGTCCCCAGGAACAATGGGGAGAGACCAATGCTGCAGGTCAGCCTGATTGACAGGGCGGGCAGGCTAATCAGGGAGTCAGGAGGCCAGGGTGGATCCCATCCTCCGTGTGAGCTGGAATTGCCTGAGTCAGACAGAGTGGGGCCGAGCTAAGGAGAGAGCAGGGGCCCAAGCTAAGCTGCTGGGAGCAGAGCTGCAGCCCCAAAGCCAGAGCACAGCCCAGAGAGAGCAGACCTGCCCTGGGAGGAGAGCTGCAGCCAGAGGGGCCAGACAAGCAGCCCAGGAAGCAGGTCAGAGTTGGTAGCAGAGTCACAGAAGCAGCCTGCAGGGCAGAGCTGTGCTGGGGGCAGAACTGTAGCAACCAGAGCCAGAGGGGCCAGAGAAGCAGCCCAGGGAGCTGAAGGCAGAGCAGCAGCCGTGCTGAGGCAGTGTGGGGCTGGGGCTGTCCAGAGCTGGGTGCGGTGAGCAGCTGGGGAGAGCGAGGGGGACCCTGGGCAGCAGGCCCAGCGCAGGGAGACACCTCAGCCGAGAGGCTCTGCAGGCCAGACTTGGAGGGGGATCGTAACCCTGACAGGGCGGGGGCAACGCTGGTAAGAAGGGTGCTGCCACCTAGAGCCCGAGAGGGTGTGGCCACCACCAGAGCAAGTGTCCAACCCGCAGCGTCTCTGTAGCACAGCCAGGGCCTGAGGAGGAGGCCTGGGACCTAGAAGGAACAGACTGTGAACTGCCCTGACGTTCCAGAGACACTGTTTGTAATGTTCCCTGCCACAGAGCGGCGTGATGTGTTTCCTTTAACCCTTCCCATTTTTCCTTATTTTTTTTTAAATTAATTGTTAATTAAACAACTTGTATTTGCTTTAAATTGTATGAAATGATCAGTGGGTCAGGGAGGTGCCCAGTGCAGAGAGAGTACCCCGGAGTGGGGACACCCTAGCCCCTGTCCTAGGTGACCACAGCAGGGTTGGGGGTCGAGCCCCCCAGGAATCCTGGGCCCAGCCTTGTCGGGGTTACGAGGACTCTGCCAGACAGGAGAGTGGAAGGGGAGTCCTCAAGGGCAGGGAGGCCTCTGGGTAAAGGAAGTGGGAGTGAGGACTCAGATCCTTTCGCTAGCCCACTTCACCGGGGTAGTGCAGAAGCCAGGAAAGTTCCCCACAATAGCGGGACCATTCCCCCGCTTACACTAGGAACAAGAGGACAAGGGAAGCACTGGTAGGGAGGGGACCAGGCTCAAGTTAGGGAGGCAATAGTACATGGCTGCTTGAACCTCCCCCCAAAAGGGAGAGGGACTACGAATTTGTTTTGGGAGTGAGATGGTCACACCTCTAGGGAGGAATTGTACTCCCTGTGACACTTCTACTTCATGATCCATCTGAGTTTTAGCTATTATGAAGTGTAAACACTTATGTACTCTAGGTATCTGTAGTGGCTGGCTTAAAAATATAGAGTTGCTGTATATTGCCTTTTATATTCTGTATTATAGAGGAGAATGCTGTATGTATTGCAGAACCCTGCAAGCCTGTGATTTTACTGAAGGGACTGTTATTACTTCATAAACTGCAAGAGTGGAGTTCAAGCAGCACCACATATGAAATCCTAAGGTTAAATTACAGACTTGTACACTAAAATTGGGACTTCATACTTACATTGTTGACATAAGATCTGAGGGTTTGTCAAGACAGGCTCTCTAGTTTTGCCTGTTCCAAATCTCTAAGAAGAAAATTGGAGCTATCTTTTTTGACCTTACAGCAGCCTATGACACCATCTGCCACACTGATCTGCTGTACAAAATGTCAAGAGTTTTTCCTATCTGGTTTGCCATAGCAACTGAGCTGATGCTCCAATGTAGACATTTTCAGGTGACTCTGAGTCACAAAATCAGCACCAGGAGATTCCAAAAGAATGGACTTCTGCAAGGCTTGGTTCTGGCACCAACTTTATTTAATGTATTCACCAATGACCTACTGAACACCTCCAGGTGGTTCATGTACACCCATTATCTTTACTTGGCCTCAAGATTTAAGAGAACCTGATCAGTAATGTGGCTGCTGTAGGTGATTAGTGCAAGAAATGGAGACTGAAACCAAGTACACCAAAGACCATGTCAACAGGCTTCCACTACCGCCATGCCCAGAGCTAATTTGCGTTTAACATATTTCTGAACAGTCAGCAGTTGGCACGCGATTCACACTCACCTGTAAATATTGTCTCACTAAAGTAGCTCAAGAAATCAAGAAACTGGCTCCTGAAAAAACTAGCAGGGTCCACCTGGGGGAGCCAATGTGCAAATAAAACATAGTTTGGGGCTTGCTCTCTGCTGTTCAGCTGGAAAATACTGTACCCCAGTTTGGTTAAACTCTGCCCACACTAGACTAATAGACACACAGCTTAATCATACCATGAGAATTATCACAGACACATTGAAGCCAACAAAACTTATATGGCTACCAGGCCTAGCTGATATTCTGTCACCTAACATCTGGCATCTGAATGCAGCCAATAAACTGATCACCAAGCCACAGCAAATGCCCCACTTGCCGCTGTTCAGGGATATATGGGATGTACTCCACCACCGACTATGTAGTAGAAATCCTATCTGGATAGTGCTGCACGCTTTCCATTCAGCTGATAACATCAGCACACTGTGGTAGATGGAATGGGAGAGAGATGCTGCCAGTACCAGGAACTCTCCATCATCACTTGACTGGATGAACAGCTACCTGGCTTAGGGCTCCCACCCCAGCTCTGGAGCCAACTTAACAGGTTCAGGTGTGGAGTGGCTCACTTGCCAAGACTGACCGTGCCCAGGGCATCCAGGACGGCCCGCTGTGCCTCTGTGGTGCTGTGGAGGATGCTGCACACATGCTGGATGGTTGCTCTCTTTGTGTTGGGCTCCCTGGAAGTCTTCCCAAGCCTGAAGTACCCCAGTTTGGCTCTGGAACTAAAGCCCTCATCCAAAGCCCACTGAAGCCAATGGCTTTCATTGACTTAAATGAGCACTGGATCAGGCCCTGAGTTCCAGGGTCATCCCTCAAGGAGTGCAGAGAGTCCTCCCTGCATCGCAACCATTGCAGTTCCACTGCAGGGAGCAAATAGAGGGTGGTCTGCATGACATGACAGAAGATGAATTTGGAGGTAAGGCTAGACTGAGCTGAGTGAATGTCGGGGCTGTGGCTCTGCAGCTAAGGGTATATCTTCACCATTAGCTGGCCTATCAGGGGGTGGGTTGAAGCTTCAGTGATGCTGATGCTCAAGCTAGTAATGAAGTGGGGGTTGAACAGCTTGATTTACAGCAACTCCTTAGCAGCTAATCCATTCACTTGGTGCTGCTAATAAAAGCACTCTGTGTAACTCCGGCATTTTGAAATGTGGTTGCTTTCACTTTAGCTAGGCTAGCTCGAGTGCAGTTAACTCAAGTGGGCTAACTCGAGCTAACTGTGCTGTGAAGACGCACCTGAAGGGTATGTCTACACAGCAGCTGGACTGGTGCTTCCCAGCATGGGTAAACAGACATGCGCTAGCTCGGCTTGAGCTAGTGCACTAAAAATAGCAGTGGGGCCGTGGCAGCTCAGGCTAGCCACCCAAGTAGCGGAGATCAAAACCAAAAAGGGTGAAATCCCCCAATGTTTATTAAAACAACAATCCTATAGCTCCAGAAGCCGTTGCAGCAGCAGTCATCCCTGGTCCCAGTGTGACACACACACATACACTTACACTTCCTGTTATTTTTCTAAATTCAAAGATTACGATTCCTAGCATGCAATATTGGATTTAGCAACACCATATTTCTCACTGTCTTAAGAACAAACCCAATCTTACAACAGTTACAGTGCAATAATTTGCTACTATATTAATGAACAGTAATTAAGTAATTAGCAAATAAAAAATAACTAAGAGGAAATGCTTATGTATCTATAATCAGAATTCTAATTATAACTGAGGACTAATCCCCGTTTTCTTAAACAATTGCATAACATAGTCTCTAGTCCATACAGGTAGCCATCAGACTCTGATAGCACATCCATCAGGCCCAATATCCTGTCGGTTATTCTGTACCATCAGTAGCAATGCAAAATCATCAAGACCAGTTGGATGGTCTGAAACATCTCTGCTTTGCTTTCGGTAAGCTGGTGCAAGATGAAAGGTAGCAAAGTTGGATCAAGGCATTTGGGATTGTGTGGCATTTCATCATTGTCAGCTCCTGCAATTTTTGTTGAATCAGGTATGCTAAGCAAGCAGCTTTGAATTGTTCTTGTGTAATGTCTGTGAGAGTGCCTGTTATAAGTGCAAATACTTCACCATCTGTCTATATGTCAGGCGAAGGCAGGGCAGGTAGGACAATCAATAGGCCATCACATTTTTAATTCCCAGCCTCTATTCGGCCATACATGAAAGACAGTAGTCTTGCTGATCACCTAGCAATTTGGCTTCCGGCGATGTTATCAAAGGGTTGTGATCTGTACACAGTTTGAAAATACAGCTCCAAAGGTAAGTTCTCCATTTTTCTGTAGCCTAAATGCAAGTGTCTCCTTTGCAACAGTTGAATACTTCCTCTCAGCTTCTGTAAATGTTCTTGAAGTCAATGCTTTCTCCATGTTGTCATCATGGATTTGAGTAAGTCTTGCTCCCAGTCCACAGTCTGAGGCATCCGTAGTCACAATTGTGGGTAATGCAGGGTCAGACAATGTAAATGCTGAACTATTTACAATAAAATCTTTCATTTTTTGAAACTAACTTGTGCAACGGTCGTCCAGGTCAAGGTCGAGTTTCCCCAAAATAGTGCTCATAACCGGTTCCATGACCGAAAGCGCAGTTTGTAATAAACCTGGCCATACCATGATGTAAGACCTAAGAAAACTCGTAAAGGTTTGTAAATATCTCAGAGGTGCCACTTTTGTAACTGCCATGACATGGTCCAGGTCAAGATTTAGTCGAGTTTGCAAAAGTATATGTCCCAGAAATAACTCTGTCTGAAATGGCATTTGTCGAACTTCAGTTTCAATCCTACTGTTTGGATGTGGTGTAGTACCGTGTGGAGATGTTTTTTATGTTCCTTGGGAGTCTTCCCAAACATAATATCATCCAAATAATATTGAACTCCAGGCTTGTTCTTTAGAATCACTGACATCAGTCTTTGAAAAATGCTAGGTGCTGATTCAAATCTGTATGGCACAAGTTTAAAGTGGAATAGTCCATCATGCATAATAAATGCTGTGAGATCTCTGCTGTCCTCTTGTAGCATAACTTGACGATCTGCACTCTGTACATCAAGAGTAGAAAACATCTTTGCACCACAAAGTTCCTCAAATACTTCTTCTGTGTGTGGGAGTGGATGGCTGACAATCATGATGGCTTTATTAGGATCCCTTAAGTATACTCAAAGACAAATACCTCCAGTGCTATTCTTTGTCACCACTATCAGTGAGACCCATTCAAATGATGCAATCTTTTCAATAATACCATTCTGTACTCATTTTTTAAACTCTTGTGATATAGCGTCCTGGCTGGGAATGGAAGATGGCACAACTTCTGTTGTGTGGGTGTCACATTAAGTTGAAGTTTAACTTTATGAACAAGTCCAAGTGCACAGCCAGAGACCTCCTCTGTACTTTCCTCATTAAGAGCAGAGAGTAGAGTTTGCACTGTAAAAGAGCCAGGTGAGGTAAAAGCAATGTGTCCATTGACTACCTGCATGTTTAGTGCAGCAAACAAATCTCTGCCTAGGATAGAAGTACCTGTATGCATAATATAGAATTCCATAGTCTATGTATGTCTCAAAAGTCACAGTTACAGGAAAGCAACCAAGCATGTGAATGCGGTTCATCACACTGGACATGTGCCACTTATTGAACCAAGCTTACACCTCAAGTATTGCATCAGCTACAAGGGATTGTTCTGTTCACATACATACTGTAGCAGAATAGCTTTGACAAAATGGACAAAAGATGAAGTGTGGCTTGAAGGAATTGACAGAGACAAGTAATGACAATTTTCTGGGCACTTGCCATAACATGAAAAAACTTTTTTTTTTCTGGCGGCGTCTCTCTGGACATCACAGAATAACAAATAATAAACTAGTACATTTCTTAAAATAACTTTAACATAGTTTTTTAAAGGTTGAATATGAAGCTCTTAAAAGTCAGGAAACCTTAACTGGGCCCCATTCATGCATGCAAATTGCAGGGGTTCTCAGGACAAATTTTTTGGTGGCCTCAAAGTGAGGCTACCAACTCTTGCTGGGGCCACTCTCACACTTTTTCCTAAAATACTTAATTAGCTTTAGGGAAAACAAATAAATATGCACATACACACGTCCAAATCATTGTAATTTATTTATTGCTAACTAGTAAGTCTTTTGTGAAAAGTGATATTAATAAACATACAAGTATCACATTTAAACAGCAGACTTACTCAGCCCTGGCAAGCCTAGGGACAAATTAAGCCCCCGATGGAGGGTTGTGGGAGGCAGCAGGGGCCAGGGACGATGGGGATGGGTAGGTCGGGGGTCAGGGAAGCAGCAAGGGTCTGGAGCCTGAAACCCCACAGCCAGAGCCTGAAGACCCATGGCCAGGGGACGGGGCCTGGGATGGAACCCGAAGCCATGTGGCTGGAGCCTGGGACCTGCCGCTGCACAGCCGGCGCCTGGGGACGGAGCCCGAAGCCCCATGGCCAGAGCCTGCCACCCCAGGGCTGAAGCCCAAACCTTGAGCCCTACCGCCCTTGGGAAGATGGGGAAATCACGGGCTGCCTGCTCCTCCAGTGTTGTGCCCCATGTGTCTCCAGAGGGGGGCAGGGCCCAACCCCTGCTGGTGGCCCTAGCAACCAACACCGAGGCGGTGCATCCAGGAGCAACAGGGAGGGGAGGGGCTGCTACTTTACCCCCTCAATCATAGTCTAGGAGGCTGTGGCTGCAAGAAAAGCCCCTGGTGGCCGCATGCGGCCATGGTGGCCTCATTTGAGAAATGCATTATAGTCTTAAATCATATGACCACTTGCTCAAATAGTACATGTAATATGATGTAGTTTTTTCTGATCTTACATTCAGATATCTATCTATCTATCTCTCTATCTCTCATTTTATACAGATGCTAGCTGAGATCTATCCAGAGTGGGTGATGGGGGAGGATTGGAGCTATAGTTTGAGCCTCATTTGTGTTAAAAAAAAAAAAAAAAGTTATAAGGACTGCTACATGTTGCTGTGACCTGATTTTTTCAGGGGGTTTGTGTCTTGGATTATTAATCATGTTTATTATGGTAGTGCCAAAGAGCCAAGAATGAGGGCCCATTGTGCTAGGCAATGTACATACACACAGAAATAGATGGTCCCTGCCCCAAAGAGCTTATAATCTAAATATTCAGGACACAGGCTGGAGGAAGGGGTATAACACACAAACAGAGTGAACAATGTGATGGCAGCAAATGGCATGTTAGTTCCATGATTCTTTCGGAGGCCGGGGGAGAGGGTTGCTGGGTTTACTTAAGAGGGAGTAAGCTAAATGGGAAGGGCAGGGAATGGGAGAAGAGGGGCAGGTGTGGAGTGAAACAAGCATGAGGGAGGGTTGGAGCAATCATCAGAGAAAGGTCAGTCAAAACTGTAGGAGGTTCTCTGAATGTGCAAAGGTCCCTGCTTTGGCTGCTTGTGCTCCAACCACTGTAGTCCTTGGCTGGCTTCTCCAGAGCCATAACCAGGTTGGGATGAGCGGGGCAGCAGTCCAGGGAGCAAAGCTGCGGGGGCAGAAAAATGGGGCAGAGAAATAAAGGGGAAAAATGGTAGGGGATGCAAATATGCTTGCTCACCCCAGCGTTAAAATACCCTAGTTATGGCTCTGGACTCCTCTCTGCAGTGTTTCCCTCAAGGCCACCTTGCTCAAACGACCTTTAAATTGGAGAACTAACCCTATCCTAGACCTTCATAAAGCATGACAATTTTCAAGACCGTCCAAGTAAGCTTGTGGATTTTAGAGCACCCAGAAATATCAGCTGTTAAACAGTATTCTAGTGTCAACCTGAACTATGATGTTGTCACTCCCCCCCCAACTAAATAAACTATCACTAATTTATTTCTATTTATTCTAATTTTTCTCTCTTGTGGTATTTAAAATGCTTATCAATGCTAATCAATCTATACATATGGACATTGTTAATTGTATAAACTGCACATTTTCATATTTTAAATTCACGTTACACCCTAAGACTTTCATTTAAAATCTGTGTTTGCATAAAGTATGAAATTTCAGTAAAGTACAGTATTACTTTACAGAATACAGTTCCAGGAAAGCAAATGACCATAAAAGTTGGTAGCGGCATCAGGCAGAAATTTGTATTCATGAAAGTTACTGTGTCTCTGAGATTGCTTTCCAGGAAGCTGTTAAATTTTCACTAATCCAGTATTGCAAGATATCTACTGTTTTCAACACTGAGTGATAAAAAGTAGTGTAAGGCAGATAAAAATAATTATCTATTATACTGAAAGAGATGTGGTGAATGGATTTGTTTTAGTTCTGTGTCCATCTTAGCAAGAGAAGTGTTAAAGAATTTACTACATAAAAGAATAGACTGATTCTGCTGTTTAAAAAACTGCTACATTCAAATGGGTTTAAGAGGAAATGGGATCTGAGGACACCTGAGTTGTTGCAGTTACCTACTTGCCCAAATCTAAAATACAGTTAAGTAAGGAGATCCTTCCTGAATTAGGGCCTGACCCAAAGTCCTCCCAAGTCATTGCCCAGGACAAGTAGGTGAATGATTGACAGACATATGGGATGGGTTTAAACAACAGGTTGCAACTTTATAAATTATATCTTGGGGAGGGACACTACATTGCTCTCACCAGCTCTCAGGTACCAGGCATTTAACAGGTTCCAGTGCAGGTTATAGGGCTTTTTTCTTTTTTTTACAAACCAAGCAATTAACTCGGGGTAGAGCCTCGCCAGTTTACCCTACAGACTCAGTTCAGTTGTGAAACCTCTCGCATCCACCGCCACCTTGAAGTAAGAGGGGTGGAGTGATAGAGGTCATGAGGCTGGGTGGGAGAAACCTCGGTCCATAAAGAATTGAAGTTCCTCCCTTTCATGAGTGTGATGTCCAACTGCACAATCTTGGGTCTTATTTATGTCTGGGAGCTGGCTCTTTTAGCCTTTCCCTGCACAGGATATCGGCCCCTGCAAGGGCCAGTGATTAGTATGGATGAACCCTTTGCCCACCGTGCCTGGTACCCATCAGCTGCCTCCCCAGTCCTTAATGTCACTAAGCCAAATGTCAGCCCCAGCATCTGACAGATGCACTCCATCCTCCTTAAAGAGCTCATTGAACAGGATACCCCTAAGTATCTATCACTGCTCCCCTACCTCCCAAAATTATGCTGACTGCTTCATGGATCACATTTTTCCATGGCCTGGCTCAGTGCCCCCCCCCCCCCATTTCATTTAGTGAGCCTCTCCAGCCAAACCAATCGAGTGTGAAGCCATAACTGTGTAAGCAGCTCTACGACCCTCCGTATCCTAATTCTTAAATTTAATCCAGTGCAATTCACTAGGTCATTTCACCCAGATGAGTAATCAGGTCACCAAGCTCAGCCCTCCGTGAATAAAGCAGAAGCATGGTCCCAGCATGTATCCTATCTACCAAACCATGGAAGGCTAATGGCTTCATCCTTGAAGTTTATTTGTGACCCACTTGCAGACCTGGACGCCTGCTTATGGGCCCAGTGCACAATAGAATGCTTGCAGATCCAAACCTCAACCTTCCTCCCAATGTCTCCTGAAATCATAAATGCCAAGGTTAGTGCAACCCCCCGATGTGCCCAGGTGGCCAAGACCAGGAATACCTGTTAGTCTACAACAAGGAATTAAGCCAGGCAGGTGCCCCCAGATCATTGAGGAAGCCAATCCCCAATGCATCAGGTACACTGCATATCCCATCTCCTAGTGCTCAGGGATGGGAAATACATTTTTGAAGTCCTTCTTAATCTCTGACTCCTGCAACTTTGACATAACCAGAAAGAAATAATCCTAAATCTGTGGTGAGCCAAGGCTCCAGCACTGGTTAGGCATTGCCTGTGGATCACAGCTGACGCGCAACAGAAGGTCCTGGAATCTGTTCTGTTGAAAGCAAGACAAAACATCGGCAATGCCATTATCTACATCTGGAACATGAACTGCACAGAAAAGGAAGGTAAATGAAAGGCAATTTAATGCTCTCACTAGCTTCATTGCCTGTGCTGACTTGGTTGACTGTGGATGATATGCACTACTGCCTGGTTGTCACACTAGAAAGAAACCAGCTTATTTTGAAATTCCTCACCCCAGCTATAGGAAAAAAATGTGTTGCCTAATCTGCAGACCACCTGTGTGCCCATGATTTGCCTTGAATATATACTTCAAAACCAATCCCCCAAGGGCATCAGATTGTACCTGAAGCTCTGTTCCCACAGCCCAGTTGGTTCACCGGAAAGATACCCCATTAAATTGATCGAGAAATCTCCAATACCTCCAAGTCAGCTTTTATATCCCTGGTTACCCTGATGCAATGATGAGGCTCCCTGGCCCCAATGGTAGAGGATGCAAGCCAGGCACAACAGGCCCGGCCTGGAGCAACCACTTGACAAGCAAAATTCAAATGCCTGAAGATCCCCTGTAACTGCCTGAGAGTAGTGTATCTGGCACCCCACATTGCCTGTATCAATGCCCTTCGATTTCCCAGCTTCTCTCTGGGTAGCTGTGATAAAGCCAACATTGTATCTAACTCCCTTCCCAAATAAGTCAACTTTGGCACTGGGCCTTGAGTCTCTTCAGAAGCTGGTGGGACACCCAAGTGCCTCAACATCTCTGAAAAGCCCTCAATAGGTGCGCACATTCATCAATTCCTAACTTTCCCTTGGAGAGAGAGTCATCAAGATAATGGAACAGTTTTAAGCTTGTTTCCTTCACAACTGCCCATTCTTGTACTAACGTCTCAAAAGCAGAGTACAACATGGAATAGCCCATGGGTAAACATTGATCCAAATAGTAGTAACCTTCATGTGGGAAACCCAATAATTTGAAATCTTTAGATTGGACAGGGAGCTACTGAAATGTCACATTTTGCTAACTAAGCTCCTTGGCCACATCTCTTTATCATGGCTACTGCTGTAGCAAAGGAACAATATCGAACTGAACATAATTAGGATCAATATTGTCATTTACAGAGGAGCCCCAGAGGTAATACAAATGATGCATAACTCTGTATACTTCTTTTGCTTTTTTAGGAACCAAACCCAGAGGAGAAAGCCCAAGGTCCAACACTGGTGAACTCACAAATGGGCCACCCTTTTAGTTGCTACTTCCTCCTGTATTTTCTTTTGAACTATATGTTTAAATTGGTTAATGGATTTTAATTTGTTTGCCTATGCATGATATCTTTCTCCTTTGTATGGGATCTGAAAGCCAACTAAGAATCCATTCCAAATATAATCTGCATCTTTTTTGCTGGGCTTGTCCAACAACATGCCCCTTAATATATCCAATTTAATTGGAGATGGTGCTTTTCTCTGCATTGCCACCTCCATTTGCTGCTCCAGCTGGTGGCCCTTCTTTTCCCCAAACTGGGCCTTTCTTTTTGAACAGATGCATGCTGTATGCTGCCCCCAGTGGTCCAAGTAGAAATAATTTCTTGCCGGTACTGCACTCATAAGAGGGACAGAAGGGGGGGGGCACGTGACCTCCCCACGGGACCCTCCATGTGACTCCTCCCTGCCCCGCCCTCAGCCCGGGGCCCCCATGCTCTCCCCATCCCCTCCGACACTCCCCTTTGTATATACAAACATCAACATGCTTAACTACTACTCACTTTCTCCCCAAATATGTAGTATTCAGTCTGTTTATATGGAATATAGGAGTTGGGTGAGGATCCATTTCAGCATATGTATGACTTATTAAAAGACAAATTTTAAGTAGAACTGTAACCCAAACTGCTTTATGGTATTGTACCCAAACATTGTATTTAAATGGGGGATTCAACTTCCTTTATAGGAACAGACTCCTGAAACTCTTACCAATCCACAAATGATTAAGCGTTTACAGGATTGGGTTCCAAGTTTGTAGATTGTTCTGGATGAAACTACAATGCCTGAGCTGTCAGATCAGCAGGAGCTTCATTCGAATAAAGGTGGGCAGATGTGTGATAAGACGTCTTAGCGCCATTGCTAAGATGAGGAACATATTTTCAGCAAAGTTCTTGGCAGATTCCTGAGGCAGCTGGTTTAAGGCTGTCAGTGTCCAGTGTTATAATCTTCACTTATAGTTCTCTCACCCACAAAGCTGGAAAATGAGGCATTTGTTTTCTTTGTTTTGCTGCTACAGTTCCAGTTAACAAAATGCATGTTAGACTAATTCGGCTGCAAAGAAGAATTCTGTGTTTACACTGGGAATGGACACCACTGATTCCTGTCAGGCTGCAGAACTGGGCTGACATCAGAATCCAAACATCCTCTGGTCAGTGCAAGCAAAAGCATTCCTCTAATGATTTGGACTTGATGTGATGCAGTATGAATGTCATAGATAATTCAGACCAATGCGGAAAAACAGAATAAAGAACACTGTTTTATTTAAATACCTTCCGTCCCTCCCACCCCTCCTCTGGAGGACTCCTGACCAATGTAAAACAGCACAATACATATGCTAACAAACTTAAACTAAGCCTTTGTTAAAGTTTGTTAGCATATGTATTGTGCTGCTAAAGCCATAAAGAATGAATGCCCTCCCTAGCTGCATTCTGCTCCTTTAAGGAGCAGAGCACAGCCCCGCTCCCCCAGCCGTGTGCTCCGGTGGGTGGGGATGGGGGGCACTGGCCCCACATCTTTCTGGTACCCCATACAAGCTAGCAATCTCTTGCAGGTACGGGATACCGGAGGTACCATCCTACTTGCACTCCTGGCTGCCCCACATACGTCCCACATGCATGCTCGCATCTAGAAAAGGAGCAAAACACTTCTTTCCTTCACTCAGATCAAAACATGCATTCGATTTGACATCTCCTCTTCTTACCCAAGTTTTCAGTGCTGGTAACATACTGTCTGTTTAAAAAAAATTATGGGATCATGCATTCAAGCTACAAATCCTAGTCCTTCCTTCCCCATAGCACAAATCCCATCATCCACATCTCTTTCTAAATTGCTGTCACATCTCAACCATGCCTTGCTGCCATATGTGACATGACCACACGCTATAAGACCTATAGATTTGAGATGGGGAATACATTGCTCTGGGCTCCATTCTCACATCATACTTGTCAATATGTAAAAAGCCAAGGTCCAATTCATTACTCTACAGCCAAAATGCTTCTGAAATAAATGTAGTTAAACTTTACTAATTCTGTGTCACTGAGAACAAAAATGATGCTTAAAATTGTTGATTGGCTCTAGTTTTCAAGATATGCTATTGGGTCAGTATATACGACTCTTGATTTGGGAATGGCGGAGGATAAGTGAGTTATAAAGGGAAGGGATCTCAATTTAAACCAGAAATGACTAAAATACATCTTTGACTGGATCGATGAATAAATCTATGACTGGGTTTGGACAGTACTTGCTTTTTAGGCAAAACAATGAATGATGCAATCTGAAGCTGGTATTGCATCATACATGATATGAATTGCATCATGTTATTCCTAGAAGTCATGGATGATGCAATCATAACGAAGCTTACATCACTCTGCTGAACAAATTGCCCTATATCAGCTCTAGAAATCATACAGTGTCGTGCTCTCTTATTTGTCAGTGTTTGATTTTGCAAAGGGACACATTTCTGTTTAGCCAAAGTGAGCAGAGATGCCTCGTACTTGTGTGAACAGTGCAGATAACTTCTGCTATGTTTGTGGTGAAGTGACTTTTGCATCACAAAAGCGCAGTATAACCACTATGGTTAAGAAAGCCTAGCACCTTTATTTTGGCTGCAAAATTGGAGATCAGGACAAGAGGTGGGCCCCACACATATGCTGCAACACTTGTGCAACAAATCTTTGCCAGTGGTTGAACAGGAAAAGGAAATCTATGCCTTTTGCAGTGCCAATGATTTGGAGAGAGCCAACAGATCATACCAGCAATTGTTACTTCTGCATGGTGCCTCCAGTTGGGAAAGGTGTGTCAAAGAAGAAAAAGTGGACTGTGCATTATCCAAACATTCCATCAGCTATACGCCCAGTACCCCACGGAGAAGGACTGCCGGTTCCTGATGCACCAGAATCATTCTCACTTGAGTCAGATGAGGAAGAGGATGAAACTTCTGGTCCTGAACCATCAATGTCACAGGACCCACATTTTCTCCCATCCTCCTCCTCTGAACCACACCTCATAACACAAGGTGAACTGAATGACCTTGTCTGGGATTTGGAACTACCCAAGAGTAAGGCAGAGCTGTTGGGCTCCAGACTACAGCAGTGGAATCTCCTGGCAGGTGATGTTAGGGTTTCCATGTTCCGTGACTGTCAAAAGGATCTTGTCCCATTCTTCTTCATGGAAGGTGATCTTGTAGCCTGCAACAACATCGATGGTGTGATGGCAGCCCTCAACATCGTTCACCATCCAGATGAGTGGAGACTGTTCATTGATTCATCGAAGACGAGTCTTAAAGCTGTTTTACTGCATAATGGCAATGTTTTGCCATCAATTCCAGTTGGTCATGCAGTCCATATGAAGGAAACCTATGACAACATGAAACAACTTTTGAGATGCATAAACTATGACCAACATCAGTGGCAGCTTTGTGGCAATTTGAAAGTTGTTGCTCTCTTGCTTGGTCTGCAGACTGGATACACAAAGTACTGCTGTTTTCTCTGCGAATGGGATAGTCGTGCAAGAGATTCCCACTACATCAAGAAAGATTGGCCACTCCGACAGTCATTGGAGCCTGGGAGGAAAAGTGTTCAGCATCCACCACTTGTTGAATCAAGGAAGATTTTGTTACCACCCTTACACATCAAGGTGGGTCTGATGAAAAACTTTGTCAAGGCCATTGACAAAACACAAGCAGCTTTCAAGTACCTCCGTGGAAAATTTCCAAGGTTAAGTGAAGCTAAGATAAAGGAAGGTGTCTTTGTTGGTCCTTAGATTCGTGAACTTCTTCGAGATGATGCATTTGACCATGCACTGCATGGCAAGGAAAAGACGGCATGGAAAGCCTTCCAGTTAGTGGCAATAAATTTTCTCGGAAACAACAAGGCAGACAACTACAGGTTGTTGATGGAAAACCTCCTCAAGGCATACAAAAGCCTTGGCTGCAACATGTCACTAAAGATACATTTTTTGCACTCTCATCTAGATTTTTTTCCACCGAACTGCGGAGCAGTGAGCGACGAGCATGGCGAACGATTTCACCAGGACATTGCAACAATGGAGAAACACTATCAGGGCAAATGGAGCCCATCAATGCTTGCAGACTATTGCTGGACAGTGACAAGAGATGCTCCATTTAATGAATACAAGAGACAAGCCAAGAAGCGCCGAGTAGACACTGAATAGGACTAAACTATGTACAGAATAGTTTTTTGCCTTTTGTTTCATAATAAATTTTATTTATATAACCCTTTTGCTGATTTTTAAAGTGTTACATAAACAGGACAGGTGAAATATTATCATGTAAAGCAACCATAAACACATGAAAAGACCTAGGCCAAAACAAAACAAAAAAAACCCCGAGCACCGCCCCGCCGAAACAACCCCCCGAACGCTGCCCTGCCGAAACAACCCCCCTGAGTGCCGACCCACCGAAACAAACAAACAAAAAAAAACCCGAGCGCTGCCCCGCTGAAACAACCCCCCCGAGCGCCGCACCACTGAAACAAAAACCAAAACCCCTGTGCGCCGCCCTGCCGAACCAAAAAAACCCCCAAAAACCAGAGTGCCGCCCCGCCAAACCAAAAAAACCAAAAACCGAGTGCCGCCCCAGTGAAACAAAACAAAACAAAACAAAAAACGGAGCGCTGCCCCACCACCCCAAGATTGGCTGCCCCTTAGAAGGTGCCGCCCCAAGCACATGCTTGGTCAGCTGGTGCCTGGAGCCGTCTCTGGCTGGCCTGTGCCCCTGTCTCTAGGGGGCCTGCTGTGGTAGCTTCTCCCTGCCCCACACGTGTTAAAAGTGCTGTTTCCTCTGATGTGGAATTACCTGTTCCAGATATGGTCCCTAGCGTTCTGACCATGAGAGGACCTAGAGAGTCAGCTAGTCTGCCAACCCGTGCTGGGGCTCTGTGTCCAGTGCCCTTTGCCTGCACATAGCTGGAGCAATATCTGGCATGATTATATGAGCTGCCTTTCTGGGCCCTCCCTTTGGGTTCCCCTGTATTTCAAGGGTTCCAGTCCTGTGCACATAGTGCTGGAGGGTGATTCACATCTGGCCACCCCTTGACCGTCACTGTCCTCGAACTCCTCCCCTGAATCTGGGTCCCATGAGTCTCGGTACTGTGACCGAGGGACAGAACTGCTGGGGATTTGACCTTCCCTCAGCCTTTCAGCGTTGGCTATATCCAGTTCATCAGCACACCCCATTTCACTCCATCCCTCTGAAATCACCTGGATGGGGATCAGTGATTCACCACCTGATCCTATTCCTGGGCAGCCTATGGCCATCAGCTGACCTTTTTTTCCCCAGTGTGTGGTCACAGCTCCCCCCCCCCCACCCCCCGGATCCCTGAACCACGATTTGGAATAAGTGGTTCCTTTGTAAACACCAGTGGCCAAAGCTCACTTGAAGGGCATGGTCGGTGTGCCCATCTGCCAACGTATGCCTGATAAAAATCATTTATAGAGGGATCTTTGAAACCAGGGTTCTGTCATGAGCATCTATGATGGGGTAATTTCACCATCTGACCTTACTCTCATTCCTTTCATGGTTGGGCTCAGTGCATGCCCTGGCAATAAACTGAAAGCCCTTTGTTCGTTAGTGTACTCATGAGAGATTTTTAGCCATTTACATGCCAATCCTTAGACAGGTCTGTACCCTCAGTCATTCTCAGATTTAGCTTTTCCTATGAAAGATAGGAAGTTAAAAGCAGTGTCATGCATCCTGAAACTGGAACGACAGTCTGGCAGTCCTGATATTTGCTGCTGCGTTCTGCATGTCCTAGATACGACAATTAGCATCTCAAATTTATTTTGGGCTTTGTGGTGGTGTTGCATGGAGAAGTGAGAACACAAACGTCACAATAGTGTCAACGTTTGTCTCAGTAGGACAAATTCAGGAGGGTGGCAGCCAGGGGCATGTGGTGCTGTATGGAAAAGGACACACTGTGGATTGTCAGATGTCCAGATCCAGCATTCATTGCCAAACAGCTAACCAGGCCAACATTAGAGTTTGCCAAGCTTTTCATTTCCTGATAGCCACATGATATTATCATACTAAGCTACATAAAAATGTCTAAAGATTCTCTTTTCTTTGTTTGCGTTTTAATCCAAACAAGGCAGGTCAAGGTATCTCATTTTTTAAAAATCTCAGTTCCACAGAGAAAGACTTGCTACTTGAAAAGCTTTTGAAGCAATTCTTCAATAACAGGAATTTTCCATTCTTAACACTTACTCATTAACAAGGACACAGTTACATAGTGCTACTAATTCTCTAATAGCATCTGCATGTTATTCAAAGCAACAAACAGAATGGCCTTCAAGTTCTTTCTGTCAGGACTAGCTGCAGCCCTGTCAATTTTATGGTTTCTCTGCATAGACTGTGGGTTTTCAGGCTGTTCTATGGGTCTGGGGGAAACCCCTCATCTATAAGGAGATCCCCCCCGATTGGCTCTTTCCCATTTCCTTGCTGCATGGGCAAGGCCTGCCAATCAGGAGGGAATGCATATGCAGGATAGATAATTAAATCCTTCAAGTGTGGGAGGAGGACTGCTAGTTAAATGCAAGGGTAGAGAACTAAACCTGTGTGGGGAAAGTAGGTAATTAAATACTGGGATGAGACAAGGGGGTTGAGAATGAAATCCTGAGGTGTGGGAGGATTTGAAATGGTGGCGCTAGGTGAGAACACCAGAAAACCACTTTCATGGGTGGAGGAGCTAAAAGACAAATTGCTTCGGTGGGAGTGGCCTGAGGAGCTGAAAGTTCACTAATTGTGGGATATTGAGGTCAGAAATCAATGGAATCAAGGGGTTCTGGATTGGTTAATAGGTAGGCCAGCAGCTGCTCCTCCACTTGGCCCCTGTCTCTTCCTCCCCCCTCTTTCTCTTCATCTCTTTCTCCTATCTCTACCCCCTTTAATGCATTTTAGAAATTGTCTGGCTTTTACTGTGAAGATTTTTGGCAAGTTTACCAGTAAACCACCCCCGGAAAATAGGCTATTGAGGATCAGGGCAAAGGCCATCAGTGATAAAGCTCTTTGCCTCTGAACCAGTTCTACTTCCTCATGGCCTCTCTGGCTCCTTGGCATAGTTACCAGTTCTTCAGATTGTATCACAAGCCTCACAATATTTGTTGTTTTTTCTTAAAACCCCAGCTCCTGGAATCAGGTGATCATATGCGAATCCCCACTTTCACTTATAGAAATGGTAGGTTTCTAGCCTTCATGATTGCAATGAAAAACCAGAAGGCAAATAACAACACAACTTTTTAAAAAAGCCTCACAACTTTAAAACTGTTCTCATGATTTTGGAGGGCCTAACTTTTGAACACTTGTGGTTGGTGGTATTGTTGGCAGCACATCTCTGTTTGAGCCACACTCTCAGGGCCACCCTTTGGCAATATGCCTTCACAGAGAATTTCACATGCTGAGAAGCAGCAGGATTAGCCCCACAATTGATTTATTACAGATCACTGGGAGTCTGCTGTTAATATACAAAGAGCCCAATTGCTTGTGCAACTGCTTCATGTTTATAGTGAGCACAGCACTAAAGAATTAGGTGTAAAAGGATCAGAATCAAAAACTCACTATAAATGTAAAGAGGTAACAACTTTATTGAATACATCCAACCTTGGACTGATATATACTGTAATTCAAATTAATTAACGCTCACTCCCATGTATTCTATCCCAAGTCTTGCATGAAACATGTAAAACTTGGAATTCATTATTTGGGGGGTTTCTCTGCTTTGGCTATTCCAAAATCATGCCCAGAATTTGGAACATATTCTCTGCTGATGCGAAAGGGTGAAACTCATTGAATTCAATGGAGTTGTGTTCATTTACATTATCAGAATTTGGCCCACTGATGGGGCTTTTCCAGGACATTGCAAAACCATTCCACTAATACTTTTTTAGTTTCATTTAGGCATGTATAGTAACTGTTGTAGCTGGGACCTTTCATTCAAATACGTATAGGCCAATAAAATCTATCTAAATGGTGTGTTTTATGTATATTATTTTATAGGAGTTTTTGGCTTGACTTTTTTACACCTGACCTGGTTATAAACCACAACAAGCTTACAGAGCATGCTCCCAGAAGTGTCTATTTCCCTTTTTTCTTGTTCGAAATCCATGTTTATAAAGTCCCAGGCTGATGGATCCTGCTGAGAGTATGTTGTGTGGCAAAGTCAGTCATGTTTTATTAGCTTTCGTGACAGTTATGGGGAAAACTGCATTTGTCAGATGAGAAGAAAAAATAATTTCTATGCTTCTGTCTGATTTATAGAAACAAAAGCGTCTTGTAAAAAGTTAGATGGTTATGGGAGAGGAGCAGCCATTGAGTCTGTTCATCTTCAACCCCTACATACACTGTTGAAGTCAACAGGCAATTTCTATGAGAAAAGACTATAGGATCCAGGCTTATGTTGTGGGGTTGGCTGAAATTTAGCCAATTTTTTTAAATGTAATTAATTAAATTTTAAACAGAAGCTTATATAGGGTGGGATTTTCAAACATGCATAAGTGATTTCAAGAGTACACATCTCTACAGTTCATACAACCACTACCATGGTGGATTCTTCCACTGCTAGGCACTGTACATAGAAGGTATGTTCCCACTACCTACAGGTATAGTGGATTTGAGGTATTTCAGATCCAACATATAGTAATACAAATAATAATAATAAAGAAAATTTCAAAATATGATCTGTTTGTGGACGTGCAATGTTGATACTTGTGAGAGCAAATGGCGGAACGTATAAACACACAAGGTGAAACCCTGGCCCTACTGGAGTCAATGACAAACTCCCATCGATTGCAAGAGTGCCAACATTTCACATATAATTCATCACTTGCTTTTTATATGTCAGTAGAGGTGCTTCACTAATTGTGCACCTAGTTCTTTACTTTTACATCACAGGTGATAAGCCTGAAATGAATTAATAATCAAAAGTTAAAGAAAACTTTCCAGTTCACTCACAGATCTTTATACTTAAGTTCCTGAACATTACCAAAGTTTCAGTTCCCATCATGATATTGTTCTCACAGTTTATAGTTTTGCCAGCAGCCTTAGGGTTTCAGCCAGTCCAAATCTACCTCAACAACTGCCCGTTGCAGACGCTGCTCCTTATTTCTAGAGAGATTTTTCTTTCAGAAGTTGCTGTGTCATGGTTAAACTGGAATTACATGGCCATCTAAGCCTGCTACCCTCTGAGGGGAGGAATCACAGTCATGATATCATGACAGTGCTATATGATGCAGTGGTACTGCATTACATGTAACCCACCTCATAGCCCTATTGTTTCAGGAAGGGGTGGAGTGGTGAATGTTAGAGATAAGCAGGGGTTGATTCAAGGTTCAGCTATCACATTTTTATGCAGGTTCAGCATGTGGAAAAGGCTGCAAAACTGGCTTTGCTGGCCCCCAAGAAATGGTCTCAGGACAGTGGTAGTGACAGGATGGCACAGGCAATCCTCCAGTGCCCCGCCACCCCCATGCATCCCCTGGGTCTAATGGAGGAGTAACTGGAGATTAGAAGGGGAGTGGTTGGAGCACTTTGCACTCTGGCTGTTCTAGGCTGTGGGCAACCACCATAGGTTAGAGTAGCCTCTGTTCTGAATCCTGGAGGTATTAAAAGGGCATTCCCTCCCTCAGTTATGGTTTGTACCTTCTGTGCTCCATTTCTTAAGAGGCACAGCCCAAAGTCTGGTGTGGGTTCTCACTTTGCTTAATAGATGAACTGGATAATAGATTCCATATTTGAAATAAAATATTGAAGAGGAAGGTGAGCTTCCTATTCAACTGATCTGATACTTTGGCATAGCTTGATTCATCCTGCAGCCTTGCTACCTCAGTCTGTGGGATCATCCGTTTTCACAAGCTAAGCAAGATTGGAGTTAGTCAATATTTACATGGGCAACTTTCAAGAAAATCCCAGAGTGTTGTGAGCAGCAGGGTTGGTGACAAGAATGCATCCAAACTGCAACTGGGAGCGTGCTGCCCTGCACGAGTAGATAGACACCCTGGCTCTAGTGAAGCTAGCACACTAAAAAGAGCAGTGTCGCTGGGGGTAGCATGGTTGGCGGCTTGGTCCAGCCACCGAAGCACAAACCCACTCAGACTCCCTAATTATGTAGCTAGCCTCCTCCCTTGCTACCCCGGCGACACTGCTAGTTTTAGCATGCTAGCTTGAGCAGAGCGAATATGTGTCTATCTGCTTGTGCTGGGAGGTGGTATTAAATCAATGGTTCATCATGGTGCTTAGGGTACTGGGTTTGCTTTTTTCCTCATATTTAAAGCCTAATTTCTGTTCGTTTTGGACATTAAATGGGACTTCTCACAAGGAGCATTAACCCCAGTATCCCGACTAAGTTCTAAGGTGGGTAATTATGTTCTGCCTAGCTATTTAAATTCTCCCTGTGGTTCCAATGATTAGGATATTTGCTTCCTGTCCTAAATTGTGAGAGCACTGGTTTGTGCAGTTATAAAGTCTGTGTTCCACTCGAGAGAATGCTGCATTTCCTTGGTGGCTGAGTTATCCATGTATGTAGATGATAGATCTGATTAAATTTGTAAAAGCAAGATTGGAGTTAGTCAATATTTACATGGGCAACTTTCAAGAAAATCCCAGAGTGTCTACCCTTAAACCACTACAGCAGCACAGCTGCGCCACTGTAGCACTTCAGGGCAGACACTCACTGCAGTGATGGGATGGTTTCTTCTGTCACTGTTCTTAGTCTACCTCCCCAAGAGGTGGTAGCTAGTGCTGCCTACACCGGGAGGTTGTTCGGCTTAACTCTGTTGCCCCAGGGTGTGGATTTTTCACACCCCTGAGCAATGTAACTGGGTTAACCAAACTTGTTAGTGGAGACCTGGCCTTAGATTCTTCCCAGTGAAAGGTAAATAGGGTGTTTTTCTGTTCTCTGAAATTGACCATTCCCAGTGTCATCACAGTTAAGCAGCAGGTGCAAGAAAAGGGCCGAGGACTATGAATATAACACATACATGCTCCATGCAGAGGGAGTGATACAACATTTGAAAAACAGCATGATTAGCCAGATGGCTTATGTTGGATGAGGCTCAGATTTCCTTCTATTTGAATTATACAATGGCAATTTCTTTTGCACCTGCAAATGGACACTTGTGCTTTAGCAGTGCCAAGGAGCTACATTTAGAATATGCTCTAATGTATCCTGCTAAGGAACTGTGGGTGGACTTATTTGTAGAGAGATGGATCAGAAGCTCTTTGTATCTCTTCGGATGTGGGTATAGGCTGAAAGGGATTTTTTTTAATCCAGAGATGAGTTAATCTAGATCAGGGGTCGGCAACGTTTGGCACGCGGCT
>NW_020664372.1:25607424-25613410 GCF_002925995.2 Terrapene triunguis | reverse complement strand
GGGCCAGTTTATTTACCTGCTGACGCGGCAGGTTCGGCCGATCACGGGCCCCACTGGCCGCGGTTCACCGTCCCGGGCCAATGGGGGCGGCGAGAAGCGGCGCGGGTGAGCGATGTGCTGGCCGCAGCTTCCCGCCGCCCCCATTGGCCCGGGATGGTGAACCGCAGCCAGTGGGGGCCGCGATCGGCCGAACCTGCCGCGTCAGCAGGTAAATAAACTGGACCGGCCGGCCAGGGTGCTTACCCTGGCGAGCCGCGTGCCAAACGTTGCCGACCCCTGATCTAGATTAATGGCCTCTGTGGAAATTAATTAATTTTTGTAAGGTCTGGATTTCTCAATGTACAGTATCCAGGTTTATAACATGGAGGTATTCCTTTCAGGATTTGTGGACTGTATAAGAAAAAAGCTAATTTAGTCATCCCCACAAGATTACCAGTCCCACAAAGGAGAAGTGGGGGGGGGGAGGGGGAGCCAAGCCAGAGAAGATGTTGGAGGCAGTTTCTACAGGATGATAGTTGACTGCCATGCAGAGGGAGTTGGGGAAGAATATTCTGATCTTGTATGTGGCTTTTCAATGAGAAAAGAGGAGAAGGGAGAACAGCCATGATCAATCAGAGGGGGAATAGAAGAGTCCAGTGCCAATACCAAGGACTTTAAGGTTAGGAGAAGGGGGTGTAAATAGAGAAGGTAGTCACAGTCATGGAGTCCGGGGAAGATGTTCAGTTTTCAGTGAGGATGAGATGTGGAGTGCATGGAAAATAAGTGGATGATGGTGAGCTTTCTGGAGCCTGAGCAGGAGTTCCAGAAGAAGGGAAGTAGTGCATGTGAGGGAATAGGTAAAAGTACTTAAAACATTTCATTCAGAGAATGTGCTGGGGGTAGTGGTACTGGACCACTTTGAGGCCAAGGCAGGCCTTCACTAGCCCCACCCCCGGCCTTTAATACAGCGCAGTATGACTTACTGAAGTATGTGTCTGAGGCAGCATATGAAAAGGCCCAACTCCTCCAGAAGCATATCACTGCCATCAGTTCCAGATGTCCACCAGGGGGGTGAGCCAGATCTGACTTTCCTCTCCTCTTCTGCTCAATCCTATTGCTCATAAATATTCATGTCTCCTCTAATTAAAACATAACTGCCATACTGGATCCCAGCAATTGTCCATCTAGCCCACTATTCTGACTTCCGACAGTGGCCGGTACCAGAGCTTCATGGGGCATGTACGAAACAGGGCAGTTGGAGTGATCCAGTCTTGTCTTCACTTCCTGGTGTACGTCAGTCAGAGGTTTCAGGTTGCCCCAAGCATGGGGTTACATCCCTGACCTTCTTGGCTAATAGCCATTGATGGACCTGTCCTCCGTGAACTTAGCCATTTCTTTTTTGAACCTAGTTATACTTTTGCCCATTGCAATATCTCATGGCAATGAGTTCCACAGATTAATTGTGCATTTTGTGAAAAAGTACTTCCTCTTGTTTATATTAAACCTGCTGCCTGTTAATTTCATCAGGTGACCCCTGGTTTTTGTATTATCTGAAAGGGCAAATAACGCTTCTTTATTCACTTTTTCCACACCATTCATGATTTTATAGACCTGTATCATATCCTCCCTTAGTCATCAGTAAGGGTCTTAGCAGTGATGGCTTGTTCCCTTGTTATTGGTGGATCGAAGTAAGATAAAGGTTGGTTTGTTAGGTATGTAATATTTAATGTTCTATGTGATATTATGTTACTGCTTTTTCATTCTATGATGCTTAATTTGGGGGGTTTGTTTTTGTTTTGACATATTCTGTCACTTTTCTAATAAAAAGGACATGAGAAAAATTTCCAAATGGTGTATCAAACAGATCCTTCAGTAATTCAATCTTTAGGAAATGGAGGACAAAGCATGGAATGCTTTTAAGTAACTCATAATTTCTTGCACATCCAAATATATCATTCAAGGTTAGGGCCTTAATTAAGCAGCAACGTATATTGCATGTGTCGTTTTTGTGCTTAAACAGATGGGAACCCTTCCCTTTATTTGTGATCCCATTTGCAGTTCAATTTTATTTCTATTTCGGTAGCAGCGGCGTGGGGCTTGTACAGGATTGTTGTGAGGCTAAATTTATGTTGGAAAAGTGCTCTGGGTCTCTTGGACGAAATGCACTCTAGAAGTGAGAAGGATTATGATTTTGACTGTTTAGACTTGCAGTAGTTTTATAGCTGTTAAGTGTTACTTGTAGTGACTGCTAAAATGCCCTATTATGTACACAGCTGGAAATTTTAGGTGTGCAACACAGTTACATTTCTTTGAAATTTTATTGTGACAATGAGATTTATTATATTTCATTACTTTCAACTATTTTTGATGAACTGTTTCCCCATATATATACACTCAGTTAAAATTACTTTTCACCTCTTGAGGTTTTTCTATAATTTAAAAAAAAACGACACACTAAAAGACTCCTGGAGATGTGTTACTGGCTGTGCATTCATTTCTTTGTGAGTTAGAGGTATTTCACCTTCAACTCTGTGCCATAAAAACTGACAAGAAGGTTGCGTTAATGACCATACTGTGCCACTTCTATTACTATTTAGCACACTTATAGACACATGCAGCTTAACAGTAAAATATTCTTTAGGTGTTACCAGTTTTAGACATGGATAACAACACAATTTTGGCAAATTTAAGAATTCCGCCCCAAAGCTACTGATGATTTGCTGACGGTTTGCCAGTTTTCCATCAGTCAGATCTATTCAGTTCTGACCAATGGTGTTATTTTGCCAGGTATTCTTCTCTAGTCAGATGAGATAGTCCTTGAATCTCAACTCTTAAGTGATTGTCTTGTCTTGATTTTTTTGTTTTTTGTTTTAAAGTGGATGGCTCTTTCACAGCTAGCTAATGTTCAGAGATATTGGTACTAGGCAGTGGATTCAGTTTTCTCATGGGCATCACAGGGGTCACGAACTTTATGAAGCGTAGCCATGTCAATTAAGATACGCTGATTGCTGTGAAAAGACAGGCAATGCCATTAAATCCTTATAAATATTGCATCAAGAAGTTTAAAACCACAACAGAGCAGGATGCAGAGCAGATCCGATCACTACATACATAGTCCTCCCTCTCTGATAATATGTGGCCTGATTGAGCAGATGTCAATCTGACTATTTTGAGTTCTAATTTCTGAGCTGTGCACCATTAGCTTCTAAGCTGCTCATCTTTTGATCACTTGTGCCAGGTAGATCTATATAATTGTGGAATATTAGATACAGGGTTTGAATGTTTCTGAAAGGAAAAACAAATTTTGTTCCAACATATTGATGATTGGATTTAGTATTTGACAAGATGAGTCCACCCACGCTCCTTCCACATATGGGTACTAAGAGAAAACTGCTTTCACTGAATCCGGTTTTGTGCAGCCTAGAAATGGTTAAATGCTTCCTTTACAGTATCGGTAGTGTTATTCTTTCTCCAGCCTTAGGGAAGCCCCACAACTTTGACTCCACTGATTCGGATGGGCCAGGGCAAGACTGCCGTATCAACATGGGATCCTCTCTACCCACTTCATACAAACCAGTGGGAAGTCAGTGCAAGGCGCCACAGGATGGAGAGAGAAGCATCTTAAATTACTGCAGGCAGTTGAAATTATTTCCTGTGCTTCCTCTCCATGCTGTAGATCACCTGTTACTGGAGGAGCCCTTAGCAGTATATGTTTTGCAATTGTTGTGCTGTCCATGGAAGGCAAAGGAGGCACAGTCTTGGGTGGCAGAGTGGAGGCAAGGAGCCTCTCTTTGGAGCAGCCTGGCCACTGGCAGATCACCCAAGGTATGTGTTTTTGTGGGATTGAACCGCCAGCCTCCTCTACGTATGTTGGCCATATGCTCTTCCCACAACCCATGAAGTTACAACCATTTGCACAGACAATATTGTCATGAATGCACCGTGGCTTTGGGTGAGTAGAACTGCTTTTCTCTTTGTTACATTTAAACTTAACATTTCAGTCACTATTTATATCAGTTGTTATTGTTTATAACGTCAGTTGATTTGGGAGGTTTTGGCACCCATGTGCTGTTCTTTAATTTTCTTGCATTTTGCTTAAAACCAAGACATTTTCTTTTTATGGTTGTATTTTAAATGCTTGTGTGCAAGAGTCTGGCATCTTGAGAAAAGGGCAGGAAGTTTATTTAGGTTTGCCTCTGCGTTTGAAAGTGGCCATCTCTTTTTTAAATAATAGTGTCTAGGTGGTTGGTGAGTCTTTAATGATGGGATCATGTGTGTGTTATCTTTTATGATCTTGCCAATTTGCCTAATTTATGGTTAACAAAAATCACTGGGGAAATTTGAATGCAAGAAATATAAAAATGCTCACATTTATTTGCACCTATGATTAGATGTATCAATATCATGCAGTGTTTGGCATGGGGAGGGCAAAAACCACCTCTTCCAAGCAAGGAGGGATCCACAGGCATCCTGATTGCATTGGGAGCTAGCTGTGAGTGAATGGAGATAGGGGTAGCTGGCAACGAATACCCAACAGAAAGGAGGAAAAGAAGGTTTTTTTAGTCAGTCTCTCTGCTATCAGATGGACCAAACATAGGGATTAGACTCTACATAAGATAAGGAGTTGGGTTAAGACTGTGTTGAAGTCAACTACTCACTGTACTGCATTTCAGCAGATGACTTTGGCTACTGGAAGACAGACAATGGAGACAGGAAAGCCTTAGTTTTGGTTTAGAAACTCTGCCCATGTGAGACCAACTTCTGGACTAAAAGACTGAAAATAGAGCATGCTGTCTTCTTTGTAGAAAATAATCTGATAGTGGGAAGCTATATTCCTATTGTTTTTCTCCTGCTGTTTTGAAACTTCAGCTATTAGGAGCCTTTTTTACTTTGCATTTGGATTCTGATCATGGCACTTTGTTTAGCATGCAGCTGCTGAATCTGGGAGTGGGATCTGCTAATTGCAAACTCACCAAAACCATCTTAGCACCTCTTTTGTATTTTCAGCTTGTATGGCTGCAAAAAGTGTAGCACTAGTCACTCAATGAAGATGCTTTCCCTAGTATTTCAATATCACTTGTTCTTCACTAGCCCCCTCCCCGAGGGGATCAATGGCTCATTCGCAAAACTGTTAGTACTAGAAAAACTCTCCATGAACCCATAAGGTTGGCAACCTACAAACAGCTGTAATTAGTTGTAAGTATGCCTATGTTTTCTATACCTGTTAATCATCCTTTGGAGATCCTGCCCCGCTAGAGAAAAAGAGGGGATGAGGGGGTGGAGGAAACCTATAAATATTCTTGAATAGATCTGGTACTGAAGAATCAGAGTTCTGCAATAATCTGTCAAAACAAGCATAATGAAGATGGCAGTGAGATCATATTTTTGCCACAGAGGGGTAGGTATGCAGCTGTGGTTTATTATGTCTGGAAATAAAGTTTAGGTATTTTTAGCCACAATCAATTTTTCTTATTTTAAATCTCTAATGCTTGGCCAGTTAGCTTTGGTAATGATTGGAGTTATCTGCTTTTTTCCAGATAGACTTCATCTGGAATGGCTTCAGTTGTTTTTCATTCTAGTCTTATTTGCGAGGCTGGCGAGTTTTATAAAGCTATTACAGCTGTTTGGAAATTTTGTGGGTTCCAGGATGTCAACTTTTTTCAACCAGGATGTGTTTTCCCTTAAGCTTCTCTGCAGAGGCGCTGGTGCTACTTGGGTAAGGTGAAAAGAGAGACTGGAACATTAAGCACAGCGAACCCCTCTTCTTCTGACACAGATTCTGGTTTTTCTTCTTCTTTTTTTTAATTTTTATAAAATAAAGTGTGTGTCTGTATTTGTTTGTATACACACACACACACACTCACTCACTCAAAGCCGTTTGTTATATAAAATGGAGGCTGGCTAAGTATCCTTCTGAGCCCACTATCATTTGTAGGACAACCAAAGAGGTCTTTCTAGAGCAGTGGTTCCCAAACTGGGGTTCATGAACCCCTGGGGGTTCGCGAAA
>NW_020664372.1:25533516-25607024 GCF_002925995.2 Terrapene triunguis | reverse complement strand
GTCTGAGGGGAGCCCCCCCAGAGGGACCTGCCAGGGGGCCAGGTGAGCCCAGCAGTGCTTACCTGGAGGCTGGAGCGGCTCCCAGGAAGCATGCAGTAGGCAGGTCCCTCCCAGTCCCTCTGGCCCCTTCCTAGGGTCGGGTCGGGTCGAGGGGAGGGGGGCAGGGCTCTCTGCCCGGCGACAGCTGCCTGCTGCCGGAGTCTACAAGCCCCGCCCCGCTGCAGCACGCAGCGGAGTGAGACCTCCCTGCCTCTCTGTGTGCCGGGGCAGGGGCAGGGCTGTGCTCTGCAGGCTCCTGCCGGCCGGGCGGGGGGCCCCGTGGGCTGGCACCGCTGCGCCGAGAGCTCAGCTGCGCGCTGCCCCAGGGCCCAGGGAGGAAAGGTGAGTGGCACCGGCGGCGCCGGCTTGCCACGGTTCCCCCAGCGCGGCTGCCCTGTCCTCGCTTTTGGGTCTTTAAATAGTCGTCCGGGGGAAATCCCGGACATTTTTAGCTTTTTACAAATTCCCCCCGGACGGCTATTTAAAGACCCAAAAGCCGGACATGTCCGGGGAAACCCGGACATATGGTAACCCTACTTAAACAAAAGTATTCTTGACAAAGTTTCGTCACACATCACCTGGTTATGAGTATGTTTGCAGCAAAGCCAGTGATACTGATGCTCACATTGATACTGCAGCAGTTAGAAATGTTAGGCCCATCAGCTCTCTTCCTTGACAGAATTCCATTCAGTTGATAATTAGCTATGTGTTTTATCTGCTACAGTTACTGGGCTTCCTGCCTATTAGGTTGCTGGGGGTTCTGATTTTAATTATTTACCTACTAGGACCCATTGCTGCTGGTAGTGTGCTGTGCCAACATGTCATGGTTGTAGACAATGTATATTAGCATGCAATTTGCAATTCCAGTCCATTTGTAGATCGAGTTGGGGCAATCTCTTGAGTTGGAATAGAGGACTGATTTCTGAAATAGAGGACTTGCATCAAAGGACTTCTACTTATCATTGCAATATATTTATTTTTTAAGAGGTCATGCCCCTTCATGCAAACTATTTAGGGCAAGGCAATATTTTCCCCATGTGTACTTGCAGCACTTAGAACTTTGAGCACACTAGTAGAATATAAATAAAATACTATTAAACCACCCTATTTTTAGTAACCATTTTTATGTAACGTATATTCTGGTCTGTATTAATGCTCAGTCTGGAAGTCCTTTATGTACACATTGCTCCTGCTAACTTTAAAAAATAGTTTTAAAATCTCATTTGAGCCAGTTGTTGTTTTCCTTGTCCCATTTTGGTACAAGGCAACAAATTAAAAAAAACCCCACAACTCCCTAATATTTCTGTAAGAATCTAAGTGAAAGTCTTGAAAGAGTGAGAATTTTGTATTGACTGTTACTTGCAACGTCAAGCAGTAGAGTATCACACTTTTCATTTCTCCCAGTGTGCACGTAGGCCTAGTTTCAAATAAATAACCTGACACGTTAAATCTGTGTTGTTTGTGTGAGCTGACACCTACTGTAAGAATTCTGAACAGAGGCACTACCCTGATCTCTCAGCGAACTTGTCAATGGAGTTCACTAATCCTACAAGACTACCACCAGCAAACTAGTTTCTAGGGACTCTCCTCTATGATTTGTTACAGCTCAGTGAATCTCTGTATAAGAAAATAAAATCTATGCAGTAAATCCATGTCTATAATCAGCTAAATCTCTTGGTTAAAACAATATAAAGAGGCTGAGCTATATTTCCATATGCATGTCTTGTGGATTTCTCAATGCATAATTTACTCTGCTTGTGAGATTTTGTTTTTTTTACATCACTTCAAAGTATTTTTCTGTCAGACTATGCTAAGGCAATAGCGCCTCTGATTAGAGTTCTGAACCACCGTCTCTTGACACCCAACTCCTACTGTCTCTGTCGGGTGCACGTAAGGACTACCACGCGGGCTCTACATTATAAATTATCCTCTGTGCTGAGCTAGAATTTATTCTATAAAGTATCTCAGTCTAATACAGATGCCACAGGGTGCTTTTTATTTAAAAAGAAAAGGAAAAATCTGAGCTGAAATGGAAACAATGTATATACAGCCTTAGAATCATAGACAATCAGGGTTGGAAGGGACCTCAGGAGGTCATCTAGTCCAACCCCCTGTTCAAAGCAGGACCAATCCCCAGACAAATTTTTGCTTTAGATTCCTCAATGGTCCCCTCAAGGATTGAATTTACAACCTTGGATTTAGCAGCCCAATGCTCAAACCACTGAGCTATTCCTCCCCCGTGAATTAGAAATAAACATTTCTTATGTCACTATATTACAGATTACTTAAGATATCACAGTTGTAGAGTATGTGATTGAAAGGATTGGTTTAATTAGAATATGATGGATTTTATAAAAATGAAAAAAACTGTAAAATAAGACATTGTTTAATCCCAGTTTTGTTTATTAAGAATGCACCTATACTTTCCTTATAGGGGCATTGTAGCTGGTGAGAGGTGCATCTGAGGTTTTTTTAGACATATAGTTTAAAATCAGCCAACTGAATTATCATCTTGAATAAACATTGTTCAGATCAGTGTTTGAATATCCTGCAATAGACAATAAACATGTCTGAAGGTATTCTAGAAATATAAGGAAAATTGTGCCAGATCTTCAGATGCAGCAAAACCCTATAGTTACAATACCCAATGAAGTGTAATCTACCTCCTATTAAGATTTCACTGTCTCTTTACTTGAAACACTGTTTTTCTCTGGAGGGAATATGGTAGGCATACAGCTTCCATACTGCTGGAGGATATTTTTTCCAAACATAACTTTCTATTTTAAATGGATGCTGTTAGTTTTAGACTCCTAATTTTGGCTCTCCTGTCAGAGGGATTTTTAAATAGACTCTCTTAAAAAAAATCAGTGAAAACCTATTCTTGGATTTAAGTAAACCCCTACCATTATTCCTTTTGTGCTATTGCATTAGAACCACAAGTGAAACAGACTAGTCAGTTTACAGACGGATTGCTTTCACCATTTGTTTATTTTACTATTGCATTTCAAAGTCATATTTTAGTTTCCCCTACATAAGATGACAATCACAAAGAAGACAAGGAAACTTAAAAAACAGACTCTGTTTCCAATAATAATAAAAAAGCAATTTGAAACCAGAGGCCTTTCTGGAGTACAGTTTTCCTGACATTACTAGCTTGGGGAGAAGAGGGGCTCTTTGACATTTTAGGTGCACACAAGGGATTAGCCCATTATTATTAATGTCATTTTCTCCAGATAGAGACACGTTGACTAGATAATATAATTTAGAAAAGAATCAGGCATGCTGTTGATATGATTCACTGGAATTTCACCAGTTTAATTTCATGGAGAGTTGGGCCCTAAAATGCTAAAGTGCAATAATCTCTGGTAAATATTTATACATAATTTCATGTGGAGGGTCTGATCCAAAGTCCACTGAAGTCAGTGGAAAGACTGATTTAATGAGCTTTGGATCAAGGACCAAGAGAGTTGCATATTTCAGGGAAGACTGTTTCCCTTAAACTCTTGAGATAGCTCTCTATAGAACAATACTATCCATTTTATTAATGTTTGTCTTATGTATATTTAGATGATAGCTGCAATACAAACAGAATATGGGTTGTACTGTTAAAACAAATGTGAGAGTGACAGGCTGTCATTTGTAGTCATAATTACACCTCTACCTCGATATAACGCTGTCCTCGGGAGCCCAAAAATCTTACCGCGTTATAGGTGAAACCACGTTATATCGAACTTGCTTTGATCCGCCGCAGTGCGCAGCCCCGCCCCCCCGGAGCACTGCTTTACCGCGTTATATCAGAATTCGTGTTATATCGGGTCGCGTTATATCGGGGTAGAGTTGTATCTAAGGACATACACATCTCCAATTCTGTCTTTTGTATTAAGTTGAGTTTCCTATCATTACATATCTAGATAAATGTCTAAATTCTGCTGTTTGGGAAAAATAAATTAAAATTAACTTTCGCTTTGGAGTGACATCTTTGGAGTGTTCACATAATTAAAAAAATGAAATGATTACATTACAACATATCCATTTTTTTATTCAGATGTTAGAATGTTTTCAGTCATCTACCACCTTATTCTGTTAGCATTTAAAATTCGAGCTCTTTGCAGATGCTTTAAAAAAAAGGTTTGTGTGTCCAGTGGGTCACTTGGGTGATATGCGTAGTTAGTGGCTGACTGCACAAAAAGACGTTCAATTAGGTGGCTTTGGATCTACATTCGCTGCATAGTTGCTAAAAATCTCACTGTCTTGGCCAAAATTTCTCCTCCTTTCATTATTTAGTATTCTTAGCATAACTCCTCCCCCCCTCCTAGCTACCCCAAAACTGGCTGCATTTTAGTGACAAAGTGATGCCTGTCAGTATATGAGTGGGAAGGTAGTAATGCCCTTCAGATGCATGGGAAATAAATGGTGTTGAGGACAGAATAAGGCCGGTAGGTCCTTATCCCAAGCCCACTGGTGTTGGTAGAAAGATTCTCATTTACGTCAATGGGCTCTGGATCAGGCCCATAGTTTGTAAGTGTTCATGCCAGAGGATCCAAGGCCACTGTGTACATGTTTGATATCCTTAAGTGGATGATTCTAGGTGTACCTAGCTAAAATACATCCCTGATGAGAATGGGCTGCAGAAGAAGAGTGGCTTGTTGTCTAAACCTATTTTGCTCTGGGAATGGAGAAAGAAGGTGCCTCTCTCATCCTTTTATTTTCACACTTGTAAAGAAACCATTTGCTTAAAGAAAACACCTTGACTCTTGTCAGTGAGTGAGCCAGTATCTATGCCAGAAATAGCTGCTGCCAGAAATAACTGGTGTTTTATCATATTACTAAGATGAATTCTTCTTTACTTGAGATTCTTAATGTCAAAGTATACATCGCTATTAGGGTGTAAAGCCAACTTCTAAAAGATCTAGGTAATGGCAATGGAAAGGTAAATTGCTAAGCATGTCTCTTGAGTTTATTTCCTCATCTCAAGTGTATTTTAACCTGTTCTTTCACCTCTAACTGAACACTTCCCACTACCCAAATGATAATTTCTAATCAAGATTTGAATAGATGTAGGATGATGAGTAGGCTGGGGAGCCATAATTTTAAATGACCATTGTACCTCTCTGTCATATGCATCCCACAAATTATGATCAAAGTCATTCTAACTTATCCAGAAGGTCTAAATCAATCAGTGTTTGTGGGGATCTAACGAATTGAAATCATAGGAATTTTGCATACTAGAGACTGAGATTTACTAAAACTTCTGTGAGTGGGAGGGGAGGAGGGAAAAGATCTGCCTCTTTAAACTTGTGATATAGAATTGAATTTGGAAGAAATGTTTTTGTATTTTTGATATACGAAGGTAGAGACAGCACTTAGGATTTATCGAAGGTTTATAAGATAGCCAATAAAAACAGCTCACTAGAAACCACCACTTTCTGCATATAATGAATGTATGCAGCATTTAATACAAAATCTGAATTTTCATGTTACTAGATGGATTTTCTGTTTAAGAACCTTGGGAAAGGGTTGTGATGTGTCATTCTTCTGATGCTGGGGTTATATCATTGTGTAATGAGTTATGCGGGGGGATTATTCATTTAATGATCCAGCTGCTAATAGCTCTAGAATTGTTACTGTCTTAACTAATAGATGTATCAGTAATCTTCTGTAACTGGATTGACTCAGCTATCCACAGAACGTCACGGTGCTTTAGAAATGTTTTTCATAAAATAGCATTAACTGAGTCAAAGGCAGTGCACAAAAGCTGCTTTCTTGAAGGTTGGTTTTTTAATGTATTGAAGTTGTTATAGTGCCCTCTAGAGTACAACACGCATACTATGCAGGAGCTTTTTGTTTCAGTGGAGCCATTATCCAAAAGGTCTTTAACTAGTTAGTCATTTTGCCTGATCAGCAGGGTTTGGTTGCACGGCAATAAAGATGGAGCTGAGTTTAGTACACCTTTTTCAGGTTTATGGTACATCCCAGGTTTTACTTTCAATCTGTCTAATCACCTTGACACAGAACTGCTTTGAACAGACTGAATAATTTTATTTTTGATTAAACAGACTGGTACTTAAAAGCAGGGCCGGCTCCAGGGTTTTGGCCGCCCCTAGCAGCCAAAAAAAAAAAAAAAAAAAAAAACGCACCGCCCGCGATCTGTGGCGGCAATTCGGCGGGAGGTCCTTCGCTCCGAGCGGGAGTGAGGGACCGTCCGCCGAATTGCCACCGAATATCTGGACGTGCCACCCCTCTCCAGAGCGGCCGCCCCAAGTACCTGCTTGACAAGCTGGTGCCTGGAGCTGGCCCTGCTTAAAAGCATGGAAGAGCTGTTACAAACTATAAGTAAAAAGTATATTTTGAGTACCCTATAAATAGAACTTATAAACATCATCATGTTTTATTCCAGTGTTTGGTTAATTAATTTGCTAGATTAATACTGATTATTACTCCCCCTCTTCAATGTACTTTCCCTTAAAAGAAGATGCTTTACCTAAGTACACCAGATAGTAGAGCTATCATGGCTTAGGGCCAGCAGTGAGGTGCTCAAAATGGAGGTTTGAGCCTTGCATCTCTCCCCACTCCGTGGATCCTACACAAAGGCCTGGGGCTAATAAGTAGCCCCTGTGCTTGGGGGAGACAATGGGACTCTTTTTTCCCCTGTACTCTGAGGTGCTCTTTGTTCCAAAGGGGGAAAAGAAAAGGCTTGCCGTGTCCTTGTCCTCCTCGGAAGAGCTGAGCACTCATGCTAGGGTGAAGGAAAAGCAGGCTGCACTATAACAAGTAGGCAACTTGCACGCTTCACCTGAGGCACAAACCTCCCCAAGCTGCCCTGGGGAAGTGTAGATCTGCACGGCCCCCTACTAAAGACTGTGGATGAATGTCACCACCTACTCAGTAGTTACAGCATTCAGAAAAGTGGACTATAAAGGAGTGACGAGGTGGAGGAACAGATTGATGCAGCAGGAAACAAAGCTACTAGTGTGCTATGGCAATCTATAATTGGTACAGTTCTGAGCAGGTATTTTGTAGCTATAAATATATATATATTTAAAGCATGCACATATTGTCACAAAACAGGATCAGTTACAAAGATTTCCTTTTTGCTTTCAAAGGCTTCATTTTCAAAGCTGTGTTTGTGATCTTTGACAAAAGTTTGGAACAGCCAACGTGCAGATTCACCTACCTGATGATTTTCTGGGCTTCTGCCTTCTTGCCACAAGGTCTCCTTAAAATTCATTTTTAAACAAAATTAATGTGCTATCAGGGCCAGCTCTGGCTTTCTGGCCACCCCAAGCAAAAAAAAAATAAAAAAACCTGCGGCGCGGCTGGAGCCAGGGTGCAGGGGGAGGGAGCGGGGGGAGAGAGAGAGAAGGGGGGCGGCCAGGGCTTCAGCGGGGCGCTGCCACGCGGCCCCTCCCGCCGTGCCCCCTGCCGGGAGGGCTCCACACCGCTCCGGTCGGCTGGGAGGGAAGGACGCGGGCTGCCCTGCAGGGCGCTCCCGTCCTCCACACTGCTGCCCCTTACAGGGCGGCCGGAGCAGAACGAAAAAAAAAAAAGTGGCCGTGCCGCCCTAGGATTGGGCGGAATGCCACCTCCTACAAGGTGCCGCCCCAAGCACCAGCTTGCTCGGCTGGTGCCTGGAGCCGGCCCTATGTACTATTTAAGATGTAGTATTTTGATATCATGTCCCATACTAATATAATTTCACAGCACCTGTATAGGTGCTGAGTTCCATACTTTGAAATAAGGTAGGCATGCAGTTGGGCACACAGCTCAGATCATTGTCATCAGTGGGAGATCCAAAGGTAACATATGGCCTTACCATTGTAGCTTGTCCCACACAGCATATTTAACAACAATGCAGACCTCTCTTCAGAATGATTTAGCTACCCCCAGCCATGATTCTGCACAACGCTAATTTACTAGGGTTTGAACACATTAATACGTTCTTGTCAGTGAGAACAGTATCTATTGAGCATGGACCCGAGAGCTACTCCTAAAATATAAAGGCGAAAAAACATTTGTCTATAATCATTTAAAAGGACACCATGAAAAGCCATACTTGGTGTTGTTTTCTTTCATGTGTGAGCTGTCGGATGTGTTACCTTGTCTTGGAAATCCAAACAGTATTTTTCATGGTTAAAGGTGATGGAATCATGTCCATTGGAGGTCATGTGCGATGGTTACTGGTTACCACTTTGCTGTGAATTTTGTTTTTCATGGCTGCTAAGCTTGCGGGGAGAAAATAGCCATATGAAAAGCAACGGGCACTGAGGTACCCCTAAAAGAAGATAACTGCAGCAGCTAATGATGAATAGGATGGAGTAGGGAAAAACAGAGATTCAGTAATAATATATAGTCTGTGAGCGGCCTGTGTGCTTTATGAAGTAATACAAAAAGTGCAGCTCTTGGGATAGGACTTAAACTTTAAATCTACTAGTCAGATAAAAGCTAAACTCTACTAGCCAGAAATCAATATGAACAATTTGCTTTAGACCTTGCTAGTGGGATTCTCCTTTCTTAGGTACGGTACTTATAGAGCTCCTATTATGAAGTGCCTCATAATCTTTTTTCTCACAATACCCTTGTAAGATTGGGAAGGACTGTTATTCCCCTTCTACTGATTGGGGAACTGAGGCACAGAGAGTCTAAATGACATTAAGGTCACATGAGAAGTTTGTGGCAGAGCATGGAATCGAACCCAGGTCCTCAGCTAGTACCCTATTTACTGTGCACTTTATCCTGCCACCAGTCTCCCTTTTTTCTGTGCACATAGAGGTGGGAGGGTCCTATCTCCCTGCTCCATAGACTTCCCACGCAGCAGCAGTGAAGTGTCATGATTCTTGCTGTCACAGTTCTAAATTCTAGCAGTGAAAGAGCAGAGCTAAATAAGTTTTACTCTGCTGCTGCTTGGGAAAATCATGAGTAGTGCTGCTAGAGCTATTTGCCTAGACTTGGTTAAACCCCAAAGCATCAGTTACTGTCGGGAAGCCCCCATATGTTAAGGGCAAGAAACTCTTAAAACAGAAAGCCACAGTTCTGCAGAAATTGTTGTCTTAAGGTCCCTTGTGTTGTTGGGGAAACTTTTCCATTTGAGAATTTACCTACCTTCCTCCAAGTATTGATGTGTCTATTCCAAACACTTGTCTGTCTGGTCAGCTCACAATTCTCCCTAGATTAGGAGGAGACGGTTGGGGAACAGTAATATGTAGCTAGAAAAAAAGTAGCTCCTCTTGTTTTGCAATTAAACGGTTGATTTTTAAGTGAACTTTGTCATTATTTTGGTATTCTTAACATACTCATTCCTTGGGTTTCCACTAGTTATCTGAGTATAGGGATGAAATAAAAATATCCATAGGAGTAGAGGAGTAAGCTCAAGGTTATGAAGATTATGTTTGATATTTACTCTGATAGATTCTTTTCAGCATCACTATTGCACTATTATCCCACATTTAGTTTTCTGTTCTTATAGAGATGTTTGGTTTTAACGATTTGCATTAATTATTGGAATTACAATAATGTCTAGGCACCTCAGTCAGAGATCAGGACTCCACTGGGCTAAGTACTCTACAAACACATAACAAAAAGAGAGTTCCTGCATTTAGGATCTTTCAGTCTAAGAATAAGACAACAGCTGGATACAACAAACAGACAGGGGTTGTAAGCAAAAGGAAACAATGAGACAGATCAGAGTAAAAAGTGTTGTTTTCTTTCAAGAATCTTGCAATGGGATGGATGAGAAACACAGGAAAAATTAAACCTCATGGCAATATGACCTCAGCAGTGAATATGAAGGTGGACACAACAACCAGGGGAGAGACTGTTCTAGATTTGATTTTAACAAATAGGGAGGAACTGGTTGAGAATTTGAAAGTGGAAGGCAGCTTGGGTGAAAGTGATCATGAAATGATAAAGTTCATGATTCTAAGGAATGGTAGGAGGGAGAACAGCAAAATAAAGACAATGGATTTCAAGAAGGCAGACTTTAGCAAACTCAGAGAGTTGGTAGGTAAGATCCCGGGGGAAGCAAGTCTAAGGGGAAAAGCAATAGAAGACAGCTGGCAGTTTTTCAAAGAGACATAATTAAGGGCACAAGAGCAAACTATCCCACTGCGTAGGAAAGATAGGGTGTATGGCAAGAGACCAACCTGGCTTAACCAGGAGATCTTCAATGATCTAAAAATCAAAAAAGAGTCCTACAAAAAGTGGAAACTAGGTCAAATTACAAAGGATGAATATAAACAAATAACAAAATTAGAAAGGCCAAGGCACAAAATGAGCTCAAACTAGCTAGAGACATAAAGGGTAACAAGAAAACATTCTACAAATACATTAGAAGCAAGAGGAAGCCAAGGACAGGGTAGGCCCATTACTCAATGAAGGGGAGGGGGATAATAACAGAAAATGTGGAAATGGCAGAAGTGGTTAATGACTTCTTTGTTTCAGTTTTCACCAAGAAGGTTGGTGTTTTGACGTCTAACGTAGTGAATACTAGTGAAAATAAGGTAGGATCAGAAGAGGCTAAAATAGGGAAAGAACAAGTTAAAAATTACTTGGACAAATTAGATGTCTTCAAGTCACCAGGGCCTGATGAAATGCACCCTAGAATACTCAAGGAGCGGACTGAGGAGATATCTGAGCCATTAGCGATTATCTTTGAGAAGTCATGGAAGACAGGAGAGTTCCAGAAGACTGGAAAAGGGCAAATATAGTGCCCATCCATAAAAAGGGAAATAAGGACAACCCAGGGAATTACAGACCAGTCAGTTTAACTTTTGTACCCAGAAAGATAATGGAGCAAATAATTAAGCAATCAATTTGCAAACATCTAGAAGATAATAAGGTGATAAATAACAGTCAGCATGGATTTGTCAAAAACAAATTGTGTCAAACCAACCTGATAGCTTTCTTTGACAGGGTAACAAGCCTTGTGGATAGGAGGAAGCAGTAGACGTGGTATATCTTGATTTTAGTAAAGCTTTTGATACTATCCCGCATGATCTTCTCATAAATAAACTAGGGAAATGCAACCTAGATGGAGCTAGTATAAGATGGGTGCAAAACTGGTTGGAAAACTGTTCCCAGAGAGTAGTTATCACTGGTTCAGAGTCATGCTGGAAGGGCATAACGAGTGGGGTCCTGCAGGAATCAGTTCTGGGTCCAGTTCTCTTCAATAATCTTCATCAATGATTTAGATAATGGCATACAGAGTATACTGTGACAAAGTTCCTCCTCTATCTTGGTGGGTCCTGCGCTTATTGGTGGATTTTTTTGCTTCAGAGATTCACCATGTGGGTTGGGGAACAGCCCAGAGACCTTCCCCTCTGGAAGAACCCACAGTCCAGGTCAATTGGGAGGTTTGGGGGGAACCCGGGCCCGCCCTCTACTCCGGGTTTCAGCCCAGGGCCCTGTGGACTGCAGCTGTCTATAGTGCCTCCTGTAACAGCTGCATGACAGCTACAACTCCCTGGGCTACTTCCCCATGGCCTCCTCCAAACACCTTCCTTATTCTCACCACAGGACCTTCCTCCTGGTGTCTGATAACGCTTGTAAGATTGTCTTAAGATTCTTTGACCAAATGAATGAATTTGATCCTTTTATGGGGTTGGCAATTGATGCTGATTCTTCAACAGCTATATAAAATAATTAATGTGTACTGGTTCAAAGTCACTTAACAGTCTTTCTGTCACTTAATACGTCTCTCTTCCAAAGCAAGATTATTCAGAATATTATAATGGTGACAGCTGCAGGAAACTAGGCCTCAGTCCTCGAGCAGCACACCCTCTGACTCTCTGCTCCTTGCACCTCTTGCTCCCAGCTCCTCACACTCGCACAACAAACGGAAGTGAGCTCCTTTTAAAAACCCAGGTGCCCTGATTAGCCTGCCTTAATTGATTCTAGCAGCTTCTTCTTAATTGGCTCCAGGTGTCCTAATTAGCCTGCCTGCCTTAACTGGTTCTAGCAGGTTCCTGATTACTCTAGTGCAGCCCCTGCTCTGGTCACTCAGGGAACAGAAAACTACTCATCCAGTGACCAGTATATTTGCCCTCTACCAGACTCCTGTACCCCACTGGTCTGGGTCTGTCACAATACTTATAGAGTTTGCAGATGATACCAAGCTGGGAGGGATTGCAAGTGCTTTGGAGGATAGGATTAAAATTCAAAATGATCTGAACAAACTGGAGAAATGGTCTGAAGTAAATAGGATTAAATTCAATAAGGACAAATGTAAAGTACTCCAGTTAGGAAGGAACAATCAGTTGCACACATATAAAATGGGAAATGACTGCCGAAGAAGGAGTACTGCGGAAAGGGATCTGGGGATCATAGTGGACCACAAGCTAAATAGGAGTCAACAGTGTAACGCTATTGCAAAAAAAGCGAACATCATTCTGGGATGTATTAGCAGGAGGGTTGTAAGCAAGACGTGAGAAGTAATTCTTCCGCTCTACTCCGCTCTGATTAGGCCTCAACTAAAGTATTGTGTCCAGTTATGGGCGCCACATTTCAGGAAGGATGCGGACAAATTGGAGAGAGTCCAGAGAAGAGCAAGAAAAATGATTAAAGGTCTAGAAAACATGACCTATGCAGGAAGATTGAAAAAACTGGGTTTGTTTAGTCTGGAAAAGAGAAGACTGGGGGCGGGGGGGACATGATAATAGTTTTCAAGTATGTAAAAGGTTCTTACAAGGAGGAAGAAGAACATTTGTTTTTCTTAACCTCTGAGGATAGGTCAAGACGCAATGGGCTTAAATTGCAGCAAGGGGCATTTAGGTTGGACCTTAGGAAAAAACTTCCTAACTGTCAGGGTGGTTAAGTGCTGGAATAAATTGCCTAGGGATATTGTGGTATCTCCATCATTGGAGATTTTTAAGAGCAGGTTAGACAAACACCTGTCAGGCATGGTCTAGATAATTAGTCCTGCCACAAGTGCAGGGGACTGGACTAGATGACCTCTCGAGGTCCCTTCCAGTTCTGTGATTCTATGAAGGTCTTTAATTCCTTCTGGATGATGAGATGAAAAAATAGCAATTTTAAGTCTTGAAAATTCAATCTAAAGCAAATTGTACTTGCACTAATACACATTTTTAAAATAAAGGTTAGCTAAGTGACAACTTATTTAGTACATTGCAAACCTCGGCTGACTGGGTGTTTAGTGCTGAGTGGTATTGTTAGTGACACCATCTTGCTTCTTGTTCTTTTTTTTTCTGTGTATTTGTTACTGAAATATTAAAGTAACTGTTGGAGTCTATTGACTTCTGGTGGCTAGCCTAGTTTCCTGCAGCTGTCACCATTATAATATTCTGAATAATCTTGCTTTGGAAGAGAGACGTATTAAGTGACAGAAAGACTGTTAAGTGACTTTGAACCAGTACACATTAATTATTTTATATAGCTGTTGAAGAATCAGCATCAATTGCCAACCCCATAAAAGGATCAAATTCATTCATTTGGTCAAAGAATCTTAAGACAATCTTACATGATTCAATATCAGTTTTAATTAACTAAGCGGTGGTTTGGCGAATGGGGAAAAAGGTGGCTACCAGAAAGATGTGTTTGTTACAATATTAACCTTACACTTCATGCAGTGAAAACAAATGCTGTATCTCTAATTTGGCACTAACTTTCTCAGGACTTGAAAAGTTAATATTCTCCAGACTGTAAGTGGACATCAAAACACCCCTACTACTTCCACTTACTTTTGAGATAAAATTTATGATAGGAGATTTTAACATGTTAGCTGAGGAGAAAATTTTAAACCCTTTGGAGTAACAACATAAATAGGAGTCAGGCAAATTGCTAATGCTGATATGCTGTATAGTATATAGTTTACTAAAACAAAACCGAACGTATTTCTCAGATTCAAGCTAGCTACATAGTATATATTGCAAATTGAAATTGTCTACTTTCACCAGCTTACCCTATTAAAAATAGTTAGCAAAAGTTCCATAGGAGAAAAAGGAATCTGAAAACACATTTCATATTAAAACTTTTTGTATAAGATTAATCACATTAGGACATGTGTTTGAAACCATTTGAATCAAAATAGCTGTGTAATGAGTAAGGCTACGATTATGTCATGGAAGTCACGGAATCCGTGATTTCCAGAGACCTCCTTTTGCACTTCAGTCCTGGGGCAGCTGGGCTGGAGCTGTCAGCTGTCAGCTCCCCAGGCGCTGGGGATGGCGGGGGACCCCCAGCAGCTCCCCAGCCGCCTAGCCACAGCGGGGGGACCCACAGCAGCTGTCAAGCCTCTATGTGTAGTGGGGGGGTCCCCCGGAGCTCCTAGCCGCCAGCAGCAAGGGGACCCCGCAGCTTCCAGCCACTGCGCGCAGTGGCAGAGACTCAAGAGCCCCAGCAGCTGGTGCTGGACCCTCCTCCTTCCCCATTTTGTCAGGGATATTTTTAGTAAAAGTCAGGGACAGGTCACGGGCTCCTCTGAATTTCTGTTTATTGCCCGTGACCTGTCTGTGACTTTTAGTAAAAATATCCATGACAAAATCTTAGCCTTAGTAATGCGCTCTCTTTGTTTTGTCTCTTATTCATCTTACTCTTCTACCATCTGCATCTTCTGCAGATAGGAAGTACTGGACATGCACTACTGTGGGCTTGGAGATGAAGTGAGTGAATGATTTTGTGTGCTATCAGTGTCTTAGTCAACTGATCATCAGCAACATATAAAAAGGTTTTTCAAGTACTGTGCAACTTAAAATATATTTCCTGCCTCTGCATCTTTTCTCCTTTACAGAATATAGTACAGTATGTCTTTGTATAAAATATGTGCTCTTAAATTTTTAACTCAATTCTTTTTAGAAAGAGTTTTTAATTTTTAGTGTTGGTGCCAGAATGAATACTCCAGAGACTGAAATCCCATAAGAGCATAGGTAATCATTGTGTAAGCTTCTCTACACTCATTCGTTTTTCAGGATGGAACCAGCTGCAAGATTGAAAAGGTAGCTCAATCTTTGTGTCCATTAAGTTGTCGGGCTCTGCAGAGACTGCTAACAATGGAGCTAACTGAGGTGGTGGATCAGTTTTTGTTCTTTCTTTTAAAGCCTTGGGTTCCCTGCTACAGTTTTCTCACTAAAATTTAGAACTATAAGAACTTTTTCCTGGACCCTGTACTGATATTGAGGACATTATGCTTGTAATGTACATTTATGCTTTACTGTTACAGAATACAAACATGATCTTAAACTCATAGTGTCATCCCAGAGCACCTTTGCAGACACAGGAAACAGTACAGCATCACCATTCATTCCTGTCCCGTTCCTTCATTAAGCCCAAACTAGTCATGTCCCTGCATACTTACCATTTCATATTTTATTGCTTACCTCTGTGTTGTTTTTAAAAAAGCTTAAGTTTTGTCTCCTTACGTACAATCAAATAAGACTATTTCACACAAAGTGTACAGTAGCCATGCTGAGTGTGCCAATGAATTAATGCACATGCATAGAAGAGTCTCAAACCCAGGAACTGGCAGTCAGATATCTTGCAGAAACAGAAAGCAACACAGATCCAGGACACAGTGAAGTTCTCAGTTGCTATATTTCAAGCATTAAATAAAAATCCTTTGTGGAAAACAGCTTGTGCTTCATAAAGGAGCAAAGCAACACATGGTGCCAGAGGGAAGAGCACTGTTTGGAGAACATTTAAAGGCATCCTGCAAAGGAGAGAGGGACTGTTTCAATCAACCATTATACCAGAAAGCAGATCAGAGAGGCTCCCCCCCCTGCTTCAGAAACCCACCTCCTGTGCAATGCAGACAAAAAAAAAAAAAAAAAAAAAAAGAGAATAGCATAAAGTCACCACCAGAACTCAGGTTAGTGGGGAACATGGGGGAATCCTAGAAGAGGTTTAAACAGTGTTTTTTGCTATACATAATGGCAATAGGTGAAGGCTCCTCGAGTGGATCCTGGAAAGTAGCCTTACTGCTAACCATAGCTAGTGGAGAAGTTCTAACTCTTTATAACAGCTTCTAGCTCTGTCCTGAGGACAGTGAAGTTTTTGATAAGGTCTTGGCACAATTCGAGACTCATTGCACTGCTAGAAAGAATGAAACTTAGGAAAGATTCCTTTCCCATACAAGAGTGCAAAAGGAACATGAAACGTTGGGCCCCAAGGGTATGTCTACAATGCAATTAAAAACCCACAGCTGGCCCATTCTAGCTGTCCTGGGCTCGCAGGGCTCAGGTGAAGGGGCTGTTTAATTGTGGTGTAGATGTTTGGGCTTGAGCTGGAGCCTGGGCTCTAGGACCCTGCGAGGTGGGAGGGTCCCAGAACTTGGGCTGCAAGCCAAGCCTGAATGTCTACACTGCAATTAAACAGCCCTGCAGCCCGAGCCCCATGAGTCCGAGTCATCTGGCACAAGCCAGCCACAGGTATCTAATTGCAGTGTAGATGTACCCTAAGAGATTCCTTGATTAGTGATATGCAGCTTTGCATCATCGCAGCCATCGTATCTACTGAGAGACCTGTGGAAGGCACTGCCTAGAATTCAAAGACTTCTAATGAAGCTTCTAAAATGACTATACCATCGAATTCACTCCAGGAAATTGTTTAATCATGGTAGATGCTCGCTCTGGGGTGAATTTCAGAGAGTCAAGGATCTGGAAACTGAATCTGACATTGATATTCACATCAACATGGTAAAATATTCAGGACCCGTTTCACCTCACATGTGGCCACAGCTTAAAAAAGTCCTACAGCGAAGGATGAGATGCTGCAGTCCATGAGTCACACTCTATACTCTGGGTGGAAAAGCAATTCATGCCTAAACAGTATGTTCCCTTCAGACATAAGCAGTCCCTTGCTGATGGTGTCCTTCTAATTGGTAAGTGTGTTGTGATTCCATTTGAACTCAGAAAAAACATGCTAAAGGCCATTCATGAAGGGCACTAGATAACTATGGGGAAATTGAGGTAAATAACTTGCCCAAGGTCATTCAGCACATCAGGGACAGAACTGGGTTTAGAACCCAGGTCTATAAATTCAGTCTCCTGCCTAATCCACAGTTCTCTTATTATTATCTTGGCAAGTCATTATTTCCCCCATCTGATTAAATTGGCAGAAACAAAAAGAGTTCTGGGGTATTATCAATGGTCACAATTTACTGTGATTTGAGGAAAGCTTCCAATAGAATACTGTCCAAAAGGTTAATCACAAATGGTTGGCAGCTTATTTTAAGGAGCAAACTACTGGGTAAGGTCATTGGCTTAGGTGGAGGACAGAACATATTTGTAAGTGTTAGCAACTCTGGATGCAATAACCCAGTGGTTCTCAAACTTTTGTACCAGTGACCCCTTTCACATAGCAAGCCTCTGAATGCACCCATCCCCTTATAAATTAAAAACACTTTTTAATATAGTTAACACCATTATAAATGCTGGAGGCAAAGCTGGGTTTGGGGTGGAGGCTGACAGCTCGCGACCCCTCATGTCCCGACCCCCAGTTTGAGAACCCCAGCAATAGCCTGACTAGCAGAGTGACACAGGAATCAATATGAGGTGTGACCTGGTTCTGGTTCAGCACCTTTATCAGTGACCAGGAAAGAGACGTTGGGAGATGAAATTGCCCAATGATACAAAACTGAAAGGTCTAATCAATACATAGGATGAGGGCAAACATTCACAATGACACTGATAGTCAAGGAGCATGGGCAGAGCAGCAGTTTATGCAATTTGTTGCAGATCAAGTAATGCTGCTGATTTTAAAAATGAGTAAAGTAAGGCCTCAGTGGAGGATTTTGGACTGTATTAATAGGGCATGATTTATATCTTCTTCTTTGCATTTTGGTAACTTTTGTTCGAGTGCCCAGAACTGCAGATAGACACATATAGATAGATAGATAAATGAATGTGCAGAATGTACATTCATAAGAGAATACAAGCCAAATACGCACCAAGGTTGGGAAACAGGTATTCATGGCATTAGTCCCACTGACGTCAATGGAACTAATAATGTGTGAAGATGCTCACATACTTATTGTTTAGGATTGGAATAAAAAATAAGAAATGTGCTCTTATTAAATCTCTCCTAAAATAGTTAGCCAAAAACATCCATTGAGGGTATATTCTGGGAATGGTTTTGTCTTGTCATCAGCAATCAGTTTACACATGCACATTGCATAAACAGTTGAGAACAGCTAAGGAAGCTGTGAGTAACTTAGCTGCACAGTGAAATTTACTGACTGTGCACATTGAATGTGAGACACACAGTCATGATCACTGTGAAATAGCCAAGATAAGTCTATTTCATTGACTGATTCTAGCTTCAATGTCAGAATTATAACCACCTGTCCCAGGACCTCTCAGTACCTTCAGACTTTGGTTTGCATGGACTAGTGTATGCGATTTCTGCAGAATGTTTCTGATACATTTCGGTTCTCTTCAATTCATTGCCTATGTTGCCTGTCCATTTGTGATGTGGACAAAATCCAATTAAGTGTGGACTAATGTGAAACAATCCAGAGAAATACAATTTACAGGGAGTAATTCCTGTTGTCATTTCATCTCTGAGCTTGCTTAAAGGCCAAAAATTGAATGCAACTAAAATCAAATAGACCTGAGAAATCTCAGTATCTTAGACTAATCTTCGCTATCTGTCAAATTCTTGACAAGGTTTTATTTCACATGAATGACAAGAATGATCAGATATGATTGTGACAACCCACTTCTTTGTCTCATATTTATTTGGAATTATAGTTCCTTATTTTTGTAGCATTTGTAGTGAAAAATATAATCCGCTGTCTGCTAGTGTATTAGGTTTTATATTGCTATGCCTTTAAAGTTTATTTTCATCTTTTTATTTTTATAGTCTCTGAGCGTGGAAGTAAGGGACTGTTGCTTCTTCTATCTAAATTCTTAGGATGGTGTGATGATCAAAAGTGAGACAGACTGCTTTTTAAAAAAATAAACGGTATAACAGCTACTCACATTTTTTCATTGCTCTAGGAATAAGCCATTTAGTTTTTGTTATTTATACAAATCTGTAGCCAACTACTTACTTGAAGCAAATAAAGTGTCAACTCTGAAAAAATGATCCATAATTCTGTAATTGTTGGACAAAGTAGCATGGACTATTACTGCTAGCAGGAGACGGTAACTGGTCACTTCAAGCAGTCCTTTCTCAAATCCCAAAACTGCACAATCAAGTGTTTAGTAACAATCTTCATTGTAGATGTTATGTTTCCTTTCCATAGCAAACAATCTGCTATCATACAAGATACCCTCAAGCTGCAGTAAAGCATCTTGCTTCAGGCTCTTTTTTTACAAAAATAACTTTTCAGATATAGCTTAAAAATATTTCTCTCATCAGTAGCTATTTTCTGGAATGCTAAGGCAGAACTGCAGTTCTGCTGTGTGCAGTTTTGCTGCTAGCCATCAGCCAAAACTGTAAATGTATGGCATAGATGGAACAAGCTGTGGTACTCCTGGTAATGATGATGAGGAAGATCCAACGACCTAAATTGATACCATTCATGTTGTAAAACACTACATGCTGGATTTGCCGTTTGGGGAAATAGATGCTCTGTGCTTTCTAGTCACCTTTTATCTTTAGTTAGGTCTGAAATGCCCTAACACAACTTCCCAGATAGGGCAATAATTTTAGAAATAAACACCACAAACTGAGATGTTACTTTCTTTTATAACATTAACGGTGGAGATTTTCAAAAGGCCCTAACGGGACTTGAGTTTCTAGATCACCTTGACTTTCAATAAGACTTGTCCTCCTAAGTCCCTTAGGCCCTTTCAAAAATCTCCTGAAAGTTTGAAAATACACAGCTGGAATTTACCATTAACAGTTCTGTATGAAGAGTTTGTGCCTCTATAAAGTGCTGTACTAGCTAGGCCTGATTCTGGTCAGATGCTGATGTAAATTAGGAGTAACTCCATTAAGGCCAATATACATTGTAAAACTTGCATGAGATTAGAATCAGGACTCTCATGCTTTTGCTTATTACTCCACTGAAGTTAATAATATTACCTAAATTTAAAGTATTTGAATATTAAATACAAGTCATTTAGTAATAAACAGTAGAAAATATGTTAAATTTTATATTCATAATGGTCTCAGTTCAACATGATAATTTTGACGTGTATGAGCTGGTGCCTGCCACATTGTGCACTGTGATATCATGTCAGAATAACTCCTTCTCTCTTACTAGCAGTCCCAATCAATAAGGAAAACATTTAGCATGTGGGGGGAATAAGAAAATAATCCATTTGAAATTACCATTTCATCACAAATGAAGTTTATTGTGTGTTGGAAAAAGGCTTTTATGGACCATCTATTGAAGTAGGTGAGAGTGACTCCAACAGAGGGGACAGTACTTTCTCTAATAGTTGGGTATTTATTAATACATTCTTTTCCCCTGTTGATCAATATCAGAGTGTTGCAGGAGAGGAACCACTGAACCATTATGTAACCTCTGCTGTAATGAAAATGTTCAGCCGGAGACTGTCCAGAGACTAACAAGTCATATGCTTGTTTGACCAGACCTTTTATGATGGAGGTTCACAGTATATTGTGTGAGTGTCACTGACATGAACCACTGCTGAAAATTAAAGAATTTGCATGCTTAGTCATGCCCCAGCTTCTTAGTGGATTTCTGAGAAAATTAGTACCACAATAATTATACATATTATGTCTCAGCTACAGCACTGACAATATCAGAAATTAGCTCATGCTTTTCTTAATACTAACAGGTGTCAGTGGTCACAAACCAGTCACATAGATGCTAACATTAATATGCACCTAAGTATTTTTGTAACATACGAAATATCTAAAACATTGCCCTCCACCCTCTTCCCCCTTTCAGTAGCTTTAAAATACTAGGAAACATGAAGATTAAATAGGTCATTATTTCCACCTGAGAAAATTTAATTGAATCCAATAGAGATCACATAGGGCCAATTAAATGATCAAGGGAAAATGCCTAATTATTCATCTAGACTTACTTGACTGTATCACTGAGCAATATTTCTTTCATTGCAGTGGGAAAAAAATTGGATTTTTTTCTGGAAGAAGGGATGGAAGAAACTATCCAGAATGCAAAACAAAATTCATATCTCCCAACCACATAAAGCTGGGCATCATCTTTAGCACATGATTATCAAGGTGCTGAGTTCTCCTTGAAATGCCGAGAGCATAAATTTTCCTGGTTGTTCAGCAGGCCCTTATTGGGAACTTCTCAAAAGAAAAATGACTGCACAAATCCTCTGTAAAATAGATACCTGTAATCCATACAAAACATTATTATAGCTTGAACTCGATAAACCCAAGTGTGAGATCACTTTCTAAGTTTTAAGAACACATTTTGTTTTGATGAGAAAGAGATCCTAAGGGTGCAAGAGGACTGTGTATCCCTTGATAAGTTTGTATACTCTCTGGGGTGCACTAGATATACTGTGGTAACATGTTCAAGGCTCAGTCATGACATATTATGACTTCTGCCAGCATTCTATAATAGACTGCTTTAATCACAAACAATTGTTTCTGAAATCACTTCATGGACTTAAACAGACATTTAGAAATGGAAAAGGCCTATTGGATTTTCTAGTACAGGATTGTTCACTTGAGTGGTTTTAGTGCTTTGTCCAGGTGAGCTCTAATGGGTTGGTTGTGCCCTATTGAAGTCAATAGGAGCTTTGCCATTGACTCCAGTGGGTGCAGGATCAGACTCTCTAAGTACCTGCTGGGATGTCCATTGCTTCCCTTGGCAGAGCATTTCACAATTCAGCAACCGATTATCAGAAAATCTTTGTTGATACTCATCCTAAGTTATTGTTCCATACTCTTCTACTCCTCATTTCCTCTGATCCTTCCCTACTTCCTCTCCCTCCATAGAAGTTACTCTTTATATAGATAAAATGTTATGCCTCCCTTAGCCAGTTACATAATGGGATATGTCTGTGGTTCTTTTAATCTTTCTTCAAGCTTTTTGTGCTGTTCTCCATACTTCCTCCAGTTTGTCTAAGAAGTTGGGGAATTACAGCAAGGCAACGCCTCGTGAAATACAATAGTGTTATGCATTCCCCTCTTGAGCTATGTAGCCAGCAGTGGTTGTGAACTAAGAGGAGTATCTGCAGTGCTCTTTGAATATTCTCTACTTTCCCTAGCCCCCCTCTAGGGAGGTGAGGTCATTCTGGCCGAGTTGGACAGGGCCTGTCAAAACAGCTTCACAGTTACTTGGAGGAGTTGCTTACGTTACCAACCTCAGTGACTGAGCGTGTTAGTTCTGCTTTACTCCAAGCACCTGTGCTGCTTAAGGCAGAGCATAGCCCTAGGAACTTGGATTCCTCCATATATTCAGTCCTTCATAATGAGTTAGTAACTTTTATTCTTCTGCCTTTACAACAGTCATATTTACTTGTAACAGATGATTAAAAGCTTCTGGTTTGAATCACTTATGTCAGATACACGCTTGTTTCTTGTCCAGTTATGCTCATTACTATCTACCCAAAGGGCCTGATTTTTGCTCTCACTTACTGAGGGATCAGTCTGTGTAGGCCCATGTGTATGAGGCTCCCATAATTTTGGAACCTTTTGTTCGTACTTAACGTCTATGTAACATAATATTTTTAAATACTGCATATTATACTGTGCTTGTACCAAGGAAAATTCTATCAGCTAGATGAGCATATATTTTCAGAAATCTTCCGTCAAGAATGTAATCTCTTTGCCTCCATACTTTGGTGGAGAGAATGTTGGTTAGCACCATATGGCTCCGTGCACTTAGCTCAGTGACCTGCCACTCTTTTTTATAATGGATCTGCTTTTAATATGGTCTCCTAAATATGTAGGAGACCTTGTGTTTAAGGAGTGAGGGCTGGAGAGCTACTTGTTATGCAAATCAAATAAATTAAGATAATTATTTAAAAAAGCTTTTCAAAACGTCAATTTTTTTATTTTGCCTCCATCTCGGCTGACAATGAATAAGATTATCATTTTGAATGTCCTTTCACGTTCTGGCTGATCAAATCACGCCTTGATTGCCTGACAGTTAGCCATAGTCACAGAACTTCCCATCTAAAGTCACCTTTTGGCATTAAAAAAAGCAATGAATGAAGCTGTGATTCAAACAATTTTTTTCTTTTTAATTAAGCAGAAGAGAATTGTTCTAATAAATACCCAACAAAATTTAGACCAAAATTTCTAATCATAGAGCCTGATTCTCCATGAAGTGCAGGGCAGTGTAGGTGTTTCTAACTGTGCAGTGGGGATGCACAATGCTATTAGATCGGAATAGGAGCATTTTACGCTTACTTTGCACTGGTGTAAATGATTATACAAAAGACGAGGCAGTGGAGAATCAGACCTGGAGTCTCTGAGTATGTCTATACTTCAATATAAGCCCAGGGTTCAAACTCAGGCTCAAGCCTAACCCCTCTTCTATCTACACACACATTGCACTAACTCAGGGCTCAGACCCAGTCTTCCAAACCCCACAGGGGTGGAGGGTCCAAACCTAAGTCCAGCTAAGATCCAGGGTTCAAGCCCTACTGCTTGGCAATGTAGATGCAGCCCCACTGGACTCATGCTATGGGAGTCTGACAAAAGTATCCCACAATCCTACGGACTGACTTTCTTTGTCCTTTGGACAGTCTAGTTTTCCCACACAGCCCCACAAACAAAGGGCTAGAGTGGCCACATTTTGGGAGGGTGCTAGGAAGTCTGGGATATAGGTGGTTGGACTCAGGCCTTCATAATGCTGTGTAAATGCTGGAGCCCTAGATTGGAACCCAGGGTTCAACAGTTCTTAATTTAGGATTACAAGTGAGGGTAGATGCTCATGGTCTAGGCTAACAAATCCAGGGTCTAACTCAAATTCTACTAACCCTGGGCTTACATTGCAATGCAGACATACCCTCAGGTCCTACCACAGTATGTGTCTTTAAAGAATAACATTTGTGCTCTTTTGAACTTTAAAATTTTCAGCTCCTGAGAGTCTGTTTAGCTTGTGTTTGTGCCTAATGGTTAATTTTTTGCCAATAATTCTTTGTAAGAAGAAAAATCTCATAATCCTTTCCTTTCTATTTGCATAACCTACTTGTTTTTTCAGGGATCTGTGTAAGATGAGGCTGTCTGTGGCATCAGACTCTTGCTTCATTGTAAACTATACTACAACATATTAAGAGCTTTTTGATTTTGAATAGGTACCTGAATGTAGATTGGCTACAAAGGGCATCAAGCCCTAATTCCCAGAATCTTTCTGTGAAAATCTTTCAGATTTCCAATGTAAATTCTGATTGGGTCAGTAGGAATTGATACTTCTTACCCTCTGTTGATGATTGTGTGATCAGTCAGTTCGTTTCCTCAGGGACAGTTGTGTTCCTTACAAAAGTCCCCCTAACACCTTGGCACTACTCTTGGCTCTTTTATTAGCAAATTCAGAAAATGACTGAGCAAGCATGGGGACTGCACTACCTTCTTATTCCCTAGGAATAATAGTCAGGGCTGAGAGAGATTGGTGGGGAAGTTTGGACTGTTGTTGTACCAGTACAGTGGATGAACAAATGACTGCAGTGTCTACCACTGTCAAACTCGCCCCTTTCACAAGGACTGAATGCACAGCTAAAAGTTTTAGAAATACAGTGATATTGTTTCTTCTTATATAGGGCTTCCCCTCAGAATTTAGGCAAAGTACATTTCTTTAGAAATTTCTCCTGGGATTCCCTGCCCCTGCCCCCCACCCCATCTCATGCACAACTTCCATCAGGCATGCCCACCAGTTTCTATTAGGGGGTTACTCCTGATTGCTGAACTGCTGGAGCTGATTTACTCTCCTTAAATACCGTAAAGCACCGAAGTTCTGGTTGCCATGCCTTCTGCCATTATGCAGTGGATAGATCTAAGCTGAGGCTCTGTCCTCCTCCAGGCTGATTCAGGAACTACCTTTTCTGCTGAATGATGGGAGCCAGCCTCTCTAGATGGAACTAAAAGTAGTACCTGTCTGCAGCATCCTGCTCTGACGGAGCAGTGGTTCATAGAATCCTAGAATATCAGGGTTGGAAGGGACCTCAGGAGGTCATCTAATCCAACCCCCTGCTCAAAGCAGGACCAATCCCCAACTAAATCATCCCAGCCAGAGCTTTGTCAAGCCTGACCTTAAAAACCTCTAAGGAAGGAGATTCCACCACCGCCCTAGGTAACCCATTCCAGTGCTTCACCACCCTCCTAGTGAAAAAGTTTTTCCTAATATCCAACCTAGACCTCCCCCACTGCAACTTGAGACCATTACTCCTTGTTCTGTCATCTGGTACCACTGAGAACGTCTAGATCCATCCTCTTTGGGACCCCCTTTCAGGTAGTTGAAAACATTTATCAAATCCCGCCTCATTCTTCTCTTCTGCAGACTAAACAATCCCAGTTCCCTCAGCCTCTCCTCATAAGTCATGTGCTCCAGCCCCCTAATCATTTTTGTTGCCCTCCACTGGACTCTTTCCAATTTTTCCACATCCTTCTTGTAGTGTGGGGCCCAAAACTGGACACAGTACTCCAGATGAGGCCTCACCAATGTCAAATAGAGGGGAATGATCATGTCTCTCGATCTGCTGGCAATGCCCCTACGTATACAGCCCAAAATGCCATTAGCCTTCTTGGCAACAAGGACACACTGTTGACTCATATCCAGCTTCTCGTCCACTGTAACCCCTAGGTCCTATCTGCTTCTGTGACATCGGCTCTGCTGGTGGTGGTGAGGTTGAGCCTTGCTGTGAGGTCATTTCTGCACCATTGCCGGCCCAGGTCCGAGAGAATTGCTGTATGCAGGGTTCAGAATCTCCAGGTGGGGAACTCAGTGCAAACCAGGACCCTTGGAGAGAGTCCCCGCACCCAGGAATAGAGCTCCTGATCTCTAGGATAATGCCCTGTATTCTCTCCTTGTTGACCTTGAATTCCATTCCCAGACTAGAACCCACTGCCTGTGAATTCAGTGTGACTCATCTACTCCAGAGTCTATCTTTCACAATTCGTATCCCCTTTCATGAGTACGGCTATCCTAAAAATCCATTATCATTTGTACAAGTGGAACATAAACAAATTCCAATTAAAGCAACAAAATCCAGTATGTGGAATTAAGGGTAAGCAGTGTTATAATCTATAAAAATGAGCATTTGCTAGAACTAACTTTTCCCTTGTAGAGGGAGCAGAGTTTCATCCTACTGACCTTTCTGGCTTGTGACATGCAGGTCCATTTGGGAAATTATTAGTTAAATTAGATAAAAGAACCCAAAAGGTGGGTAAGGAACTGGTTAAAGGGGAGATTACAACAGGTCATGCTGAAGGGTGAACTATCAGGCTGGAGAGAGATTACTAGTGGAGTCCCTCAAGGATCGGTTTTGGGATCATTTTTGTTAAAGACTTTGGCATCAAAAGTGGGAGTGTGCAAATAAAATTTGTGGATGATGCAAAGTTGGGAAGTATTGCTAGCACAGAGGAGGACCAGAATATCTTACAAGAAGATTTGGACAATCTTGAAAACTGGAGTAATAGAAATGGGTTGACATTTAATAGTGCAAAGTGAAAGGTCATGCATAACAACAAGAGTTTTTGCTAGAAGCTGGGGATGTTTCAGTTGGAAACAACAGAGAAGGAGAAAGACCTGGGTGTACTGGTCAATCATAAGACAACTATGAACTGCCAATGGGATGCGGTCATGAAAAAGGCTAATACGGTCCAGGATGCATCAGGCAAGGTGTTTCCAATAGAGAGCGGGAAATGTTATTACCACTATACAAGGTTTTGGTGAGATCTCATCTGGAATACTGTGTGCAATTCTGGTCTCCAATGTCTATAAATACATCAGAGATAAGCACCAGAGAGGGAGAGGAGTTATTTAAGGGACAATGTTGGCACAGGAACAAATGGATATAAACTGGCCATCAAGTTTAGGCTTGGAATTAGACAAAGATTTCTCAAAAAGAACAGGAGTACTTGTGGCACCTTAGAGACTAACAAATTTATTAGAGCATAAGCTTTCGTGGTCTACAACCCACTTCTTCGGATGCATATGCACGAAAGCTTATGCTCTAATAAATTTGTTAGTCTCTAAGGTGCCACAAGTACTCCTGTTCTTTTTGCGGATACAGACTAACACGGCTGCTACTCTGAAACCTGTCACAAAGATTTCTAACCATCAGAGGAGTGAAGTTCTGGAACAGCTTTCCAAGGGGAGCAGTGGAAGCAAAAAACCTAGCTTGTTTTAAGTCTGAGCTTGATAAGGTTTTGGAAGGGATGGTATGATGAGATTCCCTACAATGGCATATGGCCCATCCGCAACAGCTATTAGCAAATATCTCCAATGGCCGGAGATGGGACACTAGATGGAGAGGGCTGTGAGGTACTCCAGAGGATTCTTTCCCAGGTGTCTGGTGGTAGGTCTTACCCACATGCTCATGATCTAACTGATCACACCATATGTGGTATTAAGAAGGTATTTTCCCCCAGGTCAGAGTAGCAGAGACCCTGGGTTTGTGTTTTTTGGGTTTTTTTGTTTGTTTGTTTTTGCCTTCCTCTGCAGAATGGGGTATGGGTGACTTTCTGGTTTGAACTAGAGTAAAAGGTGGATTCCTTTAAATCAATATTTGAAGAGTTCAGTAACTCAGCCAGAGGTTGTGGACCTACTGCAGGAGTGGGTGGGCGAGGTTCTGTGGCCTGCAATGTGCAGGAGGTCAGGCTAGATCATCATGATGGTCCCTTCTGGCCTTAAAATCTGAGTTTATCCTATGAAAGAATGTGAGGATCAAGGTTTTGAGTAGTCTTGTGATTTGTCATCTTTTGAAAAGTGTCCCTGGAATAAAGGAAAAACCTGGCCTTAATATTTCACTTTCTGTAATGAGGGCTTGTCTGGTGAGCATGTTGTGAAAGAAAATCATAAATGGAGAAAACAATCTTAAGCTACAGGGCATAATCAGTCTGTGAATATTTTAAATATTTCATCATGGGGAAGCAGGAATGTGAGGCAAATAGAGAGATTTGGGTCTACCAGCAGCAAAAACATTGGACAATAAACCTACTCTGGATGAACTGGGGTCAGATTTTTGCTAGAGCTCTGTTTCTTGACCTCTATTGCTTCAGTAATTTTACCTAATTAGTTGAACTATATAAATAGCTACTCTTCCTGGATGAAGTCTCATTTCATGCGCAGTGCCTTTTCTTAACAGTTTAATCAGACTAATTGTGACAAGCAGTGTATTTGTATAAATATTTAAATATAAAGCATGAAGATTGAATTATTTATTCTGCAAAAGTAAGCTTAATGTAGCTTTCTTTGGAAATCATCTCATTCTCGGATGGCTGTACTATTCAGTACTGTGTGCTGCCTGATGAAATCCATGTTTAATGTTGCAAACATCTCAAATAAATTATAGTTTTGCATATGCCTCATATAAGAGGCTAGCGGAAACAAAGTGCAGGAGACAGTCTTGGTTCAGCACATGTAGAAACTAGTTATTGCCGTGAATTGAAATGTCAAGGGACCCTGATTTCCTGAAAATGGGTATAAAATACAAATGATTTGATTCATCGTCCGTTTTATGCATGGAGGTGCATTTGCTTGGAGGTGAAAAGGAAATTATCCTATTGATGACAGCATGCCAATCTGCACAGTACGACTCCAAGCTTACAACTTGAAAAACATAGTTTTCTCTTGTGTATGATGATGTGAATTGCAACAGCCACGTACTGTACCTCTTAGGGAAGAAAGCAGAATTGTATGTAATGATGCGTTCTGCTACAGATGGGACTCATTACTCTCTGGGGGAAAAAATGCTTCTAAACATGAAACAGATGCTGTGCCAAAAACTGTACCGCATCCCAGTAAATGGATAATTGACCAGCCTTGGGCTGATGCCTCCCAGTAGAATTTCTTGCTTGACTGCACATGTTGAAGGCTAGGTTAGCATTATGCAGAGGCTTCTTTCTCATGCTTTCCACACAACATTTTGGATCAGATGGCATGCACTGCAACAGGTCCCGACAGCAGAGCTTACACCTGTGTCATCTGTTACTCTGATCATTGCTGTTCCAGTCACACTTAGTGGGTTTCTGCCACTCAATAGAGAATTCTTTTGACAGCTGCACTTTAGAAGCGGGAAAAAAATCCACAAAGTGAACAGAACTGGTTTAGTTAGGAATTGGTAAGGTACTAGCTCCTGCACTGTCACAGTGTGAATTTAAGGTGCACAGGTAAAGTGTCATATTAACTATGTCTTGGCATTTGTCTGGTTTGCAGATCAAAACTTCTTATTATGCTGCACCTTAATTGTCTCCCTTAAATTATGGGCTGACACATCTAATTTTGTGCTTTCTGTAGAAAACTTAGAGGAAGTTAGTTGATGACCTTCAGCTGGTTTGTGATTTATATCTACAAATTCCAAACTTAACAAATAGAGGAAAAATGAAATATTTTGTATAGACTTATTCTGCTATTTCATGTAACTCTTCCTTCTGTATGTTGGCAGAATGGCAGCAGGATAATTAATTCAGATATTAAATATCCTGTTTCTAAAGAGAGAATTTATTTGTCTGAAAGCTTTTTTATTAAAATGTGTATTCTTTTGTCCAATAAGTGTCATTATCTACCTTTTTTTAATTGTATAATATGCACACAAACTCAAATGTACCTGTAGAGAACTGTTTCAAATCCACCCAGAATCTGTCTGATGGCTGTACAGTGAGTTACGTTAAATGAGTTGATCAGTCCAGCCTCAAGTGGTGTCCACATTACATACCACTGTCACGTTTGGTGCTAGTTAACATCAATATTGGCAGCCTCAAATAGGAGGTGAAAGACTGAATTTAATCCCTAAGAAATGCAGTTACTGTTGTTCTAATACTTGCACTAGGCACCAATCCTGCAGTTTATGGTGCATAGATGCATAGCTTTACTGCACAGAGCCTCATTAAAACAAATCAGTGAATACAGAGATGTATATATGCAAGGCCAGTTGCAGGACTGAGGTTTAATACTATTTTTTTTATTCACAGGCAGCCTAATTTGTTTAGCAACTGACAACTAATTGCATGTAATTCCTTGAAGCAAACATGCTAAATTTTAACTTTATTTACAGAGCACTTTAATATGATTGGCCATAATCTCTACCTCATACTACATATGCTCTGATGTCTTTGCATACAAATTTAAGAACGACTATACTAGGTCAGACCAAAGGTCCACCTAGCCCAGCGTCCTGTCTTCCGACAGTGGCCAATGCCAGGTGCCCCAGAAGGAATGAACAGAACAGGTAATCATCAAGTGATCCATGCCCTGTCGCCCATTCCCAGCTTCTGGCAAACAGAGGCTACAGACACCATCTCTGCCCATCTTGGCTAATAGCCATTGATAGACCTATTCTCCATAAACATATCTAGTTCTTTTTCAAATCTTGTTATAGTCTTGGCCTTCACAACATCCTCTGGCAAAAAGTTCAACAGGTTGACTGTGCATTGTGTGAAGAAATACTTCCTTTGGTTTGTTTTAAACCTGCTGCCTATTAATTTCATTTGGTAACCTCTGGTTCTTGTATTATGAGAAGGATTAAATAACACTGCCTTATTTACTTTCTCCACACTAGTCATGACTTTCTAGACCTCTAGCATATCCCCCATTAGTCATCTCTTTTCCAAGCTGAAAAGTTCCAGTCTTATTGGGAGCTGTTCCATACCCCTAATAATTTTTGTTGCCCTTTTCTGAACCTTTTCCAATTCCAATATATCTTTTTTGGGATGGGCAACCACATCTGCACGCAGTATTCAAGATGTGGGCATACCATGGATTTATATAGAGGCAATATAGAATCATAGAATGTCAGGGTTGGAAGGGACCTCAGGAGGTCATCTAGTCCAACCCCCTGCTCAAAGCAGGACCAATTCCCAACTAAATCATCCCAGCCAGGGCTTTGTCAAGCCTGACCTTAAAAACCTCTAAGGAAGGAGATTCCACCACCTCCCTAGGTAACCCATTCCAGTGCTTCACCACCCTCCTAGTGAAAAAGTTTTTCCTAATATCCAACCTAGACCTCCCCCAAATGATACGATATTTGCTGTCTTATTATCAATCCGTTTCTTAACAATTCCCAACATTCTGTTCGCTTTTTTAACTGCCACTGCACATTGAGTGGATGTTTTCAGAGAACTATCCAAAATGATGCCAAGATCTCTTTCTTGAGTGGTAACAGCTAATTTAGACCCCATCATTTTATGTATATAGTTGGGATTATGTTTTCCAATGTGCATTACTTTGGTGTGTGTGTGTACCACTATCCTCAACTTGGTGTTCAGACCTGTCCTAGAGTTTGTTGGCTCTGTTGATTAAATGCAAGGAGACTGTTATTTCAAAAGATACAGGCTGCAGTTGCAGGTGGTTTTTGCCTTTGGAGACAAAATCCTACTCCTCATCTGGCATTTATTTGGCTAGCGAGGACTCTGGAGAACATTAAACATGCTTATGTGTATCTATGGGTGGTCTAGATATGCTTATGTGTATCTATGGGTAGTCTGATATGCTTATTTAGACCAGTGCAACACTTCCCGGGGATACTCAGGGTTGTGAGACACCTCACTACCACCTATGGTGGGTCAGCTCTCCAATTCCACTGACTATGGGCAATACAACCAGTCCTCTCTACACCTCTCAGGCCCCGCTCTGTCTTTCTGCAAGTTAGCAGCAGGCATACTCCAACCCTTGAGCCCTCTGAGCGTCTCCCTGGAGTGTCTAGCCCTTGGTCCACTGGACACTTGCAGTTTTGACAGATTCACTGTTTCCAAAGAAACCATTTCCTAGCTGCCAGTTTCACTTAGGTCACTACTCCACTTAACTCACAGAACTTGGGTATGTTTATAGTGAAATCAAGTATAAGTTTAGTTAACTAGGTGTAGAGATTCAATTAATAGTAAGTAGAAGAGTTGGAAACATCTGGCTATATACAAAATAAAGTAGTAACACACATTCTAGAGCCTAGATTTAATTACAGTAACTCCTCATTTAACGTCGTCCCGCTTAACGTTGTTTCAGTGTTACGTCCCTGCTCAATTAGGGAACATGCTCATTTAAAGTTGTCCAATGCTCCCTTATAACGTTGTTTGGCTGCCTGCTTGTAAGAGCAGCGATTTTACAAGGGAGCATTGCACAAGTTCCGCTTCTCCACCTCCTTCCCCTCCCTCCCAGAAAATCCTAAGCTCTGCTAAACAGCTGTTTGGCGGTGCTTAGGACTTTGAGGGGGGGAAGGGATGTGGTGTGCTGTGGAGTGGGGGTGGGAAGAGGTGGGCCTGGAGTGGAGTGGGGACAGGAAGAGGCGGGCCTGGAGCATTCCCGGCAAAGTCCGAGCCTGTTCTTCTCCGGGGAAGCTGCCCCTGCTGCTGCAAAGGTGCTTCCTAGCGTCCTTGCCTGCAGAGGGCTGTGTCTGTGTGGGGTAAGCCAGGGGCACTTTCCAACCACAGTACAGTACTGTACAGTCTAAAATTCCTTTTGTCTGCCCCCCAAAAATTTCCTTGGAACCTAACCCCCCCGCATTTATATTAAATCTTATGGGAAAATTGGATTAGTTTAACATTGTTTCACTTAAAGTTGCATTTTTCAGGAACAGAACTACAACGTTAAGTGAGGAGTTACTGTAACTAGATACTCTCATGTCCTGTAGAGTAATGCTCACCCAAAATCCTTGCAGTGCCTTAAGCCAGGTTGGCTTTGACCCTCCTTCCAGGAGACAGACAAACTGTCAGTTTCTGCTCTCGGTGAAGAATTCCATGTGTTTCTTTGCCCCTTTAAGATATCCCAGCCCCACCCTTTATTCATAAACAGGACACTCCCAACTGTTTGTTTCATAAACAGGACACTCCCAGCTGTTTGTTTCATCTTGTAGATTTCAGGATCTCTAATTTCACATCTGCCTTATTTTGCATATAGGCATGCAGGGTGAGACATACAATATACAAATTGTTAGACAGAGAGCGCTAGTTCTCCATTACCTCCATCTTTAAAGGAATGTTTCTGAGGTATGTCACCTATCGGTGACTTCAAGGCCTTAAGAGCATACTTTTCAGTATAGATACATAACTCATTAAATATTATCGGTATATACATTTCCCAGTGATAATGATGATCACTGGGCTACTGGCTCTCGGTAGAGATCTCACATGCCATACTCTGATGAGCTATTATGCATATATCTGACCCAGGAGATCTCTGTAAAACCCTGTGTGCACTCTCCTGTGCCCTCTGCCCATTGGCACCAAAGGGCCCTGGGTCACAACCTGCACACACGTAGTAGACTACCATTATAAGCTTGATTTATTTATTTTTTACCACGCCATAGTTTTTGCCTTTACTATGGTACATGAGGTGTTGCCTACACTTAGCGTAGGGAATTCAGCAAATACCATGTTAACTTTAATTATTGTAAATGTTAAGGTTTTAATTGTGTCCTGAGTGCATGTGAGAGAAAGCGCACCTAATTTCCCTCCAGTGCATGACAGCAACTCCCATCAACATTAAAAAGTTACAATACCATTGTGTATGTTATTGGGAAATACTTCAAAACATTAGTAAGTCAATTTTGGAAAAGCTAACCGTACACTTTACATACAAGTCAGAGGGCTTAGGTGTGTAAGCTCCGGGTTCAGACCTATAAGTAGTCTGTGGACCTGATCAAAGCCCATTGCAGTTGAATGAGTTTCTCCATCAACTCCAGTGGGCTTTGTCTCTGGGTAGAGGAACTCCCACTTTGTTTGAAGAACTCCTTGAACTAGAGAAATTACAGATTCAGGGCTCTTATATTAGAAGTTTGCTCGTCCTGGTTTACAAATCATTGCAGTTTCTAATTCAAGAGGAAAAAATTCTCTCCTGTGAATTATTCTCCAGAGAAATACTTCAACCGCTCCTCTTCAAGTGTGCGACAGTGAGAGATTAATATGAGACTAATATGTAAAAGGGAAACAATTTGTAACTTCACCCTGTAACTGTGTGTATGTGTGTTAAATACAGCACTGTTCAAAGCTGAAAACACACATTCTATTACTACAGCTGAATAACAATGTTAGTCATCATTCTGGAATTAAGGATTTTAAAAGTGTATCACATCAGTAGTGGAAAACAAAATTAACTTGTTGAAAATTTTACCACTGTGTAGGACACTGAGAAATATCCAACATACACGCTTGGAATTTATATCTCTAATTTAAATTGTGAACTATTGTTTGGGAATTTGGGCTCTGGATTGGCTCTAAATTGGTCTGGCTCTTTATGCCAGTGGTAGCACTCAATGTACATTTTTTGGTAAAGATCAGAGATCCTTGGCTGGAAGGCACCAAACAAGTGCAATGTATGGCCCTGGTCCTGCAATTATCCCCATGTGGGTATACCCCATCCACAGGCACCGCCCCTGCAGCTCCCATTGGAGCGCTTAAGAGCCAGAGCAGGGCCATACCGCGGCTTCCGGGAGCCGTGTGGTGCAGCCCCTGACCCTGTGCCCTGGCTGGAGCGCCGGAGTGGGGCTGAGCTGCGTGGTGCGGCCCCCAACCCAGCACCCAGGCTGAAGCTCTGGAGTGGGGCAAGCCCTAGACCCGCTCCCCAGCGGGAGCTTGCAGGCTGACTTAAAATGGTTTGCAGGCCGGATCTGGCCCACGGGCCATAGTTCGCCCACCCCTGTGCTAAAATCTACTATGTACCTAGTGTCCCCTAGATTAGTAGTCATTTGCAGATCATGGCAGTGTAGCTGAACTGCCTGTGGTTCACCTCTCACAGCACTGCTTAGAATCTGGAAATCATTAACTCCACTTGGGCCAAACTACACAGAAGTGATAACAGATTCAAATTCTCATGCAGAATGGAGGGAAGCTAGGTGACATGTGACAGGCCTTATAGGGTGTGGTCCTGGAGACGCAAATGCATCTTGCCAGCCTGATATCAATTTCCTCAGTTCAGCTGTCTGATGACTTCCTTATGGTGGCCAGCATTTGCATAATTTTATAAAAACAGACACATTCCTGATTATCATGGACACACAGGCAATCTAGTTTGTATGGAAATAATCAGAAACAAATTTAAACACAGGAAAAAAGTAACAGAACTTTAAATCCAATATGGTTTCCATTTTCTCTGATATACATTATGGTAGAGAAGGGGGATTCTGTAACAGGGAACAGAACATCATTATCACCAACTTCTAGCGATCAAAAATCATGAATGAGAGCCTAAAATATGAGATTTTAAAAACGTCATCAGGCCATATTATAGTCTTTCAACTTTTTAATTCCCCTCTACTCTTCCAGCAAAGTGTGTGTGATAATTTTAGGATGGATGTCCCCTCAAACTTCTCCCTTCAGAAATGGAGAGATGGGTGGAAGGAAAGCATCCATGTTGGTAGGAGTACTTAAGTTCCTATACACAGGTATAACATAAATACTCAGTGGAGAGCTCCATAGTGTGATTACAATTAAAATATGATAGAAAAACCTAGTTCATACTTATTTAGAAATATATTTGTGACAAAGTAGTTTGCCTTTCAATGTAGCAGGTCCTAATGGTCAACCCACTCCATCATGTGGCATGGTGCTCTAAGAGTTTGAAAGGGCTAATTATATATATACACACACACACACGCACATGCACACACACAATGACCTGGGAGATACTGGGAAAGAGGGAGGAAATCCCATTGTTGTAAGGGCCTGGGGCCAGAAGCCTGGCAGAGCAGGCAGGGCAAGGCTCCTCTCTTGCCCAACCAATTGGCATAAGTTGACAGAAGGGGACCAGCATAAATGCGATGTCCTCTCTCATAGTTGGATATACATCTGGATGCATCAGCAAGGAAAGGCTGGCCTATTGAGCGTTCTGAAGACTAGTTAAGGAAAAGGTCTCAGCTGAGGAAGAAATTGGCTAATCCACAACTCAGCTCCATAGAGGAGAGCTGAGGGCTTCTGCTTAAGAAGGACCAGAGAATCCGATTAGCAGAACTTAGCACCAGAGAAGAGAGCTAGAGAGATTCCTGATTAAGGAGAGCAAAGGACTAATATAGCCCTGTTCTAAAGACTCGTGCTTAAGGAAGGACCGAAAAGGAGTAACCCAAAGAAGGAACCAGGAAGGTTTCCAGAAGCAGACTGTGTACAGGTGCAGGAAAGCAGAGTGTCTTGAAGGAAGGAGCCAGAGATTGATAGTTGGACTGAGCATGAGATGATGAATGTCCCCGGGTGTATCTGAGTAAGCTCCTACAAATGCTTGTGGCTGCTGATAATCAATGAAACCCATGGAAATGGGGGTGGTCTTTGATAAAAAGGTATCTCTGGACTTATTTATAACCCAGGTGAAGGAAAGTGAGGTAGGGCTCACTTGCAGTGCCATGCCTGACTGAAGGGGGCTGCACTGGGGTGACCTCCACACCCTCAAATTCTGCACAATGCCTATAAAATGGAGTTGGAAAATGGGCAACAAACATCCAAGGCAACACAAAGCCCTCACTCTCTGTCAAGTGTTCAGTAAAAATGTAGGTGAGCTGCAAAAACCTTTATCTGCAAAAATATCTTTACTATATCAACCACCTTTCAGAGCTTTCTATATTTCAGTACAGTAATTATATTTATAATCCTAAATAGTTAATTCAGTCACATTCAAAGTATTTACAAACTAAGTTTAAATCAGTTTAATCACATTATTTAAATCATAATTTTTGTTCTTTGTATAACTTTTATAACTATATGTATTATCAATTATACTAAATTCATTTTAAAAAAAACCCTCATAATTAATTGTCCAAATACCTAACAATAATTCATTTTATTTTAATTATTCTTCCCTCTTGCAGCCCCTAGGGCTTCTCCCCTTTCCTGAACCTGGCAGCACACCCCAACTCACTATCAGTTCAGCCCCCCTCACTACTGTCAGTCCCCACCCCCCAATGACACTGCAGTCTGACCTGAGGGAAAATTTCTTCCCACCCCCACATCTGGTAATCATTTAGACCCTGAGCATGTGATCAAGAACCACCCAGCTATGCACCTGAGAGAAAAAATGCTTGATGACACCTCACAGTTTTGGCCCACCCTTCCCCAATGTCTTATCTCCATCTGTCGCCATCCCTGATGCTTCTAAGGAAGAAAATTTAAAAAAATCCCAGAATACATGGGGGGGGGGGTGTGTGGCGGGGGGAGGAATGCCTTTCTGATGCTTGCAAGTGACCAGCTGAAACCCAGCTTTAGGAACATACCGCAAACTAGAAGTAGCCCCAGGGCATCACAAGGAACCCTGTCATAAAATTGCACTCATAAATGTGTCCATCTCTTTCTTAAAACTAAGTTGTTTGTCCCCACAATTGCTATTCAATCTCATCCCTCACCCCATTGATGGTTAGAAACCTGCTTCTAATATCCATCCTGAATTTGCTCGTAGCCAGTCTACACCCATTTGTTCTTGTGCCAACGCAGCTCTTCACCCTCCTGGTATTTATCCGCCTAATGTATTTATAATGAGCAATCATATCCCCCCCATCACATTTGCCTTTTTCACAGCCATGTCAGATTGGTGTCAGATTAGCACACTCCTCCTTTTTGTGCCAGGGTCACTAATAAAAACACTGAATAAGATTGGTCCCAAAACCAATCCTTGAGGAACTCTGCTACTAACCTCCCTCCAATCCGATAATAAGCCTTTCAGCACAACCTCTTGCCTTCTTCCTTTTAGTCAATTCCTTATCCACCTTACAATGATTTAACTAATAATTTCCCTAATTTAACTAATAATTTCCCATGTGGTACAGTGTCAAATGATTTACTCAAGTCCAAGACTATTAGATCTACTGCACCTCCCTTATCTAAAAAATCACTTATTTTCTCAGAGAAGGAAATCTGGTTTGTCAGGCATGATCTACCTTTAGTAAACCCATGTTGTATTCCATCTCTTTTATCATTTACCTCTCTGAATTTAATTATTTCTTCCTTTGCAATTTGTTCTTAAACCTTGCATATTATTGAGGTCAGACTAAGAAGTCTATAACTGACTGGATCACTTTTTTCCCCCTTTATTAAATATAGGTACTGCATTACCTATTCTCTTGTCATATGGTACTACCCACAAATAGATAGATTTATTAAAAACACTTGCTACTTGACTAGCAATCTCATGTGCCAGTTCTTTCAATATTTTGGGATGTAAATTATCTGCTTCCTCCAGTTTGAGAGGATTAAGCTTTTTGTTTTCGGTCACCTCAGATGTGGTAATTTCCATTTCTAGACTCTCATTTCCATCAGCTGTATTGTCTTTGTGTACATGTTCCATATTACCATCGTTACTGAAAACCGAGGCAACATATTCGTTTAGTTTTGGGGCCATACCTAGATTATCTTTAGTTTCCTTCCCATCCACACTGCATAGCAGCCCAATCTTATCCTTCCTTTATTCTCTTTTTATTGATGTAACTAAAACACTTTTTATCATTTATTTTAATTTCCTTGGCAAGAGCTTGACTTTAAGCTATTCTCACTTTATTCCTGCATTTTCTAGATTTCCAAGATTTAGCTTTCTTTGCTGATCAACTTCTTTCCATCCCTTGTAGGCTATCTGCTTACTCCTAGTAGTTACTCCCAGTCACTAACTTCTTTGCCTATTTCCTAATCTGTCAAACGGAGACAAAGTATTTACCGATCTCACAGATGTCATTAATACGTGTTCAGTGCTTTGAGATCCTCAAGTGGAAGACACTGTATAATTGAAGGGTGTTTATAAATTCTGGGTACTGCTTTCTTGGTCACAAGCTATTGAAAAACTATGCTATGTCTCTTTTATTAAGCTTTTGTTATTATATTTGGTATTAATTCTTAGACATTACTGGCATTTTTCACACTTTTACAACTAGATGAAGTTATTCAAAATTAAATAAATTGTAGTCTTCCTTAATAAAGAGCTTAATATCTAGGGACCCTGAGGCAGTGAAACAGAAGCTCCTCAAACTCTAAAACTTTCAGAGTTTAATCAACATCTGTGAAAGCCTCTAGCTACTAGGTTATGGCTAATGTCAATTCATGATTAAAAACTAAAGGCAAAAATGCACACAAAGTTTTGTTTTCACCCAAAAGGCACAGAATCTTATCACCGTATGCAAGAATGCCTGATACCATCTGCTTCATTGAACTCACGGCTTAATTCAAGATCAGAATTTTTTTTATCCAGTCAGCACTTCTAAGACTCAACTCAAACAAAACAGTTAGCCATCTTTAATACATTTTATTCAGCTGTCCCCTGTTCTATCCAAAGTATATCGCTTACATGTGCATTTAATCCACACATCTTGCAATGAAAGGCTAGATTTGGACATATTTTGTACTTGGAATGAATATTCTACATTCTTAGCATGCTTGCTATTTGTGTGTGTCTGTGTCTTTCTGTTGTATTTAAAAGTAAATGCTTGTATTCAAAAGTAAACACTAAGTGGATGGTGGGTGCATCTCAGCTATTCAGGCAAGATTTAGAAATTCAATGTACTTCCATGTACAACAGAATCTTTGTGGGACAATTAATTATTCACAGAATTCTGTACAACTCTCTTGGCTGTAGGACATTGAAGATGATCTAGTAAAACTATAGTGGCAATTCATTAGCAGGCTCCGGCCTATTCAGTTTAGAAGAAACTACTCAGCAAATATGCTGGAAATCAATGACATGCAAAGTTTACTCTAGGGGCATATCCTAAATTGTGCATTATCCAGTGAATGCTAGCATGTTGCTTTCCACTTCCCCATGCACCCAAACATCTCTGAACACGGCTTTATATAAAAACAATTCTATATTGATTGTTTAGGTACGGAATAATGGGCAACCAATAGTGTTTTGTTCTGTGTTTGTATAACACCTAGGGATTCTAGATGGCGTGGTACTACACAAATAACTGCAACTGGTTGTAGCACAGCAACTGGCATTATTTACATGGGATATATCTGACCTCTGATAATTTGGAAGACGGTGACTATTCCAATCATGGTTCTGGCTCTTCAAGGAGATACTATAGAATGAGAAAGGGAAATTTTAGAATCTAGAGTAGTGTCATGCACCAATATTAATTGATCACCACCCTATGATGAAGGGTAATGTCCTTTTTTGTATAGCATTCCTTATTGAAATCAGAGATGAGAAAAATGCATTAATCAAACAAATATATTTTTGTATAAGAACCTGTTGCATTCTCTCTTTGCTCAGAAGTTCATTGGGTGTCACAGTTCATAGATTCATAGATTCCAAGGCCAAGAAGGGACTACTGTGATCATCTAGTCTGACCTCCTGTATATCATAGGCCACAGACAAAATGGAAAAAAGTTTCCACATTAGTGTAATGGATCTGAGATTTAAGCAAACTGTGGAGAAGAAACATGACTTCAAATGTACAAATAAAGCCTTAGGTTACATCCTCAGACTTTTTAATCTAGGCATAACATAATTACATGTGCAACAAGATCATACATATCTTGTTGTGGGCCTGTGGAGCCAGACCCACAAATGGATTTGGGCCTCTAAACCTCAGTTTTAGGTGCCAAGTCCCAGTTTTAGACACCTCTGCAATTCAGAGAACTCCGGCTTGGCTGTCACTTAAACCTGTCAGTGCCTAAGCTCACTTGGCACCAAAATTTCCACTGTAAAGGTTTCCTAGGTATCTAAGTTTCTGACTCTGAGTAAGTACACTGCTGCCTCAGTCTAGGTGTGCAGATGCCTATCTCCCATCTAAGCCCCAGTGCAAGCAAGTTCCCCCACCTGTCTTCCCCACAGGACCCGATCCAGTTTGCAAACCCTGGGGGGGGGGGAGGAGAAGGAGGAGAAGGGGGCCTACCTAATAACCTTTTTTTTAGCCCAGTGGTTGGATACTTATTTGGGATGTGGGAGAGGAGACCCCTAGTTCTGCCCGATGAGAAGGGAGTTGAACAATGGTTCCCCACCTCTCAGGTGAATGATGTAACCACTGAACTATGGGAAATTCTGATATGGGTCTCTCTTCTTGAAGCCATTCCACTTTAACTAAATATTAATTGGGTCAGACACAGAGTGAGAATCACAGTCAAAATCCCTTCTCTTCATCAGGCAGAGATGGGAATTGAACTGGGATCGCCCACACCCTAAACACTGGTTTAGGGGTTATATAGGAACTTCTCCTCCTCCTCCTCCCTTGGAGTTAGGCACCTGCAAGAAAGCATATGCCACCTGACTCCAGGAGAGGGGTTCTGGACTCAGGATCTCAAGCAGACCTAGGTGCCTCCCTGCATCCCAGACTTAGGCACCTAACTCTGTGAGGAGGTAGGACTTAGGACACACCCCTCTCATCAACCTCTCCCATTGAAAATATTCATTTTTGAGTATAACAATTGAAGCAGCTAAAATGAAAAGTGGAAAATCATTGTAATGGAAGGAAAATCCCATATATCATTTGGAAAACAGCTAGTACTTAATGATTTTAAAAAATACCACTCAGTACAGGCCCCAGAAATCAATACATGAAAAGTGTAAATTAATCTGTTTTTAAAAACAAGAGTGTCTCGTCCATAACTTTAAAGGATGGGGGGCCTCCAAATATCTTCCCCCTACCATTATGGTTAACAGTGAATATTCTTTGAATGTTTCATACTCATATAGAACAATAAACTGCTCAGTGAGGATTCAGCACAGACTATTTACATTGGAAAAAGGAGGTGTTTGTGCCCATATTTCCATCTGTGTAGGTATTTACATTTTGCTCATCTCTGTAGCTTCTGAATACCTAACAAATGCAGATGTCTACCAGTACCCCAGCCTTTAAAAAGCCTGGGTTTCTTCTCTGAGGAGTGACTGTGAAAAAGATACCTTCTTTCTCAACAGATCTGCTTGCCTGTTTATATTGAGTCCCAAGCTCACTTTAGCAAAAATAAGGTACTTTACACTCCCTGTTATCCTTGCGGTTGAAATATATTGAATTGAATTCTATTGACCATCATCAACAGAATGTTTTAGGAGTTTTCAGTTGCACTTCTGAAAGCCCATTGAAAACAGTGGGGTTGGACAGGCGTAACTCTCATATTCTGTCAAATATTAAACTTTAGCAATATGAAGATCTAGCTTTCTACAAAATGAATGACTTCTGTCTCCTCTTTGCCTTCTTTTAGACTGCCTCTTCTGGTTCCTGCAACTCTCTCTTATGGGTTTTTTTTCTCTATATTTTTCTCCCCATACTTGTCTGGGATTTACTACAGCTTTAAGTAACATTCATGATATTCTCCTCCCACTTATGAAAAATCAAGAGAGGGGGCATCTCATCTGCCCCACAGTTGTGAATTATTCTCTTACATGTATGTTGTAAGGGATTTAATGTCTTCAGTATAGAAGCCAGCATTAGCTAGGTTACCATGGTAACAGACTAATTTTCAGAAGATTCTGGTGAATGCCTCTAGGAGCAGGGCTGCTATTCTCATTTTTAAAAGTGTGTGTTAGTCAACTGTCTCCCATTTCCTCTGCCAACTTCCCTCTTATTTCTGATGCATCCATCACCTCAGTATCTGGGCTCCAGCCTCATTTCTGACACAAGTTTTCTATTCACTTCTGTGTCAAGTTCAGTGCATGCATAAATTTCAGTAAAATCAGGCCCTAAACACCTCTGGGTCTTGCTGAAAATTGACCCAAATAGCCTCATTTATTGGTAAAAACCCTGTTTGGCTTCTGGGGTTATGCAAAAGCACGTATGTTAATTCTTTATGGCCTCTGTAGCCATTGTACACAGTTTTTAAGCAGAAGGCTGACATTCCTTTTCCCATGAATTCAGGTCTATATGTAGGATTACATAATTTAGACTTTTGGGGGGCAGGACCACTGTCTCCTCAGATTTCTTGTAAAGTGTGCACTTACACTATCTAATGCAAACATTAGTAGACTTAACCATTGCTCACCAAGCTGATGACACGTTCTTTGTTCTCACCATAATGCCTGAGTCTCTATGTACCTAAACTCTCCCTAACATTTGTAAATCCACCCACAGACCTGAGAATGGCCTCCAACATCTGAGATATTATTACTTGTGTGATTTATAATCTGGTAGTGGTTGTTATTAAAAGGTCAACTATTCTTTGGCAGGCGGCATTAGATTTATGTGTACCTACTCAAAGCTGTTCCTGTTAATAGGGAGAAAAATGCAATGTTTGTACTCTTATTTTAAGAAGCATTTCTATGTTGTGGGTATGCTTAAAAAAGTCATACCGGTCCGAGAGAGATTTTCCTATATGTATAATGGGAAATATTGCTAAAGGCTTTGGGAGGGACCATCTTCCCCGCTTCACTACCCCTGTTTGTACAGTACCTAGCCCAATGGGGTCAAATAATGATAGCATAACGGAACCTGTAGCCAAAATCAGAACCAGTAAAAACTATGTAACCAGAAGAAACTTGCATGGCATTCCAACCATGGATGCATTAAGAGTAAAATGGGCCAGTAACAAGCTGGCCTGCCCCGTTAAGAGCCAGGAGGCCTGGGGCCAGTCTGCTCCATTCACTTAGCCCAGCTCTGCTACACCTGCCTTTAAGGTGTAGCAGAAATGGTTGCCAACTTTCTGACTGAACAAAATCAAACACCCTTGCCCCGCCCCTTTTCCGAAGCTCCGCCCCGATCATTCCATCCCCCCTCCCTCTGTCACTTGCTCTCCCCACCCTCCCTCACTCGCTCATTTTCACTGGGCTGAGGAGGGTCACTTTTCAGGGCTGGCTGGGAAGGAGAGCAGACATACAGCTCTGAGCTGGGGCCAAGAAGCCTGGTTGAGAGCTAGGGCTGTCTGAGGACTGCAGATGGACAGCCCCTTTTGTAAGAGGCTGGGTCTGGACTAGATTAGTGGGTTGATCAGAGCCCAGCTGCCTGTGAGTTAGCATTGAGACAGGCCATTGCAGCTGGGCCCCAGTTGAAAGGCATGAGGCTGGATGTTGAGCCTGGCTCTGCTGAAGATTCCTTTGTTCTGTGTTTTTGTTGGACTTTTATCTAAAGGACTCGGTGACCCTGGTAAGGGTTGAATACTTTAAAGCGGCTTGGCTGGAAGGCCAAGTCACCTCTAGGGCTGGAGTCGGCTGATGATAGCTGTGGAAAAACTGAGGGGGAAGAGCCACAACGCCAGGTCTCGCTGCGAGGGGCCGTTCTGAGACTCTGAGTCTTGTAACAGGGCCCTGAATCCAGCCATAGAGGCCCCAGAAAAATAAACTACATGAAAATCAAAGAAGGTCCCGCCTCTGCAAAAGTGCTTGTCATACTTGGTGCTCCCTCCACTGCTGTTTCCTGCTCCCTCGCATCTATGGCAGACCCCAGCACTCTCTGGTGGATGATGCCCCATGGAGTCTTGAATACAATCCAATTCTGTGGGTTCTGTGGCCTCCGGCCCAGTCCAGGGACTGCACCTAAGGCTAAGGATGATCCATCCCTGTGCTCACTATAGGAAATCTTCAATCTTTCTACACTTTTTTTCATGCCCAGATTTAGAGGCAGAATTCTATGGGCATAACCATTTTGATTATTAGAGTGTACAGTTTGTTTCAGAAATAGAAATAGTACAAAAGTTTAAAATACTGAGGGGAAAGTCTGAGGAAAAAAGAATTATAATTATTTCTGAACAATAAGTCTTGCATGCTAAAAACTGGCTTATTTTCTAAATTAAAAAAAAGTATTTCCAGCATAGAAGAGCTCGATGGGGCAAATAAGATCACAATAATTGTTAGCTTCAAAGTAACTTCCTATATAGGAACATCTTTTATGAGGATTCATACAAGCACTGAAAGAAGTTATTGATGAGAGAATGATAAAGGAATGAAATACATAATCTTCATTAAATTGCCAATTAATTTATTATCAGGAAGCTCTTCAGAAAGCATTCACTAACCTTCTACTGATACCAGAAGTATTCAGGCTAATTTAGTTTATAATTGATTGGAACGCTATCTTACTATCTCGCACTATAATTCTGATTAAAATTTACAGTCTTTAAAGATCCTATGACAAAAATTCCTAGTAGTTATAGAAGTACCAAAGCCCTTCCTGGCTCAGCTGCCACAGACCCTCACAGTAATTGAGAAGACAAATTTGTCTCTTTTCCAGTAATAGATTTTGATCTAAAAAATTAGAAGGTCATTCCCCCAGACTGCACCTTAGAATGTGCCTCAAGGCCATATGCTAGAGGCAACCCACTGCAATGATACGGGCTCAGCTGGACATGATGCCTTCTTGGTTCCATTGGTGCCGTCAGCCATAGAAAATTACCTTTATCAATATGTTTGGAAAACTACTCCGTAGCTAATCATTTCTGTAGTGCTATATTTATAAATCATGCTGTATAACAGGTGAAATGGATCAAAGTCTGGCTGTGTCTAAGTATTTACACTGCTCATTTACCATGGTACGTGAGCACCTAATACTATTTTAAAAATCCAGGTCATGCTATTTAGCATATGCTCTGGTCTTGCTCCCTCCCTTCTTTCCCTGAATGTGACCCAGATGTATGTGATTTTTTTTAACCTCTCTCCTCTTTCTACTTCAATGAATAGCTAATAACGTATGAATTTACCAGATGCTTACAGGTATATTAAATCATGTTTTTCAGCCAAGATAATTACCTTCCTATTTTTAAATCTAGTACAAAATATTTGTTTGACACAAGGTTGAGCAGTTTTGCTCATAATTTATTTTCTTTGCCACCCTCTGCCCGTACTTAAGGTTTTCTTTTTCTGTCTGGTAAGGAAAGCTGCTTGGAAAGTGGGCCTTTTGATTATCTGTTCAAGTTCTTAGATATTTCTAGAGCAGCCAGGTACAGAAACCACTGATTTGAAATCACCTCATATTAGGGTAAATGAACCAGAATCCTTCTCCGGATGTCGGCCGTGACTTAGGGCATGAACTATTGGGGTATAGATATGTAAATTATGTCAAGATAGTGGGGTGGTTTTTACTCCAGAAGACAGTTTACTTGGGGCATGGACAGCCTCATTGGCATGGTTTACATTGCAGCACCTGGAGTTCATTGTACAATTATTGCCAATGTCAACCCACTTCACCCTGCAGTGGGCAGCTCACTGATCATCATGCCCTCAAAGGGCACCCTCCTATCAGCTGACCAGTCTAAGATTAAGATGGATGCATAGATTTACTCTATGCCGTGACACCATTTCCAGTTTATTCAACGTGTCCGGGGTGAATCAGTACCACCTGCTTACAGGGAGCCCTGTCTGTCCCCCACAAGCAGAAACTCTCCCCAGCCACCAGCTGCCGGCAACACAGGTACTCCACTCTGGGCTCTGTGAGCCCCACTCTTTCCCTCTGCAGGCTAGCAATTTACACATCTTACTTTGTTCCACTCAAGTGCCCAATCCCCTATCTTCTTGACAGCCATCCTGTACACCAATCTGCTGCTTGGTGATTGGGCAACAAAATGGCAAATGAAATTTAATGTGGATAAATGTAAAGTAATGCACATTGGAAAAAATAACCCCAACTATACATACAATATGATGGGGGCTAATTTAGCTACAACGAGTCAGGAAAAAGATCTTGGAGTCATCGTGGATAGTTCTCTGAAGACGTCCATGCAGTGTGCTGAGGCAGTCAGAAAAGCAAACAGGATGTTAGGAATCATTAAAAAGGGGATAGAGAATAAGACTGAGAATATATTATTGACCTTATATAAATCAATGGTATGCCCACATCTCGAATACTGCGTACAGATGTGGTCTCCTCATCTAAAAAAAGATATACTGGCATTAGAAAAGGTTCAGAAAAGGGCAACTAAAATTATTAGGGGTTTGGAACGGGTCCCATATGAGGAGAGATTAAAGAGGCTAGGACTCTTCAGCTTGGAAAAGAGGAGACTAAGGGGAGATATGATAGAGGTATATAAAATCATGAGTGATGTGGAAAAAGTGGATAAGGAAAAGTTATTTACTTATTCCCATAATACAAGAACTAGGGGTCACCAAATGAAATTAATAGGCAGCAGGTTTAAAACAAATAAAAGGAAGTTCTTCTTCACGCAGCGCACAGTAATCTTGTGGAACTCCTTACCTGAAGAGGTTGTGAAGGCTAGGACTATAACAGCGTTTAAAAGAGAACTGGATAAATTCATGGTGGTTAAGTCCATTAATGGCTATTAGCCAGGATGGGTAAGAAATGGTGTCCCTAGCCTCTGTTTGTCAGAGGATGGAGATGGATGGCAGGAGAGAGATCACTTGATCATTGCCTGTTAGGTCCACTCCCTCTGGGGCACCTGGCATTGCCCACTGTCGGTAGACAGGATACTGGGCTAGATGGACCTTTGGTCTGACCCGGTACGGCCGTTCTTATGTTCTTATGCCTCTATGGAAATAGTGCACCCCAGGTCACTGCTTTCACCTCAGTTCAACACTCTCCTTAGCACTAGGCACCTAGACAGTTTTATAGTAAAATCAAATTGAAGTTTATTTAACAGAGTTTAAGATAGATATTTAAAATAAAGTACAAGGATTTGGGAGCGTAAGGTTACAGTTAAAAGAAAAATGTAAAACACGATCTATACCAAGTTCCTTTCCTATCTAATGAGGTGGTTCTCACCTACGGGTTAGTTCTTGCAATGCTTGTCCATTTCAGAGAGCTGGGATCTACCTTTCATGAGGGAATTCCCACTGGCATACTGGATTAGACCAAAGGTCCATCTAACCCAACATCCTGTCTTCCGACAGTAGCCAATGCCAGGTGCCCCAGAGGGAATGAACAGAACAGGTAATCATCAAATGATTCATCCCCTGTCACCCATTCCCACTTTCTGGCAAACAGAGGATAGGGACACCATCCCTGCCCAACCTGGCAAATAGCCATTGATGGACCTATCCTCCATGAACTTATCTAGTTCTTTTTTGAACTCTGTTATGGTCTTGGCCTTCACAACATCCTCTGGCAAGAAGTTCCACTAGTTGACTGTGCATTGTGTGAAGAAATATTTCCTTTTGTTTGTTTTAAGCCTGCTGCCTATTAATTTCATTTGGTGACCCCTAGTTCTTGTGTTATGAGAAGGAGTAAATAACACTTCCTTATTTACTTTCTCCATACCAGTCATGATTTTATAGACTTCTATCATATTCCCCCTTAGTCGTCTCTTTTCCAAGCTGAAGCTCGAGGGACATGATCATTCCCCTTTATTCAACATCGGTGAGGCCTCATCTGGAGTACTGTGTCCAGTTTTGGATGTGGAATAATTGGAAAGAGTCCAGCAGAGGCCAACAAAAATGATTAGGGGTCTGGAGCACATGACTTATGAGGAGAAGCTGAGGGAACTGGGATTGTTTAGTCTGCAGAAGAGAAGAAATGGGGGATTTGATAGCTGCTTTCAACTACCTGAAAGGGGGTTCCAAAGAGGATGGATCTAGACTGTTCTCAGTGGTACCAGATGACAGAACAAGGAGTAATGGTCTCAAGTTGCAGTGGAGGAGGTTTAGTTTGGATATTAGGAAGAACTTTTTCACTAGGAGGGTGGTGAAGCACTGGAATGGGTTACCTAGGGAGGTGGTGGAATCTCCTTCCTTAGAGGTTTTTAAGGTCAGGCTTGACAAAGCCCTGACTGGGATGATTTAGTTGGGGATTGGTCCTGCTTTGAGCAGGGGGTTGGACTAGATGACCTCCTGAGGTCCCTTCCAACTCTGATATTCTATGATTCTATGAAAAGTCCCAGTCTTATTAATCTCTCCTCATATGGAAGTCCTTCGTCTGTAATGGATAACCATTTGGGCCATTTCAACTGCTTTTATACAGTCACAAGCTATTGTCTCTTAGCTCAGGGTGGGGGGCTTTTCCACGAACTCTTCTGGGGTTCCTGTGTCTTTGTAAATCTCTAGCCTGCATCTAATTCAGACTGTAAACATAGGCTTTCTCTGTGGATATCTGTTGTTCTCATATTGATTAGGTCAGCTCTCAGCTGCCCCTCATCAGGTAATAGGTTTGGAACATAATACCCTACATGTTACATAACTCTAACATTGTCTCCTATATACACATCTCACAATAAACATGACCATCAGCTAGTTATTAGCTTATGACAGAGACCACACATAACCTCCTTTGGTGAAATATTGAGAAGATAGTTGGACACACTTATGCCTGGGCCTGTCTGTGTTACAGGTGTCTCCAAGGCCTTTGTGATAGGTCTTCCCCCATCATCTGCTAGAGAAGGGAAAAAATGAATTAGAGACATGCTCCACTAGTAGGGGATTGACTGACTGTCTCCCGACCAGAGGGGGCAGAGCTAGGTGATGTTCTGTTAGACATTGGGCCTCCTCAGGAGCAGAAGAAGGTTATTTGGGACTGGCTGTGAAGGACACTAATCGAGCTGTGCTGTGCTGGAGAGCTGAGCCACAAGAGTGAACCAAACTCTGGAACAAGAAGCCAGGCTCCAGGGAGGCAGTCCTGGGGCCAGTCTTCAGCAAAAAGAACAGGGGACTGAAGAGAAGACCAGACTGGACAAGACCATTGTGGTTTATGTTGTACTTGGACTTCTAGCAGGGAATAGCTTGGGGAATCAGTGCTCTGATAAGAGTGAGAAGAATTGCAAGTTGAACCCAAGAGTGGCAAAAGACCTTTTGTTAACTTGGGATTGTTGTTGAAGATGGTGTTTATTTTGGGATTTGGAGTTGTGATACTTCCTCAGGGTACCCAGGGTTTTGAGACACCTTGCCACCACCTGCCCTTAGTGTGAGGAAGTCTTATCTATGCCTGCTGTGTGTCATCTCCCTGACTTCACCAGTCACAGGCAACATAAGCACTCCTTTTAGGTTCTGCAGGTTAGCAATAAGCACACTCCAATCCCCGGTTCCCCCAACTTTCCCTCTGGAATTTCCAGACACTGTTCCACTGGACACTCAGAATTTACAGATTTGTTGCTCCCAAAGGAACAGTGTGCTTCAGCTTACCAGTTGCACCTTAGGTCACTGCTCTACTTAACACACAGCACATAGATGTGTTTATAGGGAAAAGAAGTGTACGTTTATTTAACAAAGAATAGCAATTCGAGAAGTAGCAAGTAAAAATATTGGAAACATGGTTACATGCAAAATAAAATAATAACATGCATTCTAGAGCCTAGACTTAATTACCAAGATACTTTTCCTGTCCAATAAAATTTAGCCCACCCAAAGTCCTTGCAGCATTTTCCAGTCAGGCTGGCTGTGACCCTCCTTTCAGAAGCCAGAAGATGCTGACAATTAATCTCCTCAGTGAGGGTTGCAGGGTGTATCTCCCCTCCCGCATCCGTTGTCTTTGCTCGTTAACAGGATACCCCTGCTGGTTTCGTTTTTTTCTACATGCTTTCTCTCAAGTGATTTTGCAATCTTTTCATTAGCATCAAGCTCAGTAAAGTAAATAGGTCCCCATTTTGAAGCAGACAATACACGCGTACGACCAAAGAAAAATGTCTATTACTTCCTGCCTGGTGGAACCTGGAGTGTCATCTCCTGTTGACCTGCCTTAACTTAAGAACATAATTTTCAGTATGGATGCATACCTTTTAAAATATTATCTGTACATACATTTTGCACTGATTATAATGACCAGCAGGCTACTGGCTCTCGATAGAGTATTTACATGTCAGCATTTGGGAAACTATTATATAGACATCAGACCCAGGGGATCCCTTTAAACCCCTATGCACTCTGTTTGCTCTCTGGTACTAAAGGGTTCCTGATTCACAGGAGTACGCTGGAAGTGGATCAAAGACTTATGCAACTTGTCTGGAGGACCAGACTACAGAAGCCCCAGAGAGAGACAGGCCATCGCAGGGCTGAGGAAGTGGCCACCAGGGAGGCAACAGAGACCATGGCCTCTTGCAATGCCATGACCTGACGTAAGGGGGCACTATGGCAGTAAGCAATCTGTCAAAGACTTTTAAAATGCATTAATGCCATCTATGGGCATAGGAGTGGGAGGCAAGTTTGTGGCCTTCTTTAATGTTTAGAATAAACTGCTGGTGGGAGGAGGGGGGAGAAACTGGCTCATTCATGTATTGTCAATGGCAGGGGGCAATAAAGAGGGAGACAAGAATTATATTATTTTGGCTAAGAAGCTGTAACCTTATTAAACTGTTAAATGAAACTATATCTCCTGTAACAATAACCTGACAGTAGTGAAAAGGGAAGGCCACAGCTTCTCTGAGTTATCACTAGTCTCTCCACTTTTCAATATTCAGATCCAGAGCATAGTAATTCCTGGGCCTATCAAGCCTGCATGATTGCGAGATCTGGTTAAGACCCCAACCTCTTATATACTACTGTACAAAGCAACCATTGTGTAAGTGCCTGGGCTTCCATACAAATCCAGCCCCCTATACTAGTGAAGGTGGGCCGATGCCTAATTTGCAGGAACGGGGCATTGCCCCTGCTCCCAAACGGGCAGTGTTAGGAGCACCAGTCTCCACTGCCCACTAACTTTGTTCCCCCTAATGTGTGCTGCCAGGACAAACCACCTAAAGTTGTGATTCTAGGCATCAAAGACAAATTAATTTTAACATGCAGTCACTTCAAAGTCCAGTGATATAGTGGGTAGCTCAGGAAGAGGCCTGCTTCCACCCAGTGTCCCCTTTATGGACTACCCTTGGCCCTCACCAGCCAACACTTACAAAAAATGTTGCGAATCAAACAAACAATCACACGTTCTCTAAGGAGGGTTGCCACTGACTGCCAGTTACTCTGGAACTGCCTGCACTGTGGCCCATCCTCCTGCCCCGACCCTTCCATCTCTTGCCCTGCTATCTGCTAAGGGATAGGAGTAGGGAAAAGTGCCTAATTGACTATCCATCTGAAGCAACCATGAAAAACTCAGCTGAGGATTGAAGTCAGATGTGGGTTCTATGTTTACACAGACCAGAAAAAATACATATTTTTATGGTGAAAAAAACTGGAGAGAAGGATGCTATTGCACTTCTTTATAAGGTGGCTATGCATTTAAAAAAAAAACATACCAGAAACCTTATACTGTAGATTACAAATTACAGGCAGAGCTAATTCTGTATTTCTGTGTTAGTTGCCAGACTGTGTCATACAACATACACAAGGAAAATCATAAATAATCTATACACAGAGTATGCCAAAGCCAAGCATACTCTATAGTCGTTGCTGCCAGTAGCATTAAAAGGTTGAGTGGGTAGCACTATGTAAAATGTTCACAAATGTGTCAGCCTATTTGCCGACTGAAGAGTATCCAAAATGGCACAACCTTGGAAAGAATTTTTTTTTATTCAAGTGACCTAAAATATTGGAAGCTAATAGAAAGTCATCAGTTATATTTGCTCTTTGAAGTGCTACGTTATGGGCAGTGAGAATGGCCAAAGGACAAGGTGTGTCTGAGACAGTATGTAAACTAAGAATCTGAATACCATTCTGAATATAATTATAGCAGACTACTGTTCAAATAATATCATCTTGCATGGGAAAGGGGGATCTTTACCATTGCTCATCAGCAATCTATATTTAAAAAAAAATAGTTTTCAGAAAGAACCTACACATACATGAACACAGTATTCATGTATCCTTTTCTCTGTCCTTCCTGCTTCCCCCATAAAGGATTTCAAAGAACAAGAGATTATTTCCAGCTTTTGATTTTTTGCTTCTCTTATGGTTTACACAAGGTTTAGAACAAATGAGGCTGACTGATGTTGCTGAAATTGTAGCTATTAGCTATTTTGATCCCAAAGTTGAAGCACAGCCAAATAGAAGATTGCAGCCTTATTTCTCCCAGATGCAAATAAGGGAACTTTTATACTTTTATATATATATAAAAATAATGATTGTATTTAGGAAGACTTGTTTTCTCATTTCAAATCACGCCACGTAATTTCATTACTGGTAACATATTTTTCCCAGAAAAGCTATTTTTATATTTACTAAGGGACAATTGTGCTGTGGTTGTCACAAATGGGTATTGATAGTGTCATAAACATACAGTTAAGTAGGGTGACCAGACAGCAAATGTGAAAAATCGGGACGGGGTGGGGGGATAATAGGAGCCTATATAAGAAAAAGACCCCAAAATCGGGACTGTCCCTATAAAATCGGGACATCTGGTCACCCTACAGCTAAGGGTAGCATAAAATCCCTCTTTACCCTGTAAAGGGTTAATTCCTCTTTTACCTGTAAAGGATTAAGAAGCTCTGATAACCTGGGTGGCACCTGACCAAAAGGACCAATAAGAGGAGAAGATACTTTCAAATCTGTGGGGGAAGGTTTTTTGTCTGTGTCTCTGGGAGTCAACACGGAACCAGGGCAGGGAAAATACATCTCCCTAAGTCATATCTAGGCTAAGCATCTAATATTGCAGAAATAGTAAGTAATAGCAAAGAAATGCGTTAGATTATCTTTTGTTTTAGCTTGTGAATTTTCCCTGTGATAAGAGGGAGGTTTATCCCTGTTTTTGTAAATTTAAAGTTTTGCCTAGAGGGGAAATCCTCTGTGTTTTTGAATCTTTTATTATTCTATAAAGTACTTACCATCCTGATTTTACAGAGGTGATTCTTTTACCTTTTCTTTAATTAAAATTCTTTTAAGAACCCGATTGATTTTTCATTGTTCTTAAGATCCAAAGGTTTGGGTCTGTGTTCACCTGTACCAATTGGTGAGGATATTATTCTCAAGCCTTCCCCAGGAAAGGGGGTGCAGGGCTTGGGGGAATATTTTGGGGGAATAGGACTCCAAGTGGTCCTTTCCTTGATTCTTTGTCTAAATCAGTTGGTGGTGGCAGCATACTGTTCAAGGCAAGGTGGAATTTGTGCCTTGGGAAAGGTTTTAGCCTAAGCTGGTAAAAATAAGCTTAGGGGGTCTTTCATGTGGGTCCCCACATCTGTACCCCAGAGTTCAGAGTGGGGAAGGAACCCTAACAGATAGCGATGCCAGTTTAATAGACATATGGCATTGATGGTAACCTGCTGAATTTTTAATAATACAAATTTGACATAAGCTGAGATAATCTCCTCCGACAGTAAAATCTGTAGGACAAGGCTCTGTGGGGAGGTAATGTCCACAGAATCCTCTTGCTGACTTCTTCCCCTATAGTTCCATCAAGGAGATGAACAACTCTTGTAGAGCCCTAGGGATCTACAGGAGGAGGCAAGCATCATTCATGTAGGGCCCCTGTGTCTTCTCTGTCCCCCCAAACAGACCCTGGACCCTGTGACGGATTTGAAGCTGCCCGAAATAATTATACTACATGTTCTATTTGTTTGTCTGATAGTTGTAACAGGATTTAAAGTATCTTGATTGGGTTATTGTGATGTCTGCTGTTTGCATCTATTGAGTTAATTCAACAGCAAGGTGGTGAGGAATTTCACCCAGGTATATACTTGAGAGACAATCCGAGAGCATTCACTTTGATGCTCTGGTTCTGATCCCCTATGGACCTCGCTAGACTGGTTTTGAGTAGCAAGTTGAAGTATCTGTGCTGAGAGAACAAAGAACTTTGGCAGGATTTAAAAAACAGGCCCTCAAGAATAGAGGTAGTGTGTGAGGAGAGAATCTAACTGAGACCCAGATTCCCCCGAGGTTAGTGGTATTGGGTAAGGGCTCTAGGTAAGACAGATGTGTGTAGGCATTGTATTGTTTTAAAAATCCTTTTTCTTATGTTTTGTGCTTACTGTTAAGATTAAACAATACTTTGTATTCGCTGCTGCTCACAAACTCCGAAAGGGAAGAACCACAGTTACCTGAATCCAGTCAGACCTGCTGGGTAAGCAGTGATTGATACATGCGGTCCTGTAGCCCAGGGCCTGATCTGAAAGTGGGCGAATTGAAGTATTGCACATTAAGGAAGAGAAAATGCGAGGGGGAGCACTCTGGGAAACCGGAGAAAATGTCAGAGGTTCAGCTAGCTCTGCAACCTCACTGTACCTGTGAAGTGTTATCTATCTGGGGAGATGATGCCATGGAGACAGCTACCTCAACTTCTGTGCAGGCATGGGACGTTGCATGAGGAGGGTCCCCTCCACGTGTGGAGCTAAGTCATGGGTCTTAATGGTATCACAGTAATGGATATGCAACATCATTGTCCTGATGGGCACTTTTGATGTGACATTGTCATTAATGGAGACACAGATATTTGTATGAGTCATGAATCCAAACCACTGAGCTGTCTTATGCACTCTTATTGTGTTGTGATAATCATGAATGTGTAATAAGGGGTAGTATTCCTATGTGAAGTAGTTGCATAAACATCTCTAATTTTAAATTCAAGAAGTGCTGATGTCAAATACCCAAAAGACTGGGAAGATAGTTTCCATGTCTTCCCAGTGTAGAGTGTGCCTATTTTCCCAATAGCATGTAAGAGCTCAGTAGAAATTATACTGAGCAGCTATGGCCTCTGAAAAGCTTTGCGAGAGAACATGAATAAATAATGATGATAAATACCCAGGCTTCTATTGTATGGCCTCTATTAGACACTGACAGTTGGATAGGAGAGAAGAAATATTCCTTTTGTGAGTTAGCCTTTTTATCATTTTAGGCTTTCCGGTGGTGGTAATGCTAATTAGTACATATTTATAATGCAGTAATAACCCCCTGCCTAAAGGCAGGGTATGTTTCAAGACAAAGATAATTTAGCATTAACGCATTACTTAATGAGCGCATTCTGGGGATGCATGACATTTTTAACTAGATGCATAATGAACTTGAGCCAAGACGTGTAGAGGATTTGTCCAAGACTGGCGCATCTCCCTGCTGAATGATCAACAACTTAAACACAGATGTAATGGACTGAAAATGGAACTGTCTTTAGAGTGTGTTTCTTTTATTGGATTAAATGTTTTCCCTGTATTTCTGAATTGTAGGATGAGCTCCTCACGTGTTGTACTCTTAAATTCTGGAAATTGTGCATCTTCTCTGCCAAGCACAGAATTTTAAGCTAAAAGTGCTGTGACACAGACTTGGGGTCTTGGGTATTACATACATAAAATTAGTCAAGCTTCTTTACTACCCAAACAGATTACTGTGAATATATAGAAATTAATTTAAAGGGACACCAACTCAAAATCCAATAAATTAAAGTAAGTAGCTGCAGGCACTACACCTGCTTCTAAGGTCTCCTGCCAACTTCAGTGATTTTGAGGTCTTATTTTCCATTTTATAAAGAGGTTTTTTTCTTTTTCCTGTTGCTCTGTGTGTGTGTGTGTGTGTGTGTGAGAGAGAGAGAGAGAGAGAGAGAGAGAGAGAGAGAGAGAGATGAAACTGACTACTCAGGGAAAACAGTTAAGTTTACTACAAAAAAAGATCCTGATCCAAAGCCCATTGAAGTTCACTTGAGTCTTTTCTTTGACATCTGCGGGCTTTGGATCAATCCTAAAATGCTGACAAATGAACAAAGTAAATTTTAAAAATTCTCTTTCAATAATTTCAGGTGTTGTTTGAAACAACTGTAGGAATTTCAGACAAAAGTGATATTTTTCAAAGTTCTTTTTATCAAAATGTTCATAAGTAGGACTGGTGTTTCTGAAAATTGCTGTTGTTGCTGCAGTTGTTTCTAAAATGACTCTTCATTTCTGAAATTGCCAATCAGAGGGTGGGCAGGGCATGCAGGGTCACATGCCCCCTCCCTGCCCCCAGATTTCTGCTCGGAGATACCTGACTAATCTCCAGGGCACAGGGCAGAGGCTGGGGCAGAGGTGACATGTGGACGGGGCACGCGGGGTCATGTGCCCCCAGATTTCTGCTAGGAGACACATGATTCCTCCTCAGGGCTTGGTAAAACCGCCACAGAACTGCCACTGGGCGGGCAAGGCATTTGCAGTGGGGTGAAGGGCTCCCTCACCATGCTGCAGAGTGGACGGCGCTTGCACCTGTTCTCAGCAGTGTCCACAGGACCTCTCTCCTGCTCATCTCCCCTGCAGACAGCTGGCTCCTGCCCTCAACCCCCAGCACACAGCTGGCTTTAGGTTCTCAGTGCCCAGAGTCTGTCCCCCACCTCCCCTGCACAGCTGGCTTCTGCTCCCTTCCCCCAGCATATATTCATAAGAACGGCCATACTGGATCAGACCAATGGTCAGTCTAGCCCAGTACCCTGTCTTCTGACAGTGGCTAATGCCAGATGCTTCAGAGGGAATGAACAGAACAGGTAATCATTAAGTGATTCTTGCTGTAAAAGATTACATATTGTTCATGCTTGTCGATACGTGTATTTTTTGTGTTAATATAATGCATATCCAACATTTCCAAAATATACAGCTTTGAAAATCAAATTATTCTGTTTTCATTGCCAGAAAACACTGGCCCTATTCATAAGGATTTTGGTATGCTAAACAAACAGCCACATGTTCGTTAGTACTCAATGAATTAAAGAAACCTTAAATATATATATATTGAGACAAAGGTGATTACTGACATCCTTGTCACACCAAGGATCTGTGAAGACATTACTATCTTTTATCAATGATCTGAATGTTGTCATATGATTCTCCATGCAGCACATCTTATATTGGTTGTCATTGCACTTACCTACTTGCAGCTCTGTAGACGGCTATCCTCTCATTTGGAGTTGCTGAGATCCTCAACGGTATGACAGCTAACCGGAGGTCTTAAATCCTCTCTTCTACTTGAATCTTGTGCTAGATTATAACTTCATGAATACCTCACTGTTAATCAGATCCAAATGAGTTACTCCAAATTTGCACCGATATAAACCAAATCTATCCCTTTGCATTGTTTAGATAATACATACATAATGCAACTATGAGTAAGGCTACGATTTAGTCATGGGTATTTTTAGTAAAAGTCACGGACAAGTCACGGGCAATAACCAAAAAGTCACGGCCAGTGACCTGTCCGTGACTTTTACTAAAAACACCCCTAACTAAATCTTAGATGCTGAGGGAGGTAGTGTGCTCCAGCGGATACAGCTGCTCTTGGTGGGGGGTGGACCATGGCCCCGCCGTCGCTGCTCCTCTGGGCAGAGGGGGCGGCCCCTGGCCCCGAAGCCACTGCTCCAGGTGAGGAGCGGCCTGGGGCCCCGCCGCCACCCCTCTGGGCAGGGGTCGGCCTGGGGCCCCGCCACCAACGCTCTGGGCAGGGTTTGGCCTGTGGCCCCGCTACCGCTGCTCCGGGTGGGGGGCGGCCTGGGGTGCCGCTGATGCTCCCAGACTGCTGCCTCGGGGCAGTGCCCAGGATCAGTTACCTGGGGCCACCAGAGCAGCAGCCCGTGCAGCTGGCCCAGCTGCTCGGGTGGCTCTGGGATCAGCCGCTGCAGCTGCGGAAGTCACAGAGGTCCCAGAAAGTCACAGAATCCGTGACTTCTGTGACCTCCGTGAAAGACTCGCAGCCTTAACTATGAGTATTATCCTTTCTACTTTAAGAGAAACTGAATATAAATTTATTGGACAGTCTGCCAGGTTTTTTTTTAGAGATTTCTTTATTGACATTAATCAACAATAGGACTTGCATTGTGGAGAAAGAGGCAATAAATGGTAACTCTTTTTGAAATATAAGCTGTTTACTGAATCTGAGTGTATTTGTTCTTGGTATGTCTAATTGAAATGAGAAGCTACATTATCTGGTCTAAATTATATATTATTAAAATATGATTAAAGTAGCCCTCCTTTTCACTTTTTTCCCCATTATTTGTTTCCTGCATGTGGCCTAGATTTTTAGCCTCAGCATTATAGAGCAATAAAGGATCAACTTTCCTGTTTTAGAATAATGGCTGTTTTTCAGCAACTGCTACAGAAAACTCTTGTGTAATGTATTTAAATGCATTTTGCCTTTTGCTAAGTGGCTGAATACAGGCTCTTAAGCACTGCTTTTATTGTATGCTCAGTTACAAATTATATTTACAACTCACATTTTTAAATTAACATCATGCTCCACATAGTAATTATAAGTACAAAACACAGCCTTCCTATGAGGGTTATGCTGCAGTGATTTTGGCATTAATACTGCAATAAACAGAAGATTACTTTCCAATAAGATTTTAAATTAGTATAACAACACATTACAATATATATTTGCATTGAGTACAGTGCTATAAAATCAACAATAGCACATTTTCAGACTTGCTTAGCACACCATTAAGTGACCATTAAATGTGTGCATCTTTTTATATAGACACAGTAATAAAAATTCAATGTGTGAGCTGAGAGTTACTGATCTGACAAGATAATTCTGATTTCATATCCATGCATTTTAAATTAATCATTGGCAAACTTTCAGTATGCCCTGAACCTGCTTTTGACACCGTTTTTTCTGGCTAAAATAATTAAAGTGAATTTATTTTATCTAATTAAAGATTTATTGAACTCTCAAAGTTATGGTTTACTCACAACTGTGTTCAATTTTAACACTGAACTGGTGCATACATTACTTTGGGATAGAAATATTGACAATATCGCTAACTTGACTCTTCTTTGTCATCAAAGAAGAGGGGGGAGGGATAGCTCAGTGGTTTGAGCTATTGGCCTGCTAAACCCAGGGTTGTGAGTTCAATCCTTGAGGGGGCCACTTGGGGATCTGGGGCAAAATCAGTACTTGGTCCTGCTAGTGAAGGCAGGGGGCTAGACTCAATGACCTTTCAAGGTCCCTTCCAGTTCTAGGAGATGGGATATCTCCATTAATAAAATCACTTTTTTTTTTATTTCTAAATATCCCTGTTAATTTCTAAGCAAAAGTACAATAAAATGTACACAAACATTATAATTATCTGCATTTCATAACAATGAAACGATCCAGCAAATGAGGCCAAATTGAACTTTGTCTTATTCTGGTTAGTTGAATTGTAGATATAGTTCAAGGTATATCAAAATAATGATGCATCTTCACCAAAAACATAATGTCTTTGCACCATTGCATCACAATACAGTGCATTCTATTTTTTTTTTTTTTTTAGCATTTAACAATAGGGTTTAATTCTACTACTTTTAATGCATTTTTCCCATGTTAAGAGAACCATTAAAATGAAAGTTTCATAGCTGCCTTTTATAAATTATTGGCATATTACTGTAATGAGCTGGGTTAAACCTTGTTATGGTTGAGGAAAAACCTCATTGAAACTGATGATGTGAGGCAGTTAAGGAGCCACACCTAAAACAAGGCCTAATAGAGCCTGCCCAGGAAGTTTGGATTGTGTGGGTGGAGGGGCTTTTTGCTGAGTATTTTTTCTTTTTTTTCTCTTTTCGATGGGGAGGGGAGGAGGAAGGCAGAACACAGACAACTGGGAATGACTCAAAACAACAGAAAAAAACAGATGAAGCAGCTGAAAGCATTCATGGTGTCTGAATGGCAAAAAGCTAGGAAGAGATTTTTGGGTCAGGGATGCAGGTGGAAGAATGCTCTTCGCATTGCGAGCAAAAGAAACTGTTTCCTGTTGTTTGATTTCTTCTGCATTCAAAAACACAGGACTTTGTACATTCTTTGCAAGCAAGCAATATTGCATCAAAAGAATGACCAATTTCTGCTCCCCACTTGGAACTTCCCCAGGGCACCAAGTTTGACTACTTTTTTAGGGTCGAAAAGGGACAACAGTCTAACGTCGGATAATACAATTGCAAGTGTTTTTAAATTACCTTATATGACATATGATGTAATTTCAAAGCAAAAGTAATGACACATTTTACACCCATTGTATTATATTTCTGGGCAACCAGTAGGAAATATGCAAATTCTCTCTGCTGCAGCAGCAAAACAAGTATGTTAAGTAGAAACAACAATAAGAAATAAAGGGTTGTCATAGCAGAGTAAGATTTTCCAATTAAATCTACTGTAAGTAATAAAGACTGAACCCCAAATCTAGGCTATTTTGAGATGTGGGGGGGAGTTTCAGATTTGACTCCAGGGGACATTTGGTTTACCAACAGATTCATGTTTTGGTCCAATATAAAATTGGAAGGGAGTCTCTCTTCCATTTTGACTGTGATCAAAATTTTCAGCCAAGATTGCAGAAATCTTGAGAAAGCAGATGATTGTTAGATTTTTTTTGTTTAGAATGAAATGCTGAGAAGTCAGCTCACAATATTTTGGAACTATAACTTTCAGAGTGGAGCTGATCAAATATTTTTCCATCAAAATGTTTATTTGATGGAAATTGTTTGGTTTTTTGGTTAAACAAATTTTTACAAATAAGTCAGGTTTGTCAAATTTTCAGGTTTTCATAAGATACCCAAATTGAAAACGCTCAGTTTTTGAATAAAAACTCAAAATTTCGAAGACTATTTTTGATTAAAATAAAAATTTCATTTTTGTTAACTTTTTGAAACATAAAAATACAGAAGCTGAAAACAAACTTTGGTTATTAAACTGTTCTTTTTCAAATATATTTAAAATCTACTGACCAAAGCATTTTTTACTAACTGTCTGAAAATATTCAGAATCCAAAGGTATGTAGGACAGGTAGATAATCAAAATAGTGTACAGAAATTCAGATTCATTTTGGAGTGGTGCTTTTTGAAATACTGCATTGTGGGCATTAATGAGTTACTTAAATGCTGGGGTAAGTTGCTTAGAGGAAACAGTGTAAATAATAAATGTTTCACTTCTTTGGCATTCAGAAGGTGTACAAAATGAGTGTTCTCATTGGAAATTTCTGGGTGCTAAGCACTTCTGAAAACCGGGTTGCTTTATTTAGATGCTTCAGTGGGAGCTGAGCTTTCCTGAAAATCAGGCCCCAACTGTGAGATGGTCAGCTCTTTTAAAAAATCTGGGTCCACCTGAGCTTAGACATGTCACTCAGCTAACTACTGAAGTCTAAGGTCCATTTCTGTTGTGGACAGGTGAGAAAAGGATGATAGTAATATTAGTAATAGGGGAAACCAACAAACAAAAAAATAAATACTAAATACCGTACTCTGATCTGTGTAGCAAAAGTGCATACATCATGTTTGTGCATACATGAGATTAGAACCAGAAAGCCCAAGCACAGTTCTGTATTGAGATTTGACATAACATCAGTATTTACTCTCAAATTCTGCTATGCACAAACGTTAGGATAAGAAAACATAACATTAGATTATTAAAGATCGGAAAATCCTCAATCATTGTGCAATTGTAATAGCTTTAAGGAAGAACACCTACCGACTCTTAAGAGTTCCATTGCTCTTGAAATTACAGAGCTATTAAAGGTAAAATCAGCAAGCAAATATAATTTAAAGTGTTATCCAACCATGAATATTAAAATTGTCATAACATTTACAAAATGCATACAGACGGAAAGGCTACGATATTAACAGATGACAAAATACGTGAGGAGAGAGACAAAGATTTCTGCTATTACATTTTCAAGAGACTTAATCTGATTCATAGCCTGAACTCCAGAAGACCTGTGATTTAATTTTGTCCAGTTGATGTGTTGAATCCAGCACTCAGAAAATGTATTCAGGTCTTATGTATTGTCTCACCTGTACTTAATAGGATGATGACCCTCTCTTTCTTCAAGGAAAACCCCTTCAGGTGGAAACAGAGCCTGGCCGTTTCCATCTGTTACAGGATCAATGCTACACCCCAGCTTTGAAACAGTTTCTTGGAGGAATCCCTTTAGTATTTCCAGATCCCCAAGGGGCCCCACTCTTCTTTAAAGGTAGGCCACATGGCCTCACCACCTCCTAGTCTGAGCCTCTGGCTTCCAAAACACTCATGCTTCATGCCATGATCTCTACTTAGTGAGTCCAACTGAGATAGACTCCTGGTAGAGAGCTGTACACTCTTCAGAGACAAATGCATGTCAGCAAGTATTTGCAGTGACACACAAGAAGTGTTTTCAAAATGGAATAGGAGTTATTAGTCAACTGGAACACAGCATTCTAAATCCTTTGGTTAGCACAGAGAAATAAAGGTTAAAGCCCTTGGTCAAACCCCAAGTATAATTGTAAAAGTATCATTAGGCAAGCCAAAAAAGAATTTCAAGAGCAAAAAACAAAAACAAACAGCAATTTTTTTAACTACATCAGAAGCAGGAAGCAATCAGTGGGCGCACCGGATGATTAAGGTACTAAAGGAGCATTCAGTGAAGACAGGGCTGTTGAAGTGAAGCTAAATGAAATGAATTCTTTGCATCAGTCTTCACTGCAGAAGATGTAAGAGAGATTCCCACATCTAAACCATTCTTTTTAGGTTACAAATCTGAGGAACAGTCCCAGATTGAGATGTCAGTAGAGGAGGTTTTGAAACAAACTGATAAATTAAAGAGCAATAAGTCACTATGCAACCTATGACTTAAATCACGCTCTGTACCAGGTGACTGGTGTATAGCTAGTGTAACACTGTTTTGTTTTTAAAAGAAGGCTCCAAAGGCAATCTTGGCAACTATAGGCTGATAAGGCTAACTTCAGTATCAGGCAAAATGGGTGAAACTAGTAAATAACAGAATTATCAGACACATAGGTAAACACAATATGTTGGAGAAGAGTCAACACAGGTTTTGAAAAGGAAATCATGCCTCATCTATCTATTAGAATTCTTTGAGGGTGTCAGCAAGCATGTGGACACGGATGACACAGTGTACTTGGACTTTCAGAAAGCCTTTGATAGGGTCCCTCATGAAAGGGTCTTAAGCAAAGTAACCAGTGATGGGATAAGAGGGAACTCTCATGGAGTTAAAAAGTAGGAAACAAAGGGTAGGAAAAAATGGTCAGTTTTCACAATGGAAGGAAGTAAATAGCAGGGTCCCCCAAGGATCCGTACTGGGTCCTGCGCTGTTCAATATATTCATAAACAATCTGGGAAAGGGGTAAACAATCAGGTGGCAAAATTTGCAGACAATACAAAATTATTCATGATAGTTAAGTCCAAAGCTGACTGCAAAAAGTTACAAAGGGATCTCCCAAAACTGGGTGAATGGGCAGCAAAATGTCAGATGAAATTCAATGTTGATAAGCGCAAAGTAATGCACTTTGGAAAATATAATTCCAATGATACTTACAAAATAACAGCTGTTATAACTCAAGATAGAGAGCTTGGAGTCATTGTGGATAGAAAACATCTTCTCAGTGTGCAGGGGTAGTCAAAAAAGCTAATAGAATATTAAAAACCGTTAGGAAAGGGATAGGTAATAAGACAGAAAATATTATAATGCCACAGATTATAAATCCATAGCTTGACTACAGCATGGAATTCTGGTCACCCCATCTCAAAAAAATCTATTAGAATTGGAAAAGGTACAGAGAAGGGCAACACAAATTATTGGAGTATGGGACAGCTTCCATGTGAGGAGAGATTAAAAGAACTTGGACTGTTCAGCTGAGAAAAGAGACAACTAGGAGGGGATATGGTAGAGGTCTATAATATCGTGAACAGGGAAGTGTTTGCCCATATCATGGGTCACCCAATTAAATTAATAGGCAACGTGTTTAAAACAAACATAAGGAAGTACTTCTTCACTGGGGGGCAAGGATAGCTCAGTGGTTTGAGCATTGACCTCCTAAACCGAGGGTTGTGAGCTCAATCGTTGAGGGGGCCACTTAGGGATCTGGGGCAAAATCAGTACTTGGCCCTGCTAGTGAAGGCAGGGGGCTGGACTCAATGACCTTTCAGGGTCCGTTCCAGTTCTGTGAGATAGGTATATATTATATTATTATTATTTCACACGACACACAGTTAACTCGTGGAACTCGTTGCTAGAGGATGTTATGAAGGTCAAAATAATAACTGAGTTCAAAAAGGAATGAGATAACTACATCAAGGATAGGTCCATCAATGACTATTAGCCAAAATGGTCAGGGATGCAACCCCATGCTTTGGGTGTCCCTAAATCTCTGACTGCCAGAATGTGGGACTGGACAACAGAGGATGGGTCACTTGATAATTGCCTTGTTCTGTTCATTCCTTCTGAAGCATCTGGCACCGGTCACTATCGGAAGTCAAGATTCTGGGTTAGATGCACCATTGGTCTGTCCTAGTATAGCCATTCTCTTTTTCACAATTCACCAGCTAAGTTGTAGTGAACTCCATTTTCAGATTCAGTTTCTGATTTCCTTTGTCCCACGTGAGAGCTCCCAGCCTCTTCTAAAGCCCATACGTATTCCGCTACCTCACACCTCTCAGTCCTTAGTTCTTGTGCTGGGGTTTCTGCTCAGCTTCCCTGCTGAGAGTGTCGATCCATGAGTCACTGGAGCTTGCATTGTCTCGGTGGACCTCTTGCTTATCTGGGTCGGTTTCTGCCAGTTCCTTAATGATTCTATTCATTCCATCCAGGCACACACTCCTATGTCTTAGTCTGCCCTGAGAGCAAACTTAATCCTTTCTCTTCCCCTGCTCCCCACACAACTGGGTAGCCATGTAAAGGATAGGAGGAAACTGATGCACACTTTGGTCTCATAAAAATATTACAAAAAATTTCCATTTTGTCACACCATCCCACACTCTATTTCTGGGGAAAGTATTTCCATCTTTATATTTGTCCACTATGATCCTTTCTATTTTTAAACCCAAAAAATGAACACTTTTTCAGTACCATGGTTATTCTTTTGCCCCTCTTTGGGACCTGAAAATACTTGGCTTCAAATGAATCTTCTGTGTCAAGCACCAGATCTTGCTTTTCCAGAAAGCCAATCAAATCAATTCCTATGAGAGGTTTAAAAGTTTTTTGTATGTACTGTACATTTGACTTGAATTAGTGTAGCAATGCATTGTTACCTTTTCCACCCCATTAAACAAAGAAGACAACTCTTTGGATTTCTGGCTTCTTCAATATTGTATGTATGTTCTTTTCAGTGTCATTCATGTACTCTTTCATGTTTCTTTTGCCCAAAAATAAAATTTCTCAAATAATGTATAGATTGTTGCTCTAATGATTTGGATTTGCCTTACTTCCAGGAAAAGCTCTTGTGATGAATGTGTTAATCTTTCCATCTACATCAATAATTCTTATTTCAGATATGTTAGGCCTGATGGTCTCATAGCCTTTGCGTATAGAGAGTTTGGTTTTGTGCATTACTTTTAGTTGTTTAATTCCGTAACTTGTACTGAAAAAGAGTTTAGAACAAAATAAAGGGAATGGTTTTTCTAGAAATATGGCTCACTAAAAATCTCCAGCTCAAATGCCCATCTTACTCCATTGACCAAAGCTTTGGAAGTTAATAAGAAATTGGATTTTTCAGGTCTGTGTAGGTAGAACAACTTTTTATTGATTGATTAGACTGTATGTACATACAGATGAAGGAGTCACAAAGTTGCACAAAGTAAATAAATGTCTTGCTTTTTTGATTATTACAATAAATCCTATTTGACCATACATATGTTCAAGATTAATTATTCCTCTTCTTTCTTGTACTGATTGTATTTTTTCTAAGTGTCTTTATTATGTTTACTTGGGCTATTTTGCCAGGTAGTCATGATTTATATTTTCATGTGATTCAGCAATGCTTTTTTATGTATTATTCAAATACCCTGCCCTCTGTTCAAGTACGCAGACAGTGAAGAATATCAGTTTTACTTGTGTGTCTGCAGGTTGGGGATCCATATTTTATCTCTGTGACTCCATATTAAACTCGGTCCATTTACCAGTAAAAGGATGGGTTTTCTAGCTGCAAGCCATGCAAATTTTCCATGAGATGTGAAAGCTGAAGAGGGTTATTCCTCCTTTTTTGCTATCATCAGTAATAGATTTAGAAAGCCAGTATATAAGAGATTACAGAACTAACATCAGCATTTTAACATTATAAGAATTATTTGGTGAGGATTCAGTAAAATTGCCTGGGCATTTCAAAGTCAAGAATATAGAGCTTTCTGTGTCTCCTCAATCTGCAAGTGAGTGTAGCAAACGAGAATAGCCTGTTTAGCTGTCAGGCTGCTGCAATCACATTTTATTGTTTTGTTGCAAAATCTCTAAAAATAATGATTCTGAGATTATAGGGGACTAGGAATTCATCCCTGTGAGAGAATGCTCAAATCATTCATCTAACATATGGAAAGTAACAAAAAACACGGTGAAACAATTGAAGCTCTTTTTAAAAATCTTTAAGGTAATGAATGGATCTGTGAGAAGGCAATGCTTGGAAAAGAGCTTAAACATTTTTAATGGAATAAGGTCTTATATCTCAGATTCCAGCGAGACAAATGATGTGTATCCCCTTGGAGACCTGGAAGAACTCTCTTATGAGTGGTAGCTTTGAAGTCATGTGAGATGTTAGAACTTGTACAGGTCATTAGTTCTAGAATTGTGGGTGCAGCAACACAAATTAAGATGTGCCCTGTGGAGCTTTGGAGATCCACACATTCTCTGGTCTTGGCTCTGTCTCTCTTGAATTTGCCTGTATAGTTTAGTGACTCATCAGGGTTCCCTCTTTTCCACACTCCCTTTCCCGGTGGGAATGCTATAAAGCAGTGATATTCAGACCTCAGTGATTCAGGAGCCAAATTAGTGATCAGCATTACCCAAAAGAGCCACAATAGTGTGAATTCATTGTTTTATTTACAATAGTACTATGCAAATAGTATGACAGGAAATATTTAGTTTACACACACACACACGCGCACGCGCACACACACACACACACACTAGAGTGACCAGATGTCCCGATTTTATAGGGCCAGTCCTGGTATTTGGTGCTTTTGCTTATATAGGCACCTATTACCCCCCACATCCTGTCCCAATTTTTCACATTTGCTATCTGGTCACCCTAACACACACACACAAACACACACACACTATTCTCACAGCAGAATGACTGACCAAGTATTATTATTTTATCAACTACAATTGGTTAATAACAGTAAAAACATCCTGACTGGTTAATAACTTAGACTGGTTACACAGTGTATTAACATCATGTGCTACAAAGAGCCACATTAAAGAGCTCCTTGCAGCTCGCGAGCCTCAGTCTGAGTGTCACTGCTATAAAGCATATACTGAGTCGAAACAACCCAGTGAAATATCACTTTAAAATAACCTTGATTTGAGATGAACTGATGGTGAAAAGGAGTTTTACAAATTTCCTCTACACTTTGCAGAAAAACTATTGGGAACTGCCCTGCGATGATGAGCCGGCACATTCTGTACAGAAACTACACCCAACCTCACAATAGAATCCTGAGCCTTCCAATCAAGAAGGATAGGCTTCTTTAGCCTGAGCAGTAGGGGGCGATTTTTAGCCATAAGCGGTAAAAGAATTATGATGTTCTCTAAATTGAAGCTGGTCAGGAGTTTTCCAACAAAACATTTTCCCCCTGAAAATGCCAATTTCTTGAAACCGAAACTGTTCACAGGAAAAGGTCAGTTTCAGCAAATCTCCCAATTCAAAAGAAAATTGAAATAAAAAATCAAAATTATTGAAATATCTGTTTTTGGCATTTTGCTAAATGAAAAGTTTCATTTTTTGGTCTGAAGTGACTTTTTGAAATTGTAGTTAATATCTATTTTTAAAAAATTTAAAAGGTCAACATTGAAACAAACACTTTGGAGCTATCAAAATGTTACCTTTTGATAATTTCTGTCTGAAAATATTATCGGATTATCAGTTTGTGAAAATTTTAAACATTTGACTTTTTGTCTTAATTTGGGATAGGAATTTTTTTTTTAAATCTCAAACTTTCACAGGATGGGAAAACCATTTCCTGCTCAGTTCTGCTCTCACTACAACAAGCTGGTAGAGGGCAGTGTGCGGGCATGCATGCATGCGCAATTACAATAAGATACAGCAATTGTTAACAGCGGTACATATTTACAACTTAATGTCTTCAAATATAGCATATGGACTACTTTTCTAAGTAACAAGTATATGAAACATTTGAAGCAGGGTGGATAAAAATCAATGATTTTTTTTTACTTAAATCAGAATTTTTGTATTTAAATTGGATTTTTTTGATTAAATGCTTTTTGAGGAAAAAACCTATCTAAAGATAGTTTTAATTAAGATACATTATAGCTCAAAGATATCTCATCATGGGATAGGGATTATAAATTCTAATTTTATAATATGAGAATATATTTTTGTAAATAGTTTTTTTTGTAAAAAGTATTTTTACAAATAGTTTTGTAAATGAGTTCATGGATTAGGGACCCAATCTTATGGAGTTAAATTACAAGCATTAAAAAAATGAATGGGACAAGCACTATCTCCAGCTCATTTTCTTGCAAATATTCTCAATACTCGGTACCAGGGTGAAACCTTAACTGCCGAAAAAGAGGAGTTGGCTATGACAAGGACATCCAGCAATCATCCCTCCATAATGCAAACTATAATAAACTTCAGAGCTAAGGGTGAATCATTCAAGAAATATATGTTTGCCGATGATGTTTTAAAGAAAGTCACACCAGTGAACTGGTAGAAGTCACTTAAGCATTTGGATTCATAGACTGTTGAAGTGATAATCTCACTTTTAACAGCAGTAGCTTCTTCTGCTGGTGTAGAAAGAATATTTTCTTGCTTTGGACTAATTCATTCCAAATTGAGAAATCATTTGGGACCTGAAAAAGCAGGAAAGCTTGTTTTTCTTTTCCAGATTATGAACAAATAGGAAAATGAAGGTGAAGACGACTGAGTTAGCTGCAGAAGCCAATATTTTAAATTTCTCATGTTAACCTGGCTGACACAGTTGATTTAATTTTTTTTTTAATATTTCATTTAACTATTTTAGTTAAAAACAATTTTAACAAAAACAAACCTGATTTTAACAAACAAATGTTTAACTACATTCAAAAATTCATATGCTTGTTTTGTTAAAATATTATATGTTTGCAGTTGAAGAAAAAAAATCCAGAATACATAACATTGTTGTTTTAGTTCAATAAAACAATTAAAATGTCTGTTTGGTGATAGTCTCCTCCTAATACAGCATGGCAAAAAAATCCTCCAAATATTAATGATTAACCTGTTGAATTGGAGATAGTTCACCTCCCAATGACTTCATAAATATCTACTTCGATTACCTTTGGTAAATGAAATAACCAATCATTCATTTTCTGATATAGCTGTAATACTAATCTGAAAAGTTTTCAAAATAATTCACTTTAAAAATGTATAGTGTGTACCTTCTTAAAATGAAACCTACATCTCTCTCCGAGTTGTGAAGAATATGTATTAAGGTTATAACAACCAACAAGAATGCCCTTTATGTAGAAATCCATGATTAAATCTAGTCTTCCTGACTAGTGATTTAAATCATGATTTAAATCAATTTGATTTAAATCAAATCCACCCTGATTTTGTTGAAGGAGTAACAACAAACTAGTTTTGAGGAGAGGAGCTCTAAATAATGTTAGACATTGATCAAAAAATTTAAATTTGGTATTTTTGGAGAAATCTAACTTAAAACAATTTGAACAAAAGCTCTTCAAGCTATGTAGAAAAAACGTGTTTGCCTTCAGGGAAAATCTGCCAATCATTGGTCCAAAACAATGTTCTAGCCTAAATTGCAGAGCAGATGTGGAGAGAAAGGGTTTAGAAACAGGGTTTATGATGGAACTGTAGTCGTAACCTTAACTATGGCATCATTATTTTGTTGAATGTACCAATATTAAACAATTTAGGGCATGCTGGCACTTGTTTAACTTGGTGCACTCAGACTTTTGCTATTAACTATTTTTACCACAGTTTTTTTTTTCCCAGTTCCCCATTCATGTTGAATCAACGATGGAGACATTTCATTATAAAAAGCTGCAGTATGCAATAGTTTCCTGTCATATTCTGGTATTATTCCTTTTTTCCTACAGAATAATCTGGCTGCCTCGATAGATTTATGGGCAATATTGTGATTTCTTTGGTATGTGGTAGCTGTTTTCTACGTGTGGGTCTGACAGGAATACTCCGTAAAAATGTGTGAATCATCTACTGCAGATTATGTTCCTTGTCTTATTTTGTTACACACAGTTATACAGAGTGATTTGTATGTCAACACTAATTTAAACTCCTATACAAGTTTTCTCCCTTCTGAAAGGCTAATCCAGATAAAATATAGTGTATTTAACTTGTGTACCTTAAACATAACTTTACTTCTTTTTAACCTGCGCGGTTAGCCAAAATGCAGTGTCTCCCATGTTCTTTTGTTAGGAGGAGAAATTATTGATGGAATCAGGTGTTTCTTTGATGCAATCCTGTTCATTTAAAGAGAATGTACATCAAATCCTGTTTCTCTTAACACAGCAGGAATCAAAGAACAGGAAACAATTTCTTTGCTCAGTTCCAAGCACTTTCCTAGCCAGCATTTAGCCTAAAAATGCTCTCTGAAGGCTGTTTTCAGAACCACATTCCCAGTGTTGATTCTGGCTGTGTCCTTGACTCTGGGCCGGTTCCAGGGCTTTGGCCGCCCCAAGCAGCCAAAAAAAAAAAAAAAAAAAGCCGCAATCGCGATCTGCGGCGGCAATTTGGCGGGAGGTCCTTCGCTCCGAGCGGGAGTGAGGGACCGTCCGCCGAATTGCCGCCGAATAGCTGGACCTGCCGCCCCTCTCTGGAGCGGCAGCCCCAAGCACCTGCTTGCCAGGCTGGTGCCTGGAGCCGGCCCTACCTTGACTTTCTGTTGCTTCTCTCTCAGCCCCTTTACCGTTTCTCCTGCTTTTCTCAGACATACACACACATCTCCACCAAACAATACCCAGTGAAATCCTGCTGTCAACATGTGCCTTGCCATGTGCCTTTTGTTCTGGGCAGTGACATATGCCAGTGGTTTGGGTGGAAGCTGCTATCATTTCAGTTATCTGGTTTGTGGCAGGGCAGTTCCCCACCCCAGGCACGAAAGGATTAAAGAGCTCTTCTGGGTTCAATCAGCCCCATCATGTGGCACTCATAAGGCTTGTCAATCCTGGAGAAGGGCAGGTCCTTAAAAGGGAGGATCCTAGATCAGGCTGGGTGGCATTCAGGAGCAAACAGCGTTAACGCACAGAGCTCCCAGGAGATATTGGGAAACTGCCAGAGAACAACAGCTTCCGGAGCCCTCCGAGGAAATAGAAAGGATTGGCTTTTCTTTGCTTTTCTTTTCGGCGATGTGGGACTCAGCCTTGATTGTTTGGACACACCAGGGATAAGGAGTCCAAACCTTCCTCCTAAGGACTATTGGCTTTTACTCTCCATGAGACCGCAGAGGCCCAGCCCTTTTTGTGGCTTGTGGAGTTATTTTCCCTTTTTCTTTTGGACTACTTTAACACCACCCACCACACCCTCTTCCTGGAAGGGACAGGCTCTCTAACAGGTGCTGCAAGAGAGCTATACCCCAAGTCTGGAATCCAGCCAACAATTATGCCATCATCCAGAGAAGGACATCCAAGACAAGAGAGGCCCCTCTGCACACCAAAGGTACAACCTATTCCATGGTTCCACAAAGGAGCTTAATTGTTCCTTATGAAGAGTGGCAGTTATACCCACCAGTTTTAACAAGGGTTAGGGTTAGGGTTTAGCCCAACCCATAACAAAAATATACAAACTAGGAGTCTTATTAGAAAGGGCATATGTGATCTAGTTTATCATTAGTTCTCTATAAATAATCAACCGTTACTGGTTAATGGGTTAGCTTCAGGCTTGTTTGCTCTGAATGTGTTCTTATGTTCACTGTTTCAGTAATAGAATTGTGCTCTTGGTAAACATACAACATATAACTGGGAATTTATGAATTTTTGCCCTATTGTAAAATAGATAGAGCAATACTTTTCCATCTGATTCCATGCATTCTGCACCAAGGCAAAAATCTAAGGTTCAGAATATTGCTAGATTGGTCAATAAGAAAGTCTTGAATTCCCTGCTTGCTTCCAAGGATGGCTGGCAGAACTTGCTAGGTATAGGTTGATGGTGACTGCATGAATGTATTAGAATAGCTGAGTCTCCAAATAAAATTCTCCCTGTGCCCAATAAACTAGCAAAAGTCTGGGTACAATCTAACCAACATCAGTGCTAGCTTTTTGGGCTGGTGTAATTATGCCATGCAGACATCTTTTTATTGGCACGGCATAATTGCTTCCATCAGCACCATTTGCAACTCTTACTATTCCTGCTGCCTCTACCTCTTCTATTCATTTTTGCCCACTCCTCAAAGTTGGCCAAACGTGAGGCAGAAGAGTGATTTCCATTTGTCATTCAGACACACTTCCACACCGTGGTGTTTCCTTAAGATGACAGCAGAAGAGTGCCTGTCTGCTCTCAGTGAATTGTGCTTGAAAATCTGGAAGACAATTAAAAAAAAGCTTGTTGTGGTGCAGGAATGTGTACTAAACTTGTCCAAAACAGGCCAGCCAAGATATCATGTACCAGAGGAAATGGATTAATGAATAGTGGAATGTTAACTGCATTGATCAAAGAAGGGAATAGAGAGTGAACAGAAAATCTTTGTGCTTATGCTAACTCATTACTCTTATTTTCTCAACTCCAACACTGACACACTTACTACTTAGGGTTTTTTTCCTAACTGTTAGACATGTTACAAATCAATACCCAGATTTTTAAAAATATTTAGGCATTGCTGGGCTCAGCACTGATTAGGCCTCAACTAGACTATTGTATCTAGTTCTAGGTGCCATATTTTAGGAAATATATGGACAAATTGGAGAAAGTCCAGACAGGGCCGGCTCCAGGCACCAGGCAACCAAGCTGGTGCTTGGGGCGGCACCTGGAGGGGGGCGGCG
>NW_020664372.1:25482122-25533116 GCF_002925995.2 Terrapene triunguis | reverse complement strand
GCCGGAGGCTTTTTTGCCTGGTGCGGCAAAAAAGCCAGAGCCGGCCCTGAGTCCAGAGAAGAGCAACAAAAATGATTAAATATCTGGAAAATATGACCTATTAGGGAAGAGGGAAAATTTGAGTTTGTTTAGTCTGGAGAAGAGAAGACTGAGAGGGGATAATACTTACTCTTGCTTTGAGTGCCGGGGACTGGACTAGATGACCTGTCGAAGTCCCTTCCAGTCCTACGATTCTATGATTCTGTGCCTGAGTGTCCTTTTTGAAAGTGAGTTAGATTGGGTGCCTCGGTCACACAGGAACTTTGGAAGATACTACCTCAGATCTTTAACTTCCAAATTGGGGTCTCACTTGGAAGATTGAGTAATAGGGGTAGCATCATATACACAAAGCATGCACTGTGGTGATATTTTAATCCAGTTTATAAAACTCTTTCATTTCATTTTAACTATATGGCTTTTTTAATAAAGTTAAATGACAAATTGAGTTACAGACTGTCACCTAGTAGATCACTGGCAGAGGCCATTATTGTTTTAAAACACTTTCATTTCAACGTAATGAACAGACATGTCATCTGAGTAATGGCATGCTGATAACCATCCACTGTAAAATAAAGCCTCAGACTTTTTCCATTAATATAAACTAAACTGTGTTTCAAACTATTGGATTTTCCCACCTGGGCTGGAAATGCATGAAAAGAATGTTTGATATCTAGAGAGAGGTTATGATTTCTTAATCCTCAACATAGGATTGACTGCATAACCAATAAGCAGGAAATCCAGTTGATTTTAATTCATCTAATGAATGAAAACAGAAAAAGCATGTTTGCTGGCCCATGTCCATAAATGGAATTTTGTGCTTGTCAGGGTATTTTCAGCATTATGACTTTGCTTCTGGCACAAGATTGACATGACAATGAATTTCAGTAATGTAAATGCATGACTTTTGTGCATCTCACAGTTCGACTGCATGTAGGTTTTATTTCTGTCCTTTGGTAAGAGAATTGCAATTTAATTGCAATTTACCACTGATCTGTTGGCCATAGAAGATGCTTCATTTTCCTGGAATAGAATTAATGAGTAGCAGATTGTGCTGTATAAATAATCATATCCTAGATGTAAAGTGTGTCAGAACATGCTGTAAAATTGCCTGGCCCATGGAAATAATGCCTCTTTATAAAGAGAGATGAAGTATCTTATTTTTGTAACATATTTTTGATAAACAAATGTACAAAAATGTATTATGTCATCCCACCAAAATACATACAATAAATATGTAATCAGTTTTGGAGAGCCTTCAAAAATTTGGCCTTGCATAGCTAATGTGTTTCCAAACCAAAATCAAACATGTCTAAACTTTGGTCAGAGAAGATTGTTCATAATCTGAAACCAGATCAAAATTTCAGAGCTGTTTCTTCCATGTACTGGACCAAATCATTGGAAACTATCAAATTTTACAAGGTTAAAAAAGTAGCTATGAATTGTTGCAGGTCCATTGCTAGTAGTTGCAGGATTTTAACATAATTGAATAGTATTGTTAACTAGAAAAAATGACTTACACGACAATGCAATAATTTCAGCAGCTTCCTGTTAATCTAATATCTGTATTCATAACTGCTTTTCTCTGAGACAAGCACAGCAGTTAAACAACAATGTCAATGTAATATTGGCAGCTTTAGAGCTGTAATCTCACCTGTACCTCAATATTGCTTTTTTGAGTGAGATTAAAAGATCCCAGTGCATGGTTCAATTGATTCTTTTAGAAAACAAACAGTTATCTCCTCGTGTGTGGTGGTAATGCTTTCATGGCAGTAGCTGTGTATCTCACTGGTTTGCTGAAATACTATAATACTGTAATACATTTGCCATTTGAAATAATAGTAAAATGAAGAATAACATCAGCACATGTCATAAAGAGGACAGCAGTAGCAGGAACTCCTACAGTAATACTGAGAATGTGAACCAGCTATACAGAAGAATTCTTGATTATTCTCTTATTATTATGATACATTTGGCTTAAAATCTACAATATGAAATACCTTTAAAATGTACTACATCCATGGTATATTTTGGTGCAGTTGCTTTCACTAAGTAATAGTTTCTAAATAATTCCAGGTTTCAGTGGTAGCCGTGTTAGTCTGTATCAGAAAAAAAACCGAGGAGTCCTTGTGGCGTCTTAGAGACTAACAAATTTATTTGGGCATAAGTTTTCATGGGCTAGAACCCACTTCATCAGATGTATGAAGTAAAAAATACAGGAGCAGGTATAAATATATGAAAGGATTGCTTTACCAAGTCTTAAGTCAGTCTAATGAAATAAATCAATTAACAGCAGGATACCAAGGGAGGAGAAATAACTTTTGAAGTGGTAAGAGAGTGGCCCATTTGTCAACTGTCTGTAATGGGCCACTCTCTTACCACTTCAAAAGCACCCTTGCGCTTCGGCCCTGGGTGGTGGGGCTTGGCTTTTGGCCTCGGTCCTGGGTGCCAGCAGTCTAACAACAGCCCTGGCAACCCCATTAAAACTGAATCATGACCCACTTTGGGGTCCTGACCCACAATTTAAGAACCACTGCTCCAGCCAAAGCCCTAGTTCCTCCATTTGAAATCTCTCTTCCATGTTGCTGTATTTTGGGGTGGTGCTGCTATTGTTTTAGCCACCTGATTACAGTGGTGAATATAAGGTGGTGATCACATCTGACCCATACCAAGATTTAACTCAAACCATAACAATATAATAGCCTTCTGTCTACTGTTTCCAGATCTCTGCTCCATTTAAGTATCTGGAACAATCTGCTCAGTTATAATTAGTTTTGTGGGGGGGAGGGGTTCTGTTATTTGTTTAGAATTCTATCTCCCCTTTCATTTCACACATTTTTCCATTAACACAAATCAAATGCTATGGATTAGATTCCATGTACAGTGGAAATTTCACAGATCAGTGCCACTGTGTTATAATGTGTGGACACAGTATAATGACTTATTTATTTAGAGCCTCTTATTCTTCAGAATGAAAGCTTTACACATTTTTTTAACAAAATAATATACGCAGGGATTCCTTCATTCATCAAAGAGACCACCATTACAGGGCACCACCTCTGGAGTGAAACGCAGTGAGTGTTTATCAGCACACAGCAACATATGGTAAGAAGTGAATACTGTATCCAATTGAAATTGAAAGGAGAATCTCAGTGGACAGAATAACTATTCAAATTGAAATTTGGTCAGGACATCAGTTTCCATTGCAAATTGGGCGCTGGTGAAAATTCCAGTAGGACCTTAATGACTACAAGTGGTCTGGATCTTCTTTTTAACATTTGGATTTGTAAGAGTGATTTGTATTTTTAAGGGGCATAGTCCCCTATATCATGCCCAGGGTATTTCTCCAGACTCAGCAGGAAGGCATGTACCCAGACTCAACAGGAAGAATGCTACCTATCTACCAGCACCATTTCCTGAAGTTCTTCAGTGTTCCTTTGGGACCTCATATCAAGCCTAACCCCATTTAACTTAAGAAAACTAGCCGGGTCATCAGTGTGACACGTTAGGAGTCCAAAAACATGCGACCGGAGCATCTACAATCTTAAATTCCAGTTTTTCAAGGAGTTCCATCTGGACAGAGTCCCACTGAAGTCACCTTAATCTAGATTCTATCTTCAGATGTGGGGTCCTGTCACTGTTTATCTTGCACACAAAACTATATTATTAATTTGTATTACCATAGTGCCTAGCAGCCCCAGTCATGAACCAGGAACCCGTTGTGCCAGGGCCCTGTACAAATACAGAACAAAAAGACAGTTTCATGTCTCAGAGAGTTTATAATCTAAGTCTAACACAAGAGACAGTAGGTAGATGCAGACAGAGTGATGGGGGTGGGGGAAATAACAAGGAAACAATGAGACAATATCGGTCATCGTAATAGGAAGTGGTATCAATGCACCAACAGCCTAACTACTATCAAGTTTTTTACAGGCATCACAGCAAAGGAGAGTTTTAAGTAGGGTTTTGAAGGAGGACCACGAGTTAGATTTGTGGATGTGTACAGGGAGCTCCTCCCAAGCATCAGGGGCAGTGTGGGAGATAGCACAAAGTGCTTGTTTGAACAAGAAGGCGATTGGAGTCTGGCATCATGGGCCAATCGGGAATTGGTATATTGAAAGTGAATGAGAGATGGTAGGAAGGGTGGGAATAGGCTGTGAAGGACCTTGAAAGTGAAGACAAGCAGCTTATGTTTGATTCAATAGAGAAAGGGGAGACAGTGGAGGGATACAAAGAGTGGGGTGACATGGTTAAAGTGACAAGCCAAGAAGATGCAAAATTATATTTATCAAGGGCAGAGAGAAGGACGGTTGCAGCAATTGAGACATGAGATGATGAGATCCTGGAAAAGAGATTTAGCTGTGTGGATGGATAGGAAAGACCGTGTCTTAGACATGTTGTGCAGAAAGAATCGGCAAGATTTAGACATGGCTTAGACAAGGGTGGCACTTGTTTAGCTGGACTCCAGGGGTACAGTTGCACTCACAGAAATCAGGCCTGGATCAACCAGTGTGCACTTGGTGCACTTGCACAGGACTCCCATCTCAGGTTTGGCCTCACTCCCCCTCTGTCATGACAAAGGTTGTGGCCAGGCCAAATTTGAGTGAGTGGCATTGATCTCAGGATTGCAGTACCACTCAGGTTTGACTCCCACCATCAATAATGCAGGGAGTTACTTGCCCACACCAATGGGGCCCAGATCTTACCACCACTGGCATTGTGTCAGGCCTGAGGCAACTCATTGGGCTGAGAGCCCAGAAGTAGGAGTTGGTTCAGGAATTGGGGATACCACCCGCAACAGCAGCAGGGCTGGAACTCAGGGAGAGGCAAGACTGGGAGCAGCCCCTTGGCCACACACAGGGAAGAGCCCCCCACAGATGTGGGCCCTCTCTGACCCCTTTCTCATTCCCCATCCCCAAAGAGAGGGCAGTGACCCCACAGGCCTGAACCCTCTCCAACACCCCTCATCCCCTCACCAGCTGCCCAGCCTTGCAGGGATGGCAATGACCCCACAGCGTACCTTTTGAATTGAGTGGCTACATCTGCCCTGGGATTGGATGTCAGAAGCTAAAGAATTCCAAGGTGAAGACGACACCCATGTTGTTGGCCTGAGTGACAGGCAGGATGGTGGTGGTGTCCACAGTGATCAAAAAAGGAGGTGAGGGAGCCTCAGACAGGAAAATTAAGAACTCAGTTTTAGCCACGTTGATCTTGAGCTGATAGCTAGTGTCCCCCAGGGATTGTCAGAGAGACAGGTGGAGATTGTAGTTTGGACAGAAGGAGATATATATGGAGTAAAGAGGTAGAGATGTGAGGCTCAGCATAGCTGAATTTGTGTTTGCAGATGAGATTACCCAGAGACAAGGTGCAGAGGGAGAAGAGAAGAGGACCAAAGACAGAGCCCTGTGGAACCAACACAGAAAAGCTGGACAGGGATGAGGAGGATCTTCCAAAATTAATATTTACATTTTTGCAATAGTGTGTTAGAGCCCCAATCATGGATCAGGACCCAGAGATAAGGAGTAAAGGGAAAAGGAGGAATTGGAGAAGCAGAACCAGGAGAGGATAGTCATGGAAACCAAAGGAGGACAAGATGTGAAGAAGAGCATGGTTGACCATGTTGAAGGTGATTGATAAATCAAGGAGCATGAGTATGGAGCACTGGTTCTGAGATTTGTGGGGAGGAAATCAATAGAGACTTTGGTGAGAGCAGTGTCAGTGGAGTACTAGGGGTGGAAGCCAGACTAGAGAGGGTTTAGCATGGAATTGGAAGAGAGGAATTCCAGGCGGTGACTGTAGGCAGAGCATTCAGTAAGCTTAGAAATTAAAGAGAGACTGGAATTAGGGTGGTAGTTTGACAAGCAAGTGGGGTCAAAGGTGCGTTCTTTTTTTGAAAACTACTTTGCTTTTGAACACTTAATAATTGAAAAGATATATAGCAAGTGGGTACCTGCCTACTTCTGTGGGCATTTTAATTTTTATTTTTAAATACAGAATTAAGAATGATACAAGAAGATTCTTGTATAAATAATAGTCACAAGCAGTAACACAAATACTTACAAAACCGATATGTTGCAAGAGTGCACAGCACAAGCAGGTCTAAACTACCATTGCGGGAACGCCATAGAACTCTGTATTCAAAGAAGAATCTTGTCTGCAAGCTTTCACTATTTTTCCCCAACAAAAACATAATTTCAATATTACTAGTTGCACTAATAAGATTGACAGGAGCCTTTAGTTTGCTAAGAGTTACTGCAGCAGAAGAGCTTTGGAGAAGTGAAAAGAAGAGATGAAGAAGCAGCAGAAGCAAGAGGGGGAGACCATCAGAAAGAACTTACAGAGCTATATAGACAAGTCATAGCAGTGAGAAGAGGCAGGGAAGAGCAAAGCAGTGGGGAAAGGAGAAATTAAAAACTGTCGAAGAAGGTAAAAAAAGAAACAGCCGCAGGAGAAGTAGGAAAATAGTTATGAATCCTTTTTGTGTTTGTTATTTGACTAATGCTGTACATGCCAACCAGTCATACACAAATGATTCCTTGCTACTAGTCAGTCAAAGAATAATTCTAACGTGAATTTCAAAGCTCCCCTTTACTGAAAGACTTGGCTTATCTAGTGTTGGTGGAGGCAGACCAGGAAGCTTGTCTTGAGAAATTCACTGCTCTAACCAGGGCCGGCTCCAGGCACCAGCTTAGCAAGCAGGTGCTTGGGGCAGCCACTCCGGAGGGGGGTGGCATGTCCAGCTATTCGGGGGCAATTCGTTGGAGGGTCCATCACTCCAGCTCAGAGTGAAGGACCTGCCGCCGAATTGCCGCCGAAGTGCCGCAGATCGCGATCGCGGCTTTTGGGGCGGAGGGGGGCTGCTTGGGGCGGCAAAAACCCTGGAGCCGGCCCTGGCTCTAACCTAAATGATGAACTTGGGACGTGGTGCAGAGCAGGCTAGCTCTGCAGGGAGAAGAATAAGTCAACGTAGGCTTTTTAAGCACTCTGGCATCAGAGCAGGGGAGGGGAATGCTTAGGAAACAAAAGAATCTGGGGCACTTAAATGAAGCCTCTTTTCCCTGTAAGGGTAGCTGAAGAGGCGAGGACACAAAACTAGGAGGTGGTTAGCTAAGATAAGCTCTTGGAAGCCAAACCAAAGCACTAGCAGGTAGATAACCAGGAGCAATTCACCTCTCTGTCTTTTTAGTGTCTAACAACTACCATGCTGAGGATACTCTTGTGACATAGATTCATAGATTCTAGGACTGGAAGGGACCTCGAGAGGTCATCGAGTCCAGTCCCCTGCCCTCATGGCAGGACCAAATACTGTCTAGACCATCCCTGATAGACATTTATCTAACCTACTCTTAAATATCTCCAGAGATGGAGATTCCACAACCTCCCTAGGCAGTTTATTCCAGTGTTTAACCACCCTGACAGTTAAGAACTTTTTCCTAATGTCCAACCTAAACCTCCCTTGCTGCAGTTTAAGCTCATTGCTTCTTGTTCTATCCTTAGAGGCTAAGGTGAACAAGTTTTATCCCTACTCCTTATGACACCCTTTTAGATACCTGAAAACTGCTACCATGTCCCCTCTCAGTCTTCTCTTTTCCAAACTAAACAAACCCAATTCTTTCAGCCTTCCTTCATAGGTCATGTTCTCAAGACCTTTAATCATTCTTTTTGCTCTTCTCTGGACCCTCTCCAATTTCTCCACATCTTTCTTGAAATGTGGTGCCCAGAACTGGACACAATACTCCAGTTGAGGCCTAACCAGCACAGAGTAGAGCGGAAGAATGACTTCTCGTGTCTTGCTCACAACACACCTGTTAATACATCCCAGAATCATGTTTGCTTTTTTTGCAACAGCATCACACTGTTGACTCATATTTAGCTTGTGGTCCACTATAACCCCTAGATCCCTTTCTGCCGTACTCCTTCCTAGACAGTCTCTTCCCATTCTGTATGTGTGAAACTGATTGTTCCTTCCTAAGTGGAGCACTTTGCATTTGTCTTTGTTAAACTTCATCCTGTTTACCTCAGACCATTTCTCCAATTTGTCCAGATCATTTTGAATTATGACCCTGTCCTCCAAAGCAGTTGCAATCCCTCCCAGTTTGGTATCATCTGCAAACTTAATAAGCGTACTTTCTATGCCAATATCTAAGTCGTTAATGAAGATATTGAAGAGAGCCGGTCCCAAAACAGACCACTGAGGAACCCCACTTGTTATACCTTTCCAGCAGGATTGGGAACCATTAACAACAACTCTCTGAGTACGGTTATCCAGCCAGTTACGCACCCACCTTATAGTAGCCCCATCTAAATTGTATTTGCCTAGTTTATCGATAAGAATATCATGCGAGACCGTATCAAATGCCTTACTAAAGTCTAGGTATACCACATCCACAGCTTCTCCCTTATCCACAAGGCTCGTTATCCTATCAAAGAAAGCTATCAGATTGGTTTGACACGATTTGTTCTTTACAAATCCATGCTGGCTATTCCCTATCACCTTACCACCCTCCAAGTGTTTGCAGATGATTTCCTTAATTACTTGCTCCATTATCTTCCCTGGCACAGAAGTTAAACTAACTGGTCTGTAGTTTCCTGGGTTGTTTTTATTTCCCTTTTTATAGATGGGCACTATATTTGCCCTTTTCCAGTCTTCTGGAATCTCTCCCGTCTCCCATGATTTTCCAAAGATAATAGCTAGAGGCTCAGATACCTCCTCTATTAGCTCCTTGAGTATTCTAGGATGCATTTTATCAGACCCTGGTGACTTGCAGGCATCTAACTTTTCTAAGTGATTTTTAACTTGTTCTTTTTTTATTTTATCTGCTAAACCTACCCCCTTCCCATTAGCATTCACTAGGTTAGGCATTCCTTCAGACTTCTCGGTGAAGACCGAAACAAAGAAGTCATTAAGCATCTCTGCCATTTCCAAGTTTCCTGTTACTGTTTCTCCCTCTTCACTGAGCAATGGGCCTACCCTGTCTTTGGTCTTCCTCTTGCTTCTAATGTATTGATAATACATGTTGCTTTGTGTGTGTATTAATCATTTTGATGTCTTTGTGTTGTAATAAACTCTTTGCATTAGAATGAGAAAATCCTTCCATTTTTCTCCTCCTTTAACTCCTTTATTCCACCATTTTTCTGGTGGGCAAGCTCATCCCGGTACTCCATTGAAGATATGCCTCCATTTGCAACCTGTTTTATGACCAATCCCAGTGAGTGAATAATACCTTTATCTTTATTTCAATAATGGTAAATATAGGCACATCACCAAACTTATGGCTTGAGTATTTTGAGTTAAACTGCACTCAAACATCTACATTTGGATTTTGCATTAAATTATAACACCTTTGTCCATGTCATTAAAATAGCTTCATATGTAAGAAAACAGGAATCTGCAGTGAAGTGTTCTATGATGATTTCAGTTTCTTCAGGTTCCACTTAATGAATGAGGCAAGAGATGGTGGTTCATGGTAAACCAATTCAATGATTAATTCCTAGCATAATCCTACAGAGGAAAGCAATCCAGTCTCTAGTCTAAAAAAACAGATGCATTGTTTTTCTTTTCACACTAAGGTAGATTGGCCTATGCAGAACATCTTACACCTATAGGTTCCATCCCACCAATTGAGGCATTCATTACAGATCATACAATGGTTATTATGTCATATCTAGGGAAAAGCAAGTTTCTATGAATACTCGTTGATTTCTTCAGCAATGGATGGCCAGTAGTCAGGTTTCCATTTAAAATCTGCAATATTCTTGTAATTAATACAAATATTGTGTTACCTGACCAACTGCTGTAATCATCTATCGGCGTTGGAAATTCTGCTCAGATCTTCCAAAGAGGTTTTATTCATAATGGTTCCCTTAACCATGCTTTAGGGAGGGATGGTGAATTACTTTTATTGACTGTTTCAGCTGACTTACTGTGTTGTAATTTTATTTTTGGGCTGTGTTCTATGGAGTTATACCATGTACTAAAGGTTTACAGTAGGTGAGGCCACTGTTAATTTGATTCAGCTATGCCACTCAGGCAGTGAAAAATCCATATGCCTGAGTGACAGAGCTACAGTGACTTAACCCCTGTGTAGACAGAGCTAGGTCAACGGAAGAATTCTTCTGTTGGCCTAGCTACTGCCTCTCGGGGAGGTGGATTAACTACAGTAGTGGTTCTCATCCCTTAGCTGTAGTGAATGGCCACATTGAACAGTTGTGCTGCTGTAGTGCTTCATGTGTAGACATAGCCTTAGATATACAAGTTCTAAGGGAGTTGGGTCAACTGCCTCTTAATTAATGATAGATCCCTTTTCATCTAGATCCAGAACTGCATCTGATTGTCATTCTTCTTGCTGCTATATGAGCTCCGTCTTCTCTGAAAAGGGGAGCGGCACCACAGTTAAAAATAACGACAAAAACTGAGTTTGAATTTTTCTTTGATTTATTAATCTCTTCCTTGTAGATGATTCCCCTTGAGAGGTAGCATACTGTATTACTAACATTATTAGTGTTCTTTGGCAAACTCCTGGTACCCAAATAGAGACTTGCCAATTTACATTTGTTCTACTTTTAATTGCAATTTATCAAAATGTATCTAAGTACTACAGCTTTGGAAACAAATGTAATTGTAGTAAATGTGTACATGAATATTAATCTTGGGATGAGTAAATTTGGTATTTAATGTAGCAGTACCAGCACTTCTCTGTACTATTTATTGTGCACAGCAAAGGCCAATGAAGACAACAAAGGCCATGAGATTTGGCCAAATGGCTGCAACTTTATGACTTAAGACAACAAAACAGGTACCCCTGACAGACGGCTCGTTCTGGCAGCTGGGAACCTGTGAAGGAGGGAGGTGAACCTCTATGATGAGCTATCACCAGCCTCCTTTCCCCTCCCCCTGCCCATTCTCAATTCCAGAGCAGCCTAACTAACTGTCCAAGGCCTAATAAGGTTATTTTCACTAAAGGACCTTACTGGCCTACATAGTTACAAGTTCCACCCTGGACCTGCACTTGGCAGATTACGTACAAAGAAGTACAAACCCTGCCATCAGAGCATGAGCATCCTTGCACAAGAGAAGACTTAAAGTAGGACCATGTCCATGACAGTGTGAGGAGAGATTTGCCAAGGGTACAACACTCTTCTGTTGGTGACAGGATTGAGGCTGAGAAGGAAGAGGCCTGCTTCTGCCTGTTGCCATCTTCTATGGGTTATGGCCTTCCTGACCCCACTTAAAAGCACAAAGACTGATCAATAGCATCCTCCTAAGAAGGGAAGGCTGCCATTAGTTGGCAGGTGCCTTGGTGCCACCCAAGGTGGGAGGGCATACTGCTACATAATCTGACAACAGCTGAGATGGCCAACTTTTCTATCAGACACCATCCATAGGAAGAAATTGTAAAGCGAACCAAAGCAGAGGTGGGCAAAGCCATATACTTGCTTGGATTGCAGATGGCTATGTATAAGCTAAACGTTTTGCCTTTGGACTGAGAACTTTGCACATGTTCTTCATGCCACAGTCTCAAATACTGTCTCTTAACTGGAACATAGCCATTTCAGAGACACAAGTTCAAGAATGAATATTAGTAAACAAGGAATTTACTAAGCAATTTAAGCAAATATGAATGGATTTAAATCTGTTCTACCATAAAAACTAGGAGTGTTTTATTTAATCTCATCAAGAACATTGTGAAAAATGGCTAACAAGATGGAATTTGGAAGTCTCATATTTTCTAGAGGGAAAGACGGTAAATTTTGAATGAATAATTTCACTAAATTATATACTGCATTGTCAACAGGGTTGAATCAAGGCAGTGTGTGCTAGAATTGTGGCCTGATGTCCATTGCTATTCATTAAACTGTATATCGGTTGACAATAATAGATGGTGTTGACAAATTATTACTTTTTCTTTCGTTATTCAGTAGAATATCATTATTCACTATCAACTCAATTTAAAAAATAATTCAATATGTAATGGCATTTCTAAAGAACTGCTTACAATTTAGCATTAATTAGTGTTAGCTTTCAGTCTGTAGTCTACTTGCTTTCATTGTCCTTACAAGTTCAGTGTTACCCATGATGATTTGGAATGTGTATGCCTCTGATGCACGTCTTGATGAAATCTTTGCACAAGTGTAAAAAACCCAAACACGTACTGTGTTTGAGGTAGAAACTATATCGGATGTAGTGTGTACTAAAAGTATGTTAGTTCTAAACATTCTCCAATCGTGTGCCTCAGTTTTCTGAATTAAAAGAGAGGAGAAAATGGCAGGGTGGCGTATGTGTGTTATGAAAATAATAAACTAGGTCTCTAATCTCGCAAATCCTTACTCCTGTGAGTAATCCATCTATTATCAGAGAGATTATTTGTGTAATGATTGTTTATAGAAAGAAGGGCTTACAGTCTGGGTTCTTGTTTTCTTGCAATTGTTTGATAAATGTTTTATTTTTTACTCATGTTTTTCTTTATTTCATTGCTTTACTCATAAACTTTACTCATAAACGTGTTTTTTAAACATTCCTCCGCCTTGCTGCATCTTCATGGCTCACACAGTTGGAAGGCAATGTTTTTATGGTGGGGTTTTCTAGTTTTGGGCAATATGCTGAATTACTTTGGTAAGTCTTATGCCCTTTGAGATTCTGTGACTAGAACTGGTGGTGCTTTGCCTTGGTTTTATCTCCATGGCCTGAATCTTCACGACTCTGAGCATTTCTTCTCAATTGCTGAGGATTTAGAAACACGTAAGTGTAACTTGCATCCTTTTCCAAGCAAAATTAGGCTCCAAGGCTACTGGTGCATGGTAGCTTGGCAGCAAGAGACTGCTTCACTTTCATAGGGGTTGATTTTCCCCTGTAGTGACTATAGAATGCTGTGTTAAATCCAAAGCTGGGTTCTTCTCTAGGTCAGACTATGCAAGTTATGTTCTCGGGATGGTATCAGAGGCCTTGACATCTAAACGCAGTAATGGGTTCTTCCCTGCCTGACTGAACATTTGCCACTTGGAAGAATTTGAATGAGGCTGTGGGCTGAAGAGACGGGGCTTTTCCTAGTTGATAGGTTAGCAATGGAGAGGGGTTGCTACCTGAAAAATACTTCTCTCCTCTTTTTCCCCCTCAGAAAGTTTGTGAAGGGGAGGGTGCAGACCCTGAAGCAGACTGGCAAGTGTCCTACCACTTTAGAAACTAGTGACTGGGTGAGGTGGGTGTGATATTATTTCCTCTTTTTTAACACTCCGGAATAAATATATGTCTATCTATTTTAAAGAATATTGCCTGGAACTTTTCCTCCAACTGTGTGTCCACAGTTGTTTCTGGTTCTCTAACAATGTAGAAATTCCATAAGATATATAGTCGTAGGAGTGTGAGTGATATTCCTGAGAATCAAGAATCATGGAAATGGAGAATTCATTTGTCTGAGTTCTCCTTCTCCCAACAACTTGACAGCAGGTAGTTTAGACTCTGTACTGGTTATCATGCTGGAGTGCCTGGCAACCTGAATCTGCAGCCTTGGCAGGATTGGGGGGGTCTGAGAGCCCATAGCCACTTTGTGCTTTTTAAGTCTTTCCATCTGGGGATCCATTTAATACCAAAGGCTTTTTCACATAATACATTTACTATCAAGGGCTGTGAAAATGAGGTAATGGGTTTGAAATGAGACTACTCCTCAAAACGATGAGGCTGAATCTAAGTAATATAACCCATAATGACAAGCAGGTGAAAGGATTTTCCTGAATGGATTAGAGATGATCTGGGTTAATCTCTTGCTGCACAAAGGAAGAACTATGTTCTGTTTGCACACTTGGTAAATACAGTGGGTCACATTCTGCTTTTTTCTGCCATGCGTCTGATGAAGTGGGTACTCACCCACGAAAGCTTATGCTCCAATACGGCTGTTAGTCTATAAGGTGCCACAGGACTCTGTCGCTTTTTACAGATCCAGACTAACACGGCTACCCCTTTGATACATTCTGCTTTTAGTAGCTCTTTAATTGTGTTATTCTGAATTTATCCTGGTGAGCAGAATCTGGTCCAGCATCTTAAATCCAGAATATCTGTTTTAGTATCCCTGCTCACTATAGGAATGTGACTATTATTTTAAAGAAATCAAAAGAGCCTATATTAGAATCCATTTTCCTTCCACGGTAATAGAATGGTGTGAACAAGGATTTCAGAATCTGGCCCAAAGCCACTACAATTTTATAGTAGATTGACTATTAAATAGTCTCTTACAAAAGTGAGTCATACTGTTACAAGTGTTGCAGGTTTTGTTTAATTATTTAAAACGGTAAGGGGAGATTTTAAAAGGCACTGTAGCAGGGTGGTCACCCCGCTCTGGTCCAGAGGGGTTGAAAAACAGCCCTGGGAGGGGGCTGTGGCTGGAGAAAGCAGTTCTTAGGCTGAGCTGATTGGGGGAAGTGGCTGCAGCTGGGGCCATGCCCCAAGCAGACTCAGCTGGCCCTATAAAGGCAGGGAAGCCAGGGGCAGACAGTCAGTCTCCTTCTGCTTGTTGAAGACTTCTAGGTAAGAGCAGCAACCAGTTAGAAGATTGGGAATAATGTAATTCTGCAGACTTCTGCTTGTTAACTGGATGTACCAACAAATATTTAAGTTAGAGGCCTGTTACACATTGTCTGGTGTGCAGAGAGATTGGGAGGGTAGAAAATGACAATCCTGAATCCAGACTGTTGTGGTACAACATAATGTGTTTGAGAGTTCTTGGACTAAAAAATAGTTTGAGTGCAAGTAAATGATTAAAGGAAACTTTAATCAACCCCCAAAAGTAAGCAGCCTACAGCTCTACTCCCCTGTAGAACAGAGACTGTCTACCAGCAGAACCAGCCAAACTAGCTATATCCCCTAATTGGCATAGCCTGCTCCAACAAAGGTAGGGGCAGTGGAAATCAGGGAGCCACATGAAGAAAAACTGAAATTTACAAAGATTGTCAGCATATATTAGGGTGTGTGTATTATAGAATGTAGTTTGGCAGTGCAAGAAACAAAAGTGGCGTGAAAGGAGAGAAATCCAAATGAGAAGGAAGAATGAAAAAGTGGCACATTACTAAAATATCTCCTTACCGAAAACTTGTAAAACAGAACAGTTATGACAAAATAAAACCTTTATATATTACAGAATATTAAATTAAGGTATACACAAAAACCAAAATATTCCAATGTGGGTGCATAAAATTAAGCTCTTAAATCCATATTTAGATACTTAATTATGTGACTGATCTTCAGAGATATTGAGCACCCATAGCTCCTATTAACTTCAGGCATTCAGATACTACACTTAAGTACCTAAAGTATCTAAATAGACGGATGAAATTCAGGCCTCTTCTTTTTGTGTCCTCTTAACTTGCACTGTATAGTTGTAGTGTGGTTGTCCTTCCATTTTGTTCAGTTTGTTTTTCTTAGATGTCTGTTCAGTTTTTTTCTGAGTCTGCCTCCGTTTCTTATCCCTCAACTATTTTTGTTCCTTTGTGTTTTTTTTTCTCCTCACTTCCCCCCCCCCAATTTATTTTTCCTCTTTCCCACTGTCCTCTTTTACCGCCCCTTCTCCCCACATCATATGTTCTCACCCATCTACCCACAATCTCCCTCTCTCCTCTCTGACTCTCCAAGCAGCCTCACTCTGCCCATGAGGGCACTCAATTTCTATGGTTGGGAACAGATATTTGGTCTTATGTGAGGGCAAGTTTCTCATCTCTCCTTCTAGAGCTTCTGGCTTGAGCCTGCCTTCAGAGCCCTATCTCCCATCCCTCTTTTCACATAACTTGTTGCATGCAGTCTGTCCCCTCCACAAAGGCCTTGGTTCTGCTTTCCCTTTATCATTTCTCCAACTGGCTATTCTCCTACCTGGGACTTAAGCAGTGCAGAGGGCTTTGTGCTGGGCCTTTGCTCTAGGAAGAATTCCACACTATGTGTATTTGCAAACAAAAACATTAACTTAACATAAGGCTGCTATGGCATATTAACAAAAGAAAATAATAGTCCAAATACCTTTACATTGAGGCAGAATTTAGAACAACTTGTGCTGTTTCATAGAAATGAGGGAGGTCCACAATAGCAGAAACTATAAAATGAAGTCTGTCAGTTCTTATTAATTGTGTGTGTTGTGGTAGCACTTAGAAGCGCCAGTCATAGACAAGGACCCCATAGTGCTAGGCACTGTACAAACTTACAACAAAAGACAATCATTGTGCTCATAAAATCTGAAAAGTAACAAAGTTATCTCTTTCCATTGGTCATTGTAGCATGTTTCTTTCATTAAGTAGCCATATAAAACAAGTCTATTGAGAGAGCTTTATTTTGATGTTTCCCGGATAAGCCAGCTTTATGAATATGCATAATTTTTTTTTAAACTCCACACATCTCACCACCCAATATCAGTGTCATGTCATAGTTAACCTAGATATACTCTTTAGAGTATATCTTTAGTGTGCATGGTGGATTTTTCTCCCTCTCTTTAAAGCACCAAGCACACAGATAGCATGACAATAAGAAATGTGATCTTTTCCACATGTGACTGTTTATGATGCAAATTAGCCCCCATTCTTTACTGGTTTTATAACAGTACAGAATAGCAAAAAGAAAATGAACTATGTTGATTTAATTACTGCCTTTTACAGATGATATTGTTAGTTGGGCCATGCCAGTTTGCAGAACAATGGATGATTATTTCAATTGCTCTAAGAAATACTTATTAATTATGCTGTAATATATGCATATACCTAGTAATTTTGCTATTGTTTGTCAGTGTATTTTTTTGTAATTGGATAGTTACTAAAATTGTTGGGTCCAAAATAATTTGGTACACTTTTTAATGCAACGGTGAAATGTCTATATAGTACATACATTGCATGACATGGTAAAATACATATATTGTAACTCTTGCCACTTCAAATTTAGTCCTTGAGCCCAATTCATCCAGGCTGTAACTCCACTAACTTCAATGAATTTGTTCCCTTGTTATTATATCCACATTTTTTTCGATGTATACTTATTTTGAACATTATAGAAAACATTCATTTGCACATGTTGATATAATCCTGGATTTGTAGCAGAATACGGATTTGATAATGCAAAATCATTTCTGGAGATCTGCATGTAAAAGCAATAGGCTCTAGAGGTCAGGATGCAAAAGAGATTGATAATGGGATACTGAGTCTTCTTCACCCCTTGGTTACCAGTTAAAATCTGGCTCATGATAATGGGAGCAAATAGGTCTGATCATGTGAAGGCCTCTAGGAAATGTTAGTTTCAATTTTATTTCACATCACAAAAGCTACCACCACAATAGACAGTCATTTGCATTTTTGTTGGTAGCATCAGCACAGAGGTCAATGGCTGCAGAGCAAAACTGCATTTTCTGTCTTAGATGTTGTACCTCCAGCTAGTGAAGATATATCTGGATGATATTGGGGAAGTTTGCAATATCACTGCCCATGATGTATTTTTGGTGGATAGACAGGGAACCAAACAGTCTTCCCATTCACTTCATTTACTGTTTGTCAATCTCATCTTAAAACTTTACCTTTGTCTGTCTTCCTCTCCTAAAAATTATTTCATACAGCAAGCATTGTAGCTGTAACAAAAAAAGTCATTCAAGGAGGTGTATAAACAGTCAGACTCCGCATAACTTCAGTCTGTTCTTGCCTATTGTCTTGCTCAGTTCTCTGCAGTTTTGTGACTAGTCCTGTTTTGTCTGTTTATTTCTCAAAAGGAGGAAGAAGTAAAGGAGGACATACATGTTGGGGGATGGGTGAGTGAGAAAGTGCAGAGTCCCTTAAATTAGAGGGCGGGGAAACATTCATTTTGAAACATCCACTGCTGATACTGGCTCCCACGTCACTGGGTGACTTGTCTCTTTGGGAACCGCCTATCATTCCAGCCCCTTGAAGGTCTCCTCTCTGGGGGGTAGTTAAAATGTGGGTGTCGTTTAACCCCTGATACAGCCCAGTAAATTAGTGCACAGAGCTAGATCTGGCACCTGTCTCCAACTCCTCCAGGAGCTGCAGGTCTGCACTCACTTTTCTTTCCCTTCCTCACAGTATAGGCCTTGGGGAAATCAAGTTTACTCTGTTACCTTGTACATTTCTCTTCAGTTGAGGGCATGGAAGTTGAGCTTGTCCTCTTCCCTCCATTCAACTATAAATACCTGGCTCAGGAACCCCACGCACTGTTTCTATACTAGGAATTTCTGGTTTTTTACTTAGGTCACTGTGTAAGGTTCATCTGTCACATTGTCATCACCGCAAGATTGTGATTTTTTTTTTTTAAATGTTTGACTTTTGCCATGCTCTCCACAGCAAAAAGATGTGCTTAGCGGGCGCTCTCTCCTTTTAGCTTTTACGACTGTTTGGTCTCCTATATTGTAGCACCTCCCAGTGCCCTTTCATTCCCTGCTAACTGGATGGTGCCCCAGCCTTAGAACAGGCTTTCTAGTGACTGAAATTCTGATTCCCTTTCAGACAAATAATTCCTGTTCATAAGAACAAAAGAACTGCCATACTGGGTCAGACCAAACGTCCATCTAGCCCAGTATCTTCGGACAGTGGCCAATGCCAGGTGCCCCAGAGGGAATGAACAGAGCAGGTAATCCTCAAGTGATCCATCCTGTCACCCATTCCCAGCTTCTGGCAAACAGAGGCTAGGGACACCATCCCTGCCCATCCATCCCTGTTCCTCTGAGACTTCCTGTTCCTGCCCTCTTGCTTTTGCTTCAGGGCTCCTAACTACCTTCCTTGTTCATCCCTGTGGGACCCATGTTAGGGGGAATAGTGATCCTGAGGATCTGATCTCCTGGATGACAATTTCACATAGGTCTGGAGATAATTTTTGTGCGAGGGAGCTTTGTTCTGCCAGAATTTCCTGTTTAAAATCACTAGAATTTTCACTGTCTAGAATGTTGGCAACTCCTAAGATAAAGTTTCCATTGCCTAAATCTGAGATGGGAGCCCCTGAATTTAGCAATATGGCTTTCACCTTCAGCAAGTCTTCTCAGGATGCCTTAGAAATTGGGTCCAGTTGGAGGTAAGGTGGATGTGATGTGACACTTTATTTGTGGCCCTTAGAATTGGTAGTCATGCTAGCAGAATTATACAGATAAACCTGACCTTCTTTTCAGATTGTGTATTTGTAGCATTCAGCCCTGACTAAGATTAATCTGGGCAAGAATCAAGTATTTGACAGAAAGCCGCTATTATCTATGATGTAGCCTGACTGCTAGATCTACTGGGATATGCAAGGTAAATCAGATATGTAGGACTAAGGGAATTTGAATTTGTGTGAGAAATCAGAAGCTGCTGTCAATGGCTGTAATCTCTTCAGGAAAGACTTTACAAATGGGTCAGGGACATCAGATTCAACATTACCATTTCCCTGGAAACAAGAAATACAGTCCCATGCTGCAATCCTCAGGTGTACTTTTGTCTAAGAGTTTCCTTCCCTCCCCCCACCTCCCAAATGTCAGCTCTGGTTTGGGTTTCCAACAGAAGGAAGTGCATGCCAATGAATCATCTGCTCCCATAAAGGTTAGGTGTGCAGAAATATTGCCTCTCTGACTACAGTTATACAGTTCTGCCTGCCTTTTAGTAATTAAATAACCTGTTCAGCTCTTTCTTTGTTTTATTAGCTGGGTCAGTCTATAATTTCAGCAAGTTTGCAATCTATTTTCCTGAGGGGAGTGAGAATGTGACTGTCTAAGCCACTGTCATTGGCTGCTGCACTCACTGCTGTGCTCGTGCCTCCTCCTGGTCACTCTGGGGATTAACTCTCAAGGCTGACACCCCGGTCCATGGTCACCCCATCACACACCCTTCCCCCTCAAGACTGAAACCCATGGGTGGGCAGGTGTTGTACTCTAAATCACCTACCCCACATCTGCTGCAGCTGGATTCTCAGGTCATCCCTTTCTTGTCTTAGGCCCCTGACCATAAGCTTCAGCCTGTCCCATTTCTCCATACCACTTCTAAACTTTTTTCTCTGGGACTCTAGGTCCCTCATGACCCCTTGCAATGCCTAGCCTCTGTTTGCCAGAAGCTGGGAATGGGTGACAGGGAATGGATCACTTGATAATTACCTGTTCTGTTCATTCCCTCTGGGGCACCTGGCATTGGCTATTGTCGGAAGACAGGATACTAGGCTAGATGGCCCTTTGGTCTGACCTACTATGGCCATTCTTATGTTTTTCATAGATTCATAGATTCTAGGACTGGAAGGGACCTCGAGAGGTCGAGTCCAGTCCCCTGCCCGCATGGCAGGACCATGTTCTTATGCTCTGCAGCTAATATCTTTTTTCCCAGCTGGTTCACCTGTTCCACTGAATCCCCTAGCACCCTCGCTCCTGTGTTGTGGTTCATCTCTGTCTTAGTCCCTGCATTTCTCAACATCTTCCCTGGAGGTCTTTCTCCTCCCCCCTAGTCTCACCTGCCTCGTGGCTTTCTCTACCTTTCTTATAGGGTCCTTATTGGCCTCTCCTTTTCTCTCTTGCCTCAGTCCCTTGCCTTTTTCCTGGCTCCCCTCCTTTTCCATGTCATGGGGTGCTCCACTAACTACTGCTCCGGCACCTCCTCCTAGTCACTCTGGGAATTAGCTCTGGAGGATGATGCCCCCATTTACGATTTGCTCACCATCACTCCAACTCTGGTCTGCAGCTCCTCTTGCTCCTGGACCCTCAGCATCTCCTTCATGACTTAGGCCCCTGGCTAGGTCACTCGGTGTTCCCCCTTCTGAGGTTCAGTCCATCAACAGTCCTAGGCAGTCTTCCCATTCACTGCCCCGGTGCCACTCCTTCAGTGGCTGGTAGGGAAACCCAGGCCCACCCTCTACTCCAGGTTCCAGTTCAGGGACTCTCAGATCAGCAGTTATGGACTTCCTCTCTCTGCCCTGGTTGCTCCTTCCCTGGACTGCTTCCTAGTCTCTGGTTCCCCTTCTCTTTCTGGGTGTACCAGCTCCAACATCCCTCTTCCCACAGAATGACTGCTGTGTGCGTTTCTGCAGCCTTTCCCAGCAGTCTAGTCTGTAGCCCATTACCTGGCTTTATATGCCCTCCCTAAAGCTCCCCTGTTTGCAGTCTAATTAGCTAATTGGGCCCACCTGGTCCAATTCAGTTCTTGCAGGGCTAGTGTGGGGATCTCACCCCATCACAGATACATTTAGTACTGAAGTATCAAACTTTCTCTTTCAAGTTCTTACAAAAATGCAAATTCTGACCTTTCCTTTTGGCCAGCCATCAGCCTCCAAAGTCTTTACTAAGTCCTAGCAAAACTGACAACCCTCCTTTGTCAGAAGAGGATTTTATTTATATATTTATACACACACATACACACCACTACTTTTATTTTTCTACTTTACTTGGACTACTTTTTTCATCAGGACTTACCGGTAGTCTGCCCATGACTTTGCAGATTTTTCTCTCATTTTGTCTATCAATTCTGTCACAAGGAGAATTTGTGTTTGATCCCTTCTCAATGGTGGTTGTCTGTGTGTGATCCTGGATGCAGTCAGGATGATATGGTTCCTCTCAAGTATTTGGTATTTAATAAGAGTTGAGCTCCAAATTAAGCTTTCTCCACATTTAGTGCACTTGAGATCTCTTACATGTAGATTCTCTGCTACACTGTAGTTTCCTTGAGACCTTTCCTGTTAGGGGAGGTAGATTTTTCCTCCTCTCTTCTTTGTCTCAATCCTGCTTTGTTGAAGACAACAGGAATTTTGGCAATGACTTCAGTGGGAGCAGGCGGGGGCATTAGGTGAACAGGGACCTTCATCTGCCCAGGTTGATAATTGTTATTCCCTTTCTAAGTTGTCTCGGGTACCCTGTTCCACTGTCCTGCATCTATTATGCTATTTTGCATTTTGAACAGAAATTGCACCCTGTACAGATACTGCATTTCATCTTCAAGTGAACATAGTAGTATAGTTGGATGTGATAGTTGTGATGCTGTAGCTTATACTACCAGTCAAGAGGGTACAATGAACAGCCATCTTCACTCAGAAGCAGAGAAGTTATTCCTCTCCATGAAGAATCACTTTTCATCTGGATCTGCTCCTGCACAGTCCATTTCCTTCAACAGCCCCATCTATTTTGTTTTGGCTTCAAGGGTGCTATAGGCTGGTTTCTGAGCAAAGATTTTCTTCCTTCAGTAACAATGTCTGGATATGAGCAAGAAGTGTTACACATCGGTCACTTGGAGCACTGGCATTGCTGACCCAGTGTTCCATCTGGTCAAGTATCCTCTTTGCCTGTGCTCAGTCCCAGCGGCTTCTGTGGGGTTTCTTGCACCTCCCTCTGGGCACAATTATGGAATAACCTGCTCATAGGAGAGTTTCTTTCTGATTTCCATCTAATTTATCCCCTGGGGGATTATATAATAATATTAAATATCCTAATGTAGATGTGGGTGTTCTGATGATTCAGATAAATGTCTATTTTAAATAAAAAGCCGATTAAGCTCATGGCCTCCAGGGTAACTTGCAGCAATGAGTTCCCCAGGTTAATTATGGATTCTGTTAAAAATCATGATCAGTTATACATTTGTTGCCTTTCAGTTTCATTGAATGTCCCCTTACATTAGCATTATGAGAGAAGGTAAATTTACCTTCTCTAGACTATTTATTATAAAGTATATCTTAATTTTCTCTCTGTAAAACTAAACAGTTTTAAAATTCAGTCTCTTCTCTTACGGAAGTCTTCCCAGGCCTTTGATAATTTTCATCCTTCACCTTTGAACCTCCTTTTCTTTTTATATTCATTTTGAGAGAGCATGATCAGAATGGAACACAGTATTCCAGTGAAAGGCGTACCACTGATATATATAATGGTATAATAATTTCAATGTTTTCTGTCCCCTTCTTTCTGAACCCTAAATTGTGTTTGCTTTTCTGACCACTCCTGAACATTGAGCAAATATTTTCATTGAGTTGGTCACAATGATGCCCAAGTCTTTTTCCTTAATGGCTCCAGTTAAATTAGTGACTGGTCACTTCATAGTTTATCATTTTGTTTCAACAAGTCTCTCGACATCTCAATCCTTGGAAATAATTCCTGTATATCAGTGATGGGCAACCTGCAGCCCATCAGGGTAATCTGATTGCGGGCCGCAAGACATTTTCCTAACATTGACCATCTGCAGGCACGGCCCCCCACAGCTCCCAGTGGCCGCAGTTCGCCATTCCCAGCCAATGGGAGTTGCGGGAAGCCGCAGGGACGTGCTGGCCGCTGCTTCCTGCAGCTCCCATTGGCCAGGAATGGCAAACCGCGGCCACTGGGAGCTGCGGGGGGGGCCGTGCCTGTGGACGGTCAACATCAGCAAAATGTCTTGTGGCCTGCAATCAGATTACCCTGATGGGCCGCATGTGGCCCACGGGCCACAGGCTGCCTCCCATTGCTCTATATTATCTGAAAAGAGTTGTTCCACAGCATCTCCTGTAGTGAACACTGAGGCAAAGAAATCATTTTGCTTGTTTGCAATGTACTTAAATGCTTCTGCTTTTCCAGAGGATACACTGATTCTCTTGCAGCTGCCTTCCTGCTGCTGATGATAAATTTCTTAGATTTTTCCTCAATATATTGGGCTATTTACTCTTCAACTTGCCTCTTAACATGCCAGATTTCCATTACATTTTGCTTTCTCCTTCCTATTATCTTTACTGGTCTTGAATTTCCATTTTCTAAGGGATATGTTTTTCCTCAAACAACGTCTTGAACCTTGTCTTTTAACCATCTTGCTTTTCCCCCTAGCCCTCCTGCTTCTCTTTGTTTACTGGTATGACTTAGCTGTAGTATTCTTAAGTAGCTTTCATAAGGAATCTAACTCTTCACGTTAGACTTTTGGGTCATTTTTTTTTTTTATCCCTCCCCTCCCCCCTGCCGCCTTTTTTTGTTAATTTTCCTTTCTAAAGTTTCGTGTCTTACTGCTAGCTCTTGCTACACTCTCTCTCCCAAAGCTGTTGAACTTAATTACTATTCGTTAGTGGCATAGTTACTAAATAGTTCCTATTTGTTATAGTTAATATTTTTATATTACGCACACACACACACACTAATATTACAATAATAGTAAACAGCTATTCCCGTGAGTAATTTAGCATTTTTATTAAGAGTAGCCTCTCCTGTTATGTGATCTAGAACCAGCTGTTCCAAGGGGCAATTTTTTAAAATGTCAAAAAATTGCTTCTCTAGAACTTGTCTTGTTGTGACATTTGACCAGTTTATAAATGAGGAGTTGAAGGTTCCCCTTTTAAACTGTTTTATTAGGCTTCCTTACCTCTTTGGTCTCTTTCTGGTCAGGAAACTAGTGGTAGAACTGTGCTTGTACGTCAGTGTTCTTATGATTTGGAATTTGTTTCTAGATGTAAGTATGTGGTCCTCTCCATTCAAATATGTTTCATTAGATTTTATGGAATCTTTTAGGTATAGTGCAACTTGGCCACCTCTAAAACCTAATCTGTCCTTACTGGTTGGGTTTATAGTAATTCTGCCATATTTCTCCAATGCCATGTCATTTTTCCATTGCCAGGCGTTATAGTTTGCCTATTTTTGTTTTTTGTGCTTCTTTGTTTAGAGCAGTTGTGTTAACGGGTAGTCTCTGAAGAAGATCTTGCTTTTTAATTACTCTTTTCAATAAGCTCCTGATTTCTTCTTTTTTTCTCCCCCCTCTCTCCCTGAGAAAAGGTCTCAGGATTCAAGAAGGCTCTTGAACTCAGCACTTCCATTTCCACTCTCCAGTGTCCCACATTCTTTTTCACACATCTGCCTTCTTTTGAAAATATCTTCCAGGCCTCATTTTGAGCGCTTCCATTTGCTTTCTACTTAAGTGGCTTTTTTTATTTAGTTGCCACTTTCTCTGCTAGATACATAGGTGGAGTTCACTGTTTATTGAAGTGATTTATTTGCAGATATTTCCAGACAAAGTTTTTGAGTTACATCTGGACTTCATTCCTTAAGTTGTCAGACTCTCATGTAAATCTGTTTTCCCAGAACTGAGCATTGATTGTCATTTAGATGTTAAGAGGGCTATCAAATTTTCTTTATCCCAGGCAAAGCCTCTTTGAAATTCTAAGAAAAAAATTTTTTTTTCATAGGAGCAAACAAAAGATTTTAGCAGCTTTTTAATAACAAGAATTGCTTGGTGCAGTGAAGACTCCCAGTAATTCCTACCAAAACCAGTCTCTGTTCTGGACAGTGTACTAGAGATGCTTCAGTCTCCTGGGCAAACAGAATTTAAGCAGCAACATCTGATATATGCAGGACTGGTATATGGTGCTTGCTTCATTCTTACACAGATTTTGGTTGAAGAGTACCACTTAAAGGAAGCCACCTCCTTATTTTCATTCCTTGCCACATCTGCTTGCTGTATGGACTCTTGTTTTGTAGGATGGGAGAAGAGGGGGCATACAAAAATGTAAAATTACATACTAGTAATTGTGTTTGTCATAGTCTCTCTTCTCCCATCTTCCCTTCTTCCCTCCTTACATAATCCTGGCTTTATACATAATGATATGCATCCAAATTCTGCAAAGTTTGTGTCTTCATTTTTAAATGACTAAGGGTGGAATGAGTGGAATATTACCATATAAAAATACATCCTGTGTTGACAGTCTTTTTGCCTCCTGCTTCCCAGTAGGTAGAGCTATAACGCTTGCTGTATGGAATCTTGTTTTGTAGGAAGGAAGAAGAGGAAGGACTACAACAACCACAAATAGTGGTATGTAATTTTCCCTTTCTCCTTTGTCTCTCCCTATTTATTAGCCTTATAATTGATGGTATAATATAATGTCTTACCTTTCTGTGTGCTGTAACTTATACTAACACTACCTTCTGGTCTCATACTGTCTAATTTGGTGAAGTGTTTTGGGGAATAGTTTGAATGAAAGATGATGTACCAAACAAAGTTATGCCGGATGGTAGTGACTCTTGGTGACTACTTAGTTGAGCTGAATTTGAAGGGTGAACTAAATGAGAGCTCTGCATCCCATTACCAATGATCAGAACCATTCAATCCTCCCTTTTAGCTTTTATACAATGTACAAAAAATTGCATTTGATAGAAAATAACTGGGGGAGAAAAACCACCTTTTTTTATTTAACAAAACTACTGGATGCAATAAGAGTGTTACTTTTATGACCAGGTGGCACTGCAGAGCTGATATAATTATGAGAAAACAAGTTGGATTCTATTCCAGCTCAAGTAACGTAAGAAGAATTGTGACCTAAATTCCAGTTGCAGACCCTTGACTAGTGGTGATGTTGCATAGGCCAGAAAGAGTCCAGCTTTACAAACTACAGTTTGCTTGCAGGCTAGAGGTTTAGGGGAACGCCTCCCCTTTTTTAACTGTTAAACTGAGAAAATTTTGATGCAGGAGCCACTGAGATGCAATAAACACAGAACCTCACAATGCGTTTTTTTTTTTTTTCCCAGTGGTTTATTTTCAGAATAGAACAGCATTGTGCAGCACACTGCTGTATAGTGTTTGAACTGACATTTCAGCCGAAGTTTCCCACGTCGCGCAGCAGATGTTCTAAACTATATTTACATCCATGAGGATCACTCCTCTGTCACCACCTAATTAAAATGGTACAAATTGGCAGCATCATAGTTGGGGAGAGAAAGTGAAAAATACCTTAAACTTCAGCCTGAAATGAAGTAAGCAAAAATGTAATTAAAAACTGGAAGTTAGCCTGGGCACTTAGCAAAGTGTGCCATGGGGATCACATGTGGTCAAGACATTGGATCTGAAATATGTTGTCTTCTGCAGCACAGTTTTTCCCTCCAACACTGTTCTGGGTTATTGATTCATTACTAACTTTAGAAGTAAGCTTGCCATCCAGTGAATCATCACCCCTTTCTGTCACTCATAGATATTCCTTGGTGACCTCTCATCTAAATATTGACCAGGCTTGACTTGTCTTGGCTTATGAGATCACGGCTCAAGGTGGTACGGCTGCATTAATAAGTTACAGAAAGTCATAATGTTTTCAAATTCAATATGGCATTGATGAATTATGGAACAAATGTAATAAGATTTTAGTTGGAAGATAATGTCAAAGTTTGACATTACACTTCTAACTAAAATCTTATTACATCTTTCATGACACACAGAATCTTCCTCTAGTACAATTAAATAACAGTCAGTCGGTAACCAGCTTGTACTCCTATTGGAAACTGAACATTTAAGGGCCAGATCCTGAGATCCAACTGATCCATACAGAGCATGTGTGCGCAAATCTGGCTTAAAACTCATCCTTTCACTTATCTAATTCTGGTGCAGCTGCTGTTCAAGGCAAGACCCATTGTAGTAAGGTAGAGGAAACCTCAGGCTGGTCTAATTCATGGATTGGCATAGTATAGATGTGTCCTGGACAATCCCACTCTTTTCTCTGCCACCATATAAACAGGGAGAGGGAAGTGGCATAAGAGCCCCTCCTGCACCAGCTTATACTATCGGAAGATCATCCTTTCAATGGGATGACCTTTCTGGGGTGGCTTAAGGCCAAGTACATGCTGCAATGTGGAGCAAAGCTGTCGCATCATGCTAGAAAATTAGTCCCTAAAACTTTATTTTAATTACATAATGACTCTGTTGTAGAAAAATATAAAATAAGATAATAGAGAACTAATTAAGATCTAGTAGTTTTATATCCATGACACTTCCTGCTGGCATTTAGAGAAAAGTTAATTACTTTTATTCCACCGCTCTTAACATTATCATTATTTTTTATAATTTTTCTGCACAGACATGACACTTTAATGTTCAACAAAATTGTCTGCTTAAAAGGAAACATATGGGTTTGCAAAGCAGTCAAGAAAAATCACATTTTCTCAGTCCCTAGGGAAACATGTTCACTCTGGAGTAAATCCGCAAGTGTTGCATCATTATATTTATTCTTCTTCGATGTGAAGGTTGGACATTAACTAAAAATAAGTACACTTGAGGGCTTTTCTCCACAAATGGCACAGAGATCTGTCTCTCCCAATTTCCCAACATTAACCTATCAAGAGTAATCCTTACCTTGTAGGGAAGTGGTGACCGTCTCTGACTTTTAGTGCTACAGTTCATTTCCATATATAAGCAATATAGATAAATGGTATTTTAAGTGTGTGTGGCTTCACTATATAGGGTCTTAGTCCAATTGGAACATGAGATCTCCCTGTCTGAGAGTATTGTGTCAGAAGGATGTTGCAAAATACTCGTGGTATACTAGCTGTGTCTCTGAATCTTCGAGAGCAATTGAAACAGCATGCTAAGTTGTGATGTATTTGAGTTTTCGGGGGGAGAGGAGGTGATGTGATGGTCTGCTGAGACTACAACTACTGTTTTTTAAAAAAAATGTCCTCAGGACGTAAACAGGGAATTAGAAGAGGAAATGTAGATATGTTGTCCTCAAATTGCCATTTGCTATTTTCATAACTTTTCTATTCCACCTAGTGAAAGTCACTACTTGAACGAGTGGGGTTTGAGGATGGATATTTAGGTTTAGAAATGTTTTAAGGTGTCCAGAATTTTTGGGATAGACCCTCCTGACTGCTAAATTCTCCTCTTACCATACAAGAAGCAAGAGGAGGGAAATAGTGCAAATTATCTAGAAAAGAAACCTGAAGGCTGAACTCCGAGTGTTACAAGACAGGATAAGAGATAGTGTTTATGCAAATTTTGGTTGTCAAAGGTGTACTTATAGCTAATTTTCTCTATTGGTAATTTTAATTGTCCTGTATAAGTTTGTCATCTTTGTTTCATTGGTAATACAGTGCATGGTGGCTTTCAACCACTTCTAACTCTATTTCTTTTTAGCCTTAATAGATTTATTAGTAAACCTATTCCATTTCCCCTCCCCTTTTCTGTGCTGTTTATAATTCTAATTAATAAAGGTGGGGGAGAGGAAGATTCCTCTGGTGACTGTCTGTGAAGGATTGGGCCTAACTTGTAATGACCTTTACGGCTGGACCCAGACTGGTGCTTGCAGATCCAGCTCCCTCCCTGGAGAAATCCTGTCTGGGGCCCTCTCACAGCACCCAGGCAGGGTAGTCTCCAGTCTGATTAATTGCTGTGAATTTTGTTTCAAGTCTTCTTAATGAAAACAGGATTAAAGCCTCATAGCCTTTTCCCACAAAGTCTGTACAGGTTAGTCCTTCCCCCCCCCCCCCCAAGTCTGCCAGTACCGGATTTACCATGGCGCCACTGGCGCCGGGCCCACAGTCCAAAGGGGCCCCGGCCCGGCATGCTTTTCTCTCTTCCCCCCCCCCCCATTCCTGCGGGGGCAGGGGGCAGAAGCTTGGTCCTGCCGGCTCCTGCTGCAGCAGGGCAGGCTCCGCCGGCAGCCAAGCTCCCCCTCCCCCGCATCTTCCCCCAGTGTGCTGCGTTCCTGCCCGTCCCCCTCTCCCTCCTGCTTCCTACCGCCGAACAGCTGATCACCCTTGCGAGGGAGGGGAAAGCTAATTAGCCAGCAAGCTGCAGGCTCCTAACCCCAGAGTAATACTATCCCTTATTCCTTCACACTGCCCTTTAAAAACACTACTGTGCAATTCTAGAGACAGAGAACCCTTAGCTCTAGGCTTGATATTCAAATGGAAGAGAGGTTAATTTGGATCAGTGCATTACCTTTACAACTTTCTGTCCAAGAAAGGGTAAACCATCAACATATTATGACCTCTTTGTGGGGGGTCTGCAGGAAGAAAGCCATGCTAGATACTCAGAGAAGTGCATCCCAAACTAACAGAGCCTGATTCTTTTCTCTGAACGTTATTTTAAAAACCGATAGAACTTCATTGATTTCAGTGGAGTTATTCTTGACTGTCACCAGTGTAGTTGGAAGAACAATCAGACCTATTGTCTGTAGTTGCACTGAGATGTTCTCTTTAATATCACGTTGCTAATGACCCTAGGGGAAAATCAGAATGAAAGAGAGATCAAATAAAAGGAGGATTATTGAGAAGGAAAATAGCATCTTAACTGTGTCATAGATTTCTCTTTAATAGAAATCAAACAGTTGGTAGGTGATGTGCTGAACCCATGTTTCAGAAACAGCATGCTTACAGCGGCCTGACATATCTTGCACTCAGCATTTGACTTTTGCTTTTCCTTGTTTATACGGAAGACAATTTGATATCCTTTGTATCTCAAACTGCTGTGTAGGATGGAATAAGACAGACAGAAAGTACCATAATGTCAGTTGTAGCTTTAGGGTCATGATGAAGTGTTTTATAATTAGCAAGGTGAAAATAGTACCCAACATGACCAAACTGTGTATGGAATGTATGTAAATATCATTCCTTGTAGGGAGCCTCTTCGATCACTCAACACCTATACCAGATAATAAGCAGAGTTGATGGTCTCAGAAGGGGCTTCTGTTTAATCTTTCACAGCTGGAAATATGGTCAGAGTGTGGGAATAAGAGATGGGGGGGGGGGGTTTGGGGTTTTTTTGGGGGGGGGGGATAGCTTATTGTTAACTCATCATTAATTTATTTTATTCACATCTTTTATCCAAAGAAATGTGTAGATTTTAGTGTATTGACTGTCTTGTCCATGTCACTTTAATGTTTTATTTCCCTGAATTGTGACTTTTCCTGTTAAATTTTCTTTATCAAATATGTCAAGGGGGGAGAGGGAGGGTGGAAGGAAGTCTTTTAAATAGAAGAGACCACAATGTCCACTGAAAAGAACTATGAATCTAATCCATATGATCTTAAAAATGAGCTAATTCCACACCAAGGATAATAAATCTGGAAAAATGACCACCAATGGTGTCTAAAGCAAAAAGCAGATAAATGATCTCAAGAGACAAAGAGAAACTTCTTTCTCTTGGAAAAAGAGGCAAAGGGAAGTGTGTGGGTCTTGCTGACCTTTTCCTATTCATAAAGCATCTTATTCCATTTCCCAGACTCTAAATTAGATAGACTTTGGGGCAAGATCATTACTAACCTTGCAAACAACTTCTTCCCAGCTTCCACACCAAAGCCACCACCTCCTCCTCAAAGGCCTTCAAAATACTTTTAAAATAAAATTATTTTTGAAACCTTTCATGCAGGAAGTTTTCCTTAAGCCTTACTAAGCAAAACTTTAACTCATATTTTATTAATTTCTAATATATTTTCAGAATATGAAATGGTGCATTATAGGAAAAAGCACTTGCAATTTAAAGTGCAGTTATACTTTGAGAAATAACTCAATTAACATACTATGGGGTCCTTGTTTAAGAGTGACCTCAGGGATTCTGAGCACTCTTGGTTCTCACTGAAATCAATCATAGGGCAGCATTGGACCTATGAAATCTTTATTACTGGTGATAATGAGCCTTAAGGAATCTTATTTGAAGGAACTGAAGGATTTTGGAATCTTGCAGGATCAGGCCCTTATTGTCGCAACGATTTCCATATTAAATGTGCTTAGTTTAAAAAATGTTTTTAATGGCTGTCAACCCTGCAAACTCCAGTCTGGGATCTGAGAGTCAAGCTGGGTATTTTCTGGCTCAGTATTATCATCATCAGTAAAGACTCTGCAAGCCAAATGCTGCCGTTATTGTTCTCAAATGATGGCCATAGTTGCCTGTGCAACTTCAGTGTGTGCATGTAATTTGAAGACAGTTGGGTTTCACAGATAGTCCTACGAGTGAAACTTTAACAATTCTCTTGGTAATTTGAGTCAGAAAAAAATCCAGTTCAGTCTCCCAGAAAACTGATGGCTCATTTAATCTGACATTATTAAAATCTATTCACTAACTGCCAAAGGCCAGGGATGTGACTTTTGGATAAAAAGGGGCCCATTTTACATAGTCAATTTTCAGAATACAACCATAGTTTAAAATCTCAACTCCTGGATATTTTTCTGACTATTCAAGGGTGATGGGGAAATCAATAGCAATAGGTGAGCTGGAATGAGCAGTCTGGATGAAGGCAGTTGAGTTGGTAGTGACAGATGACAGCTGGTTGGAAGCTGTGGCTTGTCTAGCCATCATAGGCAAGGAACTGCAGCTGCGTGCTGCCTGGCACTGAGGAGAAGTCTTGCACCAGCTGGTATGACAGCCAGACAAGCCAATTCTCTAAAGCCAGAGCTGCAATGGGAGTTTTGTTTATAAAAACTACTCTTAATGTACCACTTAATAGTGTGTCAGGCCTGAATGGTTATAAAGACACATTACAACCAAAAACTCCATCAGACATTGCCTTTTTTCACATAGCAAATACAAAACTAAAAATATATGTTTGTTTATAAAGTGCGCCTGATACAGGGCCAGATTTGGCCCATGCTAAATCCTCTTTGTACCATGCTGACAGCAGGAAGGAGACTTCAGTCAAATGTGCATAGTCTACTGAGGACCGTTGCACTAGCCAGAATGACCATGGTTGATAGCATGGGATCAGGCATTGTAAAATGAAGTTCCCAGATTTGGCTCAATCCTGCAAGTCCAGAAAAGGAGACTTCAGTAGGGTTGCCAGTTCTCCTGGAGTCTCCAGGAATTAAAGATGAATCTTTAATTAAAGATTGTCATGTGATAGAATCATAGACTATCAGGGTTGGAAGGGACCTCAGGAGGTCATCTAGTCCAACCCCCTGCTCAAAGCAGGACCAATGCCCAGACAGATTTTTGCCCCAGATCCCTAAATGGCCCCCTCAAGGATTGGGTTTAGGAGGCCAATGCTCAAACCACTGAGCTATCCCTCCAGGAATACAGGACCAACCAAAATTGGCAACCCTAAACTTCAAGCTGCCCTTCAAGCTGGGAGTTATCAACATTCTCAGATGCAATGATGTAATCTAGAATTATTCATATATTTATAAGGCCAGAAGGGGCCTTAAAGATAATCTAATCTGACCTCCTGCATAACACAGACCACAGAATTTCACTCAGTGATTCTACATCAAGCCCAACAACTTGTTGAACAAGGGTACAATTTTCAAAAGCTTCTAAGTCCCATTGACTTTCAATCAGACTTGAACTCCCAAGTGCCTTTTAAAAATGGGACTTAGGCTCCTAAGTCACATAGTCACTTTTGAAAATTTTATCCCTAGACAATAGACATCCAGTCATCTTTTGAAGACTTCAGAAGATAGGGAATCCATCACCTTCCTTGGAAACTTTTCCAATGGTTAATTATCCTTACAGTTTAAAAAAAAGTCTTATTTCTAGTTTGTATTTGCTTCAACTTCCAGCCATTGGCTCTTGTTATACCTTTGTCTACTAGATTAGAAAGCTCTGTACTATTGGGTATATTCTCTCCATCTATGTACTGAGTGTTGCCCAATTCAGTACTCCTCCCTGACAATCTCAGTCTGGAGCCAAGGATGAACTGGGCATCCTCAGTGGTGGGTGGGAGAGGACTTGAAAAAGTGTGAATCGATCATAACATGAGTGAAGCTCAGGCAGGCAGGATAGGTACACCAGAATTTACGTTCTTGAAACCTGTCCCAGAACTTAAGGGAAAGGCATGAATGGATAGTTTGGTAAACACCTATGCAGACTAAGTGACATTTTAACAAATTTGCAAGTCTATTGCTTTACTAAATTACTAGTAAATTTACTCTTTTTAATTATTATATCTTAGATTTAATTTACTTCTGAGTGAAACTCTGTTAATTGTGATGGTTGTGGTGTTTTGTGTAGAGGCCGAAGTCTTAGTGGCAGATAGGGAAATATGACAAGATGAACCTGTGATGTCAGTAACTTGCTAGCCACTTCTCTCTATTGGTGGTGTCAGAACACCTTCTCAATTCAAGATCAGACACTCAAAGTAGAGCTGGTTGAAACTGAGAATTCTGTTCTGGGGGAAATTCTGACATTTCAAACTATCTCCTTATCCTGAATCAGAACAAAAGTTGAATTTTTTTCTGTAAAATTAACATACAGAAACATTTTCATTTCAGAAACTTCAAAATGAACTAAAGTAAAACTGCTGGAAGGTCAAAACACACTTCACCAAGTTAATGGCTTCTTAAATGGGGGCACTTTTTATGTAAACTAAATACATCAGCTATATAATCTGACCCATTGATTTTGGGATAGTAAAACAATCACTTGGTGCCCAAGTAGAAGGGATCCTGATGATCAGAGTAACTTTCATTTTCACCTCAGTCCAGTCTGGCTCATCTTCATTATATTCATTCGATCATATGATATGATCGATTCACACTTTTTCAAATCCTCTACCACCCACCACTGAGGATGCCCAGTTCATCCTTGGCTCCACACTGAGTTTGTCAGGGATGAGGACTGAATTGGGCAACACTCAGTCTGTCTCTTTCTGCTGAGTGCCCTTTATCTTACTGAAAGTAGAGCAGTAATTATGATTTCATTATTTCCATCTGGTGTACTGAGGCTGTGATCTCATGCATCATTAGGGCAGTTGTCTCCCAAACTAAAATGAAAGCCAAAAGTTTCCCAGTCCCCACATGTGATATCTTTGGCAATAAAACTTTTTCTGTCTTTTTAACAATATAACCTTTTGCCATTTGTTTGCTATGACTTAATTGGTGTATGCAAAGTCTGATGCAAATAAAAGTGGGTGGAAAACATTTCACCCTTTTGAGTAATTTGAAAAATAATCCCTGCACACTTAAAGCCAGCTGGGGAATTGACAAACTGGAAACTCAGTGAATAGGATTGTTTTTGTGCAAGAAGGATGTCCACCAAAAACAGTTAAGTCATTGGAGTCCTATGACTTGACTTGCAGAGATTCTAACTCAGCACCTGAAACTGAAGTCAATGGGAGCTGGGGATGCTTAGCCCCTCTGAAAAGCAGGCCATTTGTGTTTATTATTCAGTAGCATTTTCACTCAAGCAACAAAGCTGCCAATGCCAGATGGTGATGGATGCTTTACTACATTAGGAGATGCTAACCAAGATGCATTCAGGATGTGAGTTGTGTTACTATAGTAACAGGATGTGAAGCTTTTCAAAATGAAATACATTTAAAATATGTCATCATTAATTTATGCTACATTATTAAAGGAACAGCTCTATGAAAAATAATTTTTTGATAGATTTTTCTTCTCAAAATGAATGTTATGATTAAGTAGAATATACAGAACCATGTCACAACTTTCTTTTGCTGGCTCCCCAGGAATCTGAGCACGCACAGTGGCTATCTGTCTATACTTTTTTTCAAGGTCAGTTATTTCTATGTGCTCTCTGCCCACTCTTGTTCTCCCTTTCTCTTTCACCCTGTCCTGTCCCTTTTCCCCTATAAAACTGAATAGAGCATGACATTTTTTCTATAGTATTTTTGAACCGTCCTATAGCAGGGATTAATTATGATTCTGATTATTAATTATGTTTGTATTATGGTAGTTCCAAAGGGTCCTAGTCAGGGATCCAGCATCCCATTGTTCTAGATACCACCTAAACACGTAAGAAAAAAGACAAACTTTGCCCTAAAGATCTTTATTGTTACAAGAGACATGACATAGGTTGACAAAAGAAATAAACTGGAAGAGGGGCGAGGTGGAGTATGGGGTAATGGTTAAGCAAGTATATTTTGGTTCGGTAAGCATTGGACACTGTGTATTATCTGCCTGGACAGAGATGTCATTCCTTCTTAAATGGTATAGGTTTTTAAAAGTACTTCTTACAGAACCCAATTTGTTTCACCTCTAGTGAATTCTACAGAATTTTTCCAGAAGGGTACCCTGGACTGGGAGGGTGGGAACAAGATTTCTCTCAGAAGCAGTCATCCATTACTACTTGTAAAGGCAGGCTATGACTTGGTAAAACAGCTAGGAAAGGGTTAAAGTTACCTGTCATGTGATGTAGCAATGAACATAAGGTCAGGTAGTGTCCCCTTTCTGGGGGCTGAGAGAGGCAAGGGAAAGCCTGTGTGGACTGCAGCCTCTGCTGGTCAGGACAATTGCTTTGTTTTGTGTTTGTACTATAATTTGTGCCCTGAGGTAAGGGCCTGAAACTGACTCAGGCATGGGCACTGGCTCTTTCCTGGTCTGGAGAGATTGGCCACCAATTTACCGCAATGTAGCATCTCTTCCCCTACCATTGGGACCAAATCTTCTCTTCGTTTCTCACCAGCCTGACCATGTGGTGCAGTGGAGGGCAACCTGTAAACACTGTCTCGCGGCCCACCAGTGGATTACCCTGTTGGGCCGCAGGTTTCCCACCACTGCTGTAGAAGCAGAGCGAAAGATTAAGAGTTTTTTCCTACACAAACAGAAGTTGTAGTTCTAACTTCTTATTTTTCATTGAAAATTAAAATATTTTACAGACATTCCTACATGGACCAAACAAATATATGCAGTTCAAAGAACTGCAATACTCAGACATGTGTATATCTCTCATGAATATACGTAGCATATCATATTTAATTAGATTTTGGTGTTTGGATAGGTTAGGCAAAATCTCCTAAGGAAACCATGCAGACTACTTATGCGCCAATCATAAAGTATTTTACCATTAAAGATTAGTTCTGCATTTCAGGAATATTAAAGATTACATCAATTCTGTGCTTAGGCTCAATACTAGGCAAGCTCAAATTAAAAGGAAGCTCAAGTTTCAGAATAAAAGCACCAAAGAGAAGTAGTGAAATAAAGAAAGTTCGAAAGAACCCAGGGTATCTGTTCCTCTTCTTTTTGGTGTTATATGTGAGACTTTTCAAATCCTTCTCAGATGTATCTCTGCTCTGCTCTTTAATAAATTCCTTTCATGATTAATCAAATCTGTAATTTTTTTTCTAATTCACTGTGTATTAGGTGTTACTGTGAAGCTATCTCAGCCACCTATAAATACCAGTATTTTATTGCAGCATCTGCGTCACTTATCCATCTGTATAACATCAGCTTACAATATTGAGAGGGTGTGGGTATTTGTGGTTTTATAAATATTATATGAGCACTTTAGCTTTATGTAATTATACTGCATAAAGGTCCTTAAAGGAACAATCTATATCGTTCTCTTTGTGATTGAAACTGAGAAGCTAGCAACTTTACTGCCTTTTTCTCCTGGATCAAAATGTTTTGCTTTTCACCATTAAATATATATATGTCTCTGTGTGTATATACACACACAACATATTTAAATACATATTCCACTTGCTAATGAAAAACAAATGTAGCTCTGTATCCTTCTGTTCTCTATTTCTGTCACGTTTTGGTTGCTGCATTTTAACAATACTAAAATTTAATTAGTTTGGTTTTTTTTTTTTGAGGGAGTGCTCCAGGTTGGATATGTTTTACCTCTTCTACCTCCCCCAATAGTGAGTAGTCTGTTTTCTGTGACTTTGTGACTGGACCAGAGTAAAGATCCCAAATACAGTTCAAGACTAAAAGTATCCTGAATAACAAGTTTTTATTTTTCTCAATTTTCTATCAAATTAAAAATAAGAAATAACAAACATATTTGTAGCTCAGACTACACATTGTTTCACCTAAGTATGCCAAAGACTTAGCATTTCAGTAGGGTTAAGTTGGGGAATAAAAACTTTCATTCTGGGGGTAGGGTGACCAGACAGCAAATGTGGAAAAATTGGGACAGGGGGTGGAGGGTAATAGGAGCCTATATAAGAAAAAGACCCCAAAATCGGGACTGTCCCTATAAAATCGGGACATCAGGTCACCCTATCTGGGGATAGGATCCTGGCTCCATTGAAGTCCATAGCAAAACTCCCATTGACTTCAATGGGACAGGACTTCACACTGGAGGTTGTTGTCTAAGGGTATGTCTACACTACGAGAGTAGTTCGATTTTACTTAAATCGAATATGTGGAATCGATATTGCAAAGTCGAACGTGTGTGTCCACACTAAGGACAGTAATTCGACTTTGTGAGTCCACACTAACGGGGAAAGCGTCGACATTGGAAGCGGTGCACTGTGGGCAGCTATCCCGCAGTCCCCGCTGCCCATTGGAATTCTGGGTCGAGCCGCCAATGCCTTCTGGGTAAAAAAATGTGTCGAGGGTGTTTTTGGGTAACTGTCGTCATCCGTCCGTCACTACCACCCTCCCTCCCTGAAAGCGCCGTCGGGAAATCAGTTTGCGCACTTTTTCTGGTCAGTGACAGCACGGATGCCACAGCACTGCGAGCATGGAGCCCGCTGCGACCATCGCTGCAGTTGTGGCCGTTGTCAACACCTCGCAGCTTATCATCCACCTTTCCCAGAGGCAGATGCAGAGAAATCATGCTAGGAGGCTACGGCACCGCGGTGAGGACCTGAAGTCTGAGAGTAGCACAGACCTGTCAGAAAGCATGGGACCCAGCGCCGAGGACATCATGGTGGCAATGGGTCATGTGGATGTTGTGGAACGGCGATTCTGGGCCCGGGAAACAAGCACGGACAGGTGGGACCGCATAGTGCTGCAGGTCTGGGATGAATCACAGTGGCTGCGAAACTTTCGCATGTGGAAGGGGACTTTCATGGAACTTTGTGAGTTGCTGTCCCCTGCCCTGAAGCGCAATGACACCCGGATGCGAGCAGCCCTGACTGTCCAGAAGCGAGTAGCCATAGTCCTCTGGAAGCTTGCAACACCAGACAGCTACCGATCAGTCGCGAACCACTTTGGCGTGGGCAAATCTACCGTGGGGGTTGTTGTGATGCAAGTAGCCAACGCAATCGAGGTACTGCTCTCAGAGGTAGTGACCCTGGGAAACGCGCAGGTCATCATAGATGGCTTCGCCGCGATGGGATTCCCAAACTGCGGTGGGGCTATAGATGGAACTCACATCCCTATCCTGGGACCGGACCACCAGACCAGCCAGTACATTAACCGAAAGGGCTACTTTTCAATGGTGCTGCAAGCACTGGTGGACCATAGGGGACGTTTTACAAACATCGACGTCAGATGGCTGGGCAAGGTTCATGACGCTCGTGTTTTCAGGAACTCAGGTCTGTTTAGATGGCTGCAGGAAGGTATTTACTTTCTGGACCACAAAATAACTCTTGGGGATGTGGAGATGCCTGTAGTCATCCTCGGGGACCCAGCCTATCTGCTAATGCCCTGGCTCATGAAGCCCTATACTGGCACCCTGGACACTGAAAAAGAACTCTTCAACTACCGGCTGAGCAAGTGCAGAATGCTGGTGGAGTGTGCTTTTGGCCGTCTCAAGGGGAGATGGAGAAGCTTACTGACTCTCTGTAATCTCAGCGAAACCAATATCCCCATTGTTGTTGCAGCTTGCTGTGTGCTCCACAATCTCTGTGAGAGCAAGGGGGAGACCTTTATGGCAGGGTGGGAAGTTGAGGCAAATAGCCTGGCTGCTGATTACGCCCAGCCAGACAGCCGTGCGATTAGAAGAGCCCAGCGGGACGCGCTGTGCATCCGGGAGGCTTTGAAAGCTAGGTTCCTGAGTGAGCAGGGTAACCTGTGACTTTTCAGTTTGTGTACAGAGAAGCTGAACCTGCCCCCGTTTCTTTACCCACTAAATGTTCAGTATCCTCTCCAGTTACATACCCCGTTCCCCCCCTTCCAAAACACGTTTAAAAATAAAATGACTTGAATTTTGTTAATGAACACAGTTTTCTTTATTACTGTTTTCGTGGGAAAGTGTTGAACCTGGGACGCAGACTGTGGTGGGGAGCGGGTGTAGTGTAGTGATGCAAATGATGCTTCTAAACTCCAGGAATGACAGGCTCCGCAGTAGTGGACTGGTGGTTTCAACGGAGCCTGCCACCCCTCCTGTTCGGGACTGTGTGTGTGGGGGGGGCTATGTGACTTTGTGGCAGGGGGAGGACGGTTACAGATCCCCTGCTGCATGGCTCTCTGATCCAGGATAAGGACCGCTGAATAAGATCTCTAACTACCCTCCCCCGCCACAAAGTCACAGAGCACCCCCCACAGAACACTAAAACCACCTCCCAGACTGACCAGGGTAACTAGTGACTGCAATGTGTGTGCGCCCTGCTGCTGTCCTGTCCAATTACCAACCCCCTTCCCCTCCTTCAGACAGACTCTCCTCTAAAGAACATGATGGAAACAGTAATGAACAGAAACGTATTTTTTATTAGCAACTACACATGAAACTGGGGGGTGAAACTTGGACGGGGGCTTCGGTGAGGCGGGAAGGAAAGGACTTGTCAAATTTTGGGGAATGAGAGCCTTCTAGTACTAGAGCAGTCTGCAGGGGTGGAGTGAGAGTTTTCACAGACTCTGCCGCCCCTCCTTCTTTGTACTTTGGGTGAGGGGGATATGGGACTTGGTGGCGGGGGAGGGCGGTTACTGATAGACTGCAGCAGGGCTCTGTCCTCCTGCCTCCGGTCCTGCAGAACATCCACAAGGCGCCGGAGCGTGTCCGTTTGCTCCCTCATTAGTCCAAGCAGCGTTTGAGTCGCCTGCTGGTCTTCCTGCCGCCACCTGTCCTCCCGTTCCATGTGTGATCTGTGCATTTGGGACAAGTTCTCCCTCCACTGTGTCTGCTGGGCTGCCTGGGCTCGGGAGCAGCCCATAAGTTCCGAGAACATGTCCTCCCGTGTCCTCTTCTTCCTCCACCTAATCTGCGCTAGCCTCTGGGAGTGTGATGCCAGGCTAGGTTGTGAGACAGTCGCAGCTGTGGGAATGGGAAAAAGGGAGTGAATTCCTCAGAAAGATAAATTTCGTGGTGAACAAAGAACATAGTCTTTCTCTGTGAACAAGACCATGCACAGCACCTATCACGTGCACTCAGGACAAGGTCGAATTTTCGGCCTTCGCATTCAGTGCCTGGGGTCTTGCAGTGCAGATCAGAGAAGCGGGGCAGGACACCGGAATTTGTGTAGCAGGCCGACATGGTAAGCCGTAGACTTGTGGCTGCTTAAAACTTTGATAGTTGCACTGGCCTCCTTTCACATTGAAAGCAATGCCAGTCCCTGCTGCCAGCAATCCGGCAAGCATGAACTCTGCCCCTGTCCCACCCCCTCGCGGCTGTCCCAGGGAAAGATCCCTGTATGCTGCCCCTCTCCCGCCTCCACCACGTGGCTGTAAACCGCCGGTTACAGTTCTGTAAAGGAACAGGCAAGCAGTCCCAATACTAACATTCCCCTACCTAATTCAAAGCAGGTCATCATGAGCGACATCACTCTGATGAGGATTTCCGCAACAGAAAAAGAAAGGATGCTTCGGGAAAGCCTGCAAAGACCAGGGCCGTATGCCGCCATGCTCTGCAGGGCAATGATCCCGGAGTACTTGCTTCTCTCCTGGCGCGGAAATGTTTCCTACTACGAAGGACCCAATAAGGCCGCTCTCCCCAGGAACCTGATGCAAAGGCTTTCCAATTACCTCCAGGAGAGCTTCGTGGAGATGTCAATGGAGGATTTCAGCTCTATCCCCGGACATATAGACCGGATTTTACTGTAGCTGCACTGGCAGGGACTAAACAGTAGAGCGGCTTGGGCAGAACAATCATGCTAAACCGGACGTTGTTAGATTTTTTTAAGTAGTTGCACTGCCAGGGAGTGAACAGTTAAGCGCCTAGGGCAAAGTAATCATGAAAAACCTATTCTTAATATTCCTGTTCTGTGAAAAATAAATGTTTAGATGTTTAAAACACTTACTGGCTGATCCTTCCCCTGATTCTGTGTCCGGGTTAACGGCTGGGGATGGTTGGTAGGGGATCTCTGTAAGGGTGATGAAGAGATCCTGGCTGTCGGGGATATCAGCGTTGTAAGCGCTGTCAACTGCCTCGTCCTCCTCATCTCCTTCCTCATCTTCCCCGTGCGCTACCATGTCCGAGGAACTGGCCGTCGACAATATCTCATCCTCAGAGTCCACGGTCAGTGGTGGGGTAGTGGTGGCGGCCGCACCTAGGATGGAATGCAGTGCCTTGTAGAAACGGGATGTCTGGGGCTGGGATCCGGAGTGTCCGTTTGCCTCTTTGGTCTTCTGGTAGCCTTGTCTCAGCTCCTTGATTTTCACGCGGCACTGCGTTGCATCCCGGCTGTATCCTCTCTCTGCCATGGCTTTAGAGATCTTCTCATAGATCTTTGCATTCCGTCTTTTGGAGCGCAGCTCGGAAAGCACGGACTCATCGCCCCACACAGCGATGAGATCCAAGACTTCCCGATCAGTCCATGCTGGGGCCCTCTTTCTAGTCTGAGATTGCACGGCCATCTCTGCTGGAGAGCTCTGCATCGGTGCCAGTGCTGCTGAGCTCGCCACGATGTCCAAACAGGAAATGAGATTCAAACTGCCCAGACAGGAAAAGGAATTCAAATTTTCCCCGGGCTTTTCCTGTGTGGCTGGTCAGAGCATCCGAGCTCGGACTGCTGTCCAGAGTGTCAACAGAGTGGTGCACTGTGGGATAGCTCCTGGAGCTATTAGCGTTGATTTCCATCCACACCTAGCCTAATTAGACATGGCCATGTCGAATTTAGCGCTACTCCCCTCGTTGGGGAGGAGTACAGAAGTCGAATTTTAGAGACCTCTATGTCGAACTAAATAGCTTGGTGTGGACGGGTGCAGAGTTAATTCGATGTAACGGTGCTAAATTCGACAAACTCCAGGCCTAAGTTTCTGCATCTCTCCCTAGATGGACAGCTATTTACCTGCTACACAGATCCTCTGTGAACTTGAAGTGTGTCTTTCGCAGGGTACCCTCAGTTATAGGTTCTTTTTCAAGTTGTAAACAGCTTCCATTGCTTAAGGTCTTTTAATGAGAAATGTAATAGCTCCCTTTCCCTTGGAACAAAATTGAAAAATAAATATGGTCTACTTTCATGACAAGGTTTTGTTGAGCTCTTTCCACCTATCGTATCCCCTCAAAGGCCACTTTGAAAATCCACCTATGCAGGTTCTCTAATAACACATAACCTTTCTTTCCATGCAGCTTGGTCAGAAAAAAAGTCTTTTTGTATAGCTTTTCCTGTCCACATTTCTCAAAGTGGATACTGCCTGTGTGGTTGAGTAGATTATGAAGAAATAAGTATCCTACCTTTAATTGCACAACATGGAGTGCAAATATTCTTCCCTGAGCTTTGTTTTTTCTTAAAGTCCACAGGAACAGAGAATGTGTAAGCCATGCTTGTGGGGCAGAGGACTCTGTGCTTGGGCAAATGGACTCTTAGGGGACTAAAATAATAAATTAACAGCTGTATTGTTACTCTAACAATTCATTACTTGTGTGTGTGTGTGTGTGTGTGTGTGTGTGTGTGTGATGCAGAAACACATGAGCATAAACTTACCCATAGATTTGCAGGGTAGTTGTGGTCATGTCGGCCCCGGGATATTAGAAACATGGTGAGTGAGTAATATATTTTATTGGACCAACCTCTCTTGGTGAGAGAGACAAGTTTTCAACATCCCCCACAACACACCTTTCAAGATCCATGGATTCTACACTTGTCTATCACAATGTGTACTAAATGGCCCACTAATAACTGTGAGTGAAACCAGACAATCTTGAATGAACTCACACAGGAAAAACGACAAAAGACAAAAACACCCAGTCACCTGTGGGTGAACACTTTTCACAAAGTGATTACTCTGTACCTGACTTATCAGTTCTCATCCTCAAAGGAAACCTGCATGACACTTTCAAAAGACAAACTTGGGAGCTTAAATTCATAACTCTTCTAGACACTAAAAATCATGGACTGAACAGAGGCACTGGATTTATGGTTTATTACAACAATCTGTAACCCACTAACCCCCTCTTTTTGTCCTATGACCGCAGAGGTGTTAATGGGTCACTCTACCTTGAATGGTCCCTTACAATATGTGCTAACCACCTATGCTAAATAATCTGTTCCACCTTGCATTTTGCTGTGATACTTGGAGGGCCTTTCCCAGACCTGAAGAAGAGCTCTGTGTGGCTCTGAAGCTTGTGTGTCTCACCAACAGAAGTTGGTCTAATAAAAGATATTACCTCACTCACCTTGTTGCTCCCCAAAGCTTTGCATTAGTCTTAAATTTTGTGACTTTTAAGGAGAATCATTTGCATGCACACTTAATTATAATATCCACATTTTTGAAAATGTAGCCTCATATTAAAATAACACATTTTTCTTACATTTATTTTAATTTGTAAAATGTATTGTTGTAAAATGATTGCCACTGTTTCTTACAATGGAACAATACATATATTCAAACTGTATAATACAGCACAGTCAATACAATACTGTGCTATCTGTCATGCAGGCCTGCAAACACAAGCAAAATGAACAAAATGCATGTCTGGCTGAATCAAATAGTATATGAGGTAGGACTTCAGTGATCAGGAAATTGGAATTGGATTTTGAAGACTTTTCCTTCTAGGTCAGAGGAATGAATCTAATCCAGTACTTAATAAAAGTTGCACATTTGATGACTGCATGATGCTTGCGAGGAATGAGATGGTTGCCTCAGACTACTCCTGAGTGATCAAGTGTCCATATCACAAACAATACCACCTTATTTGGCATTAATTGGCACATTGTTAAGAAGGTAACACTGCCTAGGGTGACTCAAAAGCAAGAGTACCAACCTCAGGGCAGACTGTTAGGAACCAGAGCAAAAACCCCAAATAGCCTTAACATGGAGTCACAGACAGTCCCCTTGGGTACTCCGATCTATCTTGCCACCCAGGTGAGCATACCGTTTGGATAGATGTTCCCTTACACCAAGAATCACAGTAGTATTCAGGTTACTCCCAATCCCAAAGGACCAGTCACTTATCCCAGATCAGCTGTACCTTAGGTCTCACACCAAAGAAAATGCTTATAGCCAACCCTATAATAAATTATATACAGATTTATTAAATGGGAAATTGAAATCAGAGTTATTTACAAGGTTAAAGCAGATAAACATAGATACTCAAATGAGTTATAATCTTAAATTTCAAAAGGTAATAAAAGCTTCTATGATCAGCAAGCTCAATAGGTCCTTCAGGACTAACCGAGGCTAAGAAGCTGGGGATCTCTTGCTTATGCCTAGAAACACTTTGGCCCCCAGAGTCCAAGCAGCGTAGAGATAACAAATTCCTTTTGTTTGGGGTTTTTATCCCCTTCTTGTCACATGTTCTGACCTGCAAACCTATTAAACCCCTGCTTTAATAGGTGATGTGTAAAGTCCACTTGCGTGACGCTTCTTCAGTGGGAGGAGAGCAGGACAAGTCTTTTATCGTCTTGTTGATGAAAATTCCAGTTGCAATGTCCCACAATAGCCCATCTGGTATTGATGGACCTTTCCTTTTGGGAAGGGCACAACATCTTCTGTTGCAGATCAGCCCTTCACACTAATTAATGTCTCTCTCCTGTCTGGTGCTTTACACAGCCACAGAGGTTCACACTACAACTGTTCAAATATTACCTTACATATGGGATACAGATGTTATAAGTGCGATTAATGCATGCAGCAACTCACAAGTATTTAATAAAGTCTAAACATTAAGCACGTTATTATATTTCTAATACCGGTTGTAACATTACTAACACACAGCTGAGCCAGACTGATTCTAGCTACGTATTTGTCAGTGTTCAGTTGAGATACAGGAACCTTTACATGAGCTGATGCCTGGTCTGCCAGTCTCACAGACAATATCCACAAATCTTTGGCTTCTGTGATGAAGCAGAAATACCCATTCATTTCTAGGAGCTTCATCAACGGCACAGTTTAGGCACAGCAACATGTGTAAATCTGAACAGTTTCTGCCTGTTCTAAGAATAAATTAAAAGCATTATAAAATGAAATATTCTGTCATTCCTTTTTGTGATTGCTATAATCATTTAACAAATATTGGATAGTATTTTAATCAGCTCTAGTTTTTGAACTCTCTAACTAGAAGCCAACTTCCCTTCTGCTATGAGTTTTGTGTCCTTCATGAAATAAATTATATGTCACCAAGAGCAATATCAAGAATATGAGATTTCTTGTTTTGCCATTTACTCATAAGGAGGAGTTTCTTTATGAATCTTTAAAACTTGTTTTGACAGTAAGTGACTTGTTTCATATTAAATATCAGTTTGAAAATGGTTTAGAATGAAAGTGTAATTGCATCTTTGACAAAATAATGTTGCTACTGTAATGTAACACTAAAATAGGGCTCTATAAAATTACCACTAAGAGTCTGAATGTCTTTGCATTTGTTGGATAGGACAGAGTTTAAACTAAAAGTTTGTCAATCAGATTAGATTTTGTTAATTATTTATTTGTATTGTCATCATGGAATAGAACCCCCATTGTGCTTGGATATCAACTGGGGCCCCTGAAGAATTTAATTGTAGGTGCCACATGTTCTGCAGTGCAATACTTTGGCTTGCTAGCTCAGAATCAACCTTTTTGTGGCTAAGTTTTTTATACAACTATATACACATCAGTTATAGCAACAAACTGGGTGCTATATGTTAATCCTTTCGAAATAGATGTTCCTTTAATACAGGGGTCGGCAACCTCTGGCACGCAGCTCGCCAGGGTAAGCACCCTGGCAGGCCGGGCCAGTTTGTTTACCTGCCACGTCGGCAGGTTCGGCTGATCGCGGCTCCCACTGGCCGCGGTTCGCCGTCCCAGGCCAATGAGGGCGGCGGGAAGCGGCTTGGGCTGAGGAATGTGCTGACCGCGGCTTCCCGCCGCCCCCATTGGCCTGGGACAGCAAACTGCAGCCAGTGGGAGCTGCGATCGGCCGAACCTGCCAACACAGCAGGTAAACAAACTGGCCCGGTCCGCCAAGGTGCTTACCCTGGCGAGCTGCATGCCAGAGGTTGCCGACCCCTGCTTTAATAGGTGATTTCCAGTGCTCTTCCAATTTTTCTCTTGCTTTAATGCATAATTTCTGTACTCTCTCTTCTCATGTTCTGTGCATAGCAGCTTGTTTAACTTAATCTAACATACGATTCAGAGTCTTTTTTCATTTTCTAGAACTGATTTTCTGCTAGGAATATATTTCTGAATTAAATGTTTACAGTCATCTTGGTAATATTTCTGTTGCTGAGTGGATATGGAAGAAAATGTAGTCTCCCTGTATGAAGCTTATTACATTTTCTAGTTTAAAATGCAGGCTTTACAAAAATAAAATGAAATGACTTGCTCTTTGCAGTCTTGGATAATTTTGCTATGACTGAAGTTGTGTATATTGCTCATCAAAGTGTTCTTTAAATTGTCCTTATTTAATAGTTGAGTATGGGATTTATTTAAAAATGTTGCAGTTAGAAAGTGGATGGATATGTATATACGTGTGTATGTAAGTAATACATATGGGGTGAAATCCAGGTCACACTGAAGTAAAGGAAAAAACTCCCATTGGCTTCAGTGTGACCAGGATTTCATCCATAATAAAAAGGTGGAGCTTCAGCTATGACCCATTATAGTTAAGACTGCATAACAGCTTCTGTTATAACTCCCTCTTGTCACTTTTTCCTAATTTTCTGAAACATTAACTTTTGATGCTAGAATTTCCCAGCCTTTGTCTCTGCCCAAATGTGAATTTATTATTTATTTGGGGGTTTCTTAACGTTTGGGCAAAAACTGTTTAGCCATTATCGACAATGAAGAGAGTGATTAAAACGCCCTTTCCCCATTATATTAAAAAAAAAATTCTTTGACCTTGTCTCTGAACAAAATGACTGGGTTAGAAAGCTCAGTTCTCAGGATTTACAACTAGAGAAGGGATTGCACACACTGGGAGGAGAAATGTTTTGCACAATTTTCTGTAGAGAGAAAAGCTGAGAGAGAGAAGGTACCTGAAGAAGCAATATTTTAAGGCTCTGCTGTTGGGGATGGCTCAGTGGATCTAAACATCAGCTCTGAAATTTTTAGTTTCCCCAGCAAGGTTGACTCAGATCTTCATCCTCCAGTGAGTTCCATGCAGTTTGCTGTTAGTTATTTTCAAACTAGGCCTTAGCGGAAGCTCTGTTGGCTGTGTGTGGACATTACAGTCCATGATGCGTTTTCCAAAAGTAAAAGTTTATCCCATTGCCATTGTGCAAAATGTGTCTCCTGTACCTCTTGTACAGTGCCTTGGGCAGCAGCCTACAGGTGCACTCCTTCTCAGCAGCTGCTGATATTCAGTGGTACAAGGTTCTCTGCATCTAAAGACCCACATATTTTTTTAAGTTCACATGTACTTTTCCACATTTTTGCTGTTGTAGGTACATAAACCCTGATGAGCACACAAGTCAGCGTTATGTGGGCCCAACAGGTGTGTGGGCACGAGCACAAAATCACTGACTTGGGCATGCATCAGGTGTGAAATCTTGGCCCCACTGAAGTCAATGGGAGTTTTGCCATTGACTTGAACGGGGCCAGGATTTTACCCCAAGTGTTTACCCTCTCAACTTCAATGTATATAGACTGATACAGCTAAAATATTACAGTATGTACTAATTCATTGGAACACAGTGTACTGGCAGAATTGCCTTATTAAGATGCTACACAGGAAACTAACTTAGTCTCCTTCTTACCAGCCAAGATGAGCATAAACTAACCTAGTACCAAATAGTTTAATAGGGAGTTATCAGGTGTTAAACACTTGAAATTCTAAGGTCTGACTGTAGCCTCAGCCAAGTACAGCAGAGTTCTAGTGCTTTGGTCAAGGATGGCGGTTTTCCCACGGTGCATAGCCAAATTGTTCCAGTTTATGGAGTTTACATGCTGTGAGCTGGATGCTCTTTTCCATTACGTCATTGATTTATTGTTTTTCTTAATATTCTCAGGGTTTCTTTATGAGTTCACTGTTAATGACCCAGAAGTGATAAAAAGCTAAACATGAGGTTGTATATGCAATCCCACTATTTGTGCATGTGCTTTGTAATACATTCTTTAATTATCTCATGCTGTTTCTCAAATACAATATAATAAAGCATTTTTTCTAAAATGTTATATATGTGTCTAGCATCTTGTAGTGTTGTGTTCTACTGTGGGTATACCAGTCAAGATCTATGAATGTCATTTATATGAAAATTATATTGGCCAAGATTTTCAAAAACTGGTGCCTAAAGTTAGCTTAACCCCACATTTAAACCCCTAAATAAAGGCCCTATGGAAAGCCCATTTAATGAGAGTATTTCTACTGATTACAACAGGTAGTCAACATGTACTCAGTGACTTGATTTTCAAGTAACCATCCACTTTACATTGACTTGAATGGGAGCAGTAGGGTGCTAAGCACTTTTGGAAATCAGGTCATTTATTTAAGTGCCTTAATATGGCCATTATTTAATTGAATCAAGTAATAACCCCTTCAACCTGGAAACATACAGTTTTAACTTACAGAAAAATCAATGGAATTGCCCAATTAGAATTGTATTTCAAATCAGTAAAGTAATAATGTAAATTCTGTACTAGAATCTCACTCACTAAACAGTTAAATAGATTTTAAAGAAAGTACATCTGACAATTTTGAAAGAAAGAAACTAGTATTTGGACTTTGAGACATTTTGAGGGCAGGTGATATGAAGACACAAAATAGTTGTACTTCTACGTCACAGGCCTATTTAAAAAAGCCACCATAAATATACACTCTCTTTACAACACTGTGTTCTTCTCTGCAAAACAGTTTGAGATACTCCAGTAATAATATAGAAAGTCCTAATATAGATATAGGACTTTCTGACAATTAAATTAGTTTAAGAATTAATGTGTGGGGGGGAAAGGTTGTGGAAAACAATGAGTGATGATTGAAAAACAGTATCTGATCATATACCTTAAGATTGTATTATGATGCATATGCACAAGGGGGCAGATTTAAGGTTGTGCAAGCAATCTTGGCTGTGGCAGTTCCTGATTTGTGAGTGCTTAATTGTACAAACTTGACTTTCTCTTTCTGTAGTCTTTATCTAAAGTGTGTCTGTATAGCATATAAATCTATAACGATGAAATATATCTGAAAAAGTGAAGTGGGATAGAATGTTTGAAGACAACGTCTTAGATTCTTATTGTTGACTTAGTCAGTTTTTCAGCAGGGGAGCAACTGTCTTCTCTGTAATCATAAATACCAGTTTGCATATTTTTATTATGCCTTTCTTTAAAAAAATCTCTTATCCTAAATGCATTTGCACTGACTGTTTCGAGGATTTATTTTTGCTTACAGTGCCCCCATCTGTAGTTCAGAGACAATTGCAGAACTCTAGCAGTATAACTGGCACCTATGTTGGCTCTATGTTTGGATCTTAGCTGCCTAAGAAATCACCTCTCTCTATGTACTATTCTGATAGCTGGGAACGGCTAATGTGCTCCAGCTGACATGAAGTGCTAGTTTGCCAGATGAAATTTGGCTCATATAGCAGCTTTTAGTGTACTCTAAACGCTGTTTATTTTGATGTTGAACCTCAATTTTGTTTTTCATTCTGTAATGGAGTTTAAAAACACAAATGATGTCATCTGCCCACACTTCAATTAGAATAACCTTCCTTAATCCAAACCATTTATCAAAATCACACCTATTAATTATATGAAACAGATCAAAATAAAAGCAAATGAGTGAAAGAAAAGGAAGAATTAGATTAACTCTGGCTCTGGTTGACAGTCCACTTCTTTTTTCTCCATCCCTCACTTTTTCCTTTAGGCATAGGCATCCGTCCAGGCAGCTTCTCTCACAGATGTTGACAGAACCTGCAAGTCCATGCAGCTGTTCACATCTGCTAATAGCCAGCCATTCTTCCTTTAGTAAGGATGTAAGAGAGATAAATTATAAAGGCCTAGAGTTCATTATGTGTTCTAGAAGTTTTAGTTTAAGCAGTTTTTCAGCTTAAGTCTACTCACAACATTCATCAAGATGTTTTAAATCCATAGCTACAGAATTAAAGTAGAAAAGCCTATAGGCCAGTGGTGGGCAACCTGCGGCCCATGGTCTGTCAGGCTAATCTGTTGGCGGGCTACCAAATAGTTTGTTTACATTTACACAGCTGCCCGCAGTTCCCAGGGCCGCGGTTCGCTGTTCCCGGCCAATGGGAGCTGTGGGAAGCAGCAGCTATACCCAGGGGATGGGCTTGCGCAGCCTGCACTGAAACCTGTGCCTGGTGGGTCCTTGCTACTGTTTTCAGTGAGATAGCTAAATTAAAGCAAGCTTCATTATGTCTACAGGCACTGCAAATCACACCCCAGCCTGCAGTGCAGACATACCCCGAGGGTCATTCCAGGAGCCTGC
>NW_020664372.1:25467012-25477122 GCF_002925995.2 Terrapene triunguis | reverse complement strand
GTGTTTGGCACGCGTGCCGTAGGTTGCTGACCCCTGGTCCAGATGATAGAAATGCATAGCCATTATTTTCTAATATAATTATCACTGTAGTTTTAATGACATTTAGTCAATTAGCTCCTCCAGCTATGGAGGTATCTGAGCAGCGATAATGGCTTGGGTACTCTATCAGTGAGAAACATTAGGCTGGTTGTAATTATAACTTTCTTTAAAATGTTCCTTTGGGGGTGTGACATTTCTTATGTTTGGCCTCAACCCAAAGCTGAATTTATTTGGAAAGTTTCAAGAAAATTGGTTGAGCTTGTTTTGCGTTATGAGAGCATGATAAAAAATATATATGTGCCCCTTAAAAAATAGAACACTTTTTTTACACTCTGATGGTTCAAGATGAGTTAGTTTTAGAGCTTCATACTTGCCATGGACTTATTCCTCAAGGAGAACAAGCGCCTTTTTCATGCTTGAAAAAAATTGGTTCACAAATTTAAAGGACTAGCAAAGCATTCCAACATGAAACACATATCAGAAGTGATATATTAACACATTATTCTTCTTAGCTCATCTGATGTTCCAAACAAGTCACTGTGGTGAAAGCACTGGAGTTATTTAGCAAACAGTTCTTTGGTGGGAATGATAAATCACCACAGAGACTGGCTTGCCTTTTCTCATTTCAATTTTTTGTAACATCCAGATAGATTTTAGCATCCATTCTATTTTTGATTTGGGGGAAAAACCAGAGGGGCATTTTACTCTCTCTCACTTATGCACCCATTCCTATCTCTAATTTCTTAAGCCATGTCTACTCTGGCAAGCTTATTTTTGTATTGATACAGCTGTGCCACTTGTATTGATACAGCTGTGCCACTGTAAGAGTACTCATGTAGCTGCTACATGTTGACGGGCGAGAGCTCTCCCATCGACATAATAAAACCACCTAAATGAGCAACTGTAGCTATGTCAATGGGAGAGCGTCACGTGCCGACATAGCGCTGCGTACACAAGCGCTTATGCCGACAAAACTTATGTTGCTCAGGAGTGTGGGTTTTTTCACACCCCTGAGCAACATACGTTTTGCCAACATAAGGGGTAGTGTAGACATAGCCTAAGACTTTATTAGGTATATAGGAACATCAGATTAATTACATAGAGAGAAGGTGGGTGAGGTAATATCTTTTATTGGACCAACTTCTGTTGATGAAAGAGACAAGCTTTTGAAGTTAACAGAGCTCTTTGGGTCTAGGAAGGTTATTTAGAGTGTCACACCTAAATAGAAGGTGGAACCAATTGTTTATCATAAGGAGTTGCCATGTTGTAAGAGACCATTCAAGGTGAAGTGGGCAGTTAACACATCTGCAGTTATAGGACAAAGAACGGGTTAGTGGGTTATAGATTGTTGTAATGAGCCATAAATCCAGTGTCTTTATTGAATCCGTTATTTTTAGTGTTTAACAAAGTATTGAATTTAAGCTTCCAGGCTTGTCTTTGACTGCATAGGTAACTGCCCACTTCACCTTGAATCGGTTCTTACAACACATCAACTCTTTATGCTAAGCAATCTGTTCCCCCTCCTATTTAGCTCTGACCCTGAGTACCTTTCCCAGACCTGAAGAAGAGCTCTATGTAAGCTTGAAAGCTTGTCTCTCTTACTAACAGAAGTTGGTCCAATAAAAGATATTACCTCACCCACCTTGTCTCTCGAATATCCTGGAACTAACATGCTACAACAACACTGCAACCAAGGATTAATAGTAACAATTTTGCATACTGCTGTTCTGTATCGGCATATTTGAAGCTTATTAAAAACTTGGTAGTTGATATTAAAATGGTGCTACATAGTGACTGAGTATACTGACAGCTGCAGTTTTGCCAAAAGTTAGCTTTTAAGTTTAGGAAGCCTCTGGTTGCAGCAGTTTTCATTTTCAACCAGGCATCAGTTGAACCTCCACCTTATTACATGAAGCGGAGCTATTGTGAATTATCAAATACTTTCTTCTAAAGCTGCTGAATTAGCTAGTTCTGTTACAAGTGCAAAGCATGAGGAGTTTGGGTCTCACTGTATATATTTAATGCTGTGCCTATCATAAGCACAGCTTTCAGACAGAAGCATTTTCAACTATTTCTCAAAAATTCTCACTGAAGCAAATTTTCTTTCCCCAGTATAAATCACTATGAAGGACAACATTGCCATATTAGTAATATGTCATTTATGATTAATGCTGCTGCTTCTGTGAAAGAAGGCATGTAAAAGGTATTTACTGACCTAACTCTAAAAAAGAGGAAAGATTTGTTTATATATTGTTTATGGCAATAGAGTATAGCCCTGTGAAGGGGTGTACCAACCCCGCACTGGGCCGCTGAGGGCGGGCCAATCATTGTGGGCCCAGGTTGCCACACCCCCTTTCCCCTGCTACGCATGCTCCACATGTAGAAGCCAGATAAAAGGAGGCAGCCCAGCTCAGTTGGGGCGGGTGACGGAAGAGGAAGGATGCACACTGCTGGTGCCTACGATGCCCCTGGTGGTAGAGCCTGAGGACCCGAACTATGCTCCAGGTCACTTGCTGACTGCAGAGACTGCCGGGGAAGCCAAGCCACCGCCCGCAGAGGAAGCTGCTGCCTGCCCTATGTCCCAGCCCAGAGGGAAGTAAGGCCTATAACTGTTTGTTTTGCCCCACCCAGGGGCTGCAGCCAGCTTGCTGCTTTGCCCTGCCCAGGGGGCCAATTCCCCACATGCCACTGCCGCCCCAGCCAGGAGGCTGCAGGGCTCTAGACTGTTTGCTTCCTTTGCCCTGCCCAGGGGGCTAATTCCCCACATGTTACTGCCTGCCCCTAGACTGTTTGTTTGCCCTGCCGAGGGGCTGCAGCCTGATTGCTGCTAAGTACTATTGCAGGCTCCAGCCAGGAGGCTGCAGGGCTCCAGACTGGTTCTTTGTTTTGCCTCAGCCAGACTGTTTGTTTGTTTTGCCTGCTCAGAGACCACAGACTATTCATTTAAGTGACCCCATCAGGGGGCCAGGACCCACTTGGCCAAAATCATTCGCTTAACGCGGAATCCTGACGACTAGGTGATGGTGTGTACTAACTCCACACTAGGACGATGGGGGTGCCTCAAATTGACATGCAGGGCCCCCGTCACAAGGCCAACAATCAAGTAACTTAGAGATATTTTAAATTCAATATTATATAACTTAGGCAAATAAGCCTCTAATATATTATACACATATTTAATATTGCTTCTTTGCAAACACTTCAGTATGAGGAATCCAATCAAAACGGATTTAAATCGGTTGGCACATAACATAACTATTCTAAAAGAAAAGCCAAAAAGATCTGTTGAGACAAGTTAAAAAAATTTCAAGTCGTTCATGAATGAAAACAAAGAAACTTCTGCCCCAATAAACAGGCAACACTGGGTGCTTCTCTAGCAGTTTCTGTATATTTTGACCAAACTTTTCAAAAACCTATCATCCTTTTTTGCATGGTCAATTTGCAGTCTCAAAACTACATTCACAGTTTTTGTCCCCTCAAGTTCAATTTGCACCTGTTAATAGAAACCCAACTGATTCACTGTACTTATAAGTGATAGGCATGGTTATTAATAAACCAAAGTTTGGTCTATCTGATCAAAGTTTGGTCTGTCTGAGTCTGTACACACAAACACATACTCACTTATGTACAGGATGGCCACTCACGCATCCCCAGAATGCCGGACATTCCAGTATTTCTGGGAAGGATGTGGGCCCACCCTGACCTGTGTGACCTACCTCCCGCTGGCATGACCTCACGCAAGGGAGACCCATTTTGAAAAGTGCCCCGCCTCTGCCAGTCTGACCTCACCACACAGGGGACATCATTTTGAAGAATGTGTTGCCCCTACCAGCATGACCTAAGTGGAATAGTAACTAGAGTTGTGTTATTTTTGTTGTTTGTTTAGATGACTTATCTCAGTCATCAGCAATAGCAATCTTGCCATTTTGCAATTTTGCCTAATTAAATGAAATTCATTGCACATTTATCTCTTTATAAAATATTGTATGGATTTCCAAACACCCCCTCTCCAGGGAGAAAAAGCTGGCATTATCCCTCCATATTTATAAGTAGTCCTGATAATAACAAAAGTCTTGGCACTTCCAACCGGTATTGCTATCCCCAAGTGTTCAAAAATCATGAGATTGGTTTAAAAGCATTGGGTTCTGTTTATTTGCTTTTTGATGTTTGAGCCTTTAGGGTTTGAGTTTTCAGGCTTTTCTCTGCATTCATGGAGGCTAGAAATTTTTTTTTTTTTTTTTTAAATAAAAGTTGAGATTCTTATGTAATCATGTGACTCCAAGAGCTGGCACTTTAAGAAAAACATCAAATATTGTGGAACTCGCAATGTTACTGGGAGAGTTGGCAGCACTAAGTAAAAGGAGTGAGGTGCTCCTTACGGTCCTGCACCAGCCAGCCGCATCATGGATAGCAGTGAGTAGGGAGGAAGCAGATTCTGCAAAGCCTCTACACCCCTTCTCGCACGGGCAGGCAGGTATGCATGGGGAATGGCAGAGCCTTGGCTCAAAGCCCCAATGCACTGAGCAGCACAACTGTGCTAGGTAACATACGCTGTGCCAGGTATAGGACTAGGAACACCTCCCACTCCTTTCCCCTTCTCTCCAGAGAAGGTGGGGAATTGAGATACAGATGGTGACTCTCTGATTCAGAATCTGCTTCATGGTTTGCTCCTGGAGCAGCACAGTAATGTGCTGCCCCATATATTGGACTTGTAGCCAAACCGCAATTTAGTCCACTGAACCAATCAAATTTTGTTCCAATCATTGACTGCATTCCAATTACTTTGTGAGGCTCCAGTGGGGCAAAGGTGGCTTGCAGTCACCTTTACACACCACCTCCTGTGGAGTGTTGTGTGTTCCTTTCCCATAGCTAAGAACTGCACTTACTATATTTAGTTGTGTAGTATGATGTCCTTGGCTATATGTTTCCTTCTTTTCTTTCCTGGATTTCTGTTCATGATGTCCAATAGTTAAGTACATTATTGTCATGAATAGTTCTAACTAGTTTTTGAAACAAAGATCTTTTGTTTAAGGAATCTTCTTATTGTTGAATCCATCTTGTATGTCGCACAGATGCTTAGACGAGCATATAGAGCTTTGGATGCAGTTTTCTCACCATTTTTATGGACTCAGTTACAGAACATGCTCTATGGAAAATCACAAAAACAAACTGTGGAACACAGTGTACTTCACTAGATTTGCTTCAAATGCTTTGTTGGCATGATAAATTGGTGAGCTCCTAATATGCTGAAATGACTAGCAAAACAAGCTATGTAAAGAAAATGCTGTATCACAGGTCAAAAGAAGGTTTTTTTAAAAGCCGCTGAAATAAATTCAAAGTACTGGGCTGGTTAGTTATTTTAGGCCTGATCCTGATCCCATCAAAATCAGCGGAAGTTTTGCCATTAACATCCATGAGGACAACATTTGGGCCCTTTTTAAACTACAGCATATATAAACTGTAAGTGCTGTCATGATAATTGCTATATAATAAGCTGTCATGAAAGAACATTAAAAAACCATAACACAAAATTTAGGAAGCTATTGTTACTCGTGAATATTCAGCTTCCATGGTTTCCCAGACAATCTGATTATCCAATTCCAATGTTCAAAATAATTGAGCAAACGGTTCAGTGAACAAATCAAACCCATGTTTATATGCAAACATTCTTACTTGTTAACAAAATATGAATCTCTTCCTATGGACCAAGAGGACAGGTTCAGTGGAGCACTCGTTCATCCTTAATGAATGTTTCAAAGCCTCTTTTTAAAGAGATCCTGCCACAGTGACAGATATTTCCCTTTATATTTGTTAAAAGGAAATCTTTCATTCATTAAATTAGTTTTTTAATTAAACATTCTAAATATTTGTTTAAACTTTGTAATAGAATACTAGCATCATATACCTCTGTACCAGTAATTTCTTTCATAGTAAAGGATCCCAAAATTGTTTGTAAACTTTAGACACACAAGAATTGCTTCAACATGAATGCTGCCCAATCACCTCTGCCAAAACATTGCACATGTTGTAACAAAATACAGCAACACTGCACAGCTGTTGATCCAATGAAAACTGAGCTCCAGTCCTAAGTCACTTAGGACTTGTGTAGACAAACAGAGTGCGGCACACTGGGGTATATATTTACAGCACACTAATGTGTTGTGCAGTAACTATCCAGGTGGACCCTTGCTAGCACATATTAAAAGTTCCCTACTGCTTATTGACCCACTCCTATTTAAAGTGGAGTAAAGCGAAGTGCACTAGGGAACTTTCAGTGTGTGTCGGAGTACACATGGATGGCTAGCATGTAGCATGCTGTAGATTTACAGCCCAGCTTGCTGCGCACTAACTATCAAGACAAGCCCTTAAGTGCTTTTTGAAAACCCCATCGTCAGGTGCCTAAATATGGACTTTAGACTCCTACTTCTAACTTTAGACTCCTACTTCTGAAAGTGTTTGCCTGTATATTTTTGGTGTTGAGGTGTCCACCACAGAATGAAGTATTCCAGGTGTGGACTCACTAGAGCTCCTTTGAAAGAGGTTGTTTTTCATGACATATTGGAGCCAATTACCTCACTACACTACTTTCCCATTTACAGCTGACGTGTAATTTATACCACTATTAAATCACCATTAAGATTAGTATAGCAGGCCATATATAAGTGGTTATAGTTGTGTGAGTTAGGCACTGTAGAGGGTATACATGCCTGGAAGGTGTAATTTGTAATGCTGTTATAATTCATTGGTAGTGTTAAATATGGCTTAAATCCCACATGTCACTGTTGGTATGTGTGACCGGAGTCCCAGGGGAGCCACACTGAGGTTACTCAACTAGGGTAAACTGCAAAGAATGGGGCAGACAATCCCCAAAGCTGGTGGTCATTCCAGTATTTAGAGCCACCAAACTAGCCTCGAAACAGCTTCTATAATACCTTACTGGTTACCCAGAAGCCAAAACACAGTTCCCTTAAAGCAACCCAGCCTTAGGCCTTCACCCAGACACCCAAGTCAAATATGATGAGGATTACTGAAAATCTTATTCATCATATAAGAAAGTTCTACCAATCCCAAAGGATCAGACATGTTACCTCCCAGGTTAATGAATATTTCAGATCATACCCAAATACATGCGTACAGCCAATTCGTATTAACTAAACTAAAATTTATTAAAAAAGAACAGAGAAAGAGTATTGGTTAAAAGATCAGTATACATACAGACATGAATACAGTTCTGAGATTAGATTCATAGTAGAGGTGGTGAACTTTATAGTTGCAAAGAGTTCTTTCAGAATTAGTTCATAGGTTGTAGTACAATCTTCATATTCAGGGTGGTCCAGATGGGACTGGAGATCTCAAGCTTCCCCTGCATAAAGCATCAAGGAGATCTGAGATAAAAAGGATCAGGACCCAAGGGGTTTTTATACAGTTCCAGAACTTCTCTTGACAGCTGGGAGTCCTTAGGCGAACAATAGGCAATCATCGAGATTTTGAAGTAGACCTATTTCCTACGCATCACTGGTAATTAGCTACAGGGATTAACATAAGGCACTTGCCTGTTTTCCACCATTCACAGGTGATTTGCTATACATTTCAAATAGAGATGAATACAGTGATATCACTGTATTTACAGTTAATTTAAATGTTAAGATGTCCTTTTGAGCTCTGAATTAACAGAATGCAGCATAGACAGGGACTGTTTGATTACATTGTTGACCTCTATCAATATATATGTAAACACACAAAACACAAACATTATCTACCAATATGTCCCTAAAGGTTGGATCTGGGTCAGTTAGCCTGCAAGCTACTTAACCCTTTCTGGCCATGTGTCACAGTATGGAAGGGCAGTGTAGGCTGGAAATGGGTTGTGATAGATCTGTTGTGGTATTTATCACACATTCATCACCATGGCATCTATGGAAATAGGAGCAGAGTAAAGGTAACTAGATGTGTGGTCTTGGGTAGAAACTTTACGCTTATGCCGCAGGAGTGAAACCATGTCTGTGGTGACTAGCAGAGGTGTCAAAATTAAATTTCTCCCCTACTTTAAAAATGTTTTAATATTCACAAACAAGAATTAACAAATCCTGACTCCATCCCTTGGCTCCTACAACACTCATCTTTCCATCCCCATCTGAGCTGAAAATAGGATGTCTGAGGGGCAAAGAGGGTATCTGAATGTTTTGGATATCTCTGGACACATCACGGGGAACTAAACCTTAAGTTTTCTCTTATACAGATTGCTCCATGGTTGTCTGTCTTTTAACACAGCATTAAAGGTCATTTGGCAGGGAATGTGTAGAAACCTCTGCATCACCTGACAGCTCTCTATCAACCAACTTCTACTCCTGATGATGGCTGAGCAACCAGAACATCCCACCCTTAAATGTGTCTGCCACAAATTTGTTGCAGATCCAGGAAGATAACTTGAGTTTTCTGAATTGTCATCTTGTGCTTCAAGGCTGCACTGTGCATGTCCAGTAAGCAAAAATCAATAGTTATGTGTCTGCAAACCTACACAGAATTGCTTGCAACATAGCTATCCCTTTTCTTAGACAAGGGAGGGAGAATAGCTAACTCTGCAAGAACATCAAATCAAACCGAGGTGGCCTACTTTTTCCATTCACTGTGGGGAGAGATCACAAATAAGTACCAATGCTGTTTGATTACTCCTTTGATACCTCTCATTCTCTGGTTGCCTACCTTTCTGTGGCATCAGTACAATAAAGAATAGTCCCTGAAGAAAGATATGATGAAGGGGGGACATATGCAAATTTAGCATTGCCTGTCACTCTCCTGTTGTGGTGCAGGTATGAACAGGGAGCACACAGAGGCACAAAAAACCCCAAACAAATCCCTAAAAATAGTATAAAGGAAACAAATTCTACAATTTTGATTCAAGAGAAGAAAATGAGACAGTAAAATGATTTGTATAAGGTGTGCTGCAGTCCTGGAAATGGAGGGCTTTGGAAATGGAATCACAACAGCAAAAGAGCTCTAGTAAGATGTTCTGCAATTAATGCTGTGGACAGTAATGCAAAGATGCACTATATTTTAAATGTATCAGAGTGAATATCCTGCAGAGATGCAGTGAATCTCAAACAAATTATGCTGCTCCATTTTATAGACAATAAATGAGAAAACTTCCACTTCAGCATGTTTAGGGGAAGGTATATTCATTGTTCTTGTGGTGCAGTGAATCAACACTTTGAATGTTTGGAACTGCAGTCACTTACAATATCATTCAGGGTGTCTGCAAGAATAGCCCCCAGAGTTGGGTTTTTTTCTGTATGCATTCCAAAACAGAGGAAAGGTTTAAAATATTCACCATTTCTCTCAGAACAATTCACACTGGAGCCTGATAAGGATTAAACAGGCACATGGCATAAATGAAGCTGGTAGGGTCAGGTGTTTAAAGTCTGAAAAAAAGGAATAATTTTATTTGCAGACTTAAAATTCTAATCTTCCAAAGAAATTTAAAAAAAAATAGAGAGTGTGAGTTTTCCAACTGTCAGGAAGTTATTTTTTTCAAGTATTGTTCTTAATGATTTTACTACAGCACTTGGATCCATTTTATTTATTAATATTTCTGAGGAATATATGGCTGAGATTTTCAAAAGTGGCTAGTGATTTTGGGTGCCTCAGTATTGGGTGTCCAACCAGACACACTTTAAAAGGCCCTGACTTTCAGACAGTACCAAATACCCACCCTCTGAAAATCAGGCCCCTTTAAGGGATCTCAAATTGGGCACCTAAATATCAAGGCACCAAAAATCACAAGTTACTTTTAAGGATTTTAATCCTATATCTCTGTGCTCTATTAGTAGCTTGTTTTGGATCAGTTGTTATCTTATAAAATATGGATAGATATGCACAATGTGTTCTGAGGTAGAACTTTATTTCGGTTCTGCCCAGGGCCGGCTCCAGGCACCAGGCACCCAAGCTGGTGCTTGGGGCGGCACCTGGAGGGGGGCGGCGCGGCGCTCTGGCCACCGGGGGGGAGGGAGAGCCGAGCCCCCGCCAGGGCTCGCCGCCCTGCCCCCGGCGCTCTGGCCGCCGGGGGGGGGGGGG
>NW_020664372.1:25429465-25466912 GCF_002925995.2 Terrapene triunguis | reverse complement strand
GAGCCCCCGCCGGGGCTCCGGCCGCCCCCCCCCGGCTCCGGCCGGAGCCTTTTTTGCCTAGGGCGGCAAAAAAGCCAGGCCAGCCCTGGTTCTGCCCATCTGTCAGGGTTCTTATGCTGAGTTCATCATTGTGGTATCTGCATGACTCAAGAACAATGGTACAACACAATGTGTGACACCTTAACTTTTCTTGATCTTTTGTGCTAAATTTGTGAGGAAAACTATTAACAAAACCAACACATACGCCTGTGCTAATTGTACCTGTATTTTATCAGACACTAACACTTAACAAAGAGTACAATTCTTCTCTGTCTTGTGTCAATATACCTGATGTGGAGGGAGAGAGGACACAGGAAACCTCTTTGCCATTTCTCCCCAGCGTGCTCCCACAAAAAGCTCAGCAATATTGTTCTCTTGAGCCATAGGCAAGGCACTCACCTAACATATTCAGCAGCCCCCCACACCACAAGAATGAAAGGTCAGTTGGCGGATGTGCATCTGTGGCCCTGTTCGTCCGAGCCTTTGCTACCTTCAAGAGTGTGAATGCAGAGATACTTGCTGCTTCTTTATGGAGCAGCAGGATTAGTTGCATCTTGGCTGCCCCTGAAGCATTCTTCACTGTGCAGGCAGGATAACTTGGAGATCTTTTGCTCCGTCACTACTGCTTCAAACTTTACCCCACCCCATCATGCCTTGCAGTGAGGTTAAGATATGTTCCTTAGGGCAGTGGTTCTCAACCAGGGGTACACATACCCTTGGGGGTATGCAGAGGTCTTCTGGGGATACATCAACACATCTAGATATTTGCCTAGTTTTACAACAGGCTCCATAAAAAGCACTAGCAAAATCAGTATAAACTAAAATTTCATACAGACAATGACTTGTTTATACTGCTCTATATATTATACACTGAAATGTAAGTATAATATTTATATTCCAATTGATTTATTTTATAATTATAGAGTACAAATGAGAAAGTAAGCAGTTTTTCAGTAATAGAGTGGCTGTGACACTTTTGTATTTTTATGTCTCATTTTTGTAAGCAAGTAGTTTTTAAGTGAGGTGAAACTTGGGGATACACAAGACAAATCAGACTCCTGAAAGGGGTACAGTAGTCTGGAAAGGTTGAGAGCCACTGCCTTAGGGAACAAAGTCTTCAGCCAAGTGCAAAAATTCCAGTACAAAAGGCTGTATAGTGGTCAGAAATGCCATCCTAGTGAGTTGGGCGCAATTCCATATTGGTGGGAGTTTTTGTTAAAGGGAAGATCAATTAAAATGGTCAGTTTGCCATCTCTTATGTTACCAGTATCTAAATTCATTTCTGTGCACTTTTGCATTGTTTTCTATTATTCACCAAATAGACTGCAACTCAACCTACGGCAACCTGACCCAACAGGAAGATGTCCTGTCCATAAATGAAAAATCAGTATATTCACAAGGGGAAGAAAAATATTCCAGTAGATTAGTTTTTAGAGTTTAGAGTAATTATACTATTTGTTAATAAGTAATGCTTATTATATGAGTAATGACCAAGAGACTTACCCTGATATGGTGTCTACTCTCACTCCCTCTGACTGGTAAAAACCAAGATCTATAGTATATGTAACCCTATTCAACAAATGTTTTGCTGAGTTACTATTTACTTACAGCATGGATTCATATGTGAGGTTCATCAAGTGTGGAATGAAAAATATTTGAACAACAGAAGTTTAGTTCGCAAATCAATGTTTTCATTTTTCTCAACTAGCACATCAGTCATGGTTGGCAAAGTTCAGTCATTCATCTTGAAAATAAACTCAAACTAGAGACCCATTGTAAACTAACAATATTAATGGTATTTTATTGACACATTGACTTATTTGCTGAACTGTAATGCAGACAATGTTGTTTACACGTCTGATCTGAGAGTTCAGTCTCAGATTTGCCACACCACATAGTTTAACAGCATTAGAGATTGTAGCAGTGTTCAGTTGTTATAAATGGATAGTTATATCTTTAAGGAACTTTCACACTAGCGTGTACTTTGAAAAGAGCATTTAACCAACAGTTTATTCTTCCCATTCCCATTGCTTATATTGTTGCTATTTAAGGTACTGAAAACCAGCTTTCTCCTTTACAAACCAACTACTCTTTCTACTTGATCCTGCAGTGAAATTATAATATTATATTTGGCATGTCTAGGGTGACCAGATAGCAACTGTAAAAAAACAGGACGGGAGTGGGGAGTAATAGGCACCTATATAAGAAAAAGTCCCAAAAAACAGGACTGTCCCATTAAAAATGGGACATCTGGTCACCATAGGCATGTCTATAGCTACGATATCCATGTAATGTCACCAGTTCAATGGATATAGCTTCACTAGAGAACAAAATGGAGAATATGTTGGGGGAACTGGTTTAAATACTAATATCTCTGATCTCTATTAATTAGCAAAAATGGCAAAGAAAAAATATGAAGAACACAGAAAAGTACCTAATTCCATTCTGCAATCATGCAACCTTGTATTGTGGTCTTGTCAGATACTGTAAGTAGTGTTGGCTTTGTCTAGTACTTGGAGATGAGAAAACTTGACAGAAAAGCGAAAGGTTTTGGAGTGGTGATGGAAATGTATCAGGTGGCATTCTTCCATCTGAATTAATATTACACCAGTGACTAGCTGTGGTGTACTATGTTTCTGGAGATGTCGTTTTATCCTCTGCTCCGCACAGCCTCCTTTTTGGAGGGGAAACATGGTGTGATTATGGTGCTAGATTGGGACACAGAAGGTGTGGATTCAATTCTCAGTTCTGTCACAGACTTCCTGTGTGATTCAGTTCCCACCTGCAAAATGGAGACAATAATACTTCTTTCCCCCCCCACTCTTTAGATTGTAAGCTCTTCAGGGCCGTGACCATCTCTTGCAGTGTGTAGTGTGCTAGCATCTAGCATGATAAAGCTGTGATCTCAGCTGGGGCCTTTTGGTGCTACTGTAATTATACTGCTACTATAAAAACTAAAGCAAAGTTCTTCCTTTTGGTTTGCGGTCATAACGATCTCACTGCTCCCATAGGGAGAGTCCGTTTGTTAGCCCCAGTCACATCCTGGGCTGGTCAAATTCAGTTTTGAGTAACTACATTCTATTTAACTAAATTGAACCTTTTATTTTCAATTGGGAAACATTCTCTTTTTGCCCCAAATCGTTGTATGGTTTTTGTAAACTTTCCAGGGTGTGCTGCACTGTAGCGATGGATGAAGGCTTACAGAATGATGTAGATCTGTTGGTAAGGAATTGGGGTTCCTTCTGGATGAATGTGTTTTAAAGCTTTGTACAGTCTGAAAGCTTTTATTTAAATGTATGACTAGTTTGCTGGGAAGTCATGCCCATTTTTCATTCTCTGTGTGGCTTTGATCATCTTGTCTATGCAGTTCTCAGGAACTCTACAGGGGATGAGCAAACTAGCTATTAACAAATAAGAACCAGACTGAACCCTTCAGCCCAAACACTGAACTAAACCTGTTAGAAGGTTTGGCTTAGTTCAGGGGTTCTCAACCTTTATCTTTCTGAGCCCCTCCCCCTCTGTCCCCCCAACACGCTATAAAAACTCCACAGCCTGCCTATGCCACAACAACTGGTTTTCTGCATATAAAAGACAGGGCCAGCATTATGGAGTAGCAAGCAAGGCAGTTGCCTGGGGCCCCATGCCACAAGGGCCCCTGCGAAGCTAAGTTGCTCAGGCTTTGGCTTCAGCTCTGGGTGGCAGGGATCAGGGCCCCAGGCTTCATCCCCATGCAGTGGGGCTTGGCTTTCTGCCATGGGACCCAGTGAATCTAACACTGCCCATGCTTGGTGGACCCCCTGGAACCTGCTCGCGGCCCCCCAGGGGGCCCCGGACCCATGGCTGAGAACCACTGGTTTAGTTAATTAACTTCATCTCCCTTCTCCCCTTGAATATTTGATTCAAACTCTGTTTCAACTTTCAAGTTCCACTGTGGTCACAACTGGTCAGCAGTATCTGTTGGGTCAGTCCCTGTGTTTTAAAATCATATGTTGCAGGGTCAGAGGTACCCAGTGCATTTTGGAATATCATAGGAGGAAGTTCAGTGAGAAGAACGGGGAAATATTGTAGGGAGCATAGGGGCGGGATGAACAATGGAATACAGTAGCTCCAGCCAGAGAGCTGATTATACTCCAAAGAAGGAAGGAGAGAGGGAGGATTGGGGATCACATAAATGTATCTGTAAAGGAGAGGGAAAGGTAAGGAGAAAGTAGTGTGGGGACGAGAGAGAGGAATTGAATACAAAGAAGAGTGAGAAAGGGAGTAGATTTCATCATCTCTATTAGGAATAACCTTCTTCAGTTCATTGACAAACCAAGATTGCTCGCTGAGTAGATTGGTAAAGTACTTCCTAATCAAACAAGGGAACTTTAATCTTCAAGAAATTATACATCATTCCAGTTGCTCAGGATACTCAGTAAAATCATTATTCATTGCCCTTGAAGAGATTATTATCCTGTATTAAATCTCACATTTCTACATGTTCTAAAGACTGAATCCTCCTGAAAGATTGAAAGGTAACAGTTTCAATAAAGAATTATTTAGCTAAAATAGATGTGACTAGTGAAATTTAAGTGCTTTTATTAATCCTTCTTTAAGGAAGCTTCTCAAATTTAATCAACAGTCACAGCAGAGGATGGTTACAGATTTATGACCCTTTAAACAATATAAAATGTACTCTGTTAATGAAAGCCACATTCCCTCTGTTTTCTTTGGGAATGGAGAGCACAAGTCATTGTTTCGACTGACCACAGCTTGGTAAGAGAACCAGGGTTGGGGAGGGGCAAAGGTGGCTTTATCCTACCTCTTTCCCTCCCCTGTTCTGGGCCTGGCATAGAACAGTCACAGCTGCCCTTTCTTGCCCCTAGCTGCCAAGCAACTGCCTGGCAGCTGTAAACAGCCAGAGTGCAGTCCCCACCCAGAGCTCATTTCCCCAGGAATGCCCTCTCTGTCAAGGATAGTTGTGGGCGGTTGATGTAGAGCCAGGTACAGCCATGTGATGACACCCCCTATACTGGAGGCATTTCCTTGTGGCTAGTTAAGGTGGCTTCAACATTCCTTTAAAACACCAAAGCTGGCATGGGGGAAACACAAATTGAACCCAGAGTTTGTAATTTACTTAATATACTGAACTGTATGTTTGCCAGAAAAATATTTCTTTCTGTTTTAAATGTTCTGTTTGCCTGATTTGGTCCTAAGTAAATAAAAATTCTAATTCCCAGGAAAGATAGTCAATACCTAGGATCACATTTTGGGACTTTACAGATGACATGGTTTCCTTTAAATATCTTGCTTCAAAACACCACTACTTTGGTGCCATTCCCTGATATGCATAAAAGCCGTAGTATATTTCATTTTATGAAGCACAGAAGCAAAGAAAGCTAAAAGTATATTGTCAGGATAAAATCATACATTAATTAAACATTTCCTTACCAGCACCTTATTTTTACCAATGACACATTTTCTGTTAAAGATTTCCATATATTTAATGCTGTTTGTTTTACTTCTTGGTATTCCACTGAAAAGTGAAACTGGTGGACTGACCACTTTCAGTTGTGTATATATACCATTTCACTTTCTAGTACAGGCACTACCCTCAGGTCCATCTTCAGAGGAGGGCAACATGGGCAACTGCCCAGGGCACCATGGTCAGGGGGTGCTTAATGTGTAATGAAAGACATGCTGGAGCTCAGCCCTGGCACAAATTAAGCACTGGCTGGGTGGCCGGAGAGCAGTGGCTGCTGGCTGGGTGCCTAGTTCTGAAGGCAGCACCACTGCCAGCAGCAGCGCAGAAGTAAGACTGGCATGGTATGATATTGCCATCCTTACTTCTGCATTGATGCTGGTGGTGGCGCTGCCTTCAGAGCTGGACAGCTGGAGAGCGGTGGCTGCTGGCTGGGAGTCCAGAAGTGCCAGGCTTCACAAATTAAGCATTGGGGCACCATGATCAAGAGGTAAGGAGTGGGGTAGGCCTGGGGTGCAAGGTCACAGAAGGGAGCTCAGGGCAATGGGGGGTGGAGGCAGGGGGGGATGCGTGAGGAGCCCATGGAAACAGTTGGGGCCAGGAGCAATGGGGGGATGGATGGGGAGGCAGCAGGGGCACTAAAATACAAGTTAATCCAGGGTGCCATTTTCCCTAAGGCTTGCCCTGACTATCCTAATAGCATCTGTGTAAGGGCTTATCTACACGGGGAAACTGCAGACTTGCTTATTCCATAATAGCTATACTGTTTAATATCAATTCTCAAAGAGCTTCCTGTAATATGGTGGTCTGCCCCTTTAAGGGCCAGACTGCCTGGGTCCAGCCAGCCCTGTTCAGTTTATCAGACCCAACTGAGAAGGTAATCCAGTGCTTATTATAAAGGGCTGAGAGAGCTCTGTTGAAGGGATCTGCTAGAGGGAGATTGTCTCTAGTGACTAGCCCTGGAGCAAAGATGGACAGGAGCAAAGTGAAAAATGACTGGATCCCAGCAGCCTGCACTGATTATGAGTTTGTGATAGTTTGCTAATTTTGTCTGAATTAATAAAATAGTGCCTTGGGAAAAGGGCCTGAAAGACTCTCGGTAAGCCGCGGAGTCCTTCCTGGGCAGGGGAGTCAGGCCAGCAGCCTACGTGTGATGGAAAACGCAGGCAGGAGATCGGCACTTGGGACTGAGGGGAAATTGAGGCTAGCCTGAAGCCAGCCTCGGTAAGGTGGCCCTGTAATGCTCCCCATTTGGACACTATACACCGGAATAATTAGTGCACTTTGTGGGAAAATAATGTTGGGCTAATATATTTAATACAAGTGTCAATATAGTTCATTAACAAATCTGTTGGCCCACTTGACAAACTTTAGGCAAAAAGTTTAATAGAATTAGAGTCTAACTCCAGACTAAAATATCTTTAGAGTTAAACAACACATGCTATATAACTTTTTTTTAAAAGCAGTGGAAGAAGAGAAATGAAGAGCGCAAGGCCAAGGGATAAAAGCTGTATACATGTAAGAGTTAAAGTTAGCTGGACAGTGACATACAGGAAGGTCATTCCAGATCAAAACCAGGCTCTCACTTGGTGATTATACATGAGCTGAAGTGCTTTGTTGATTCGGTACTATGTTGTAGAGGAACCGAGAGGAGGCTGGTATTAAGGGAACCAGGGAAAGGAGGTAAGTGAAAATCAAGGTATATGAGGTAGACTGGATGAAGCAAGGCCATCAGCGGTTTTTAAAAACAAGATGGAAAAACTAGATCCCCTAATTAAAGAGCCAATGGAGTTGTTTGAAGCTGGAGGTTTTCATAGCTTCATGGAGTTTATACTGTTGATTAATATTATACTATCCGTAGGAGGATATATGAATGTGACTTTTGAGCCAGAAGGGAGCATTATATCATGTAGCCTGACCGTCTGTGTATCACAGACCATTAAATTTCAGCAGTTATCCCTTTGTTAATCACAATAACTAGGGATAAATTAAAGTATTTCAGTCCTCAGGAGACTAAACTGTATGCCACGGACAAAGAACTAAGTGCCCGAGGTGCTACCATGAGGCCCCTTGAATGGCAGGGAGTTGATTGGGGAGGATATGCCCCAATGAGCCTAACTGGATTCATGATCCATGCTACAGAGGAAGGTGAAAACTCCAATGTACCTGTCAGTCTCCCCTTGGGGAAAATTTCTTCCTGACCTGTAATCTGGCAATCATTTGGACCCTGAGCATCTAAGCCAGACACACCAGCCAATCATCTGAGATGGAAAATGTCGTGGAGAAAGGGCTGATGTGGAACTTTAACTTTGTGCCTGTGACAAGGTGGACGGCAATGCTCTATTCATGCCAAGACTTATTTTCGTTCAGCGGCGGGGTAAGGAGAAATCCTTGCAAAGGCTAGATTTCGATTCTAAACAAACTCTTCTTCATTTGTGTTTATTACAGAGCAGAATCTCTTTATCTCTAAATTCTTTTCCAGTTTGTTTGGTCTAAGTATCCAAGGGGAAATAAATATTTGATTATTTGCGCCTCTGGCTTTTGAAAGTATGGGGAATGTTAACAGTCTTGGGTCTTGGATTGAATCCGTGCTGTAGAGAAGAGAAGGGACACATTTTTAATATAATTCTGTGAGAGAACTGTGCCAGACACTAATGCCATTTTTTGGAGTGTAAACACTGTCACTGTTGTTTCTGCAGCCAGGTGGTTAGTGTGTGTGGAGGGGGAGGAAGCTGACATTTCACATGCCTTACTCCTGAACTTCTGAGTAAGTTCGCTCTTAATTTTGGTTCTATTTAATCTACGTACCATCAAATATTACTTTCCTTTTATTTACGTTAGCGTACCCGGAAGAGAGATTATTTTGAAATGTAGCAACAGGTTATTCTGTCTTTTCTAACTCTCACATACATACCTGGAGGAAATATTACTATTTCTTTCATTTAACATACGGAAGAATGTCCCAATGATTGCAGCAAATAGTAAGGGAGAATCAAAGGACTCAAAATGTGCTTCTCGGACAGCTTTAAATTTACTTTTTGTTTTCCTGATCTGTCTCTTCCTATCCCCACCTTATAATTATAAAGAATTATTAATTAACATTTGTATTGTGCAAGTACCTGGAGGTCAATGAGATCGGGGACCCGTTGTGTTGTACAAACATATTGAAAATGACAAACCTTGCTCTAAAGAGCCTAGAATATAAAAGACAAGACATTAGAAATGGGTTGAGGTGAGGTGAAGAATAAAAAAGGATGTGCACATCTCTTGGCCTTTAAGGAGCAGTAACACAACTTGGCACTTGACCTATTATCAGGTTGTAGTTTACTACGTGCATTATAGAAAAGGGTGAGTTTTGAGAAAGGATCCGAAGAAGGATAAGATGGGGGCCTTATGGATTTGGACTGGGAGCTTTTCGCACCTGTAGGGACCAGGATGAGAGAGTGTGAAAATGGTTGTTGAGAATGGATAATCAGGGCACTCGAGGCTGGCATCATTAACAAAGTGAAGGTGGCTAAGATAAAAGGTCAGATAGGCCAGGCCGAGCTAAACTGTGAAAGGTGTGGAAAGTAAGGACAAGAAATCTGTTTGAGTTACAAGAGGGGGAACTAGTGGAGGGACTTAAAAGAGGAATGACAGACTGAGCCAGGAAGAAGACGTTGGCACAGTCATTTTGACTGGGCTTGAGAGCAATGAGGTTGCAGGCATCAAGGCTAGAGAAGAGGAGCTCCCAGTAGTAAAGGTGTGAGATGATGAGGGATTAGACAAGAGTTTTGGCAGTGTGGACAGAAAGGAAACATTGGATCGTGGAAATATGCAGGAAGAAGTGGCGAGATTTATACTCCCTGGATGTGGGGGAGGAAGGAAAGAGAGGGTCAGTTCAAAGTTGAGCTAGGACTATGGATCCGAGTGACAGGGAAAATAGTGGTACTGTCCACCCCAACAGAGGAAAATAGAAAGTTCCAGGGAAAAGATCAGCAGCTGTGTTTTGGCCACATAAAGTTTCATTTTGAGGCTAGACATCCACAAAGACATGTCAGAAAGACAGGCCAAGATTTTAGTCTGGATGTGGTCAAGCAGAGAGGTAACTTTGTGAGCAACAAACATGAAGATAGTATTCAAAGCCATGCTTGCAGATGAAATCACCTGCCCGTTGGATGGGGGAGTAGGAGGAAGGTAACATCCCTAACTCTGTGTTTAAATGTTCGGTGCTCTTTTGTGTGTCTCACATTTTATTGCTGGGATTTCTAGGTTCTACTGGATATTTTTTGTAATTAAGAATTAAATACTTTTACAATTAACACAGTTATCGCAGCTACGTACAAAGACTGAAGCATGGAACTTGCAAAAAAGGACAAATGAATTTTAATTATATAGCATTTTAATATAGATCTTGGTATGAACTAGGGAACACACTTTGAAAATCTGTATGCCTTATATTCACAGCCTGTCTCTATTGCATTAATAGAAAATGTCTTACACTTAAACAGTACTTTTCACCCTGTAACATCTCAGATCTCTATATAAACATTACAAAAAAATTAGAGCCATATCCTGACATTGATCTGTGGGAGTTCTATGAAAAAAGGAGCCTAGCCTTTTATGTATGTAAAAAATGTGTGGTTGCCAAAACAATACTTTTCATTGGTGTTAATCAAAAACTATGTAATATAGCAGATGAAGCCTTTATTTCTTATTTCAAAGATAGTGAGTTGAAATACTGTTAATATTCTGCTTCTCTCATCATTTCTGTTCCCTTTTTTTCTATCTGTTCTTGTCTCTCTTTTCTTTAGAAATCTGCTCCAAAATATTGAACATGTTTAAGGGTGGGAATGGGGGTTGGGAGAAGAAACAGTAGGGAAAAAACATAGCTTAACTATATGAAAAGATAATAGTCATTTGAATGACCATATTAAATATGACATCTCTTTTTGTCTAGCTTTGTTTCCCCATTCCCTAATTCAGAGTTTCCATGTGTGGGTTCATAAACCTGGGGAGAGCAGGCCTTGCTTTAAAAAAAAAAATCTCACTAGTACAGCTGCACCAATGGTAGCAATGGTGGGAGTATTAGCAGGGCTGTGGAGGCCATTTTAACCACTCATTCATGTAGACTTCTTCTGAGGAGGATTAGGTGACACTAAGTTGGAAGAAAAAGTAGTGTAGTGTGGAAACAGCCTAATAACATTTTAGTTCACTTGACCACTTAGATGACATCTACACAGCAATGTGTACCCATGTCTTACCTTGCATGCCCAGGGGCACATGTTAGCCAAGCCAGCCTCTGAGAGTCTATGCTGCAGAGCTGCACACACTCCATACCCCATGTACCTGCATCTACAGTGACGCTGCAGTTACACATGTTTAACACTAGGATTTCTGAGGTGTATCCCAGGGTTTATAGCGCTCGATCCTACAGGCAAAACTTCCATCTTCAACAAGACTTTTGCCTGAATTAGGACTGAAGGATGGGGTCCTTTAACCAATTCAGATATTTGAGGATATCACACTTTCTTTTTAAATATGGCTGAACTGTTCCCCAATGTTCCTAATTAGGCCTTTTTATCTGTGAAATAGTAAAATCCATTTGTACCGTATGGGTGCCTAAGATGAGATAAGTGAATGTTTGACGAGTATTGTCTATTTAAGTTAACCTTAGACCTAAATTATCTATTATAGCAGAGAAATGACTGATGAATTACACACCAAACTCATTTACCCTGTGATTCGGTAATTTTTGTAATTGTCACTTAAATGTAGATGTCTATTGGTTCGTATGGCCTTCTTACTGTCTAGTGTTTGCTCTTAGCTTTTACCTGTTTGTTTAACAAATATCTGGTACATACTGTACCTGCTCAGAATCTTGAGTTTCTAATATATCAGAATCCTGAACTAAGTGCAAGAGGAAGATGAAATCCATATAAAGAGATATTCTGAAGGCCATAACATCACCAAATGCTCAGGAAAAATTACTAGTTACAATATGTGAAGTTAAATTTTATATCTACTGACACCTAAGCCATATTTCAAAGTCAGTAATGCTTGTTAATTCATAACATTTTAAGACCTGCATATTAAAACTACTCTGCATAATCTTTTAATTAGCACTCTTGTTAGTTACTGCAAGGTATGTGACAAAATTTAAACAGCTTAATAATCTCCAAGAAATGTAAACTAGGCTTTTCTATTTTTATATCACCTGCAATATCTTGGATTTCTTTGCTTGGTTTTAAAATACTCAGGCACTGCTTTAATAATCGTTGAAAGCTAGTAATAGCTCTTTCTTTTGAATAGTCTGAGAGGCACTGACAACACTTGACAATAATTTCCTCACTGGCTTTCATAGTTACTTAGACCTGAGGATCAATACTCCCTTAAGGCCCTCCTTAAAAAAAAAAAAAAAAAAGAAAGAAAGAAAAACAGCCTAAGAGGGAAGAAGAAACTACAAAATACAGGCAGATAATCATAGACAGTAGATGTGGAATGGAGCTATTGGATTACCCTGCCCATCTTCTGAATTTTTGTTTTAATCTTGTAGCCTTTCCTGCACATGTATTAATGTTGACAACATATCTCTCAGATGTATGCTATATATAGAGTATTCTGAACTTTCAGGACCAGATTGCTCTGGTCCTTAGCATGGGTGTACAAGCAGCCTTCACCCCTCCCACCCCATTGTACCCTTCCAACTAAATGGCCAGGGATTTGGCAACCCTGCACTGTTCCCTTTTTACAACCCAAAAGATGCAGCCTTAGCGGAAACAGGGAAGAGGTGGGATCATTTTTCTCCCCCACCCAAACTGACCCACTGAGCTGGCTAGTCACAAGAGGGCAGGTGGCACCATCCCAAAGGATGGTGCAGAGTGCAAACTCCCTCTTCATGCCAGGAAGCTTTAGGAAACATTGTACACAATCCCTGTGGAGTGCCTCTTGGGGTAGAGTAGCTACACACCATCCTCTTCTCAGGGCTGTCGAATTTTCATAGCTGTAGTTAAATGCCACAACCTAACCCATGTGTTTTAAAATATGGATTGAAAGCAACATTACATGGGAATTACATCCAGTATTCCTTAAGGAAACAAAAACAGGAGCTGGAGAAATTACCAAATCTGGGGAATCATAGAAGTGTAGGACTGGAAGGGACCTCAGTAGGTCATCTAATCCAGTCCTCTGCACTCAAGGCAGGACTATATAATACCTACACCATTCCTGAGAGGTGTTTGTCTAACCTCTCCTTAAAAACCTCCAATGATAGAGATTAGGGTGCTGTGGGTTTCCTTTGCAGGCCGGGCCCTCCAACCATGTGATTCATGCCAAAGCCACTGTGCGTGTGTTAATGTGTGCAGGGAACATACCATGTGCACCCTGTTGATGTGTATTAACAGTGTGCTAATGTGGTTTGCTCTAGTCCCACTTCAAAGATGTCTTGATCAAAGTGCATTGAGGATCCTACAAGAAGGATGTGGAAAAATTGGAAAGAGTCCAGCGGAGGGCAACAAAAATGATTAGTGGGCTGGAGCACATGACTTATGAGGAGAGGCTGAGGAACTGGGATTGTTTAGTCTGCAGAAGAGAAGAATGAGGGGGGATTTGATAGCTGCTTTCAAGTAACTGAAAGGGGGTTCCAAAGAGGATGGATCTAGTCTGTTCTCAGTGGTACCTGATGACAGAACAAGGAGTAATGGTCTCAAGTTGCAGTTGGGGAGGTTTAGGTTGGATATTAGGAAAAACTTTTTCACTAGGAGGGTGGTGAAGCACTGGAATGGGTTACCTAGGGAGGTGGTGGAATCTCCTTCCTTGGAGGTTTTTAAGGTCAGGCTTGACAAAGCTCTGGCTGGGATGATTTAGTTGGGAATTGGTCCTGCTTTGAGCAGGGGGTTGGACTAGATGACCTCCTGAGGTCCCTTCCAACCCTGATATTCTATGATTCTATTAACTGTGAATGCGTGTCAGGGTGCACATGGACAGTTATTCCACACTATGGCGGGCTGTTACAGGGTAGCTTACACCCTAACTTGCTGTAAATCTGCCACCTGAGGCAGCTGCCCTATTTGCCTATGCCAAGAGCAGCGTTTGCGTACACCTCCTTTTGTCAATTGCATAATATGCTTGAAAAGGCGACACCTAAAGGCTGCCATGGTGGGGGCAGCATTAGCTCCATCATGGACTGAAAACTAGTTAGTGGTGTGTTCTGAGTAGCTATATTTCATGCTTATATGGTTATCAGACGTTTTCTCCTAATGAGTTCCCTTTATCCTTGTTGTAACTCAGGCCAAAGTGGTCAGAGCCGCATCCTGGTTCTCTTTTCTGGATTGGAGCTTTTTTTTTTTTTTTTTTTTGGCTCATCAAATGCCTCTACTGATGAGATGCCACTCCTAGTGTTCATTCACTCCTCTACCCACTCCAGGTCTGCAGCTGAAGCCAAGGCCTCGGTCTTATAGTTTGTGCTTCACTACAGAGTAAAGCTGGAAACACCTCAGGAAGCCTTGAGATTTGGGAGCTATTTTCAAGGGCACAAGGGTAGTTAGGTACCCAACTCATGGTTACTTTCAGTAACTTCAATCTGTGCCTTTGAAACTCTCCCTGTGGAACTGCTGCTGTGGCATTGTTGAAGAACTGTAGCAGCAAATACAGCTCAAAGGCACATGCCAAGAAGGCAGAAAAAAAAGAAAACCCAGAAAGAGCAGCTGCAGGTTAGGTTCCCAGATGGGAATTGAGATAAATGAGCAAAAGCTCCTAGAGGATGGAACAGTGTCCTGCCTACCTGCTGTTCAGGGCTGAGTGAATTCAATAAAATAACACGACTGAGTCGCAGTGTAGGCAGCGTTTTGATGGATGTTAGGAGCTAGATGGAAATTTTGGTGGATGTATAGGAATGGAATAGGATTGGAAGGAATACGGTGGAGAGGATAAAAAGCTGGGAGGGTGGGATGTGGATAGGCCAGTATGAGGTGGGATTCTGGAAGGACGACAGCAAAAGGGAAATAGTGACTAAAATACTTTTGAAGTGAAAGAAAAGGAGAAGTCTGCGTGTGTGCACACGCTGCAGGCCATCTGCAGAAGAGACAAAAATCAGTAGAGGAACAGAATTGTTTTACTACTATAAGGTTGCTCTTGTATTATGTGCTGTTTTGAAAAGAAAAATTCTATAAGGCAGGTAGATAAAACAAAAATAATTAGGTGGACTTTACAGACAAAGTTGCAGACACAGGTTCTGTTTTGTGCCCACAGTCCTTGACAGTGGCAAAGAGTGAAGGATCAAAAATGGATACCGTGTAGAGTCAAGCACAGGAGTTTATTATGCACAGAGCTGGCAGAGTGTCACTTTGCTTATCAGGCTCAGAGACACTGCAGAACAATTAATTACAATAGATTATATAGGGTGCTCATTAGGCGGAGAGAAGCAACGGGGATGGGTTTCCCAAGCCCCTGGATAGGTTCTAGCAGCAAGACAAGATAAATACAATAAGCCAGATTACATAATGGCTCCGCCCAAGGCTCAAATTAACATATTGCTGACACACAGGTAATTACCCCCAAATTCATAGATTCATTCATAGATTCATAGATTCTAGGACTGGAAGGGACCTCGAGAGGTCATTGAGTCCAGTCCCCTGCCCGCATGGCAGGACCAAATACTGTCTAGACCATCCCTGATAGACATTTATCTAACCTACTCTTAAATATCTCCAGAGATGGAGATTCCGCAACCTCCCTAGGCAATTTATTCCAGTGTTTAACCACCCTGACAGTTAGGAACTTTTTCCTAATGACCAACCTAGACCTCCCTTGCTGCAGTTTAAGCCCATTGCTTCTTGTTCTATCCTCAGAGGCTAAGGTGAACAAGTTTTCTCCCTCCTCCTTATGACACCCTTTTAGATACCTGAAAACTGCTATCATGTCCCCTCTCAGTCTTCTCTTTTCCAAACTAAACAAACCCAATTCTTTCAGCCTTCCTTCATAGGTCATGTTCTCCAGACCTTTAATCATTCTTGTTGCTCTTCTCTGGACCCTTTCCAATTTCTCCACATCTTTCTTGAAATGCGGTGCCCAGAACTGGACACAATACTCCAGCTGAGGCCTAACCAGAGCAGAGTAGAGCGGAAGAATGACTTCACGTGTCTTGCTCACAACACACCTGTTAATACATCCCAGAATCATGTTTGCTTTTTTTGCAACAGCATCACACTGTTGACTCATATTTAGCTTGTGGTCCACTATAACCCCTAGATCCCTTTCTGCCGTACTCCTTCCTAGACAGTCTCTTCCCATTCTGTATGTGTGAAACTGATTTTTTCTTCCTAAGTGGAGCACTTTGCATTTGTCTTTGTTAAACTTCATCCTGTTTAACTCAGACCATTTCTCCAATTTGTCCAGATCATTTTGAATTATGACCCTGTCCTCCAAAGCAGTTGCAATCCCTCCCAGTTTGGTATCATCCGCAAACTTAATAAGCGTACTTTCTATGCCAATATCTAAGTCGTTAATGAAGATATTGAACAGAGCCGGTCCCAAAACAGACCCCTGCGGAACCCCACTCGTTATGCCTTTCCAGCAGGATTGGGAACCATTAATAACAACTCTCTGAGTACGGTTATCCAGCCAGTTATGCACCCACCTTATAGTAGCCCCATCTAAATTGTATTTGCCTAGTTTGTCGATAAGAATATCGTGCGAGACCGTATCAAATGCCTTACTAAAGTCTAGGTATACCACATCCACAGCTTCTCCCTTATCCACAAGACTCGTTATCCTATCGAAGAAAGCTATCAGATTGGTTTGACATGATTTGTTCTTTACAAATCCATGCTGGCTGTTCCCTATCACCTTACCACCTTCCAAGTGTTTGTAGATGATTTCCTTAATTACTTGCTCCATTATCTTCCCTGGCACAGAAGTTAAACTAACTGGTCTGTAGTTTCCTGGGTTGTTTTTATTTCCCTTTTTATAGATGGGCACTATATTTGCCCTTTTCCAGTCTTCTGGAATCTCTCCCGTCTCCCATGATTTTCCAAAGATAATAGCTAGAGGCTCAGATACCTCCTCTATTAGCTCCTTGAGTATTCTAGGATGCATTTCATCAGGCCCTGGTGACTTGCAGGCATCTAACTTTTCTAAGTGATTTTTAACTTGTTCTTTTTTTATTTTATCTGCTAAACCTACCCCCTTCCCATTAGAATTCACTATGTTAGGCATTCCTTCAGACTTCTCGGTGAAGACCGAAACAAAGAAGTCATTAAGCATCTCTGCCATTTCCAAGTTTCCTGTTACTGTTTCTCCCTCTTCACTAAGCAGTGGGCCTACCCTGTCTTTGGTCTTCCTCTTGCTTCTAATGTATTGATAAAAAGTCTTCTTGTTCCCCTTTATTCCCGTAGCTAGTTTGAGCTCATTTTGTGCCTTTGCCTTTCTAATCTTGCCCCTGCATTCCTGTGTTGTTTGCCTATATTCATCCTTTGTAATCTGTCCTAGTTTCCATTTTTTATATGACTCCTTTTTATTTTTTAGATCATGCAAGATCTCGTGGTTAAGCCAAGGTGGTCTTTTGCCACATTTTCTATCTTTCCTAACCAGAGGAATAGCTTGTTTTTGGGCCCTTAATAGTGTCCCTTTGAAAAACTGCCAACTCTCCTCAGTTGTTTTTCCCCTCAGTCTTGATTCCCATGGGACCTTACCTATCAGCTCTCTGAGCTTACCAAAATCCGCCTTCCTGAAATCCATTGTCTCTATTTTTCTGTTCTCCCTTCTACCCTTCCTTGGAATTGCAAACTCTATGATTTCATGATCACTTTCACCCAAGCTGCCTTCTACTTTCAAATTCTCAATGAGTTCCTCCCTATTTGTTAAAATCAAGTCTAGAACAGCTTCCCCCCTAGTAGCTTTTTCAACCTTCTGAAATAAAAAGTTGTCTGCAATGCAGTCCAAGAATTTGTTGGATAGTCTGTGCCCCGCTGTGTTATTTTCCCAACATATATCCGGATAGTTGAAGTCCCCCATCCCCCACCACCAAATCTTGGGCTTTGGATGATTTTGTTAGTTGTTTAAAAAAAGCCTCATCCACCTCTTCTACCTGGTTAGGTGGCCTGTAGTAGACTCCTAGCATGACATCACCCTTGTTTTTTACCCCTTTTAGCCTAACCCAGAGACTCTCAACACTTCCATCTCCTATGTCCATCTCTACCTCAGTCCAAGTGTGTACATTTTTAATATATAAGGCAACACCTCCTCCCTTTCTCCCCTGTCTATCCTTCCTGAGCAAGCTGTATCCATCCACACCAACATTCCAATCATGTGTATTATCCCACCAAGTTTCAGTGATGCCAACAATGTCATAGTTGTATTTATTTATTAGCACTTCCAGTTCTTCCTGCTTATTACCCATACTTCTCGCATTTGTATATAGGCATCTAAGATACTGGTTTGATCTTTCCTCCCAGGTTTGTCCTGACCCTTCTTTTTCTCTGCCAATATAGCCCACACTCCCTCTCATTTCCGACCCATCTCCCAGGTCTCCATGTTCCCCGCTTACCTGCGGGCTTTGCTCACCTGTCCTCGTCGAACCTAGTTTAAAGCCCTCCTCACTAGGTTAGCCAGTCTGTGTCCAAATAGGGTCTTTCCCCTCCTCGAAAGGTGAACGCCATCTCTGCCTAGCAGTCCTTCCTCAAATAGCATCCCGTGGTCTAGGAAGCCAAAGCCCTCCTGGCGACACCATCTTCGCAGCCAGGCATTCACCTCCATGATGCATCTGTCTCTGCCCGGGCCCCTACCTTTGACAGGAAGAATCGGAGAGAATACCACCTGCGCTCCAAACTCCTTCACCCGTACTCCCAGAGCCCTGTAGTCACTCTTGATCCGCTCAGTGTCACACCGCGCAGTATCATTTGTGCCCACATGGATGAGTAGCATGGGGTAGTAGTCAGAGGGCTGGATAATCCTCGACAATGCCTCCGTAACGTCTCGGATACGGGCTCCCGGCAGGCAGCATACCTCCCGAGATAAAATGTCAGGGCGACAGATGGGCGCCTCCGTCCCCCTCAGCAGAGAGTCTCCGACCACCACTACCCTACGTTTCCTATTCGCAGTGGTGGCAGCAGACCTCCCAGCCTTAGGGGTACGAGGCTTCTCCTCCTTTACTGTAGGGGGTGATGCCTTCTTTCCTGTATCAAGAAGAGCATAACGATTACCTATTACCACAGCGGGAGGGTTCGGAGCAATGGTGGAGCACTGCCTGCTGCCAGAAGTAACCAGCTGCCAGTGTCCACCCTGAGCCATCTCCTCCTCCACCAGTGGTGTATCAGCAGTCCTGTGTACTGGGACAGCTACCTCAGCTGTCTCCACATGGACACTGTCCAGGAATTGCTCATGGATTCGGATGCTTCTCAACCTAGCCACCTCCTCCTGTAGCTCTCCCACCTGCTGCCTGAGAGATTCCACCAGCAGGCACCTTTCACATTGGATGGTCCCCCCAGCCTGGATATCAGTAAGTGGAAATTGCAAGTTACAGTCTCTGCAAAACCACACCAGGATCTGGGTAGAAACATCCATGCTCAGGCGCTCTGTCTGGCTACAGGCACAGGTGGAGGAGACAGAAGCAGTGCTGGCACAGGTGTTGCGGGTCTTCCTAACCATCGCAAGCCTCCCTCTGTCAAACTCTCGTCTGCAGGCCCCTGTCCGCTGAAAGGGTTGTTTAAGCAAGAAGTTTACAGTTTTAAGGGGAATAAAGGGAAAGCAGATAAAACCGGCAAGGGACCCTCGCCCCTTCCCACTCCCCTTCCAAACTCCCTTGCGAAACTCCCTTTTAGCAGCCCCTGTTCTCAAAAGCCTATTAAAGCAAAATGATGTCTATTAAAGTGTATAGGTTAAATCCTAATTTTGGGGTCCAGGGGAATGAAGTAGCAGCTCTCCCGGTTGACCAACAGATACATTCCTGTAGATTTAAAGCAAAAAAGCAGTAATTAGTACTGAACAATAACAATTGTTTATAAGTTTACCCTTGCATTTCTGTGGGCTAGGATTGGCATACATCTGTGAGGGGAGGGTGTCATAATTCATGTCAATTATATTAGGCTCTCCCTGAACTCTGTCTGGGATCTGAGGGGTATTGTACCACTATCTCCTCCCTGCATTAGGGAGTAACCGTGAGGCCTTTCTCCGTGCTTCATGTGTCTATAACTTGCGATAAGGACGCCCCATTACATTTGGAGTTATGCTGACTCCGCTCACTGACTTGAAACACACAAGGTTATCCGTTTACCCCAGGTTTCTCTTAGCTATGTATTGTTCTTTGTTAGCTAGTCCTCATCTGGGCCTATATGAAAAGTTCTTAGCAGAAACTCTAATTAATATTTTATGTCCACAGCAAATGGATTTTGGCCGTTCAAGAGCAATTGATGCTTTATTTTTAAAAATGTTGTGTGCACCACATGAAATTCTTGTGTATCTCGTATCAAATCCTGGCTTTCTGAAGTCAGTAAGTTTTGCCATTGACATCAATGGGTCCAGGATTTCTCTCACATTCTTGAGACATCTCACTTCTAGATGTTTTTATGAAAACAAGAACTGTGCACAGCAGCTCTGTCCAGAAGAATGTGTGTGTGTGTGTGTGTGTGTGTGTATGCACAAGTGTACATAGGTAGTTTGGAGAGCTTGTCTATTATGCTACAGATGCTTTTCCAGTAGAGCTGTACTGGTACAGGAATAACAGGAGAGCCCCCTAGTGTAGACGCAGTGTATGCTGACAGAAGTAGTTCTTCTGCTGGCATAGTAACACCACCTTCTGGAACAACATTAGCTATATCAACAGAAGCATTCTTCTGTTGGCATAGTTGCGTCTACAGTGCAGGGTTCGCCAGCATAGCTACTTTGACTACAGGATATGTTTTTTTTCATACCTCTCACTGACATAGCTTTGTAGTGTAGATCTCACCTTAATGCTGAGAAAAGGAGATAAAGGAGAGGCTGGTTTCAAAATAAAGAAAAATACAGTGATGAGGATTTGTGAGAGGAAAACAGAGTGGTGGGTTTTTAAATAAAAAAAAAGATAAACATGACTGAAGAGAGACTAGAGGGGAGGTTGGAAGACTGAAAAGAGAAAAGGGAGACACTGAAGCATGCAAATAGGTTGAAATGGAAGAGGATAACAAAAATACGATGCAATGTAATGTTGAAATGGAACTTAAAATGTCCAAAATGACTGAAAAAGTATCTCTTTGTCAGACTTCAAGGGTACAGTGTGTGTGAAATAGATATTTTAAAAATCTATTGGAACAGAGAAAGCATTATTACAGCAGACTTTTTGGATATCTCTTTTACACACATTTTTATCAGACCTTTACGATATACAGAAAGAACTCTTTAGTCACTTTTGCCAGTCTATTATACTAGTAAAATATTACATGCTATGTAATTATACTTGTATGTATATAATAGTCTCAATAGAGGAATGGAAATGTATGTGGGGAGCTTAAAGTGTTATTTGAATATTGAGATTAAAAGATGATTTCCTTAAATGTTGTAATACTTCCTAAGAAGATAATTCATATAATCTGAGATGAAACCCTTACAGTGCTCTTCTTCAGTTCTTCCACATTTTTTCACCCAGCAGGCATTAAAGCCCCCTACCAATTGCTGATCCTTAGCTAATCCTTCCAAAACATTGTAGAGAGTGCCCCCAAATCACCCTCTTCCTCATAGCTGATTCACTTCCTCTCCTTACCCACTTGTGCACTTAGGTGGATTCAGGGAAGCACCAAAACATGCTGAAGTGCTTTCTTGACTAGGGATGCTTTCCTGAATCTGGGCCTCTGTCATCAGCTCTCTGCCTGTCTCAGACCTCTCCAGTTGCCTCACAGACACGTTCTTCCAACTGATTGTCTTCTTCCTGCTGCTGCCTGGCCTGAAAGGATGGGTGACCTGGGAAGAGTGTGCCATTTGTCTTTTGAATAATGGCATTATGAAAGAAAGAAACATATTGGCTGATCAGCGTTTGTACTGACTGCTAGTGTACATGTGCAGGATAGAGCCCAGTAGTTCACTCCATCAAATGTAACAAACATTTTTATAAAAGCAATACAAAGTAGACACTTGTAAGAATTACAGCTTCCCTAGCTTCCCATGCTTCTTTAAGGGGGCCTTTCACTTTGTGCCACACAGCAAGTATTGAACTCATTATGTGTTATGATTTAAAATGAAAATAATGAAGAAATATTTCTATCAGAACAAGACAGTATATAATAAAAAACCAAGCTCACATTGTCTGATAATGTACAAATTAAAAAAAACATCAGACTCTCTCCAAGGTTTTGTTTAGCACATGTAATCCAGGCTGGAAGTAAAAGCAGAAATTTGCCAACTTGCTTGGCAGACTTTCTCGCAATATCTTAGTTGATAACTAGTGAAACAGTGTCCACTGCTGGCAAATCAGATAATTGCACTATAAGTTATGGAGCTGTGTTACTCATCACAAACAATTGTGATGAGTAACAGTTGATCTTTACGTCCAAACACTTTCTAATTTAGATTTGTTGGATGATGGTAAGAAATCAAGTCACCGAGCTAAGATTATTCATGCTATTATCACTGGTAATAGTAAATATTATAAAGGTTAGTAACCAGTAACCAATGTGTCAGTGTAAAACACAGCCCCTGCTCTTAGTACTCTTTACTTTTAGAAAACACAGGGCTGATTTTTAACACTTTAAATATGCTTGTATTGGTCAGGACTTTTATACTGTTACATCTTCAAGACTGAGAGAGAACACAGGACAGATACTATGGACTACATCTTGCTTTCCTTATTTACAGGAGTAGTGAGTAAGGCAAGCAGGAGATCTCTCGTTATCAGCCAAGAAATTCACTACATAGTATTGAATCTTAAAATTCCAAAAGCTGCCAGCATGAGCTATGCTATTTGTGGTGAATGTTATTTCTACCAAAAACTCTAAAGTCTAGATGAAATATAATTGAAATTGGGGTTACAATTCAGAAAAAATATAAATAAACACAATACATTAGCATGATGATTCAAATAAAGTATTGGTGGGGGGGAGGAAAAACATTTGAAGGAATAATAATAATATGTAATTGTTCACAGGCTCCTATACATAAAAATATTTGTCTTATCATGCCTTTGAATATCTACTGACTTAACTAAGGGAGGAGTTTTGTTATTTCTAAAGCAAGAAATGGACTTATATCTCTATTATTCATCTGTCTCATCATTTCATACCACCCAGTAGGAGTAAGTGGTCAGCTTTAAAGGAAAGAAAAGCACAACATGCAGATCCTAGGAAATATATCAGTTATCTTTGGTTCTCAAGGGCGGGAAGAAAGGTGATGAAAAGCTGCTTTTCAGCTCACCCAATCCTGAAGGCAGCTGGAGGCAACATCAGCCCTTATAAATTAGAGCAGCATTGGGATTGCTATAACCTATGTTGTGTGGCAACTGCCTCATCATGCAGCCTGCGGCGATCACCAGAGTGCAAGAATTTCCAGCCATGACCTCAGTGCTGTGGGGAAGTAGTGGAGCTGGGAGTAGACAGTGTAGAGCTAGGTTCTAGAGGAATCCCTAGTTATCCTGTTAAGACAGTTTCCTGGCCTTTTTGTACCGCCAGAGTATTGCAAAGGTGCCAGAAGAAGAGCTATAAATCTGGCATGTTGTCGCTTTGGATGCACAATTCTAATTAATGCCACTGTAACCCACAATAGCACATCAATTAATGACCATGGGACAGATTCCAGTCTGTTCCACCAGTGTAAATCTACTGACTTGGAGATATATAGATTAGAATCTACCCCAATGCTCCTAAAAGCTTTAAAAATAAACAAAGCTTTGAAAGTGTCAGCAAATGAAATGTGCCTGTTGCATCCATCAAACAAGTGCCCATTACATGTTGTGATGGACTCTCTGGCTTTCTGATCTTTCCTCTTACACTGTGCTCAGATTGTAATTACAATTTTACTTCATCACCTTGAAGTTAGCACACATATTTCCAACTCTTTCTCAACCATTCATTTTATCCTTACCTGGGAATTCAGAATCTTGCAGGATCAGTCCATCACTAAAGACTAACTCTCGTTTTCCTTCAGTGAACAAGACAGAGTATTTGAAAACTTAACAAAATATACAGTCACCGCAGTGTTTAAATATTAGTTGCACTGCTGTCAGGGCCGGTGCATCCACTAGGCAAACTAGGCAGCCGCCTAGGGCGCCAAGATTTGAGGGCGCCAAAAAGCGGTGCTCAAAATGTCTGGGATGCTCACCCGGCGCCGGCTAAATGTGTAACCCTCTTCCCGCCGCTGTGCGAGGGGGCGCTGCGGCTTTGATCAACTCCGGCCGGCCGGGAAGTGATGTCATTCCTCCTCGGGCCACCGGGGGCGCTGCGCTGCTCCCTGCTGCTCTGGCTCTTCCCCAGGGCCCCGCCCCTGCTCAGCTCCCCCCCGCCCCCACTCCCCTGAGCTCTGCAGCAGGGCCGGGGCTGCACTCACCGGTGGCAGGAAGTGCAGAGACCCGGCCCCAGCCGTGCCGCTGGTGAGTGCTGGGGGGTGGTTCCCCTCTGCCCCCCAAGCCAGCCCCGACCCCCCGGAGGCCTGCCCCCCCCCGCTCCCGCTTCCCCCACGGAGGCCTGGGGCACCACCACCCCCATGGGGGGGCTGCGTAGGGCCCCAGAATATCTAGGGACGGCCCTGGACCCACCACCCTGCCTGCAGCCAGCCCCGCACCCCCACCTCCATCCAACCCCTGCAGCACCCTGGTGCCTGAAGCCAGCCAGCCCCACATCCCATCTCCAACCAGCTCTGCATCCCCTGCCTGAAGCCAGCCAACCCCACGCACCCCTGTCTCCAGCCAGCCCCTGCAGCACCCCCGTCTCTATCCAACCCCTGCAGCACCCCTGTGCCCGAAGCCAGCCAGCCCCCCACACCCCCATCTCCAGCCAGCCCCGCACCCCATCTCCAACCAGTTCCGCATCCCCTGCCCGAAGCCAGCCAGCCCCACACCCCCTGTCTCCAGCCAGCCCCTGCCGCACCCCCATACCCGAAGCCAGCCAGCCCCACACCCCCTGTCTCCAGCCAACCCCGCACCCAATCTCCAACCAGCTCCGCATCCCCTGCGCTGCCCAAAGTCAGCCAGCCCCACACCGCCCTGTCTCCAGCCAACCCCTGCCGCACCTCCGTGCCCGAAGCTAGCCAGCCCCACACCCTGTCAGGTTATTCATTTAATTTCATTAAATATGTAGTCTAAATAATGAAATTAATAAATTTTCAAGCCGACTATTAATTCTAATGAACAATGCCATGTTATGCAGTATTCATGTTTGAAAGTTTATAATAAGCGATGCTCCGGGGGGAGGGGGCAGGGGGGAGGGTGGGAGACACAAGGTGGAAGTTTCGCCTAGGACGCAAAATATCCTTGCACCGGCCCTGACTGCTGTATGAGAAGATTTTGAAGGGCCAGATTGAGGACTATAAGGAGCCATAAGGCACCCCTTTACTCCCCTGCACTGTTGCGTTATGGATCGAAGCATGAGGGGAGGAAACAAGCTTTGCAGAATAGCTATTTCCCCTCCCGTCCAAGTGAATAGAGACTTGGCTTCACCCCCTTTCACCAATGCATGTCAGTGTAACTGTGCCGGTGTGCAAGAATGTTTGCAGTGTTGTAGCCGTATTGGTCCCAAGGGTTTAGAAAGACAGGGTGGGTGAGGTAATATCTTGTATTAGATCAACTTCTGGTGAGAGAGACAAGCTTTTGAGCTTACTCAAAGGTCTTCTTCTGATCTTGTTGTGCAAAAGGTACATACGTTGCCCCAAGTATTGAGCTGTGTCCCTGTAGTGGGCAAGGGCAGGGGAGGGTGACTGTGTAACTGAGCCAGATTTGTAAAGGTATTTAGGTTCCTAAAGATGCAGATAATAGGCATTTAGTGGGATTTTCAACAGTGTCTAGGCACCTAAGTGTTTTAGTAAACCCCGCTCATTGCCTAGTATATTATTTAGCCACCTACATAGCTTTAAAAATCTGGCCCCCCCAGACACAATCTGCCCTCTGGTCTGTTCCTGGGATGATGCAGCTATACACTGCACTATACATGGGGCTAGTGGAAAGCACTTTACTATTGTTAATTAAAGGCCGGATCCTGCATTACGCAGTCAAGAGTTTAGACATTGACTTACTGGGAGCATGGCTGTGAAGTAGGTAAATATTCTGTGTTATCATCTACGTGACAGAGATGGCATTTTCCTGCAATATCTTTGGGAGATCTTACACTGTTATGTTTATGTATCATGTGGGCCAGGGATTGTATGTAATTTCATGGGGGAGGGTAACCATGGCTCCTCCAGAAATTAAGAACAGTGAGGGGTGATTAGGCAAATTAACTCAGGTTATAACACCGCCAGAGAGGTACCACCACCTGCAGAGGCTCTGGTTCAGAGACCAACAGATAAAGAAAGGGCTTTGGGATAAATAGCCCAAGTTTAAACTGACTCAGGGCTTGCTTTCTGATCCAGCAACCAGACAGGACCTTCTGTCTAAGGGGGCCCGATCTTTTCTGGGAAGGTTTGGAAGGACTTTGGCCTACTGAGGGCCCACAAGACTGCTGGGTGACCCCTGGTAAGCTTTTTAGCATGCCTATAGGAACTTTTATTGTTTTTATGTTTTCTCTGTAATGCTTTCACTTTAGAATAAATGTGCTGGCTTATAAAGAGCTGTGTGGTAACTTGCCTGTTCCTAGCCTTTAGAAAGAAAGCAAAGCACAGACACTCGTCCATTTAGGCAGTCTGGCTTGCTGGTAATATTACAGTGTAGGCAGAGAACTATGCAGCCTGGAAAAATCCCAGTCAGGGGAGAGAGAAACGCTGGATCCAAGAGAGGTGATGGCTGAGGAGCCAGAAGCCTAGAGTAGGTAGCATTGGTGGACCATGGAGGGGAAATACAGGTGCAGTTGCCTTGAACTGTGCCAGTCTGCAGGGCCACATCTCTTTGTTGTTCCTCCTTCATCTCTCAGCATTTCCCCCATATCTCTCAATGTCACCCTGCCATTGCCATTTGCAACACTGCTGGGAGAGGGTCCCTCATTCCTTGTCCTTGAAGAGCAGATGGCCTAGGTTCCGGAACTATTACCCTTGCTGGCCTCTCCAAGCAAGGAGTGTAGGTGCTTTTCTCCTTCAGAGAAGGAAGGATATTGTGGATGTTCGAAACATAGACCCACATAACTAGTAAAACAAAGTTTATTTGAAAATAGAAAGAGATGGATTTTAAACACATATAAATGATTGTCTAAATAAACATATCTAGATTCACTTTTCCAAAGTTAGAATGCAGTCTTACCCAATTGCTTTCTCGTCTATTATTTTCCTGCATGATTCACAGAAAAACCAGTGTTCTGACCCTTTTGTCAGCTGCACAGCATCCTGCCCTTTTATCCTGTCAGTGTTTTTTCTGTGTCAGTTCCTTTAAATAAATTGTCCTTCCTGCTCACCCTGTGATGTTCAGGTGAGAATCAATTAACATACTTACAAAGATCCTCAGACTGGTACTTTGTGTGCCTATTTGCTCTTAAAGGCATGATGAGCCACTGTGTTGTAAATGCTCCTAATGGCCCTATTCTGTGTTCCAGGAGAAGGTATTTACCACTCTGGGACTATGTGATAACCAAAAAGCCTTGCCTTCTCTTTTCCTTATAGTCTTAAATATAATGGATAAACTAAGAGCATCAGATAATATCCCACCACCTCTGTAAAATATAATGGATAATTTGTCACTCGTCCTACATTCTCATTTTACATATGGGGAAAATAAGATAAATTAAAGCAATTAAAGAGGTGACAATTTACAGTACATAAAACTAAAAAGATTTTAAATGTTTAACTCCAGTACTATGTTATATTGATATATTGTATTTCCTGCTGGCTGAAATATTGAGTTACAAATAAGCTCAGAAAAATAATAACATGTTTATATTACTTTTTACAGTGCCAGCTGACACATTCAGCTCTCTATCTCTACACACAGAAGTTGCACTGGTTTAAGTAAAACCAGTTTAAAATCAATTTAGGTAACCACTGAGAACATATTTGTGGGGATATATCAGTTTAAACTTGGTTTACACCCATATAGTATATGTCAGCAAAGCCTCCTCTATGTGCAAAAGTTACACCCGCATAATGTATAGCTATGTAAATAACACTAAACAAAGTAAGATTATACACTGTGCTGTGCATGCACTAGTTTCAGCCGCTTCACATTTGAAACCAAGGGCTTGTCTACATGGGGAAATGTACTGGCATTACTACATCCAGGGCCGGCTCTGGCTTTTTTGCCGCCCCAGGCAAAAAAGCCTCCGCCCCTCCCCCCCCCCCGCGGGGTGGGGAGGGCGGCCGGAGCCCCGGGGGGAGGGCGGCGAGCCCCGGCGGCCGGGGGGAGGGCGCTGGGGGGGGAGGGCGGCCAGAGCGCCGGGGAGAGGACGGCGAGCCCGGCCGTGGCCCCGCTCTCCCCGGCGGCCGGAGCGCCGCGCCGCCCCCCTCCAGGTGCCGCCCCAAGCACAAGCTTGGGGGGCTGGTGCCTGGAGCCGGCCCTGACTACATCAATATAATTATATTGCTATAGCTATACTGGTATAACTTCCCATGTGTACACTCTGAATTGTGATAACAGTGGCCATTTAGAAGTAACATAAGCCAACCCAAAAAGGGCCACTGTTATCATGAATGCGAGTGTCTGCATGGGGAGTTATACCAGTATAGCAGCATAATTATACTGGTATATTAATGCCAGGAAGTTTCCCAGTATAGACAAACCCCAAGTCTCCACACAGTGCTGTGCTGCATTGATTAAAATGTGTTTAATTTATTGATGCCCTGATTAATTCCACATGTAGATAAGCTCTAAATCAGTTTTAAAATATGCTTTTACTTAAACTGGTGCAACTTTGTGTGTAGACAAGACCTTAGGTTAAGACTACTGGGTACATTTAGTAAAGGTATCTTATCTGTTGTTTGCAGCTGACACAGTTACAAAGAGTGCAATTTCCTTGGCCTTATATATATATATATATATATATATATATATATATATCACATTTGTTTTTATTATAGAAAAATGCAGCCGCTGTGGAAAACTCATTTTAAAATGTCCTTTTCAAACACTGGCTTTTGATCTTGTCAGTTGTGTATTGAGTGTACATTCTAAGGCCATGTCTATACGTACAGCACTGCAGCGGCACAGCTGTACTGATGTAGCTGCGCCGCTGCAGCACATCTGGTGAAGATGCTCTATGCTGATAGGAGAGAGCTCTCCGGTTGGCATAAAGAGGCTACCTTCGTGAACGGCAGATGCTATGTCGGCGGGAGAAGCTCTCCCACTGACATAGTGCTATGCACATGAACACTTACGTCGGTGTAACTTATGTCGCTCAGGGGGGTGGTTTATAAGTTATGCCGACATAGGCTGTAATGTCGACATAGCCTTAGTGACTTGTTTTCTCACCCTGGCTAGGAAATTGGATTTTTCCCACTTTCTTTTGAGCTAAAATGGGTGGCTATGACTCTCTCAGACACAATTAATTAGTATGCATATGTTGGAATGTAGAAGAGGTAACACCTATGGCTTTGTGTGACCTGGATTCCTTAAGCATCTAAAGTAGGCTGATCTTCCATTCTCAGTGAATTAAGCTAACATTACAGAAAAGAATTACAAATGTAAAAATCTAGCTGTAAATATTATGACATGCAGACAGACTACTTGTTTTTATTCAGTGATATAGTCTGGTTTCCACTTCCCTAGAATCTCCCTGGATTTTATCATTTCTTAGCAACACACATACATTTCATGTATTTACACATTAATTGTTTTAAATGGTATGAAGGATTAAAGGAGTCTAAATATATGATAAAACAATATGCCTATGAATGTAAAATGGAGACTTTGAGTACATAGTAAGTATTCTCTCCTATTGTCCCGAAAAGAACAATTCCTTACAGATATATTGGCAAATATTTCCCTTATCTCCTTTATTCCAGAGGTTGACATTTTGTGGGCATCTCTTTGTGTAGTTTAGAAATATATACTTCACCAAGGCTTGCTGCCACTGCTGAGATGAGGCTATCTCTTTTCTCTCACATCGATTCTTGTTTTGGGAATTTTCATGTCACAATTCCAGTGGTCAGTACAGTGCTGTTTTACTAGTATTTATGAATTATAAAGCAACATGTATCACTCCATAAGAAACTTCCTTTTATTAGCCCTTCTCTCATATTTGTGATGAATCTGAGCAAGAGAATGCAAATACATTCATTACAATTTATCCTATATTTTTGTCTATTTCATGGTGACTAGAAAAACCTTCCCTTGAGAATACTAGTCAATCTATGTACAAGGGTTTATATATTTTCATGCTCTGCCAATTGTTCTGACTCTAGAGGAAGCTCATTGTAGGACTAAGACCAGATTTCTGCTCTGAGGCAAGGCATCCTTATTGTTGCTTGTAAAAATAAATTTGACACTCGAGCAATAGTCCATTTTAGAGTCCATTTTCAATCACTTAGAAAAATAACAAAAATTACTGTCACAGGTTGTAAAACTGAGGCGAAATCCAAGAAGGTAGATATGTGGAAGAGATTATGGACTAAATCTTGCCCTGGCTAGATTAGCAAGGGGGGAAACGAAGACTGACCTCATTGTAGTTTTGGATTCGCTTTCTTTTCTGTTCACTTTCTTTTACAGGTACCTAATCTTTAAGCTTTTCTTTGTATGATGTGTGTGCATAGGCGCCGACTCCATGGGTGCTCCATGGCTGGAACACCCACGGGGAAAAAATGGTGGGTGCTGAGCACCCACCGGCAGCCCCTCTACCAGCTTCCCCCAGTGCCTCCCACCTGCCAGCGGCCCCACGGATCTACGCCTCCTCCTCTCTCCCCGCACCTCCCACCCACTGCAAACAGCTGTTTTGCAGCGTGCAGGAGGAGCAAGGACGCAGCATGCTTGGGAGAGGGGGCAGAACTGGGCAGGAAGAAGCGGAGCGGGGGTGGAGCAGGGATGGGAAGAGGCAGGGTGAGGGTAGAGTGGGTCAGAACCAGGGGTGGAGCACCCCCCGGCACTTTGGAAAGTTGGTGCCTGTGTGTGTGTGAACTAGAAATGGCATGTTTTTTAAAATGAAAGTTTAGATTCTGATTTCATCATGGGACTTCAGGAGCATGGACCAAAGCACTGGCATGAAGGCCCCTGATCCTGTGCCATTAAAATCAAAAGGAAGTTTTGCTATTAACTTTACTGGGAGTAGAAGAAGATCTATATTGTCTCTGCCTTACCATTGTCCAGCCCTGTCTCCAGTAGGACTACTCAAAGTGTGTAAAGTTAAACCTGTGTATAAGATTTGCAGAAGACAAATCTGGGACTGACCTGGCATTTTCACAGTTTTTTAATTACTTTTAATTAATTTGTTTTAAAGCTGATCAACATTTTTGAAATCTTAATGAAAAACAACCAAAAACTTTACATATTTTTCCATTTATTAGCCAGTTCTAATTTGTTCTGTGCTGTTTGTTTAATCTTCACTTGAATTAGCAGCCTTTACAGTAATTGAACAAATTTTCTGCTAAATTATTTTACAATTCTTTGTTTTTATTAAAATGCCAGGCTTCTACTGTGCCTCATGGAAGAAAAGCTCTGTGTACCGTTTGGTGTACGCCTGAGTGATGGTTAAGGTCTGCATTCTCATCCTGGAAGGCACAATCCCCTCAGAAAGGAGATTCAGGGGATTCGTGACCACTCTCATTTCTTTATGGCTACATGGGAGCAGGGGCTTGAAACTTTTTTCTGTTGTAAAAAGTATGGAACAGGATGAAAACTAGCTGGTTAGATTTGTCTTTAACAGAAATGCAAAGATTTTTCCTGGACCACTTCTGATTGTTTGTTTAACCCACTTCCTGCCCAGGCCAGTTCCCCAGAGTTTCAGGCAGTCTCTAGCTCAGTTTCTTCAGATGTTCTTCACTGCCCGTCTCCATTCTCCAGCCAATCCATGTTTTCTAGCACCGCCCATCTCCACTCTTCAGCCAGCTCTACTCCCTGGCTGTCTTTGTGTTTCTCCAGTTCACTTGACTTCCTCAAGTGAGGTCTGTCATGAGGGGAGCCCTGCTCCATCCAACCATAGCAGATATACATTTGCTGAAAGAACATGTATACCTGAGCTCAATGACTCCCCCTTTCTCTCCCTTTCCCTACCCCTCCATTATCTCATCCAGATTCCCTGGGTTCAGTGCCCCACAACTCACCCAGTTCTGTCAACCCCCTCCAGAATCCTGGCAGTTTCAGATAAGTCCTTGACCCTTCAGCAAGTCACAGTGGATAGCTGGAGTCCAGGAGCAGAGGACCTGCAAGGGGTCTACACCTCTGCCCACATGAAAGCCAGACAGTGCTATGACCAGCCTATTTAACCTTTTCAGGGTGGAGCCTCCCTTAAATTCTCCCTAGACCTTGGTGGGGTGAATAGATAACAAAGCAGAGGTGGGGGTAGCTGTGGTTTTGTAGAATGGGCAAGTGGGGATCAGGGTTGTTTGAAGGAGTGATTGTGGGTGGAACATTTTGTCGGTGGCAAGAAATTGGTGGAGCGTTGCATGAGAGTGGTATAGAAAGAACATTGCAGGGGATATGGAGAGAGCCCAGGAGTGTTAAAAGGCATTTGGTTGGGGGAATATTGTGGGAGATGGGTGGGATGGAACTTGGATAGCTGGCATTTTCTGGAGACCTCTCCTACAGACCCAGGAGTCTTAGTTGGCTTATTAGTCCCTGACAAGACTATTTAGGCTCATTGAGGAGTAACTAGACCATTTAGGCTTCCTGAGGGAGTAGATCCCAGCAAGGAGCTTCAGGACCAGGCCATTTGTAGAGAGGAGAGGTGAGATATTGTGAATAGACGGCCATGGAAGGGAGAAGGGAGAACTGAGCAATGAATGAAAGGAGTCAGGGAGAATTTGAACTGTGGTGGGGCAAAGGGGATGGAAGTAAGTGATGGAGGAGTTCTGGGGAGTTTGAGGGACCACTGAGTAAGGTTACACAAGACAGCTTACAAAAATGCTAACTTGAGTGTGTATCTTTGTGTAAAGGCTCCCATGAAAGGGATCTATTTAAAACCTACGATTTTTTGTTTTCTGGTTTTTAAAAAAAAAACTCACTGTTTTTTCCCTGTGTTTGAACAAGCAGATCAAATAACACATGTGCCAATTTGTGAATGTAAAGTGTATCATGTCCTGAAAAAACAAAAACCACTTCAGCAAAATTTTTAAAAGTGCTAATTTGTGATTAAAGTTTTAAGTATAATTCTGTGAAGAGTGGATAATGTCAGTTACACTTTAGTTATTATGAGTGTTTTGTTAGGGAGCAGAGTTAAGGTGGTTTGGTGCTGGTTTTTAATTTTGTTCAATGATCTATCTGTGAATTGGGAGTTAAGATTGGGTCAGAAAGTCTTTATGGAAATCATTATTTTAGGTAACAGTGTACCGATGTTCCAATCTGGTCTCATCATCTCAAAAAGTTAGAGCAGAAATAGAGAGGGTAAAGTGACAAATGTTGAGGGTGATTACAAGCTTGGAAAAGCTCTTACCTGAAGAAAGATTGAAAAGATTGGGGCTGCTTATTTTAGAGAGAGGTGAATAAAAGGTAACATGATAAAGATATGCAAAATTAATGAATGGCATAGAGAATCTACTTTGGGAGCTTCTTAATCCTTTATCATAATATAAGAACAAGGAGACATTGAATGAACTTGAGTGCAATTTAAAACCAATAAAAGGAAATGCTTTTCCAGACAAAACACAATTAGTCTGTGGAACTAATTGCCACAATATATAATTGAGGCAAATAGTTTAGCAGGATTTTAAAAAGGGTTAGATGTTTATATGGGTAACATGATTATCCAAAATTACAGTAAGAAATGAAAAGTAACCAAGAGTTTCAGAAGTGATATAAACTCTCATGCTCCAGGGCATAAGCCAACCTCTAATTAATAGAGGTTTGGAGAAACTTTCCTTGTGTAGAGGTTATCTCATAGTTGTGTTTCGTAGACTTTCTTTCACCTTCTCCTGAAGCAAATGGTACTGGCCACTTCAGGAGACAGGATACTGGACTAAATGGATCTCTGGTATTATAATTCTTAGGTTTCTATATTTTTGTATCTTAGCTTCTGATTTCCATATTTCAAGGACAGACACCAAAGGGAAGGACTTGCTTCTAAAGGTGAACTAACATATAACTGCAAAGGCCTGGCTTCTGCAAATACATATGCGCTTTGATTAGTTCTATTGACTTCAGTGGGACTATTCACAGTAAGTAATGTTAAGCATGCCTGTATGCCCATGCAAGACTGGGCTAAAGTACGTGCACTCATTTAAAAGTATATTAGGCCATGTCTACACTCCAGAGTCAAGTTGACTTAAGTTATGTTGACAATCATAAACCACTGTAATTACATCGCTTGTGCATGTTCCTTGTGGTGGCAGGGTGCGTCCACAGTTGGTGCTCTAGCACTTACAGATAGAGCAGTGCACCATGGGTAGCTATCCCATTGTGCAGATCACCACCTTCCTCTGCTAGGAGTTTTGGGAGTGGATCGTAGTGTATAATGGGGGAGGGATCACCACCACATAATGCAGTTTTCTCCATCCCATAATTCCAAGGGCTTCCAACTACATTTCGTGCCATTTTTCAACTGCTTCTGTAAACTTTATGCGCAGCTGATCCTGCAGTATTTCATGAGCTATAAACCTGAACAGGAATCCATGCTGCCTGTCCTGATGTGTGGCATGGAAAGAAACAATTCTAGATTGATATTGGCATTCATGGAGCAGCTGCACATGGTGGGCCATCGCTATTGGGCTCGGGAAACAAACACTAAGCGGTGGGATCTGATTGTGATGTAGGTCTGGGATGCTGAGCAGTGGCGGTAGAACTTTCATATGTGCAAAGCCGCTTTTCTTGAACTGTGTGTGGAGCTTGCCCCCGCCCTGTGGTGCAATGACACCAAAATGAGAGCTGCCGTAACAGTGGATGTGTGGCAATTGCTGTGTGGAAGCTGGCAACTCCAGATTGCTACTGGTCAGTTGCGAATCAGTTTGGAGTTGGAAAGTCCACTATGGGGGTTGTGGTGATGCAAGTGTGCAGAGCCATTAATCGCCTCCTACTACGAAGGACTGTGACTGTGGGCAATGTACAGGACATAGTGGATGACTTTGCAGCAATGGGATTCCCTAACAGCAGTGGGGCAATAGATGGCATGCATATTCCAATTTTGGCCCCAGACCATCTTATGGTGGAGTACATCAACAGAAAGGGCTTCTTCTCTATGGTACTGCAGGCACTAGTGGATCACCGGGGTCATTTCATTGACATCAGCGTTGGGAGGTCAGGGAAGGTGCATGACTTACACATCTTCAGGAACACTGGCTTGTATAGAAAGCTGCATGCAGGGACTGTCTTTCCAGACCAGAAGATTCCAATAGGAGATATGGAAATGCACATAGTGATGCTGGGAGACCCAGCCTACCCCTTACTCCCGTGGCTCATGAAGCCATACACTGGAAACCTTGACAGCAGCAAGGAGTGCTTCAACAACAGGCACAGCAGGTGCAGAATGACCATAGAATGTGCGTTTGGCAGATTAAAGGGTCACTGGTGCTGCCTTTTTGGGAGGTTCGACCTCAATGAGGAAAATATTCCCATGGCATAGCAGCCTGCTGTGCTCTGCATAACATTTGTGAAGCCAAGGGGGAAACATTTCCCCAGGGGTGGAGCACTGAAGTGGATTACCTGGCGGCTGATTTTGAGCAGCCAGACACCAGCACTATTAGAGGGGCTTATTGGGGGCTATTTGAATCAGGGAGGCTTTGAAGCAGCATTTCAACAATGATCCTCAGTAATGTGTCTGTCTGTAATGAAATGAGCCAGACATTGTTTACTTACCACATTGAATGACCCTTGTAATGATTCCTGCCTGAGCATTAATTGTAGTCAGCAAATGTGCTGATTGCCACCATGTATAAATTTCTGTTGCAACCACCTTGTGTAGGTCACAAATAAAGAATCATGGTCTTTGTAAGCCAAATTTTTTATTAAACAGCAATACAGACATTAACATTTCTTACAAGGGACATGACAGTGAGCAGCACTCTCTGAAGTGAGAATCTCACAGCTGTGTGAAAGTCTAGCTGTTTTTATGGAAAATGTCCCTAGGGGTGCAGTGCAAGGGGTACTGCAGTGGGCCAGGAACATGAGAGGAATGTGTGGGAGGAGCTTGGAGAGGGCAAGAAAGGCAGTTCTGTATGGGCTGCAGGGGGAGTTGAGCACACATGTGTTCTGCCTGCAGTGCAATCAGGGACCTCAGCATCTCTCTTTGGTCCTCCGTGAGCTTTATTATCCACTCCTGACCCAGTATTATCCACTCCTGGCCCTGTGTCTTCTCCTGGCTATCCATTTCTAGTTTTTTGTTTATTGTCTCTCTCCACACTCTGTGCTATCACCCTCATCTGATGATTGCAATACTTTGCAAAACATGTTGTCCTTACTCCTCCTCCTTCGCCTCCTTATCTGACAGAGGTGTTCCGCCAGTGTGTAGGAGCTGGCCCTCAAGGGCACATCTGCATAAACAAAAGAAACAATACAGAGTCAGTATTGTGTGTGCACTCACAGCCTTGAATCATAAAAGTTACATACACCTCTGTCTCACTTTCCCTTGGCAAGCACGGTGAGAGCACTAAACATGGCGTGTTCAGCCTGGGGATGCAAGACAGGACAAAGGGTCTGGGTGGTTTCAGAAAGGGATCAGTACAGGTGCCTATAAACACTATTCTGAATACTGGCACCGTTTTCCACAGGCAAAGGCGATCGAAGCTGAAATCACACTACTGAAAGTAACCGAAGATGCAAGGGTGCATCTCCTGCATGCATGCGGCTTCTGACTGGGTCTGTATGCTGCTCACTGTGTGCTGCTTTGGTTTCTTCAGAAGTAATTGCTGATTGGCATGGCAAAGTTTCCTACAATGGGGGAAGAAACAAAGCAGCTCTGCCAAGAAATTTTGAGCAGAGGATTGCAGAGTATCTGCAGGAAAATTTCCTAGAGATCTCTATGGAGGATTCCTGGGAGATCTCAGTGTGATTAACAAACTTTTCCGCAGGGCCCCCACTGCGTAGCTACACAGGGGAATGTGAAGCAGATGCAAACAGTATCTAGTGTTGTTAATTTCGATCCCTTCTCCCATGTGCACCATATAACAAAATTAAGGACACCTCAACCTCATGTAACTGCACTATCAAAGCAAAATGAGTGCTCCCCTCTCCTGCTACAGGCACGCCAGAGCTGGATTGCTGGGATTGGCTAGACCCCTCTGGAGCCAAAAAGAGGTCCTGGCTCGCCACACCACTGACGAGCCTGTCGCCTATCCCACATCCTCCTCCAACTCGACCTCTTTGTCCACCACATCATCCTCAGGGTTGACTCTGCTAGCTGCTGCCTCCTGTCCCTCTGAAGTATCCACAGGATTCTTGGCAGTGCAGGTAAGATCACTGCTGAGGATGGCGTGCAGCTCCTTGTAGAAGCGGTGTGTTTTTGGCACCGCATCGGAGCGACGGTTGGCCTCCTTTGCCTTCTGATACGCTTACCTCACCTCCTTGATCTTAGCCCAGCACTGCTGCTTGTCCCTTTCATGCCCCTTCTCATTCATACCATGAGCAATTGGATCAGAGTTGCGACTGCACAGCCTCCTCTCCCCACAAACCCAGGAGATCCAGCAACTCCAGTGTACTCTAGGTGGGAGTGTTATGCTATACAAAGCACACGGGATCTTTTCAGGGAGAAAAGAGAAATACGCCGCATTTATTGATAATACAACAGTTAGCATATGCTTTTCTCTCTCTCTCTCTCTCTCTCACACACACACACACACACACACACACACACACACACACACACACAC
>NW_020664372.1:25341526-25429455 GCF_002925995.2 Terrapene triunguis | reverse complement strand
CCTGCCACTTGATGTTTATAGTTACCAGTCTGTTGTAGCTTGAGTCAATCTAATGGCCAGTTAGATTGAGCACGAGTGAGGAGCTGGGCTCAGTCGGTCGCGATCTGATGCTCCGAGGCTTTGCAGGACTGAACCCAGAGTTCCATGGCAAAACACCCCAGCTTTATAGTTGTAAATTCCCATTTGAGTCCAGGCATTTTGCAATGTCATCCTGTAAATATTAGTCCTTAAGTGGTGTTAATCTTGGGGTTTTCTGCTGTTATCATTTGACGGTTATTGTCAGGCTTCCCATCGTTATCTCCTATTTGTTGTCTTGCATTCAGGGGTGCCTGCCTCATCTCTGAGGTTGTCAATGCTGCTAACATGTTTAGCATCAGATACAATGGATGTTTTTTGATTGTCTCCTGTTTTTTCCAAGTCTCTTACTTTTTCTTGACCATCTGGACATTTGTGATGGCTTTCACACCTTATCTTTTCCTGATGCATGTATTCCTCATTCACACAAACAATCTCTTACAGAAACCTTCAAAGGTATACAGACAGCAGTATTTTATATTCAACAGAATACATTGTAAATTAAGCCTTGCTAAATCTTATAACTAAAACAATTCACATTGAGGCTTCAGGCCCTCAACATTCCTCTAATCTCCTTAACACAGATACAATACAAGATCCTGTCTCTTATTTACTAAAACCTTAAAACAAAGAAATGTATATTTAACTAGAGTGCCTAATTTGTAATACATATAGGAAACCATAGTAGACAATATAACTTATCCTAAAACAGAAGGGTGACCATAATCAGTCATAACGATTGTTCTGGTCTGTCATTCCTTTCTGCTATTCAAAATGGGTGGCTGGCAGGATGAAATCAAATCATACATTAATTCTCATAGTACAATTATAAAATCCTGCTCCTACAGGAGCCTGTTTGTTGTGGAAAGCCGGCATGGTCAGCTGGGAAGATGCGATGTGAGCTGTCCACGCTGAGCAAACAGGAAGTGGAATTTCAAAAATTCCTGGGGCTTTAAAGGGGGAGTGGTGCATGCCGGTGTACCTGGCTGCAAGGCAGAAGAGTAGAAACTGCTAACCAGAGCAGTGTTGGACACCTCCTGGAGGCCAGTTAGGGTGACCAGATGTCCTGATTTTATAGGGACAGTCCCGATTTTTGGGTCTTTTTCTTATATAGGCTCCTATTACCCCGCACCCCCGTCCTGATTTTTCACACTTGCTGTCTGGTCACCCTAAGGCCAGTTAGGGTGACACAAGTAAGTGCAGTGTCTACGCTGACACTGCATCTCTCTAGCTTTGTCGCAAAAAGCTCTATGACGTTCATCAAGGTGGTTTTATGATGTTAGCATAGCAGGAGAATTAAATTGGCTGGAGGAGTATTGTTGTGTGCACACATCCACTGTTTTGTCAACCAAACCTGACATTTGTTGACAAAACTGTGTAGTGTAGACAAGGCCTTAGAAAACAGCTTGGAGAAATAGAGTAACCAGATTAGTTGCAGACCTTTGCCACTTCAATATGTGTTCAAAAGCTTCTATCTTATTTCACAGACTCACTTGTCAATTTAAATGTGTATACCTAAACTCTCAAGTAATTGCTTACAATAGACCCATTCCCATAAACTTCACTTAGCTAAAACTCTTATTGACTTCAGTTCCTGAATGAGGACTGCAGGGTCAGTCTCACCGTGAAAAACATTTTACAAAATAAGGAACAAATTAACTACTTCTTGACTTTATTTTCAGTAATGCACTTTACAGCTACCCACTCTAATATCCCTGGCTGTAGGTCTGAGTTAAATTTCAGAAATATAGCTGGGATGTACATGGTCTGCATTCAAAGCCCATTGCAGTCAATGCTTATTAACTTCAGTGGACTTTGCATCAGGCCCTATTACAGTAACAAATATAGAAAATGTAAATGAAGCTCTGAGGAAATGAAAAAAGCCACACTCAATATTCTGTAAGTGGGCTATGTAAAATAAAGTGTTTGTGCTATTTTACACGTTCTTTACTATAGTAACAGTAAAGGACTGATAAAGAATCTGAGCACCCAACTCTTATAGAATTTCAGCCCACCCTAAAGACCTTTTAGAATACCTGTTTTTCATCCTTGAGAATTTTATCTTTAATGAAATTTATGATTTTTGTACACTAGTGTATGATGGATGAACGTGTTGTAGAATTGTTTGCTTCTTTGGGTACGTTCACACTGCATTGTAAACCCGGGTCCGTGAAACCCGGGCTGTGGGCTTGCATTTCCAAGCCTTCCCCTTGATCATCCACACTGAATTGTAAACCTGGATTTACAGTTGCTGGACCTGGGTCTCAGAGCTGTGCTAATGCATACATACTGCACAACACAGACCTTCTGACTTAGGTTTTCAGCTTGAGCTGCATCCACACTGCAAAATGGCAGGGCTTGGATCTGCATCACAGTGACTTGTTCTGACTCAACCCCCTAGAAGAGTCCTAGAACCTGGTCCCCAAGTGCTTTCTGACCCGAGTTAGGCTGATTTGTGTATGGCTGGAAGGGGGGGCTTGGATTTACACCTGAGTCAGAGCCCAGGCTTAGAGTGCAGTGTAGACATGCCTTTCTTTTAAATTTTATCAATTTCTTTTTTGGACTTTATTTTAAGATAGGTGTTTTTTAATGTGTAAACTGAATTTACAAACTATCAATGAGAGAAGTGGGGGAGGGAGAAAGAAAATGTGAACTCAACATTACCTGTCACACAACAGGGCCTGATTCAAAGCCCACCGAAGACTTGAGGACTGTTGTGACTTGGATGGCCTTTGGATCAGGCCCTCTTGACTAATGTGTATTGTTTTCATGTTCTTCCTCCCCTTCTCTCATTGATAGCAAATATTAATTTTGAAAAATATAAAGATATAAAACTAATTAAAATGTCAATCATTCCTTTTATTAACATTTCCTTTACTGTGTAAACAGTAACGTGTAGCAGGGTTTGGTGTTCATACTGAACATCCAAACATCTTGGACCAAATTCATCCATGCGGTAAATGCATTAAAGTCAGTGGAGTTCAAGAAGTATGAATTTGGCTCCTGGATTGTATTGTGGGTGTCTTCAACATACATTCAATGTGAGTAATGTGTAGTTACACATGCTGAAGTGTCTGTGCTTATTAAATTTGATTCTAATCCACTGATTTCTGTGTTGGTGAATTTAGGTTTTTAAAATTGCAATATTTCCTAATATTGTCATTTTCACTTTCTGTGTTACACTGGAAATGTCTGAGTGAAGAAAATAATTTGTTTCTTATCTCTGATACTTTCATTCTTCTGTCATAGTACACAAACAAAACATAGAATTAAAATGCTCAGCAGCATAAATCATCATCTTCTGATAAGTAACAGTAACTCATAAGGAGACTGATTTCCAGGTGAGCAGTCATGAATGCCTGCAACACAAGTAATTTCAAATGTATTTAAACCTTATTGCACAACCAGATTTTTATTTTTATTCTCACCACAGGGTGCACATAAGCTGTCTGCAAAGGGATTTCTAATCTTCAGCTTCATATGTTCATACAGGTATATTCATATGAAATATTACTTTTTTAATGTTGATAAACCTTTTGGGTGGTATGCATAAAACCCTGCAGAGTATAAGCATTGGGCCAGATTCTCCTAAGCGTGTTCTTTGACGTGTAAATTATATATAGGCCCTAGGGATCCAAGTTCAGTTGGATTACTACTGCTTACTCCCCTCCAGGGGTTTTATCAGGAAAGGGATGATATCATTTCAGTGGGCAGCTATATAGAAACCCATTGGAAGAGGTGGTTGAAGCAGAGACACTGTTGGCGGGCAAATTGTCTGCCTCTGGGGTGAGACTAGCACATGACAATGCAACCCTGAGTCAAATCTGACCCACTGAGTTCGGTCATATCCATCAGAATTAGGAGATGACAGGGAGATCATCTGTCATTACAAAGGTATCTTCTCCTAGATGTGCAATAAGTTCTTACTATGGACCAGATTCTGACACATTTACTCACACTGAGTAATAGCACCTTACTCCAGGAGTAGTTCCTTGCTACTTGATGGGTATGTAATTACTCAATGCAAGTGACATTGGTAGAATCTGGCTATAAAAGTTAAAATGTTATTTTTTTTAAAAAAGGAATGTTAATTGCATAATATATTTGTTTACATTGTGACTGAGGCATAAGCTAAATCTGAGGACCATGTTGCAAATCTAGTAGAAATTGTCTTTGCAGTGATATATAAAATTACCTTCAACTCTTAATAGTCTAGGAGAATTTCTATTCATATCTAGATTCAGAATCCTGAAATAATGATTACTGTGGATTTATAAACAGTTTACAACTTCAGATTCTAGTTTATTTAATAAGACAAGAAACCATTGAGTGTACATTTTGTTGGCAAGCAAACCGAATAAAAAAATGACTAGATCTCATGAAACCAAACCATCTGCTAGTATCAATCTGTAATCTGGTGTTTCTCCCTTTGGAAACACTGGTTACTAGCACTCTTTTGTACAGCTAACTTTTCCTCAGGTGCCTTTATTGAATTGATCTATAAAAGTAATAACTGTGTATTCTCTGTGCGCTTTTACAAAGACGTGAACTGCTGCCTGTAATCCCTTCAGTCTAATATCGATATGAAAGGATACCAACATCTGGTGAAAAGATTGTAGCTGTTAAGGCTTGTAAATTGTAATTTAAAAAAAAAATGGCTTTAGGTAACCTCAAGCTAGAGTATAAAGGCAATATGGAATCTACATTGGCAAACAAGAAACCCATGATATAAAAGTGTTTTGTTAATATGTGGAGAGAAAAAATGTTAATTAGCATATGTTTGTTACTTTATCCAATAACAGCTTCGTCACTTAAAGGGGACACTTTAGAATTAGGTTAATCTTTGAAATAATTCACATGGTTAACTGTATGACTTTGTTTAATTACATAGCCAGATGCAGCTAGCCCAAAATGAATTTGATTTGAGACACTATAGGCACTTTAATTCTATTATATAGGAAGCTTTTTACTTAGATTTTAAACAATTTGAGTGTGAATTTACAACACTCATAACAAAACATATAATTTACAAATTTTGAATTTTTTTTACATTTTAGAAATGTTTCTAGGAAAACAGTAGGTTGGTAGTTAGAAATTAATAGATGGGAAAACAGAAAATATTGAAAATCTAGCACTGCCCCACCTCCTGGTTGTGTTTATATAACCAGACTTTTCTTAATCAGAAAGAAAATAGGGCTTTTTAATACAGCAAAAATTAAAGTTTTCTCCTGGACACAATGTAATTAGTAGACCTTAAGGCCTGGTCTACACTTACCCCCCAATTCGAACTAAGGTACGCAACTTCAGCTACGTGAATAACGTAGCTGAAGTCGAAGTACCTTAGTTCGAACTTACCTCGGTCCACACGCGGCAGGCAGGCTCCCCCGTCGATTCCGCGGTACTCCTCTCGTCTAGCTGGAGTACCGCAGTCGACGGCGATCACTTCCTGGTTCGACTTATCGCGTCCAGACAAGACGCGATAAGTCGAACCCAGAACTTCGATTCCCAGCCGCCGAAGTAGCGGCTGGGTGTAGACATACCCTAAGACGTCCAAAATCCATCTGTTAGCAAAACCTTCACTCTGACTAGAATTGCACACATTTTATCACAGGTTAAGACAGCAGAGGGCTCCCTTGAGTTTTCTTTGGTGTACCTAAAGCTGTAAACAACTACCCTGCATTTCTGAGACGCAAACCGGGAGCTTTTTATGTCGGATCTCTGGAGTAGGAAACACACCTTCCCCTTTCGTACGCCACGGCAAAAAAATTTAGATTTAGAGTGACAAATTGAATTATCTTCACAAGTTTCGATGAAGCGCTGTTTGAAAGAGAGTCGACAAAGTGAGCTGTAATTGTCGATCACGTAGTGTTTTAGAAAGCACCTTCCACGGAAGGGAATATGGATCCTATGCATTCAGAATCGCAGTTGTTAAGGCAATTCGTCCGGCTAAATCACGGGGCAACGCTGTGGCAATTAAAGATAGATGGTAGTGGGGGGTCGGGGGTCCTTGCTTTTTTCCCGTCGTCTAGAGCATCTGTTTTCCCTACTTACATAAACAACCACGATCCTTTTCTTTTTGTCCTGGCACTTCCAACAGCAAGGGAAACGCCCCACTTTTTAAATGCTGAAGTTCAGCACTTAGTCTGGTTTCATTGTCCTGTCGCAGGACGGCGTGGTTCCATTAGAAAAAGACAATGTGAACTAACCCCTCAGACTTGACAGAATCTGAGAAAGGGAAGTAATTTTAGACAACGTCCGTTATACAGCGTGAAAACAGAAAGTTGAAGGCAAAATTACCACAAAATCAAATTAAAAACTCTGATTGCATTAGTTAGGGTAATTGTAGCAATTTTATGGAAGTTGCTGCACGGTTGAAATCGCCAGACAGAAAATCCAATCTGAATGATTTAGCTGAATCTGTTTAGAGCCACTCTGAAATAAAATAGAATTAAAACGTATTATCCAGATCTAATTGAGCGTGTACTCCTCCGAGTTGCTCCAGCTTTAACATAATATGTGTGTAAGGGAGATGCTTCCATAAGCTTTTACCCTCGATATGAAAATAGTCCTTTGTAGATTAAAGGATTTAGGGAACTAATGGTCGAAACTGGAGCAACTGAACTATCTGCTCAAATAACTGAGCATGTTAGGCTTTATACTGCGAAGTGGTATATTTTGCAAGGGAGTGTTTAAGCTTCAAAACTTGGGAAGAAGGACTAGTAAAATAACAAGTTTTTAAGTGTATATATAATGGAGATATACACACAAGGAGACCTGTGCATAAAATGTATTTAACTATATACACGGTACAGTAACTGTAAGGTTTAACCATTATAGGAGTTAGATCGACCAAAATCCATGCTTACAGAAAAGAGGATAATAATGACCGTGAAACCTATTGTGTCGTCTTATTTGTTTAGTTACTTCAGATTGTAAACTCCTTGGGGAAAACTTCTTGGATCTTCTGTACCTGGTACATATTGTCAGTGCCCAATAGAGAACACATCCACAGTTTATAAAAAATAATAATTGCCCATTAGGAGGGCGATCAATACATCTCCCGGTCGCCCACATACAGGTCTTTGTAGGCGCAGCATTGAATGCATTCAGTGGTTATAAGCCCTGTAGACTAGCTGGTTTATTTTCTCGGTTAAAAGTATATTGGTTGTATTATTTCACAAAGAGCCTGTGTCGGTTTTAGTTGGAAGGTTCCCTGATGCGTAGGCGTGTTTCTGTCTAACCAGCTCTAAATCATTCACACGCCCAGTGGTTTTTTTACGACGGGAATCGGCTTGCCTAGCAACCTTTTCCAGGTCGTGTCTGATGGGCAGTCTGGAATATTTGGGCTTTCACTTCCGAACTCCAACTAGCTAGAGAAAAAGGAAATCATGATGGGTGCCACTCGGGTGGGTCTTGGAAGCCATAGATCTGTGTGCACCCACTGGAGCAGAAAGCTCATCTCTCTTTCCATCCCTCCGCACGTGGCTGGGGATTCACATTCACCTAAAGCAGCTCTGCGTCCAATACAGAACGAAGGGCTGGAGGAGGGTGAGGTTGAGCGTTTACATTGGACGCTCGCTGACTTCGCCTTCGTTCCCTTTCCTCCCACACCCCCAACTTTCCCGGCTTTGGCCCAGGCTGCTGGAGGCACAAGGGAAAGTTGGGTTTGGTATTTTGTGTGTGGGGCCGCTATTCGCTGTCACCCTGCTCGCTAACTTCCCTCCGGATTATCGCATTCACACCATGTCTGTGCTGCTGCAGCAGGCAGAGAGGCGAAGGGGTCTTTTTATACCACGTGCTTTCGCCTCCCCCTTCGCTGGCTCCCCCTCCCTCATGGTGTCACCATTGAAAAATGACGAGCCTGCCTCCAGAAGGGAAGGGAGATCCCTGCAACTTTGAGCTGGCTGGGCGAAGTGGCGGAGCCACCGCTCCCCGCGCCAGCCGGCTCGGGACTGGGTGTGGGGAAAGGGGCTGGCGCGCGAGAGAGACCCAGATCCAGCCACCCCTGGGGCTTTGGTTGCGCCTGGGATTAGCCGCTGGGCAGCGCCTCGCCCTCCAACCAGAGCAGGGAGTTTGTGGAGAGCGGCGAGCGAGCCGCGCATTGCAATCAGGAAACCCCAGCTGGGAGCAGAGCCGGCGGCGGCGGCTGCTGCTGGGGGGTCAGTTAGAAACTAGCAATTCTCCCCCCCCCGCCCCGAAAATTGCCCCAGCCCCCGTCTCTGCCGGCTGTGCTGGGGGAGGGCGGAGGGACTCGCAGGGGGGTGGGGTGGCACCGAGGCGCGGCTGTGATTGCCGCTCTCTCCAGATGCTGATTTCTGAAGCACTTGGCAGGCACCAGGCAGGAGCCTGGAGGCGGCGGCTGTAGCGGCGGCAGCAATGGGAGCCGGCTGCTGAGGGGCGGCCAGCCCAGCGGAGCGCCCAGCCCCGCGCCGGAGCCCGGGCAGGTGGCACCCGCGGCGGGGGGCCCATGCGGTGACAGCGCCGGGCCGCGGGTGCCGCCTGGGTGCAGTTGCGGCTGGAGGAGCCGGAGGAGGGTCTCGCTTGTCCGTGGCGCCCGGGGATGGGTCCCCGCCGCGGCTGAGCCCCAGCGCCCGCCCAGTCCCTGTCTCCGCTCCGGCCGGCCAGTGAGCCGGGAGCCGCCTGCCCGGAGCAGCCATGGCCGCGGCCATCGCCAGCGGCTTGATCCGCCAGAAGCGGCAAGCGAGGGAGCAGCACTGGGACCGGCCCTCGGCCAGCAGGAGGCGGAGCAGCCCCAGTAAGAACCGGGGGCTCTGCAATGGCAACCTGGTGGATATTTTCTCCAAGGTCCGCATCTTCGGGCTGAAGAAGAGAAGGTTGCGGCGCCAAGGTGTGTGTGTGTGTGTGTGTGTGTGTGTGTCTGCCCCTGTCTCTGTCTGTCTGCCCCCGGGAGTGGGGACAACCTGTAGCGAGCCACTGCCGGCTAGCAGCTGGGCAAGTTACACGCGGCAAACTCTGTGCTGGGCTGGCGGCTAAGGCAATCTCCCAGCTAGTGCCTGCCCCAGTCCGGATCTCCGGGCGTTATGTTCCCTCGCTAGCTCCGTGATCTACTACCTAGTGCCTTGGGTGGAAAATACACCCAGACATGTACACACTAGCTAGAGGAGATCGCAGAGCCAACAGTTCCCGGTGGTACAGTGTGATCTATCCAGCTGTTGGCCCGGGAAGTTTCTTACTCACAGAATACGCCTCCTCAAGAATATAATGCACTATGGCACATAATAACACTTTCGCTAGGTGTTAGCTGTAGTAAATAGAGTATCCCTCAAAGAGGCTTTAGGTGTGGTTTCCTCTTTACTTCCCTGTACTAGTTGCCTTCCTGGGTAATGCAAAGTCTTTTGTATTTCGCTCCCATTCACAAAGCGCCTTATAGGCAGCACTGAAACAGATGAGCAGTAGTTCAGATGTATTGTAATGCCCTGTACTATTCAGGATGTAATGTATATAGAAAGATTTCCTCAAACGCTAGTCTAGTCAGAAGAACAAAGCAACGCTCACAATTGATAGGTCCCCTGTTGTTTTTTTTTTAAAAAAAAAAAAAACAACATAAGCGACTTAGTGCTTTAGTTTTTACAAGGCAATAAAGGGTGAAAACAATCTTTTAATTGAGGTGGTGATAGAGTTAAGTGTATTACGTGATGCTGATAACTACTGGCTACATAACAAGGGCTCTAGTAACCACAACCTATTAACCTTTTTTTAAAAGGACAAATAGTATAACGATTTGTACAGCTTCTAAATGGTCGGTGTCTGACAAAGCAACCTCAGCAAACTATCGTTAATGATTCGTTTCATTATGCTATGTGCTTCATTTTACACACAGTATAGGCACTCTGTTCTAGATTCCCATTCTTAATAGTTAAGTAGGAGAGAATCATTTTATTTCCAGTATTCTGAAAGTAGGAAGTGTATCATACTAGCATGTTTAAGGACCATGAGGGATATTATGACATACTGTGTACACTGAAATTATATACATATATATTTTACTGCTTATTAAGTTAGGGCCCCTAATATAAAGGATAAAATCTGTGGATTATTGTAGTTTCTTCCTCTAGATTACAGCATACTCAATAAATAGAGGTCTTCAAATTTACATTAGTAGCATGATTGCATTTTTTCAATGCTTTGTATTTAAAGCGTGTAAACAAAAGGATAAAACTATATAAAAAGACAAGAACATTTATAATTATAATTTTTCTTAATTTTATTGCCCAATTAAAGAGTAATACTTCCAGAATTTAGAACCGGTGTTTACTTTATCTCATACTTATGCCCAGAAGGCAAATAGCTTTAAAACACAGGGATATTTTATAAAGGATGAAGATTTTAAATAAACATCTTCAAAAGCAAGGAGAATATCAGTAAAGATATTACAGTATTTGCTATTTACTATAGTAAAAAACAAATTCTTTCTGAATAGATTAGAGAATGCTTCTTCCATCCTGTGCTGTAATTTAGTGTATATACTGTGTGGAAAGAAGTATACTTCCATTTGAATTTGGTCTAGAGAGTTACAGTTGTTGGTAAACTATTTTTATAGTTGATGAATAACTAAGACATAAGAATTTACCTGGTCTGATCCATCTTTCCTTTTCTTTCTGTAAATCATATTTGAAATAGCATCTTTTGATAGGATCTAACACATTTTATTTTGTATGGCTTTATTATTTGTAGCAGAATTATTTCTTATTCTGCAGTTGTCTCAAATACAGTGAAAAGAAGCAATAAAGATACAATAATACAAGAAATCTGGGGTCATTGTAGAATATAAGCTAAATGTTGCCATTATTTGCAAAGTGGTATACAACTTGTCTTCTTATTTCTGAAAACTGATTTCTGAAATAGACTTTAAAAGTTAACATGGAGGCCGCATAAAATTACTGTACACTTCTTTTTTGAGCATGTAGTGTGAGTTTATAGTAATAAAATCTTTGTAGGCTTAATTTTTAGACTGAGTAATTTCTTAAATATAGATCTATAATTGACTTTTACCAGATAAATTCCGTAATTGATTATTATAAAACAGACAATCTATCTTCTATAGTTGGTTGATGGAAACAAATTTACTAGGGCTTCCTTTAATACATTCACTTACTGAAAGATCATTTTTGGCCAGTTCTGAGTTTCATACACTGGCAAAACTCTTATTGAATTCAGGGAGACTTGAGGATGATAACCACTTCACGGCATTAGATGCCAAGCATTTCCACAGTGAAGTGATGCCTCCAGCAAAGTTCTGTATTCGGCATCATGGATTTTTCATAGTGTATTTAGTAATGCTCCTGAAACTGATCATAATTAAACTAAATTGGAGTATAATCTAAACTCTAACTCATGTTAGCACTATTGGTTTCAATGGGAATATTTATTAGTGAAGGTTGCAGGATCAGGCCCTTTGTTTATGTCAATGTTAAGAGCTTTTTAAAGGCATATTTATCCAGTCATGCACCTTAACAGCACAAATTCATTATTCATCCATAAAACTTTATACTGAAAAAAATCAGTTTTCTGTGTGTGAGTGCGGTGGTGGTGATGATGCATAAGGTACCTGTGGATTCAAAGTTACATACAAGAAGTAGATAAAGCTGGGAGAGAGAGAGAGTGGAAAGTGGACGGCAAATTTCATCATTTACATATCTTGTGGCATAGAAAAAATTAGAATGATATGTAATTGTGAAACAAATATGCAGTTCATTCTGTTCATTGATTAAATGATCATTATACGAAGCAGAAAATCAAGCGTTCCATTACTATTTGTCTGATTCGTCAGACTATATGGCCATCGGTCATCATATTGTTCATTGAAACTTATTGTTGAGACATGAAATAAGAGCAAAATGTGATGAATTTCCAAAAATCTGTTGTCAGATGTGTGAAAGGGGAATTTTACAAATAAATCTTATCTAAATGATGTACGAAGTGTCATGAGAACAAAAAGTGAAAAATGAGCCAGTAGAGATGTGACAAGTGGACTCCTTGGATTGCTCATGCATGATAATATCAGAATAGAAGTATGCAACAATTGTTCGTTATTTATTGATAGAGAAATCTAGAGTACATCACTCATTCCAAACAAAATGTAACTCTGATTCTTGCAAAGAGGTTATATACGGAAAACAAAAGTCCATACATCTTTGAAGTTAACAGACAGCTGAGAGAGATGCTGCTTTTTTCCTAAAATGCCTGTTGATACTGCTTCTTGGTTGGCTGGTGCTGATCTGTGAACAAATTATGTGATTCTGAAGCTATTAAAAGCTAGATATCCTCTACTGTATTGGTGCTTCTCTATAGTTGTGTTTAATTTTCTGTCCAGGGTTATCCCTTTATGGACATACTGTAGTAGTATATATTATAAAGATACAGAGTGGGGAAAGGTGAACATTCTTATTTACATTTACTGGTATAAAAGCCATAATGACAGATGTAACTGTGGTTTTGTTTCAAATATTTTTTTCCAATAATTTTGATTAATGTGTCTTAGCTCTACAGTTGATATTGATTTCTATCGGAGAATTACCTAATTAAGCTATTGAGTAGACAAACCACAATAATGTATCAGACAGCTTTGATTCATAATGTTTAGTTTTAATATTATAATATCTTTAATTTATTCCAACTGCCACCTGATGAAGAAACCACTGGCATTAATTTCCTCGTACTCTTGAAGCCAAAATCTGTGCCCTGGCGTTGATGCCAAACACGTATCGAGAATAACTCACCCTTTTTCATTTTGGATTAGAGAACAAGGTAGTTTAATTCTGTTTATTCTCCAGATTCAGTTAATGCAACACAACAATTACACAGAGGACTGACAGATCAGAATTTTGAAGGCTTCATGTGGCATGAAACCTGAATATAACTAGAGACTAAGCAATGAAAAGCAAAAAATAAATTCCTATGCCTTAGCTCATGCAATTACATTACATATGAAGTGTATGATTTCAAACCATCCACTTGTCCCTGTTGCATTCTTAGCTTCTAGTTAACCTATATTTTAACCTATAAATCTATATCCTTTATTGGTCCCCAAAGTTGTAGTCTGGTTAATTAGATCTCTTCGGATTATTCCATTGTGTAGTATTCATAATTTCAAATGTATAAAAATAAATGTATTGTACATACTGTGTATATGTACATTAATACCAATTTTATATTACTCAATTTTGGAATGATTTGGCATCTAATTTTTTATGCTAATACTAGTGAGATTGTCTCTATCTCACTATGTTCAGAGACTATATTGATTTCAGTTATTAAGACATGACTATTAGACTTCTAGGTTTATTTTTTTGTGAATTACTACAGCAATATATCACTCGAAAAAGTGCCTTTTGGGACAATTAATGTGTACATCAGATAGGGTTGATGAAGCAGACAGGGAGTGACTTCACAACCTAAGAAGTAAAATAATTCTCAGGAAATGCAATACCTGAAGTGTCTTTTTTGCTTTTGTAGAACTGAAAGCAAGACCCCTTCATGTGTACACATGTCAATGTATTTCATTCCCTGCAAATCAGAACACTCCATTTGTATCTAGAATTCCTAAGAAATTAAGCTCAGTTTGGAAGCTGTTGCTGTTCCTAAATTAGTACAAACTGGCTTGGCTTTCCTAACTGAGGGTCTCACCTTAGGAATTCATTCTTCTTGACTGACATTTAGCAATCTTTCATATACATTGTAAGGCCCATTTATTTTGCCAAGTATTTGACTGATTTTGTTTTTAACTGTGTTTAAATCTCTTTAAATGCAGTGCCTAGTTGCCAAGGTGACAGGCACTATAAGCCTGTTTTTGTAATAAAATATGTATAAAATCAATTTCATTTTTTTCTTTTAAAATGCTGCTAAATATCTCCATTGAAGAACTATAAGATCATTGCAAACACAAAACGTACAAATGTGTTGCTGCCAATGTAGGCATGTTCATTTTCATTTTTTAAAATTTATTTTCCTACAATTAGTTTTAGATTGAGTATCAAGGCCTTTCCCAGGCAAAACACTTCCCACAGAGTGGGAAGCTCTTCTTTAAATAGAAGGCTGGTATTGAAAAGGGGTTTTGGTATGTATCAAAACTATATTAAAGCTGATTATGTTGAATGTGAATTAATGCAAACAACTTGGTTGAGAGTATGAAGGGATTATAACGTCCCTTGTATTGAACTGTTTCTAGTGGATCTAACAATGGTGCTGAGTCAAGGATGTAATTTTAAAAGGAGAAGGAAATGAAAAAAGTTAATTCCTCCTTTAAAACTGTAATGTAATTTTAGATGATAAAGGATTTACAGCAGTGTTTCATATCAATATGGGCTTTAAATCCTGACTTACGATAGCAGTGTTCTTTGTGACCATTTAACATACAAGTGATCAAGTGTCTTATATGATTACAAAACATCTCATATTATTAATATAACTCAGGAACAAAAAGACAAATCTAATTATCATACAGTCTTAAAATATTATGTTAAAGTAGAAATAAAATAGAAGCATTTTAGCATTGTGTGTTTGATAAATATTAGTAAATTTTAGACTTCATTGGACTTTCCCAAAGGTTACTTAAGGTTTTAAAAATCTATATTTGTCTGGCATCCCTTTTCCCCTTTGTCTGCAGATTGCCAGCATGTGGTAATGTTTTTTGTCTTTTCCTTCTTTCTGACGTATGCTAGAACACGTGTATTTTTACCAGCAATCCTGAATGTCCAGTTGGAGTAAAGGATATTTCAGAATTACCCGATTCTGAACACTGTCCTCTTCCTTACACTTTTATTCTCTTCACTTCCTTCCTCCCTGCAACTGCTGATTTAACTTTTCATTTATAACAAATACAACATTGTGGGTGATTGACTCTCTCTGAGTTCTCCTGAAGTTTCGAGAATCTGGATCCAATTGAGTACCAGTTCAGGCTTCCCTCTAGTTAAAAAGACACTGTCGTGACCATTATGCTCTATCATGACTTGGATGACACTTAAAGTCTGTGCGATGTCCACTTGTTTGGGAAACAAAATCCTTCATAAATCTACTTCTCTTGTTGTGAATTTACGCCTTCCTTCACTGGCCTAAATACTGAAATATGAAATGAATAGTCATTTTAAGGACTCCGAATTTCAAGAACTTTTTAAAAAAAATATTCCAGTCCTGTTAATAATTAAAGTTTATTATAGAATTTAAAAGAATCTGGCTAATAGAGATGCTAAGAGAAATTTTACTATACACTCTTATTGACTTATTATGGAGGAGCTGTAGCAATGACATAGCTAATTTTGGGTTCTGTTTTGCATTTAAACAAAGGATTCAACCTCTTTGTTTTGCATGAAGAATAAAGTATATCTTCCCAAACTTACAGCACATAACCTGTGAGTAGAGATTGAATTTTGTGAATATTTTGAAGTAAACCTGCTAAGCAGTTTGAGTTATAATGAATTAAAAATGGGGCCTCAAAGAAAGTTCACATTTTTGAGTCATGATTTTTCAGGCCTTCTATTTTAAAAACGATGGACTGCAGAACGTTTGGAATTTGTAGATAATTGGTTCTCTCTCACCATATAATTTAAAATTAAGTAATCCAAAAGACAAAAAAGGATTGGCATTTTTTCATTTAATTTTTGTGCAATGGGCAACTGACATAACACGTTTTACATTGTCTACTTTGGTGGCACACTAAAGCAGCTAAAAGATGTTCTGAACAATCTAGAAGAGCTATTGCTCTTTTTGTCTTATCTTTTAAGTGTAGACCAAGCCTATGTCTGCATAGCTATGTTGGTCACGGGTATGAAACCCCTCACATCCCTGACCGACATATCTGTGCCAACAAGACCTCCAGTGTGGATACAATGATGTTGATGGAAGAGGGCTTCTGTTGATGTAGCTAATGCCAGTCAGGGAGGCAGTGTTCCTACATCAACAGAAAAACTCCTGTTGGTACAGACTGCATTTACACTAAGGGGCTATGCCGGCATGGGCTCCATAGTGTAGACCAGTGGTTTTCAACCTGTCGTCCCTGGATCCCTGGGGGTCCGCAGACTATAGCTAAGATTTCCAAAAGGGTCTGCACCTCCATTGAAAACCACTGGTGTAGATGTATCCTTAGATTTCCTATTAATGCAAGTTCTGTCTGAAGTATCAGAGGAGTAGCCATGTTAGTCTTTAGCCACAAAAACAAGGAGGAGTCCGGTGGCACCTTAAAGACTAAAGGATTTATTTGGGCATAAGCTTTTGTGGGTAAAAAACTCACTTCTTCAGATGCATGGAGTGAAAATTACAGAAACAGGCATAAATATATATTGGCACATGAAGAGAAGGGGGGATTTACCTTACAAGTGGAGAACCAATGTTGAAGGCCAATTAGGTCAGTGTGGATGTGGTCCACTCCCAATAATTGATGAGGAGGTGTCAATACAAAGAGAGGGGAAAATTGCTTTTGTAGTGAGCCAACCACTCCCAGTACCTATTCAAGCCCAAATTGATGGTGTTAAGTTTGCAAACAAATTGTAGCTCAGCAGTTTCTCTTTGAAGTCTGTTTTTGAAGTTTTTTTTTGTTGAAGAATGGCTACTTTTAAATCTGTTATTGTGTGTCCAGGGAGATTGAAGTGTTCTCCTACTGGCTTTTGTATGTTACCATTCCTGATGTCTGATTTGTGTCCATTTATCCTTTTACGTAGAGACTGTCCAGTTTGGCCAATGTACATGGCAGAGAGGCATTGCTGGCACATGATGGCATATATCACATTAGTAGATGTGCAGGTGAATGAGCTTCCGATGGTGTGGCTGGGTCCTATGATGGTGTCGCTAGGGTAGATATGGGGACATAGAAGGCAACAGGGTTTGTTACAGGGATTGGTTCCTGGGTTAGTGTTTCTGTGGTGTGTAGTTGCTGGTGAGTATTTGCTTCAGGTTGGGGGGCTGTCTGTAAGTGAGGACTGGCCTGCCTCCCAAGATCTGCGAGAGTGGGGGATCGTTTTCGAAGATAGGTTATAGATCGTTGATGATGCACTGGAGAGGTTTTAGCTGGGTGCTGTATGTGATGGCCAGTGATGTTCTGTTATTTTCCTTGTTGGGCCTGTTCTATAGTAGGTGACTTCTGGCTACCCGTCTCGCTGATTTTTAGTTCTGTCTGAAGTTGAGCATACCACAGATGACAGGATGTGCAGCTATTACACCAATAAGTGAACTTAAATATAGAAATAACACTATGGTTGAATGCTCATTAAGACACACACTACCTTTGTGACATATAGAATCCATTTTTTTCATATGAGTAAACTGAGGCATTTATTGTTTGATCCTCCATTACATGTGCACAGGTAGAGGGGAGCAAAAGCCAGCAGAAATAGAGGGCACGTGGTAGGGAACAGCACCTCCATATCATACTTCCTCCCCCTACCACAAGCTCTTCTGAGCTTCTCTGCAGGCTTAACAGAAGGTGGAACTCTGGTGGCTGGTATGGGTGGGGAGAAGTGGCACGTGTCTGCATGTCAAAAGTGAGTGAGGTGGAATTGAGCATTTGCTCTTCCCAAGTTGTGCTCTTGCTAACCAGGTGGATTTCTAAATATAAATCTATACAATGTTCCATGCTGTGATGGAGGAAGCAGATGTGAAAGTCAAGAAGGGTCTGGATCCCTGCACTGTAAGTCCAAAATCTGTGAATCAGCAACCTGATTTTCCTGCAAAGCCTTAGGGCTCTGCAAAGTTTCCAAGCCACACTCCCTTCAGAATGTGAGAGCTTAGATTTTCCACCTACCTGGTAAATGAGAGAAAATCTAAGTTTTGACTCATTAGGTTTTCCTATTGGAATTTTCCCCCTCCCACAAATTTTTCCATGGAACTGGAGATCCTCCCCTGGGCCAGATGATCATCTGGTGTGAATTAGTATGGCTGTGCTTGGGCACTTGATATTTAGCCATAAGAAACTTGGCCAAAGCCACTCAGCAAATCAGTAGCAGAGAAGAATAGATCCCATGAGTCTTGACTTCCAATTCATTAATCTAACTACTAGACCATGCTCCTCTTCATGGCTTGAATAAAATTCTGGCATTTGCTTGAATTATAATGCAAGTTTTCATATTCATCCATTTTTACAGAAAATCAAGACACCCCAAATAACATGCAGTTCAGCATGTGGTGAAGTATTTAAAGCAAAAGCTAACAAAAATAAGGCTGAAATAAGTAGATGCAGAAAGCATGATATAAGATTTAAATGGATGCGGTACATAAAAAGGAAAAACACAAAACCCCAACCGACAAGGCTTTCTGCATACAGGATCAAGTTTTGGTTAGTTTTGTACAATGGTGACCATGCAGCCACATAATCCTGATATGTATTGTTTCAACTTTTTAGTTGGTTTTCCATAATCACTCCAACACAATTGGAACAAATCAGCTAGTGTGTGGGGAACACTTCCACCTCCTTTCTGTAATAGATGTATTTTAACAATTTCCTTAGTCTCTGTGATTTAATCTCTCACTTGGATGTTGTGATGGGGTGTACAAATCCCACACTGGGCCCATAGGGGGTAAAGGACAGTACTGGGCGCAGATAGCCTTGCCTCTCCACACCTGCAGAACATGCCCCAACTGGAGAGGAAGCTTAAAAGGTGATATTGGATGTGCTACCCATTAGCCCGCCAAGGGCTCTATTTACAGGTGTATATCAAGAGTAGGTCCTTTGAAGTCATTGGAATTACACTGGTGTACATAAAAATAGGGTTTGGGCCTTTTAATTGCAATAATTAGATTAGATAAATGGTAGAGCACGACATTTCTTTAAAATGTAAAATGTTTTCCTTTGTGAAATAATAGTGTAATGCAGTATTTTGAAACACATACAGTCTCTCTCTCTCTCTCTCTTTGTATATAATATATAACCACATACCAAAAGCCTAACTTTAAAGAAAATTAATTAGGTTGCAAAGTCTACTACTGCTACAGTTGTTTTATTAGTTGCCAGGGATTGCCAGTGCAATGTGTATTGCTGTGAGTTGGCAGTGGTGATTGTTGGTGCTTTGGGAGTGACATGGGGTTACCTCTTTAAAATATTCATGTTCCGTTATTACTTAGACACGGTGCTATAGTTTTCCTGAGGAATGCAAGCAGGAGAAGGAAAGTGGTGATCTTAGCAGTTTATAACTCAGCTAAACCTGAATAGAATTTAACATGGCTGAGAAAAGGGACTTCTCAAGCCGGACTGGGCTTTTCCACTCCTGAATTCCAAATGCCTGCTGCAAACAGTAGACATGTAAGAGCTTCTCAAGAAAATGTCACCAGATTTTTTTTACAATGGAAGTTGTTAGGCAACCTAAATATAGGGGTTGCTACAAGCTTCCCCTATAATACAGCAATACATCAGAGGTGTTTGGAGTCCGATCTTGCTGTTCCACTTTGTATAAATAATTATTAACTGAAGCAGGGACTGGAACCCAAGTGTCATCCCTCCAACCATCAGGTTATCTAGTCATTCTTGCTCTCTAGCCCAATGACTATTTAAGTATTTATGCGAAGTGGAACAGTTTCAATAGAGGAAACTGAGAGACCCACCACAGAATAACACATACCCTGGGGGTTAGGACACTGTTGTGGGAGGTGGTAGATGCGTGTTTAAATCCTGGCTATAATTAGACAGACTGTGGTCTTGAACCCAAGTCTTACACATCCCATGTGAGTACCCTAACCATGGGCCTATAGAGGATAATGAGGGTGCTACCACCTGCCTCTCTGCTGGTTTTCTGAATGATGCTTAGGTCCCCATGGGAATTTAACCTCTCCCACCCCTCAAAAAAAAAATTGGTTTTGGTCAAAACCATTCAGTGAATGGGTCAAATCTCTCAATAATTTTAGTCAACCCCAAACTGCATTTTTCAGCAAATAAACTATTTTGACCACCTCTAATTGTAAACACACCAGTTCAGATAAATATTTTCCAAGATATATTGGAATTGTAAAGGTACAGAAAAGAGCAACAACAATGATTAGGAGTCTGGTGGCAACTTAAAGACGAATAGATTTATTTGGGCATAAGCTTTCGTGGGTGCATCCGAAGAAGTGAGATTTTTACCCACGAAAGCTTATGCCCAAATAAATCTGTTAGTCTTTAAGGTGCCACCAGACTCCTTGTTGTTTTTGTAGATACAGACTAACACGGCTACCCCCTGATACTTAACAATGATTAGGGGTATGGAACGGCTTCCATATGAGGAGAGATTAATAAGACAGGGGCTTTTCAGCTTGGAAAAGAGACGACTAAGGGGGGATAAGATAGAGCTCTATAAAGTCATGACTAATGTGGAGAAAGTAAATACGGAAGTGTTATTTACTTCTCATAACACAGGAGCTAGGGCTCACCAAATGAAATTAATAGGCAGCAGGTTTAAAACAAACATAAGGAAGTATTTCTTCACACAACACACAGTCAACCTGTGGAATTCCTTGCCAGAGCATGTTGTGAAGGCCAAGACTGTAACAGGGTTAAAAAAAGAACTGGATACATTCATGGAGGATAAGTCCATCAGTGGCTATTAACCAGGATGGGAAGGGATGGTTTTGCTAGCCTCTGTTTGCCAGAAGCTGGGAATGGGTGATGGGATGGATCACCCGATGATTACCTGTTCTGTTGATTCCCTCTGAAGCACCTGGCATTGACCACTGTCAGAAGACAGGATACTGGGCTAGATGGATCTTTGGTCTGACCCAGTATGGTCGTTCTTATGTTCTTATTGACTAATGTCTGTGAGTTACTATATGAACATCTATATGAACTCTTCAGCCTATCTAGTGGATTATCTCTTTATTGTTTGTAGAAGTTCAGAAAAGTCTCCATGTTTACAATTGTAAATACATGCCAATGACTAGGAAATATAATATACAATGCAAAAGTTATTTTATTGCTCTATTTTCTTTTTTTACTTTTCCTCTTTTAATTCATCAGAACTAACAATAAATATACTTCCACCACAACTTCAGCAACCACTAGCCATTCATCAAACTCTCTCTAGAACACTCCTGCACCAGAATCAACATCCAGGACACTGGATGATCAGCTTCAACAATAGAACCCTACAGATAATTGCATACAAGAAACTCACAGATCACCACACCTTCACAGATCCGGTAACCACCTCAAACACACCAAAAAACTGTTATCTACTGCCATTCAGATACCACAGAATATACTTCGAGGAGAAAGTGAGGGATACATGCCTTAGCACACTTAAAACCATGTTCACTGAACAATGACACTCTAGCAGAGAAGTAGATCACATCATGGTATGGGCCATCCAAATACCCCAACAGAAGCTGATTCAATATGGGGGAAAAATGCTGTACACCCCTAGTTGTCACCTACCACCCCACACTGAAATGTGGCGACGGCACAGGAAAGGAAATAGAACACCAGGTTTCTGGTAGCTAGAGAGCTTCAAAAGCCTCAAGCAAAAAGCCTCCCAGGAAAACTTTTCCTGGGGTTTTTATTCTTCTCCTTACTTTGTTTACAACTCTTCTTAGTGGTTACATTCTTGCGCAAACAGAAGGCAGGCAGTATACATGCACATGAGATTACAAACCCATCTCTTGAGCGCGTGAACACCAGCTGCAAGGGTGATGTCAGGTTGCCAATAAGTTTCCCAAATACAGACGCTAGGACAAGGTCACTCCTGCCTCGTTACCAAGGGAACAGTTTGCCATTCTCGTGGGCGTACGATTCGGGAGCAACACATTCCTACACTGAAACCCATATGGAGTATCATTAAATAATTAGAACCCATGTGCAATAGGGACCACATCCTGAAAGAAATCTTTCCTGAACCTCCTCTTCTGGCCTTCAAACAACTGCCCCCCAACCTTGCCCCAGCCAAGCTCATTGTCAGAAGCAAGCTCTCCACAGACCAGGACCTATCAACTCAAAGTGGCACCAGACCCTGCCATAACAACAGATGCAAAATCTGCAGACATATCTCCACTGCTACCATGATCAATACCCCACCCTCCACAACACCCTTTCAAGATCCATGGATGCTACACATGCCTATCACAACATGTGATGTACCTCATCTAGTGCACAGAATGCCCCAATAGCAACTGTGTGAGTAAAACGAGACAATCACTATGCTCCCAAATGAACTCACCCAGAAAAATGATAAAAGACAAACACCATATCACCCATGGGCTGATGCTTTTCACAAAAGATCACTCCATGTCTGACCTCTCAGTCCTCGTCCTCGAAGGAAACTTGCACAACATATTCAAAAAATGAGCCTGGGAGCTTAGGTCCATAACTTCGCTAGACACTAAAAATCATGGGCTCAGTAAAGACACTGGATTTATGGCTCATTAAAACAGTCTTAATCCACTAACTCTCCTTCGTCATAGGACTGCAGGGGTGTTAATTGCCTACTACATTTAAATTGGTTTTGTGCAACATGTGTTAACTTCCTATGATTAACAATCTGTTCCATCTTGTATTTAGCTGTGACTCTGGTCTGGTCTACACTGGGTGGGGGGGGAAATCGATCTAAGATATGCAACTTCAGCTATGAGAATAGCGTAGCTGAAGTCGACGTATCTTAGATCGACTTAGAATCACTTACTTCGCGTCCTCGCGGCGCGGGATCGACGGTCACCATTCCCCTGTTGACTCCGCTTCCGCCTCTCGCCGTGGTGGAGTTCCGGAGTCGACAGCAGAGCGATTGGGGATCAATTTATCGTGTCTACACTAGATGCGATAAATCGATCCCCGATAGATGGATCACTATCCGCCGATCCGGCGGGTAGTGTAGACGTACCCTCTGTGTATATTTACACTGCAATAAAACACCTGATGGAACCCAGTCAAACCTCCTGAGTAATCATGGTACATAGGGGACCCAATCTAAGAGGGAGAGAATCACAGGATTCCACCCCAGGACAGGTGAAGGCGTCAACCCCTAACATATGTGGGGGCTGCTCTCCAAGACCAAGAAGAGTTAAAGGTGCAGCTAGCCCTGAACTTGACACAGGTTTTGACCAAAAAAAAAAATAGTTTTAAACTGTTTTCTATTTTTTTATTGTATGTCTAAGCATATACAGAGCTGCTGATTTCTGAACCTTGAGTAATTTATACACATGCACCTTTGGCAGTTATGTTGATATTATTTCCACTTAAATGTTTGCAGTTGTGCACAGGTATTTGTGCTTTGTCTATATACTCAAATAGTTCACAGATGACCTGCAACTGATGAAGCGAGAACAGGGACAGTTAAAGTGCCAGTGGTGGAAGTCTTATGCTGAGTCCAATTCATTGTGACATTCAGGCTTTTTAAAAAATATTATATGGCAGGACTGTGTGAGAAGTGAAGAAATATTTTTTTTCCACTTCCACCATAATATCTACGAAGTCTCGCACAATGGGTCTCATACGTTGACAGCTCAGGGATCCTGGATGTGTCCATTTGGTATCGACTTGAGGTTTTTCTCCCTGTGAAGAATTTTCATGTTATCTTTTCAGACAAAATTGCTCATATTTGGACTGCACTGTCTACTGGCATGGAAACAAAGAACTGTGGCTTTAAGGGAGAAATCTAAATCTTTGCTGTTTGAGTTTTATCTTGTTTCACTTACTGAGCTTTGAGAGGTGCTGGAGTAGTTTCATGCTTCTTGTGAATTGGACCCTTGTCCTTTCTAGCTGATGAAAGAAAGCAAGGAAGTACTGGGTCCATTGCTTTTTATGTTTGTCATTGTTTCCCTACAGGGGGCAGTGCACCAGTGGTTCTTGAACAGTTGTGAGGCCACTTCTCAATAAACCAACTCTTGATGCTGACAATGTGACTATTGACTGGCACCTTATCTCCCAGTTTTGGGGAAGACTGTTGAGAGATTGCGGTGGTAGGGAACTCTCAGGTTGAGATCTAAGGTTTTCTTGACTGGGGTCATTCGGGTTGTGGGTATGGTATAGAAACTGTGCTGTTTTCATTAGGTGGTTCTTCCTAGCAGTGGATAAAGAAATGTGTCCATGTTGATTCTTTCGGATCTGAAAGCCCCTTTTGATACCTTTTGATCATGAGGTTTAGTTCACTTGCTTAGGACCTCTAGCAGAGATGGAAAGAGTTGTCCTTGAATGAGTCCTGTCTTAACTTTCTCAGAAAACCCAAAATGTAGTTGTGGGCATTTGTTCCTATACCATAAGGGCACTGTCCTGTAGGTACTACAGGGGTTTATATTGCTGCCCTTCCTTCCTTCTCAATATATATGAGGTTGAAGGGAAGGCTAGTGAGAAGACATGGACTATCATGTATTCAGTACGTTGATATCAGCCAATATAAGTCTCCATCCAATCTCCCCCAGCCAGAGCAGTGAAACAAATAATCTATGTCTCTATGATGTATGGGCTTGGATGACTACTTGACTTCAACTTAAATCAGATAAGACAGATAGTACTGAAGGAGGAGACAGAAGGATTGGCAGAACTTATATTGGCACCCCCCTTCCCATTGAGTGGGTGTGATCAATTTATAATACACATGTGCAATTTAGGGGTAACATTAGATTCTAAGGATGTTTCTGGATCTCCAGGTAACTGTTGTGGCCAAGAATGCAGCCTTTCATTGGCATCGGTAAGAAGAGTGTAGACCAGGCCACTCTTCTCCCTCTAATGTAGACCAGGCCACAATTATCTATGCCCATGCCGTCTCAGGAGTAGCTTGCTGGAAGGCATGCTATATAGAGCTATACCTTGAAACCATTCAGAAAATGCAATTGGTGCAGAATATTGTGGCCTGCTTATTAAAGAGAAATTCTTGTCAGAAGCACATAACAGTGCTGTGGGATTTTCAGTGGCTGCCAATGCCACTTCTGGTTGGAAATCAGGGTGCTGGTATTATTGACCTATAAAGCGATAATGGTTTGGGACCTAGTTATCTGAGAAACATGGAAGAAGAGTACTATGTAATGATTCTAAAATGATGTGTACTCAAAAAATGGGGGAAAATGGTTTTACTCTTTATTTTACTAATTTCTATAATGCTAGTTACTTAGCTAGATGCTACAGTTTCATACACTGAAACACAACCGAGCAAAAACAAAATTGGAAATGTCAAGAACAAAACAGTCAATCAAATGCTAAGCACAATTAATGGACCTTATGACTACCTGAAAGTCCCTAGACTTGGGGCTGGTCTACACCCAGCCGCTAGTTCGGCGGCTGGGGATCGAAGTTCTGGGTTCGACTTATCGCGTCTGGTCTGGACGCGATAAGTCGAACCAGGAAGTGCTCGCCGTCGACTGCGGTACTCCAGCTCGGCGAGAGGAGTACCGCGAAGTCGACGGGGAGCCTGCCTGCCGCGTGTGGACCGCGTCTGAACCGCGGTAAGTTCGAACTAAGGTATGTCGACTTCAGCTACGTTATTCACGTAGCTGAAGTTGCGTACCTTACTTCGACTTGGGGGGTTAGTGTAGACCAGGCCTTGGACTTCAATGGGCTGTCAAAAAGAGTGACATGGCGAGAGCACGTCTGGTGGTTGTGTAGTTAGGAACCCACAGGTAAAAAATGTGTGGGTTTTTTAATGTCTTTTATTATCTGTTACTTCTTTTGGCTAATCATTCTGCACTGTTTCCAGGTTGTCAATTAACAAGAACCTTGTTTAACACAATCACTCTAGCATGTAGTCTATACGTTCAAAGAAAAGGAATATTGTAGTTTTACAGCAAAGCAAAATAGAGGTTGCTAGTCATATCACAGAGGAAGACCTTTCACAGTCTAACTCTCCTGTTAGGTTTGAGATATATATCGAGTTCATCAACATGGAATATTGGTGGAAAATTGGGGGCCGGGGGAATGAGAAGCTCAACTAGTGTGAGATGATAAGGAGGAAAAAGAGAACAAAGATACCTAATAAGGGAAAAATCATCCCAGCTGTTGTAGAGCAACAGAAGTCCTCAAAAGCAGGAGAACTAGCCAGGTCAAGGAGAGGATGTGCAGATGACTCTATGCTTTCAGTGCGTCTCTGAGCTGTACTCTACAAATAGTCTCCCCATGTCAATGGGTGTAAAGAGCAGTCAGTGGAATGGGGAATTGCACTGACCTACTGGTCAAACCCCAACCCAGTACAGGGGGAGAACAGGAGCAGCAGCTTCTACTTAAACACTTAGCTTAAACACTATCGGAGCTACTACTGGACAAGAGTCCTGCATCCTACGCAATCTTGCATGGGAGATGATTCTGCATTCTACTCCATCAGACACTATAGATCCCATTTACTAGTGTTGTTTTTTTTCCCCAGGGGTCCAAGTTTTGGCCTTAAATGAGTAAATTAAGTCAGGGTTTTTTTAAGATTTGTGTGGTAACCAGCAGCTTCACTGCAGAGCCTATGCATGCACTGTACGTGACAGCATTTGCTCAGGAAACAGGCAGGAAAATTGAACTCCAATTAAAGTAAATTTAGCTATCATGCGCTGTATGGTTTATGACAATTTTTGATTACTGAGATATTTGTAAACATTAGTCCAGTCTGCCACCTCCTTGTCCTTCCTGATTGATTCAGCAACTCACATCAAAATTCAGCCCTGTGGAAGAATTTGTGTTATTACAAATGCCAGATTGAATGAATCAGTAAGGGGGAGGCTTCTTCTATGGGAAGTGGTCTGGTTACACATAAGAATGAGGTGGCGATCCTTCTCTCCCCCACTTCTCATAGTACTTACGTGTGTAATGCCTAAATGCTAAAGTGGTGGGTGCCTTGGAAATTCATAGTGAAATCAATAGAGAGGCTTTGATAATCAGTCAAAATGGGACAGAAAATGCAAAAAAGGAAAGAAGAGAAAAAACACTTCGGCATCTTTGATCAAATATAAAACTGTAGAAGTTTGCCAAATATGACTTTATCTACAAATGTTTTCCCCAATGTACATCTACAATGTATTAGTTCTTTTTCTTTTTTGTATTGTTAAAACATTTTGAGGAGAATCTGGTGATCATGAACATGGGAAACTAACACTAAACAGAGTCTTGTATAGTGTAGGCAAGCAATTTACCACATATCTTTGTCCATTTGATGTAATCCTAAACTATCCTATGCACTTTCAGACATAGTCATTTTCTGAGAAGAGGCTGACATGTAGCTATTTTTAAAATTGTATACTAAAATGGACAGATGTTAATTACGCACTAAGTTGAGACCACCCACTTCATACTTGTTGTGTTCTGAAAAGAATTTGAAAGTATGTCTTCAAATGTGAAAGGCTAATGACTTCTTGCCCCTATGCACAAACTTCCTTTGAAAATAGACATGCATGTCATCTTGATATATCACATTTTTCTTAAGCAGACATTTATTCAATCCAGTGCAGGAACAATTACTTTCTTCAAATACAGTGGAGCTCAGCACAGCCCTGTTTACTTTATAAAAATAAATCAGTCAGCTATTTAGTTATAACACTATTAAAACTTGTAGTGTGGCTGTGACTTTAATCATATTCCTTAACTGAGACACATGCTCAGACATAGAGCAAAATGAAGCACACACATTAGTGGAGTGGTTTTCATAGATCATTTTTGAAGACTAATTTCATTAATGGGAGGAGGTATTATTTTGCAAAAGATCTCCTCCTCTTCCCCATGGAATTTCAAGGAAGTCTAGCAGCTGTGATATTGGTAGCATGTGGATTACTCCCAGAAAAGAGAAACTGTAGTAAGACCAGGAGTCAGCTATTTACATCTTCGGTTAGGTGATTATCTCAGTGGAACTTAATTTACAGCAGTCATACTTCACTGTAAGCAGATTGAAATTTCATTATAAACAAAATAAAGGTCTAAGGAAAATGAACTAAAACAACTCTGAACTTTTTTATTCCTACTATGAGTAAGTTTCTTTTGTGTTTGTTTATTTTTCTTGATGTGCGTGTTATGGCATCCCACTGTACAGCTTCAGGACAGAAACATAATTTGAACTAATTTCACTCTCATACAGAGACAGTAAAATATTGAGTTTGGGGTTAGAAGGCAGGGACCCCTGATTACCAGTGCTTTTGCATAGATTTCTGTGTGGCTCTGTGCTGATTAGTTAACTTTGTTTCCCCAGTTGTAAAAACTTTGGGAATGTTCCAATATGGACCTGTACTTCGCAGCATGAGCCCATCTCTTTTGCATACCAGCAGTTATTTCTTTCAGGAGTGAGATATAGTCTCATCTTGGTATGTGAAGTTCCAGAAAGTGCCCCTTGTTCTTTTGAGTGCATCACTGGCACTAACAGCAGAGGCTATAAAACCAACAAGTTTTGGGACATTAGAAGTGACACTGTCAGGAGCATAAGTTTGAATTGACTGTGATGAGGCAGATTTTCCACTTCACACTATGAAAACAACATATTCCTATGCATTAAATATTGATGGAGTCTGTCTCTTTGGCCCTGGCTACACAAGCTCTCTTCATAACTATAATACACCACTGGTGTAGCTTCACTAGTGGAAACTTTAGCATAGTCAAGGCTCAGGAATTTTTTACTACCATGTCCTCTACACCTATACCTGAACCCTGCCTATTTTACAGCTTCCATTGTTGCTACCACGGGTGGAACTGCCGTATCTGTTACAGAGCCCGTGACCTCTCATAGTTTCTCTTAATGGCTGCCTATAAATATGAAATAGGATCAGGGAGAAAATTAGCCTTGTGGAACTCAAAAGGTGAAGGATCCATTGGTAGAGGTGCAGTTTCCTATCACTAGTCTTTAAGGTGTGGTCCAAGGGTCTTTCAGGAAAGACAAACTATTTTCATGCCTTCTTTGGACCTCTGCCATCTCACAGATGATCATATTGAATGGTGTGGAGAGATTCAGGATTCTTGAGAATATATGTCTGCTCAGTATCTATTGATAGCAAAAGATCTGTCAGGGCCACCAATGCTTTGTTTTGTCCATATCCTAGCCTAAACGTAGCTTGTAAGGGATCTAGGATATTGGCTGGGGATACAGGAGTTTGAAGACTGCTTATGGCTGGCTTCTCAATGAACTTGCTCAGGAAAGCACTCAAGCTTCCTTGTGATCATTTTTTGGAGCATCAGAAACCTTTAACAGAATAATTGCTGGATAAAATATGCAGCTGTCACCATGTAGTACAACATACTCATAATTCTGGTATCAGTGCTATGGGTTATATTTTTCTGTTTGTAGAATAATCAGAAATGCCATTATCAGTGTATAGTTTTAAGAATTGACTATAAAATGGAGGCTGAGAGTGACTTAAATGTGTTCATTTTTATTCTTACAGTATGTTAATCATTATAATCTTTTCTAACGTCGTTGAAGCTGTTAGCTTCATCAATAAATGTTCCAGTTGTTTTAGGTGTTTAAGTATTTAAACAGGTTTTTCACATTACAGTTCTGATTCATCACTGTGTTACTCCAGTTTCATGTTGGTGTAGCTTGATTAACTTCAGTAAAATTACACTAGCATAAAACTGAAGTAATGTCATGAATAAGGTCTTGGATCTATTTATGGTATAAAATAACAAATAGCATCAAAATATATAAGATGAATACATTTCTCAATGGAATTATATCCTTGTAATTGCACATAGCATTTAACATACTGTATATAAATCCATTACTTGCCATGTATTATCCAATATATCATCTTAGGATAGGTAATTATTTAGTTTTTAATTGCTCATAGATGGTTTATAATTAAATATTATAAGGTAAAGTTGGTCTTACCTCTAAGTACTATAGGTTTTGGTGAATGTTTTTAATTTTATAAGATGTCATTCAGTTACACAGATAGAAAGCTGTTCTTTGTTGTAAAAGCAGTGCCTGGTTTTTGCTGTCATCCATTTACTTTATTAACAATAGCAGGCTTTCTCTCCTTCCTGATTAAATATTCAAAGCTTTTGAGTTGTAAATGACTGCAACTTTTGCACAATTAATAGCCAAATTCAAAGGCAGATTACATGTCACCGAAGTTGTGCTGTGCACATTGAATACTAGGTACTTGTCCAATGACAGCCCTGAATTTCCGTTCTTTCAGTGGTTGCAGCTTGACTGCCAAGAGGTGGGTTTTTTACAGTAAGATAATTAATTTGCAATGGTTATTTGCTGTAAAATCCTAGTGCAGACAAGGCACCAGTAGTTTTTACTGTGATGTGGTTGTCTAGGTCAAAACTATACCCCTGCGCATGGTTGACCTCACGTAGTTTACCTTGTGGTAAAACTACGGTGCTTTGTCTCCACTGTGTTTTTACATTAGGATAGCTAATGCACATTAGTTGTCCTGTGGTTAAAACACACACTTTTTTTTTAAGCACTGAAGACAAAATTTAGCACTTGTGAGTAACATCTCCTCACAAAAAATAAAAAAAAAACCTGTTGGTTTTTGCCATACTCTTAGATGGTGCTGCTTGCTGTTAACTCTCAGACCCAATTCAAATCTGAATCATAGAATGGAGTAAATGATCATATAATTAAGGTATTAAGTATTTTTTGGTAAAATGATAGACTATTTCTCCAACTGATTATATTCTAAACACAAACAGATGCAAACCAGAAATACAAATACTACCTTGTACTGTGATTTTTGCCAATCTCAAAGGCTAATCAGAGTTATTAGTTTATTCTTGAATTTGGACCCTCCTAGGTGTTGCAGGAAATTGTGTTTGCAAACTCAGTCGATGGCAGTCTTCCCTGTGAGTCCATAACTTTTTAATGAAAGTAGAGGTGTAAACTCTGGCATCCTAGTATTTTGGTATTGATGACAACATTATGGTCACCTAAAAATTTCATTATATTTCAGATTAGACAGGGTGTTTGTGACAAGTTGTCAGGTTCTAGGATTCTGCACATAGATTGAGGTCTATTCTGCTGCCCAGACTGGCAGCCAAATCAAGAGAGTCCCGTTAGCTCGAACCCAATAGTATAAAAGGCTTTGTGTGTCCATCTGAGTCAGAGGGGCTACGTGGCGAGACAGTCTTGCAGGGAAAAACCCTAAAACCAACCTTATCAGTAAAGATTTGTTTTGTTGCTCTTAGGTTTAAAAATTACAGAAAAACCCAGGAAGAGCACTTCCTTTGCAGAACTACTGTGTCATGGTTGTGGATGCCCTAGTAAATGGCTGCAATTTAGTGATGGGTGAAGTGATCCCTGAATATAAAGATCCAGATTCTGGCTTGTGTACATACACGCATGCACGCGCACACACAGCTTTGAAGGACAAAGATATTCTTTTAGGAAAATAAAGAACAGCCTACCCTGCAGGGCCTTTGGAAAAAAAAATCACGGAGGAGCAAAAAGGGCATAGACAAGGGCCTTTGTCTACATGCCTGTTTGCATAGTCACTCCAGCTTATCCATGGTCTCTATGCTCAGCCCTCCTGCGATTTATTTCTGTTCAGGGAGAGAACACACTGTATAGGGGAGCTTTCTTCAGGTTGTTCACAGTCAAATTGCAGGCCCATGCTTTTGTTGCTTTGCAGATCATATGTGCTCCCTTCTCTCTCTCTGTGTGTGTGTGTGTGTGTGTGTGTGTGTGTTGCTTAATGCTCCTTTTCCAGCACTAGCTAGAATTTGGCTGATAGTATGTCAAGATTGTTCAGCAAGATTAACTAATCCTATTATAATGCACATCAAGCACTTGGAAACTCTATATTCAATGCTATATCAAAAACCTCTGAAACATAAACATGGGCCCTATATGCATCACAGGATTTACTGCCCAGGAAATTTTTGTTTTGGTTGAGTTTGTAGGTTACGAAAACCTTATTTTTCAACCAGTTTTAAGCCTGAGAAATTTTGTTTCAGGTTAGCACTTTTAGTGTCTCATACAATGCATTATTCTTATAAACATTTAATTGTATTATTTATGAGGTAGACATAAATATGGTACAGTAAACATATAATGTTAAACTATATAGTTGGTTTATCTACAGTATTATAGCTGGAGCATTAGCGACATCTGTAGTTGAGGTTTTATAGAATAATTCTTGCATTGTGCATGAAACAATCCAAATAGGAAAAATATGAACCATGAAAATGAAAATAGGCCAGACAGTGATTTTTACACTATGTTAAATCAGCATAGTGTTTTAAGTATGCCAGTGTGCTACTGTGCTGATCAGAAGGCAGTCAAAAGGGTGTCTGTCTGAGTTCAGCACTATTCTTTGGGCTTGCAGCTGTATATCCTGCACTGAACTCCAAAGGAGTAATAGTGTTCCTCACTTTACATTGGAAAGTTGAAGGGGAAGGTTGATAGGCTATAGAAATCTGATGGGAAAATTCAGTCTGAGATTGGTCATTAAGAAGTCAGCAGTGTGTAAAATTTGCAGCAGTTGCTACAGCTGCTCACTAACACCCACTAATTCCAGTCCTGTCATTGGAATGTCACTGGGCGCTGACAGAAATAGCGAGTGAAAGTCCAGGGGATAATTGGGAAGTGTGAAACGATCTCTAATGTTCTAGGTTTGCATAATAGATCATTTGTCTGTTTAAAAATATGCAGGAAAAATGAAGGGATTAATGTGTGTTAATATCAGTATTCATTGGAGAATATGAGTTATTCTTTGGAAACACATTCATTCAGAATGTTGAGTACAGTGTCTACCACAGTGGAGCCCCAATTTCTGACTCTGGCCTCTCGGTACTACTGGAATGCAAATCGGTGATGTTGGTAGTGCAATACAGTACAAATATTAAATATATGTGACAAAATGTTCCAATGTGGGTGCCTAAAATTAGACATCTAAATCCACAGTTAGGCATCTAAATAGTTGACCTGCATTTCACAGGTGCTGAACCTCTGGACACTTAGAACCTCTGAAAACAAGGCTGTTCATTTGAGTGCTTAAATATAGGTTTGGCTGCCTAACTTAAATAACCCCAGTTTGTACAGGGATGGAGGACAGGCACAGATATGGTAGACCCACAAGTGGCTGAGGTGTTTTGTAGACTCTTACTTTTCCCCTGACCTTGGAAGCTCTGTATCTACTTGAGAGTGAGTGTCTCTGGGATAGGTGGCTGGTGTAGGACCCAAGGGTCTGAAAGGCCCAGGGTCGTAGTTACAGAATAAATAGGGAGGTTCCTTTTTTTAACTGAAGGTAGAAATTGCGGGGAATTTTTGTTTGGTTCACTGGAGTTTTATATTTTCTCAGGATTGGACCTGCACCTTTGATAGCTATTGTAGGGTGATGGTGAGAGTAGAGGACCAGGAGAATGGGTTGGTTGCAAAGACTTCGGACCGTTGATTCATCTGGAGGGTGAGCAGGGGCAGAAAAAGCATGAAAAATATCTCTTTCTTGTCTAGCAGAAACCTGAAATGAAACACTTAATCTCACCTTCTATATCTTGTGAAGATAGAACCCTGATATAGGTCCATGATGTTTCATGCATAGAGGAAGGTGAATAGAATATCAACCATCTATGATGTGATACAGGAGGAGGCCCTCCAAGACCTGTTTGGGTTATATGACCGGACTAGCTTTGTGGTAGTTGGTTTCAGCCAGTTAACCAGTGCATTAATAAAACAAAGGAGGAGGGGTGTCATTGTGGAGGTATTGTGCTCTGCTGTTTACATCTGACTTGAAGTCTAAGAGATCTGGCCAAAAATTAGACCTGATATTATGTGTCAATTTGTTATGTGAATTCTGGGACAAAGTAAAGTTGGAACTGTATTGTTGTTCAGATCAACCCACTGCTCTGCGAAATCCCTGAATGAGCTGATAAAGTTCCTCATTGCTGTGGCATTGGAGGCACTGTGCTGATTGTGCTTGGTGACTATAACTAGAGATTGAAGGGTTAGATATTGTTCCTCTGTTCTGGACCAATCATTGCCTCTTGAAGTTGATGTCCATCTTTCCTGTCATGGCAATGAGACCTGTTTTTGTGGTCTGTTCTCAGAGACTAACAGTACCTAAATGCTTCCAGAGGTCTCTGAGGTAGACTGTTATTTTTGACAGATTGCTCTGTTGATGGATTGATAAGCTTTTATAATCTTTTGTCTTTCACTGTGTGTAAAGTGACCCCCAGGTACTGTATCTCCTAGTTTCATCTTCACAAGTCACCATAGTTTACAGAAAACGTTCAAATGAAGACAGTTATTGCACTTGTAGTGGAAGCCAGGGTCTGAGGCTGGTCATTTGCATTATAAAGATTTTGAGATTTTTTTCCCCCTTATGTGGCTATGCCTCCACTATAAAATTCATAAAATTTCAATGAGAGCATTTGCTTCATATGGTTTACAGCCTAATCGGCCTGGACTGTTTCCACTATGTTCCTGATGTGAGTCTTTCCAGTCATGAAAAAAATTCTGGTTACTAGGTGGCGCTGTTACACATAATCTTTTTCTTAGCATAAGAGCAAGTTTTTAGTCTTCAGATAACGTTACGTTGGGGTTTTTTTTTGTTAAATTTTTGTGTATGGGAAGTAGTAGATAGTAGTAAGGGATTTAGTTTTCTGCATTGATTTCCCTTACTAGAGCCAGTTCTTGAGACAGAATTGCATTGATGTTTAGACTAAGATCCCTGAAAGAGGGGACTACCTGTGTGCAGTTTGTGACCATCTCTGTTCAAGGACAGGCATGCCAGTGTTGGGTCAGCCAGCTGTCTTTTGATACCATGGTTTATGAGGAATTTGTAGTCCTTACTGAGAGTGGATGGGCTCTGTTTCTTTCTCACAGTGAGATCTCAAGGGGGCTTTGCCTTACAAAAGCAAAACAGCAACACATTCTTCTGATCATGTTCCTCCATCGGTCCTGTCCCCTCCCCCACAAACTTGTCCAGGTACACAAATGGACATGCACAGTACCAATCACCAGTAAGAAAGTATATTACAAATCAACGTCTGTTACCTCTCCAGTTACATCCTTTGTCCCCCCAAAATAACCCCACCATCCCATTTGCAAATGTCAAAGAACTAGAGGTACTAAAATACAGTCAGTCTGATTTGATCTCCTAGTTCCATTATTAGTAAGTAACCTATTTCTTAGGACTTTAGGATCTGCCATAACTTAGATTTCTAATTCCCAAAAAAGTTAGTGGAGGACTTCAAGAGGCCCTTTGCCAGTCTTATATCCCTGATACCCTCTCTTTCTTCTTTCACTCCTTACAGGAAATCCAGAGATTAACGTGAAAATTATAATCCTTTCAGAAAGAGCAAAGGAATGCAGTAAAAAGCATGAAAGAATGACAAATGTTAACATATATACACTTACTTATAGGACTATGCTATATAATTATTTCTAACCCAAATATTGCCATTCCCTACATATGAAGTCATACCAATGTACTCCTTTATTTTTACTCAAATAGTTTGTTAAATTAAAATGTTAAGTTCATTGTTTATTTTATACTTTAACATAATTAAATTTATATTAACAATGCTTAGCTAAGTCCTTTGCGCCAGGACCATGTCTTCATGATTTATTCCACACCAAGGAAATTATTGGTTCTTAACAAATAACAAAATAATAATAATAAAAATGGCAAGAATGGCTGTGATTACAATCCTTGGGGTACTGAATTATCACTATACATAACCTGGTGTCTCTAGAGTGTATTCTGGAGCCCCCTTCATGATCTCCAGGAATACTACTTCATCGTGAATTGGGCTGAAATGCACTTTGTGTTTAATGGTGTGTGGAGTTGCCATCATTGTATGTCTTTGTAAACAGATCTATCTATCTATCTGGAGGGTGTCCATATATTTGTGTATGTGAAGGCAGTCAGGAGTTATGCAGAAACATAATGGTTAAACGTTGTCACATAAATTACTATATACTCAGATGAGGGACACACACACACACACACACACACATTTATTAAGTTCTGAAGTTATTATTCCAACACACGTTTTACATAGTATACATTCTCTATCAGATATAAAAAAAAGCTTTGTAGACACCACATGCTACTGTAACATATGAATATATATTGTAACATGTTATAGAGGGCAATGTTTTACACTAAATGAAAAGCATTCAAAAATCTGTTTTATAAATTTTCTTGTTCCTTGCAAACAGGTTTCCTTTGAGTCCTGTTTTTCTTTTCAAATTATCAAACACTTTTTATTACAAGAGAATAAAAGTGTAAAGAAGTATACACCCATCAGTTTATTTTTGTGTGAACTGTGACTTCAGGTGAAATTGAACAAATGATAAAAATGCTGTTTCATTAAACAAAGCCATAGACTGACAATATGATCAGTAGTTCTGTGGGCAAATATGTCTTTGATTTTTATGTTTTTAAATTCACTCACCCCAACTAATGTGTAAATGACAGCTTTGGGGTATAATGTTTTTGTGAGTATTTTGTAAATTCTAATATACTTCTTGAGTGACTGCTTTTTATATGGTGGTGGCAAAAGGAAATGAAGACTACTGTTGGATTTCTGGAACTTGCTGCATGGGAGATCAGTAAAGCCTTTTGACCTGTCACCAAATAAAAATGTATTTTGAGCCTATTTGCTGTATGATGTCTGTGTGTGACATATATTGCAGTTCCTAGTTAATCACTTTGGAAACAGATAAAATTTCCTTTGTGTGAGTTTATTGACAGTGCAATTTTTCTGTTTGTCTACCCTGTTTTTGCTAGTCAATAGAAGTAAATGTAAAATTTCTCAAAAGTAATGAAAATGGTTTCTTTCAATATTTTGTGCAATTGACATTAACAAGAAATAGGAGTAACTATAATGGACTACATTCTATGAATGTTCCAGCAGCATTTCAGAGTGATGCTGCTGCATATCTAAACAGAAAGAATATACTTCATTTCATTTCATATGCTTGTATGTATTCTGGCAAGGAGTAAATGAACTTAATAACAAGTTAAGGACCCCTGCCATTCTGTATTATAGAAGAAGCTTCCTGTATACAACAATAGAAAATTGGCTGTGGTTCAAAACTTAATACTTAGCATTGCAAATTAAGCTGCTGTTCTTTTTCCATTGAGCCATGCGTTGATAGTCTGGAATGCTTTATTTTCTGTGGCTTTTTTCAGGTGCTTTCCAAATTAAAATTCTAAGGGAAATTGTGAAAGAAATATGGACTGAATTCAAATATAGCATTACTTTGTGGTGCAATATGCAAGGAGACAGATAATCTCGGTTGTACATACAAAAGGTTTCACCATTTTATTCTCAAAATGAAGTTTTCTAGAGAAGAGAGAATCAACTCAATTCATTCTTTAGTCAGTTAGCTATTATATGAAATGTATGCAGTTAAAATTTGAAAAGGTCATTTATTTCCATCCTATTGTACTTTCCATTTTCAGTGACAGCTCCAGAGAAAATCTTATTCTTAAAAGCCATTTACTGATTCAAAAGATCACACATTAGTCAAATTTTATACATATAGGTAGATGGTAATAGTCTGTCACCTTGTGATGTCTTAGTACTTTTTGGATGCGAGTGAAATAAATTTGAGTCTACTCTTTCACTGAAAGCAAGCCAGGTGGCAAGTACTGCAAAACAATGAAGATGCTTGGGTCCTGGGCACAATGATACTGCATTATGTCTTAAAGAGAAACACCAAATATTTTGAGTATTATTAGAATTTTTATATAGCTTTATCTTAACAGTAATTTAGATGAATGAAAATACAACAATTGTTTCAGTGTACAGAAACTCATAAAAACAGATGCAATGTATTCATCCTGAACTTCAAAGCAACATATTGGAACATGTTTATAACAACAAGATTCAATCTACAGGACACTTTTTCTGTCTGTGTATAAAAGAGAAAACAAAAATTAAAAACTGAATGGTAAAGCTGGTACAGTTTATACAATTATACTGTAAAAGAAGGAGTTAAACCAATGGATGTGCATGCATTTTGAGAAAGGACAAAGTGAATGCAACTTGTAGCAGGGCTGTTGGAGTCAGTGGATGTTGACCTCTGCCAAATAATAGTTGTATCTTTTATATAACCTTGATCAGTGTCAGCTGACCGGAGCCAGGAAATAAAGACCAGACTCTTCCCAGGATCCCTGTGCCTCATACTCGTATTACATGGGGTCATAATAAGTTAGGTACTGAACAAGTGAAGTTTGAGCAAAGAAAGGTACTTGAATACCACAGTCTGAAAGGGAACATGACACAGAACTGGAGGAGGTTGCTATAGATTGCTAGAGGTTGCAAATTATCCTGGAAGCTAGTACTATTGAAGAGAAATCAGCGAGTACGCAATCCGCCACAGTGCTACATGTGGCAAGCTCAGAGCACTGAAGGGCTAAAATACAGACCAGTAGGAACAGAAAGGGGTATGAAATATGGTAGACAAACTAAATAACAAAAATTAAAGAACACTGATCCATGCAAGAATTAATGTGAGAATGGCACATTTCTTTAAATAAGAAAAACTAGCTGTGAAATTACACCACTGACCATTAGCTTACAGACTTGTCTAATAAAGTAAAATCATGTGAATTTGAACCATTAACAGACAGATTTAATTAGAAACAAAATTATTTGTGGTATAATTGATAGACAGGTGAAAGCAAGGACATTGTGGGTGGATGGGGGCAACCTTGATTTTCAAACAATAGTTAGCTAATGAAAATTGTGTTTGCCAAAATGAGTGTTTTACAAGAAGTGGAGTGCACCTAATCAGAAATGCATAACAAGACACAAAGACACAATACAAAACAAATGGCAGAGACCAGATTTGTTTTCAATAAATATGTAAGCAATCATCACATAAATGCAAAGATGCTAGCACAAGGGGTTTGATGTCATGCGTGCAACAATAACAGCCATTTTGCAAAAGTGTGACATTTTCAGTACAAATTGCAAAAGAATACAAAAGCAAAATACATCTCATCAATACAGAGCTGGAAGTGCTGATGCTAATGATGGTGCAGAAATACAATTCTTTGTTGGGTCTCTTAATGTTTACAGAGTAAGGGTGTACAAGAGATTAGTCAGTGACATTGGAAATAAATGAACAAAAAGTGGATTTCACAATAAATACTGGAGCCGAGTGCAGCGTAATCAAAGCAAGCATATACAAATAAGTGTCTCATATAATAGGTACAAAAAGAACCCATGTAACACAGGAATACTGTCATGTCTGTATAAAGGCAGATGCTACTCATAAGAATATAAAACAGTGGAATGGGAAATCTTTTGTGAGCTTGGGTTGAAGGAACAATTTGCAAATGCAAATCATTAATAGGTGTATAACTTGTCTTCTCAATAGGATACAAAAATATTCTTAGAGAATTTGATTAGATATTTAATGGCCTGGGGTGAATTAAGTAGATAATATATCATGTCAATATAGAAACCAGTGTCCCACTAAAAATGCATATACTATATAAAGTCCCATTAGCACTGAGACACAAAGTAAAAACTGAACATGAACAGATGGTAAAATTAGATGTTCTTGAGCAAATTCAGACACCAGCTGACTGTGTTAACAGTATTGTTTAAATAATAAGTTAAAGATGTGTATAGACTGAAAAATTTGACTAAGGCCATCAAATGCAAGTAGTACCCATCAGAACTGTTGGAGAGATCATGTCTAGACTTCAAAATGCAAGGGTTGTGTAATACTTACTAATAGAAATCAAAGGATTTATTGGACCATTCCAAGTACTAACTCCAGGACACACAGGCAGGACTAGATTTCCTGCTAACCCCCCCACATGAGATACAACAACATACTAACATACAAGACAACAATTTAAAACTAATATAAATATACAGCACCATTTATTGGTGGAGATTCTGTCTGCACTGATCCCTTCTAGTTGAATAAGAATTTGAACAGTAACTTCTAGGAAATCTGCCATGAACGCAGATTTCTGTATGAGTCTGCCCACTCAAGTCCTATATTCAGTCATGGAGACATCACTCATAGTTGGATCTGGATTATCAGAGGGTGCACGGTTCATGTCCTCCAGGTCAGGGCTATCTGTAATGGACAGACTGTCTATTGAAAACTGCTGTTGTCTGCAATGGCTGATGATCAATAGTCACCAATTTAACTCCTGCAGTACAAATTTTCTTCCCTTTTCGGTATTGGGTGTTCTCCATGGATCAGACTTTTTCATATCCTGAGTCCAATAACTGTATTTTTTCAAGCCATCAATGACTCTAGACCAGTGGTTCTCAAAGCCGGTCCGCCACTTGTTCAGGGAAAGCCCCTGGTGGGCCGGGCCGGTTTGTTTACCTGCCGCGTCCGCAGATTCGGCCGATCGCGGCTCCCACTGGCCGCGGTTTGCCGCTCCAGGCTAATGGGGGCTATAGGAAGGGCGGCCAGCACATTCCTCGGCCTGCGCCACTTCCTGCAGCCCCCATTAGCCTGGAGCGGCGAACTGCGGCCAGTGGGAGCCGCAATAGGCCAAATCTGCGGACGTGGCAGGTAAACAAACCGTCCCGGCCCGCCAGGGGCTTTCCCTGAACAAGCGGCAGACCGGCTTTGAGAATCACTGCTCTAGACACCTAGTAACAGGTATCTCGGCAGCTCTTCACATGGACTGTTCTAATAGCTGCTGATGGTGTCACTGCTGCACCAGCAACTTCTGGTTTCCCTTGATGTGGCTTTCCTCTGCTTGGGCAATTCTATCTCCAGTGGCCTTTGCCTCCTGGACCATTTTAGAGAAATAATAAGGTTTATTTACTCCTTTAAAGAGACAAAAGCACATTACAGCTTATTAATTTTTCTGGGATAAATACACCCTTCCCTTCAAACATAGCACTGAGTTGGTTTATAGTAAAAATAAAAACAAATTTATTAACATAATATACATAGGATTAAGCAAGTTCAAGAATAAGGAATGAAGATAGAAAGTTACAAGTAAAACAAACCAAATTATGCTTTCTAGTGGCTAAGACTTAACTTAACAAGCTACTGTCTTTGTTCAAGGTAGATTTCTTACCAGTCTGTCTTCTTTTTCTTAGTTAGGACCTTCCACAGAACCACAAGGGACTGGTTTCCCTTGTCTTTCTAAATGAAAGATCTTTGCTTAAGCAGGTTTCTCACCTATATTCAGTTTCCATAGACTTCAAACCCCTCCACCTTGGTTGAAGGACCCACCTTTCTCAGCTTGCCAGAGCTCTGTTCCCTTTTGTCTGTCTAGTGATGGATACCAAAGATGGCTTCTGTCTTTACTTATATCTTCCAAAGTCAGTGACCTTGTTTCAAGAGGCAGGGAAACCTCATGCTGTTCTACCCTTCCTGTGGGCTTCCCATCCCCCTGCTAATTTTTGTGTAAATGGAGCTTCCATTGTTTCTGGACACAACTTGCTTAATTTCACTGGAGACAGGTAGATAGCTGTGATGTTCCCTCCTGTCTGGGAGAGACCTATTTTCTCCCTTTGTTTGGTCACAGCCTGTAAGCCTAATATCAATGAATACCCACAATTCCTTATATAATGTTAAAAACTTACATTTTATGATGATATTAATCACCAGTGTGTCATAGGCTTTCATCAAACACCTCACTCAACACATTTTTATAATACAGTAATACTGTATACAATCAGTTGATTCAATTGCTTATCACTTGAGGTTCAAACCTCTGTCTTTACAGCCCAAATAAAGTTTCTCTTCCCTTATAAAAGCTGTCTCCTCCCTTGCTTTTTTTAATCTTGATAACTTTGTCTATCTAACTGGACCGTCATGGTTTGCCTGACAAGCAGGCTGATCAGAGAAACAAATTCACATTCCTTTGTCTAGGGCAAACCTGTTTACCACCACCCACCTCCCCCAACGTGCCTAATTTAAACACAATTTAGTCACCATCCCAATATATATCTATAACTCTTGATATACACCTTGTAATGATCAGTGAGTTACTAGTTTTTCAATGCCATATTGCATTACACCGTTTAGATACAGATTATAACCATAAGGAGTTGGGGTACACTGAAATGGTCAGGCCAGCTGTAACTCATTTCCTTATACTAGTGAGCCCTTTGTGCTTTTGCATCGGGATGCTGTTAGGTCACACCGCTCCCGTCTTACAAAGCTGAAGGATGGCTAGCAACTAGCTTCCCAGAGGTAGCAGGTCAGTGCCCACTTTCCCGGACAAGGCGTCTGCCACCATATTTTCTTTCCCCTTTATGTAGAGGTGTTACAAACATTTCACAGTGACATTAATCACTTGGATTTTTGAGTGTTTGGAAGGTATGGGAATAATTGCCGATAATCTGCTGATTTGGGTCAAAAAAGACCAACTTCATAATGACAGACAGCATAATGTTAGTGTGCCATTCACTACAGCACAGAACGGCACTAGCATACTTCACAAGATAAAAGCTTTTGGGAATTAAAAAAAAGAGTTGTCACAGAAGCATCTCTACTGAAATATTTAAAGACTAGCAAAGATCCTAGAATTTGTCAATGCAAGCTCACATGGGTTTCAAGCTGTCCCTCTGCAAAAGGAGCATCCAGTGGTAAATGCTTCCACAACATTGACTAACACAGAATAGAACAATGTTCAGATTGGAAAAAAACAAATACTGTCAAGAGTGTTTTAACTGTGAATGGTTTGATTAAGATGTGTGTGTGCAGAAATCAGTCAAGGCAGAACCAGACCATAAACAGTTAGAAGCCATAGTACAGAAATCATTTTGCAAAGTACCGCCTAGATGTCAGAAAATGATTATGAAATTGCAGAAGTGATAAGTGTGTGAGAGAGGCCCAGTAAAGAGCTTCTTATGTTCTACATGCTTTCAAAAGTGCCTATAAAGAGTGAAAGCAATGAGATGTAGGAAGAAACATTTGAAATAAAGGTCAAGTACTACCCCTTTCTGACCCAGCTTGAAAGAGTAATTCTAGATAGATGGTGAAGAGAAAAAAAATTCAGGCACATCTGAAAATTAAAAAAAAAAAGAGGGGGGGGGCTTTTGAGGTGTGATTGTTGCATATGTTTCTGTACAAAGAATCTTATGTCATGATATTTTAGAATATGAGATAAGAAATGTTACCACAGTGTCCATGTGAGTATTAAGAAGTGTAAGAACAGAGCCTGAGATGTTCTGTTCTGGACAGGCATGAATGCTACCATCAAAGATAAGGTATCCAAGAGCAAAACCTGCAAGAAATGCTAGCAACAGAATGCAAAAGAACCTTGAAACCTATGAGATTCTTGCCCATCCTTAGCCCATGTTTGGGTGCAGATCTATTTGAATTTACCTCTAATTTGTAGGTTGCTGCTCTGCCTTTAATTTGAGTTGTTGCACAAAACTTTGAAAAGCAATGTAATAACAGTGTAATATCACAGACTCATCATGAGAAGATGAGCAATTCACCAGCAGCTCGCTTCGGTAGTTCAAGCAGACTGACATGCCCTTTCTATGTACAGTTGAATGGGTTAGTGGATAAATCAGTACAAATGGCAAAGATTTTAAAAAACAACTAGTGGATTAAAGGGATCCACATTGTTAAAATATCACGCACACTTTACATTATTTTATTAGGATCACCAGTTCAAATACCTATGGCGAGAAAGACAGACAAAAATTTTGGTGCCAACATTTAGCCTGCTTCCTAACCCTATAGCAGTAGATCCTAAAATTGCTTAAGAACTACGTGCCAGGTAACTAGAATAGATTAAAAGAATGCTGAAGTCATCCCCCGTTGTAAGTCTTTCAAACAGAAAGTGGCTAGCAACTTGCTGAAGTAACAGCTACATCCTCTCCACCAATGTGATATGTCATAAGTACTCTAACAGTGTCAGGGCCTGTAGTGTGGGATATCTGACCTAGTGTTTGGTGTCAGGAGTAGAGTTGGGGTCATGGTCACACCAGGGTTCAAAGCCACGGCAAGAGTCAGAAGTCACGCCAAGGGTCGAAGTCAGAGTCAGTAACTGGCGTCAGGGTGAGGAAGCAGGCAGCAGGAACAAGGAACAGGGCATGGTAAAAGGAACAGGGATGAGGCATGTTATCAGGAACAAGGAGCAGGAACCAGGTGAGAAAGCAGGGACCTGGTCTCAGAAATCTGGGCAGCAACACGCCTAGTGAATAGTTGCTCAGGCAAGAAATGGGACAGGAACAGGAAGCCAATCAGCAGTCTGTTGTTAGTCATCTGACCCTGCCGAGTCAGCAAGTGTAGCTTCTGGTGGTGGGGTGTTAACAGCAGTTCTTCTTCAAATGCTTGCTCATGTTGATTCCATTCTAGATGTGCGTGCACCCACGTGCGCGGCCGTCAGATATTTTTGCCTTAGTGGTATCCATAGGGTCGGCTGTAGCTCCCTCTTGAGTGCCACGGCCATGCATCGGTATATTAGGCGCCACTGGCCCTACGCCCACTCAGTTCCTTCTTACCGCCCATGGTGGTTAGTCGGAATGCCTTTACCTTGCCTTAGAAGAACTGCTAGCCCTTGCATTTCATTCTTTGAGCCTTAAGACTTTGTAAATAATTTGTTTACAGTAGTTAGTTAATAAGTAGTTGTTGACTAGAGTAGTTGGTGATAGAGTCCCAGTGGGGACTTCAACCCAGGCAGGGCATGCCCTGGTCTCCCGGTTTTAAGCCCTGCTCTGACTGTAACCCTCATAGCAGCTGCCTCAAATGCTTGGGGGGGAATCAGATGTGAAGGAGAAGTGTCACATCTGTAAGAACTTTTGTCCCAGAACTCTGCTTCTGAGCCTTCCTGGCTGGACTCTGCCCTGAGCGTCTCAGCCTCAGTGCGCAGCGCACCCTTGGCACCAGGCTCCACCCAGCAGTACTTCCCAACACCAGTGCCTAAGAAGAGTGACTTCCCGGCACCGAGCAAGAAGGGCAAAGGACCCAGTTCGGGCTGATAACCCACACCAGAGCCACATGGGGATGCCCCCCAGTAGGACCCACTAACCTCCTGAGGGATCCGCCACCGACTCCAAGGATTGGTGGAGGACCCAGACTGGTGGCAATGCCGACGCCTTCCCAGGCTCTCCTGGTGCCCAGAGAGCATAGGCCTCTACCAGCGCCGCCGGCACCGCGTGCATTGCAGGTCACAGCAAAGGCTCCCGGTGAGGGAAAGCCAGCCGTAAAAACTCCTCAGAGGGCGGGTGAACGATGCCGGTCTCCGGAAATGAGACAGAGCTCTCAGTCTCCACATCCCAGGTCTCTGTCTTCTGCGGGATGTCCTACGTAGCCGGCACCATGCTCATGGTCTCCGCCCTCTCAACGAGGGTCGCCTAGAGGAAAGCACCAATTACTGTATCGCTGGCACCGATCATCCTCCGCTGGTTGTCTCCTCAGTGCAGATCCCCACGGTGGGAGCAGTCTCCGTCATGGTACCGATCTCCCTGCCCCTGGCACTGATTCTCCTACTGAGTCTCCTGTGGCAACAGTTAGCCATGAGATGCAAGCTTTGAAGGCCCCTCCGTGATCACCAGAAGGTGTTTCCTCCAGTTTGGAAAGGGAATTCAGCACTTCACCACGACAGCACCGGCGTGGGTGGGCACCTGAGGCTGCATCGACCTCCGTGATAGCATTGTAGCAGCAAGGCCAGTGGCGCAATGGCCCTACTCAAGTGCGTGGGGCATGTCTGTGATGCCGATGCCTCAGTCAGTCCATTCTTCAGCCGCTGCCTCATAGCAGCAACCAACGGCACTGGCGGCACCAAGCCTGGTACGTGGTGCACTTGGAGGCTGGGATAGAGGAGCAAGTGCCCACCCCAAAACCCTCTTCCCCCACAGGGGATGATCCCTCGGGGCCTCTCCCGGTGACCCAGTCATCGTCATCGTCCCCAGATGAGGCGGTGTGGGACCCTCCAGCGCCAGCCTGCTGGACGATTTCAAAGAACATCAGGCCCTGCTTTGGACTTGGGCTACGAACTTGGGCTTGGAAGTGGAGGAGAACGCCGAACAGGTGTAAACCTGGTTCAATGTGCTCTCAGCCTCTACCCCTGCCCCGTTGCGCTACCAGTACATGATGGGGTCCTAAAAATAGCAAAAACGCTTTGGCAAACTCCTTCTTCCATCCCTCCCACCTCCAAGAAGGCCAAGAAAAAGTATTTTGTTCCAGCCAAGGGGTTCGAATATTTGTATACCCACCTTCCTCCAGGCTCACTGGTCGTCTTGGCGGCCAACAAGAAGGAGAGATGGGCAAACCAGTTCGACCCCCAAGAATAAAGAGACCCAGAGGCTGGACCTTTTTTGGAGAAAGATTTATTAGATGGCCAGCCTTCAGTTCCGGGTGGCCAAACACCAGGCTTTCTTGGGGAGGTACAACTTCAATTTATGGGACTCCCTCCATAAGTTCAAGGACTCACTGCCCCAGGACTCGGCCTAGGAATTCAGGGCCCTGGTGGAGGAGGGTATGATGGCTGCAAGGTGCTCCCTCCAGATGGCGTGGGATGCGGCCGCTTCAGCAACTAGGGTGGTCGCATTGACGATGGTCATGAGGCGCATCTCCTGGCTTCAAACCACTGGCCTGTCCCAGGAGATGCTGACTTCGATCCAGGATCTTCCTTTGATGGGAATGGTCTCTTCATAGAAGAGACTGATGCAAGGCTGCACAGACTGACGCTCGGGCCACCCTTCGCTCGCTGGGTCTGCATATGCTGCAGTCATTGAGGAAGCAGTTCCGGCCACCCCCGCCTCCAAGGCCTTTGCAGTCTCGACATGGGCCTGCAAGGAGAAAGGATAGAGACACGAGTTTTGGTTGTCACCGCCCTTCCTCCTCCCGCTCCCCTGCACAACCCAGCTCGTCGAAGCCTCGCGGGGGCCAGAAGCACTCGTTTTGAGGGTGTGCTCCAGCGTGACAGCTTGGGGGGAGGGATAGCTCAGTGGTTTGAGCTTTGGCCTGCTAAACCCAGGGTTGTGAGTTCAATCCTTGAGGGGGCCACTTAGGGATCTGGGGCAAAATCAGTACTTGGTCCTGCTAGTGAAAGCAGGGGGCTGGACTCAATGACCTTTTGGGGTCCCTTCCAGTTCTATGAGATAGGTATATCTCCATATATTAGTCAACTCCCCGGATCCACTTCGTTCTTTCCTCAACCGTCTTCTTCAGAGATTGTATCTTGGGGCTACTCCCTGCAATTCTTGGCTGCTCCCCCACTGGCCCCCTTTCCCTGTCCCTCTTCAGGGACCCTTCTCATGAGCAACTCCTCATTCAAGAGGATGAGAACCTCATGCAGCCCGGGGAAATGGAGGAAGTCCCCTGGGACATGAGGGGAAAAAGGTTCTACTCCCATTATTTCCTAATTCTGAAAGCGAAAGGGGATCTAAGACCCATTCTGGACCTGTGGTGCCTCAACAAGTCACTCAAAAAGTTGAAGTTCTGCATGGTCTCCCTGGTCTCCATCATCCACTCCCTGGATCCAGGAGACTGGTACGCCGCCATCGATCTGAAGGATATATCTCCATATTTTCCAAGGTCTCAGATGATTCCTCCAGTTTGTGGTGGGTGGATGCCAGTTCCAGTTCATGGCACTGCCCTTTGGCCTCTCGTCTGCCCCGAGGGTGTTTACAAAATGTATGGCACTAGTGGCCGCTTACTCAGGCATCTAGGGATTCAGGTCTACTCATGTCTCGACGATTGGCTCATCAAGGGCCCAGATCTCGGGAACAGGTTCAAAGGAGCCTCAATCTGGTTTGTTCCATCTGCCGCGACCTGGGCCTGTTGGTAAACGAAAAGAAATCGACCTTAAGGCCGGTTCATTGGGGCAGTTCTCAACTCCACACGAGCCAGAGCCTTCCTTCCGGAGGTGTTTTTCCAGGCCATGTCGGACCTGATCTCCCACGTGAAAAACTACCCGATCACCACTGCTCACACCTGCCTGTGGTTGTTGGGCCACATGGTCGCATGTATGTAGGTGGTCCAGCATGCATGCACGTCCACTGCAAGCATGGTTGGCATCGGTCTACATCTCCAACAGACACAATCTAGACCGGGTGGTCAGGGTTCTGGTTCACATCCAATTGTCCCTGGATTGGTGGTTGAGCTCTGAATCGGTATTGGAGGGAGTTCCCGTCATGGCCCTGTCCCCATCGCTGACCCTCGTTTCCAATGCCTTGGACCTGGGCTGGGGAGCCCCCTGGGCGAGCTCAGGATGCAAGGACGCTGGTTGTGGGATGGTCTGTCCCTCCACATAAATGTCAGGGAGCTCAAAGTGGTTCGCCTGGCTGCCAGGCTTTCCTGCCCCATGTGAAGGGCAAGGTGATGCAGGTCCTGACAGACAGTACTGCAGCGATGTATTACATTAACAGGCAGGGCAGAGCCAGGTCGCCAGCCCTTTGCCAAGAAGCTCTCCATCTGTGGGGCTTCTGTGTGTAGCAGATTGAGCACTCACCGCTGTGGCACCTCCTGCTGGTTGTCTCAGGAATTAGCTCCTCAGCCTCGGAGCGCCCCATGCTGGCCTGTGTCTTGCCTGCCGCAGGCCCCATGTCCCTCCTGGACCCCGATGCCCCTTTCCTTGGGGTGCTGCCCTGCAGCAGTGCCCCCCCGCACTCTGGGTCTCCCCTCCCAGGGGAATCCCCTCCCCTATGCCCACCTTGCCTCAGTGGCTACTGCCAGTCGTCATCTAACCCCCTTTCTCTGGGGCAGACTGCAGTCTGTAATGGCCACTTATCATTGGCAAGGCGGTTGGACCAGCTGACTCTGCCTATCCCTGGGCTGCACCTCTGCAGTCCCAGTACCTCCTTAGGCCTTTAACAAGGCCTCAGCCTGGGGAGTTGCCCGGGTGGAGCTCCCTAGCTCCTCTGGCCCTTCCCCAGCACAGCTCTGCTTCAAGTACCCTGTGCTCCCAGGCAGCCAGGTCCTTCCCACTCCAAGGCTGGAGTTAGACTGACCCAGCTCCTCCCTTAGCCCTTATATCAGGGCCAGTTGTGGCCTGATTGGGTGTGGCCACAGCTGTGGCTGCTTCCCCAATCAGCTGACCTTTTCCCCCAGGAGCGGGGTAACTGCCCCGCTACAGTGTGGCATGCCATACATCTGGTGGCCGCGCATCTGCCTGGGGCCACGAACGTGGTAGCAGATTGCTTCAGCAGGACCTTCTTGTCTTGCCACAAGGGGTCACTCCACCCAGAGGTGGTTATTGTGATCTCCCTGACGTGGGGAACTCCCCAGGTGGATCTGCTTGTGTCCAGTCAGCAGGGCCGACGAGAGGGTGGGGAAGCCGGTACAAATTACCGGGGCCCGGCTTCCCCGGCTTCCCCCCCTACTCGTCGGCCCTTTTTAGCCAGTCCGCCCTTGCTGGGGGGCCCGAAAAAATTCCGGGCCCGGCTTCCCCCCCGTCTCATCAACCCTATTTAGCCGGTCCGCCCTTGGTGGGGGGCCCGAAAAAATTCCGGGCCCGGCTTCCCCCCCGTCTCGTCAGCCCTGTTTAGCCAGTCCGCCCTTGCTGGGGGACCTGAAAAAAATTTTTCACCGGGGCCCGAACCCGCTCTCGGCAGCCCTGCCAGTCAGAACAGGAAATGGCATGTGTTCTGCTCATTCCGGGGATTGGACAGGGGCTCCCTTTTGGCTGCTCCCCCTCTGGCCCCCTTTCCCTGTCCCTCTTCAGGGACCCTTCTCACGAGCAACTCCTCATTCAAGAGGATGAGAACCCCCCTGTGGCTGGGGGCTCTGATGTATGCCTTCCCACTGGTGTCACTAATCAATAAGGTCCTTCTGAAGATCAAACGGGGCAAGGCCAAGGTGATCCTGATAGCTCCTGCATGGCCTCGGCAGCACTGGTTTGGCATGCTGATGGACCTTTTGGTAACCACCCCACTGTAGCTGCCTCTCTGGCCAGACCTGCTGTCCCAGAACCACGGCAGTCTTCTGCATCCACACCTGTTAGCACTGCACTTGACAGTGTGGTTTCTGCATGGCTAAATGCAGAAGAACGCGAATGCTCAGCTCAGGTTCAACAGGTCTTGTTGGGCAGCAGAAAGCCCTCCACCAGAGCAACCTACATCGCCAAGTGGAAGAGGTTTGCGTACTGGGCCGCAGACCAGAGTATCCGGGCTGAGCAGCGATCCTGGACTATCTTCTACACCTCAACCTCCAGGGGTTGTCCCTGTCATCGATCAAAGTCCACTTCCACCCTCTGCTCCAGGGCAGGTTGGTCTTCGCTCACAACATGACTTTCCAGTTTTTGAAAGGTCTGGCGCATCTCTATACACATGTCAGGGATCCTGTCCCTCCCTGGGACCTGAATCTCATGCTGTCGCGGCTCATAGGTCCTCCCTTTGAGCCTCTAGCTTTCTGCTTCCTTCTCCTCCTCTCCTGGAAAGTTTCTTTCCTGGTCTCAATAACGTCCGCCCATTGGGTCTCTGAGATCAGGGCGCTTACTTCAGAGCCGCCCTATACAGTGTTCTACAAGGACAAGGTCCACCTCCGGCCGCATCCAGCGTTCCTGCCCAAGGTAGTTTCGCAGTTTCATACTGGTCAAAACATATACTTACCTGTCTTCTTTCTGAAGCTTCATAAATCAGAAGAGGAGCGCAAATTGCATGCCCTGGACATCAGGAGGGCACTTGCCTTCTACATCGACAGGACCAAGCCGTTTCGTAAGTCAATGCAGTTCTTTGTTGCAGTGGCAAACAGGCCTGGACCACAGCCTGCATCTGTTACTGCTATGATCTGGCAAAGCTGCCTCCACCGGTGTCCGTGACTGCCCACTCAACTAGGGCACAGGCTTCGTCGTCAGCCTTCCTGACCCAAGTGCCGATTCAGGATATCTGCAGGGCTGCTACCTAGTCATCTATCTACATGTTTGTCTCATTATGCGCTCACCCAGCAAGCCTGAGACGATGCTGGCTTTTGCAGAGCTGTGTTGCAAGCTTCACAACGGTGAACTCTGAGCCCACCACCAGGGATACTGCTTGTGAGTCACTTAGAATGGAATTGACATGAGCAAGCACTTGAAGAAGAAGAAACAGTTACCCATCTTTTGTAACTGTTGTTCTTCGAGATGTATTGCTCATGTCCGCTCTCCTGCCCCTCTGTCAGAGTTGCTGGCAAGAAGGAAATGGAGAGGGCATGGGTGCGGCTCTCAAGGTCCCATTCAGCAGCCCCACAAGGCTGGGTTTGAGACTTGTGGCACCTGATGCCATTTCTCAGGATGATTCCTGTGGAAGGCCCAGACTTTTGAGGGGCATACACATGATGAGCTGGCTCCCAAGAGCATTCTTCCACCCCAGAGCCCTCCCGATTGATCAGATAGTACAGAGTCCATCTGTGCAGTTGGGAGTCCAGGATGTCCTGGATGAGGTGATCCTCATGGTCTTGAACTTGAACCGCATGTGTAGGTGGTGTATGCCTGCTGGGGAATGGATTGTTTAGGAAAGGCTTCAGGAGGGAAATTCAAAAGACAGGATGGACCTTTCAGGATCGATGGAGCTGTAATTCAAATGCCACCGTATTTATCTGCCAAGTAATAGTGAAAGGACATGCATACTGATGATCTAAATTGTGCACAGGTAGAGTGGTCTGTAGGTGTTTTGTGGACAGCCACACTTTCAGGCCTGTCTTTAGAGGTGGGACTTCTTGGCGGTGTTTGTCAGTGTGGTGATTATAAGTTGTCTTGGCTGCTTCCAGGTGTTCCTTTAGGTTGACTTGCATTTCTTGAATGGTCTGTACCAGATCAGAGGTAGCAGGAACCATTGTGGATGAAGGGACAGAAGGGTGGAAATGAGGATGAAAACCAGAGTTGGAGTAGAAGGGACTGGGTCAGGTAGAAGTGTGTTCCATGTTGCCAATTCAGCAAGTGGGAGTAATGCAACCCAATGGTTTTGGCAGCTGTTCAGGAAGCAGCACAGGTATTGTCCAAACGCCTGGTTGACCTATTCTGATTGGCCATCCATCTGAGCGTGCTGTGCAGTGGATGCATGGGGTCAGACATCTCGGACATGAAACACTCCAACTGGAAGCCATGGTCTGTGGTAAGGTGGTCAGGGAGGCCATGGAGGCAGAAGATCTATGTAACCAGAAGGTGTGCAATAGTTTCTGCAGTAGGGAGACATAAGTATGGTACAAAATGGGTCATTTTGATAAGCTGGTCCACAACAGTTTGTGTGGTATTGCAGCCTTCAGATTTGGGTAGTTCTGCTATAAAATCAAGGGTTATGTGTGACCAGGAGGTGGAAGGGGTCTCAGATGACACGAGGAGGCTGAAAGGCCTGCTCCAGGCAGGTTTTGTTCGAGCACAGGTGTCACAGGGCTTGACATAGGACCAAACTTTCTGAATCTGAACAGACTTATACTTCCTCTAATATCTTTAAATGACTGTAGTGCTTGTGGAAGGTACCAGATTGAAACTCCTAGAGAATAAAGTCTGCTGTTTAGCCACAGAACAGCTATAATACAGGCAGTAGTAGGTTTCTCTGTCAATGTGTCTCAGTTGTGTTCTGGAAGGCCACCTTTATATTTGCAAGGGTAAGATTCAGCGTCCCTGCCCTGTCATCCCTACATCTCTTTGCTAAAGATGCTGACCATGAGAATAATTTTCATAGTTTTTGTGAGAACACTTGCTCGTTGTGAACTAGACTGAGATTAACAAATCATTTCACACACCCCTCAAATATCAATAACTTGGTCTGGGCTGATAACACAGAGATGAAAGGCTTCATTTCTCATTACCAATTCATTGAGCAATTTAATCTTTTGAGCACTCCTTTAACTAATTAATTAATCCATGTTTCTACCGTGCTTTGAAGGTGTAGAGAGTTACAATAAACAAGTGCTGAGTATTACTATTTAGGGCTGGTCATTTTCTTATTGGAAAAGAGGTTTCCTGAGGTTGAAATTTTCTAGGGGGAAAGAGCTTTTTGGCATAATTTTCCAACAGGAAAATTGAAACTAAACTTTTGGTAGGATACCTTGGCTTGTAGAGCATGAAGGGGAGTGGGAGAAGGTGGTCGTAAGAATGTAGACATAAAAGGAAAATTAAAAAGAGAGTTTTTTTGATAGTACAGACAATTGTAACAAGGTTTTATATTCTTTTTCTTCCATTATTTTCTCTGTCTTGTAAGAACTACTTACTTTTCATAATGGAAGCATATGTTTTATGTAAATCAATTCCAATAATTTTTAAAATGAAACTGCAAATGAAGGAGTCATGCTCACATAACAATTGGCCAAGTTAGAATACATCTTTGATAGCTGAAAGCATTCCCAATGCATGGAACTCACGCATTTCTAGCCTAATGCACACTACATGCAATGTCTAGACTACTAATACAGAATGTGGCCAGCCTTATTGCCATTACTTCGCAGTATTTGAGTCTTGGCAAGAAAATGCTAAATGGAAAAGAACTGCCCATGGCACACAAGCCCCCACCCCAAAATTCTGGCTTAACTTGTGTTTACTCACAAGATTAGTTTCACTCACGTAATTTTGTATAGCTAATAAACCAGAGGTAGTTTAAAATAAAAGACCAACAATAAAATTGTTTTCCTTTTTAAAAACAAGTGAAGTTTATTTTTTTAAGTAGATAAGAAATTTGCTTTTAAAAAGGCGATTAAAGTATAATTTTGATGGTCTACTCTAAATTTCAACTTTGTCAATCAGCACATTAGATGTAAACAGTTTCTGATAATGATTGACTTTAATTGAGCCTTCTTAGGAGACAGTGATTGTTTTTAATTAAAAATGGTACCTTTTCCATTTAGCTGAAAGCTTATTTGCATTCGTTTCAGCTTTGAGCATAGACATAACTACCTATGTCTTTGCTAACATTGTATTTTCTCCTTTTTTCCTTTTCTTGAAATGCTTCATGAATTTGTCAAACAAGTTAGCTTTAAATATTTTCTTACTGATCCTTGCAATTTTGGCAGTTTTAATATGTATCGGGAATGATTTATTAATTTTAAGCTTATCAATTTAGAAACACATAAAAATAAAATTGTTACATATGTGTAGTGCCAGTCTGATCAGTGCTTTTTTATTTTATTTTTTTGAGTGATTAAAATGTTTTTCAGTATCCAGATTATGTCGATTAAGATAGTAGTTCAAGGAAGACCGTATACTGTAGTACTTTTAGAAGACTTGTCAAACTATTCCTATGTAAGGGTTCTGCAAGCCTTGCTGACATAAATAATCTTTATACAAGTAGTCCATTTATGAGTCACTCATGAAAAGCCGGGTTTGCAAGACTGACTGTAATACGGCATATATGCGGAACATTTGCTTATACACCTCTACCCCGATATAACGCTGTCCTCGGGAGCCAAAAAATCTTACCGCGTTATAGGTGAAACTGCGTTTTATCGAACTTGCTTTGATCCGCCGAAGTGCGCAGCCCCGTCCGCCCCCGGAGCGCTGCTTTACCGCGTTATATCAGGGTAGAGGTATATTTCATAATACTTTGAACATTTTTGTACTGTAATCTTTATGATAAAAGCCTCTGAAATATTTACAGTGTAAAATGGAAAAAGTAAATTTAAATGGTTCTGTTTGTTTAAAGAATGACTTGTTACACATTTTGTGAATAGCAAATACATTGCAAAAACCTGACAAATTAATCATTTATGTAGATCTTTCAATACTAGCTGACGCCTTTTGGGAAACTTTGTAAACATTCTATTTAGGAATAATTCTGTTTATATGCCACAATTTTCCATGTTCCAATCTCCTTGTTCATTAAGGGTCAAGCTGTTAAACTTCTTACTCATATTACAAGTAATCCTATTGACGTGAATGGGATTACTCATGAGAGTAACAGTTCATCAGTATGAGTAAGGGGTTCACAATCTGGCCCTAAATAAGAGTATTTGCATGAAAACAGGATCTGTATTCCTTAAGATTTCATCTATTCATTCTACTAATTACTCATCTGAAGTTCTAATAAAATCTTTGTGATATTAGTTAATCGTTATGGAGATGAACATGATGTCATAAACACAAAATTATTGCTGTATCCCCAAAGGTTGCTAGCCAGTCATATCTAATTTGTTAGGCAGAGTTGGGCCTGGTATGTATTTTGATGAGAGACATTTAAGGAAAACTCAGCTACTGCAGGAAGGTGGCATTTTTCCCTTGGAGGATTGAACTAATTTGCCAGCAAGGTGTTATGGATGATGATGAGGCACCATCTCTGAGACAAAGCATAAAGCTGAAGCTCTGTGGTCCTTAATCCAGTGGTAATTCTCACAAAAGTAGAGGTGTTAAGCCTGGTGTCCTAGCCAAATTCCAATTTAGGGAGAATGCACTTATCCTTTTAAAATTCCCCTTTTACATTTAACTGGGTAAGATGTTTTTCAGTTCTCCTCCTAAATGCTGTTGCTAGTGAAGAACTCTTATGTCCTGCTGTAGGCATGGCTGTTTTTCAGAGCTGGGGTTTTTAGTGATACTTGTTTATTAGTCTATAAAGTACTTTGGTACCTTCCATGTTCAATTATTATTAAATATTACACAAAAATGTGTCACTTCAGGTAGGAAATAAAATGAAAAAAAAAAAAAAAAAAACCAACCCCCCCCCCCCCAGATTAACTCTAAGCAACAAAGGCAGTTTTTTTCATGTGAGTGTCTCTAAGAGTGACCAATGAAGTATAGTAATTAAATCTAAATTATATGAAATATGAACAGGGTTTTTAGAAATGATTTTTTTCCTTAAATATTTTCAATGAGGCTCTTTATATTAAATTATTTTTAATTGCAATCTGAAATGTCTTTGTAGGGGCTAATGTAGTTTAAACTAGAGTTTTTCATACAGTGGTTCAGCATTTTTTATCTCTGTTAATTACCATGAAGAATGTTCACAGGAGAAAAGAGGACATAAAACTGGTGTAGTAAAATTCTGATGGAAGAAATTTTCTTTCTTCATCTCCAACAGATATTGTCCTGTATAGTACTACTGAGACAATCTTCCTTCTACAATGAGAGAAATAGGGATAACTCTTGGAAAAAGTTTTGAGGCTAGTGACAAAATATGTTTGTCTTTCAGATCCCCAGCTCAAGGGTATAGTGACCAGGTTATATTGCAGGCAAGGCTACTACTTGCAAATGCACCCCGATGGAACTCTCGATGGAACCAAGGATGACAGCAGTAATTCTAGTAAGTGACTGCTCTAGGAGAATGTATTAATCTCAAACACAGATTGCAGATGTAATCATTCAAATATATACGTGCAGACACTATTTTAATGGGTTTTGAGGAATTTTGATGTGTTTTGGCAAAAAGATTCTGTCAACTTAAAATATATTAAACACTAGCATGCCTTTTAAAGAATCCTTAGCGCTCCTGTGTGTGTGAAAAAGCATACAGCAAAGAAGCAACTATGCATTTTGTGAGTGTCTGACATGAAGTTTTGGATTTTCAAAAGTGCTCAGCGTTGGTCTAACTCTACTCCCATTGAAGACAATGATAAAATTCCAGTTGAAATCAGTGAGAGGAAACTTAGGCCAATACCGAGCACTTTCAAAAATCCACTGTAAAACATTTATCAGCAACATTTTCCTTTATCTTTGAAAAATAAATATAGAAAAAAGAATCAAAGAAATTATCTTTGGAACGTTGACAACCAAGGCCGTGTAATTAAGCATATGTTTAACTTTAAGGATGTTATTAGACCCATGGAAACATATGCTTAAGTATCTTACTGAATCGGGCTAAAGAGACTGATTATACAGTCCCTATCCCAGCAAGATTCCCAGTGACTTCAATAGGATTTCTGCAAGTGTGGGGCCTGCAAAACTGGAAACAATTTGAAAAGCTATCCAAACAAAAATGGTGTCACTTTTCAAATCTCTTATGGATCATTTTTAGTGTTATTTCTTTCAGTATAATATTGCTGAACATTTTGATTCAGATAATGAATATATATTTTACAACTTGAGCTGCAAGTGGTGGGTAAGCAGACTTGCCCTCACTCTCGAATGGTTCAATTTGAATAATTTTCATAAAGCACAGCAGACATTGGAGGTTTATTTTTATTTTTTGTTTATAAGACATTTATTTACTTATTACTCATACATTAATATATGCCTGGTTGGAATTAGGCTGCGGGAGGTGCAAATTCTGTTTTTGTTTTGTTAGATTTTCTGTTATTGAGACTACACCTTTTAACACAATATGTGTCCTTAATGTATTTCATCCACAGATATTGTTACTGTTTTATTGACTGTTATACTTTTCAGATTGTAGCAAACTAATTACTGTGTATATCACTGTTCTCCCGCTCTGCTATTTTTCTGTGTTCTTTTCTCATCTCCCTGTTTTTCATAACTGTCTTTCTGTTTTCTCCCACTTAAGTATGTCCATTTCTAATGCCCCTTCTCTATTGGCCCAGTACTGCAAGCTGTGCAGAAACAAGATTCCCATTGCTTTCAATAGGAATGCATTTTGCTTGCATGAGGCCTGCAGGATGTGTTTTTTTTTTTTTTTGTTTCTCTTCCCCTGCTTTCATTTGGGGAGGCGTCTAGTGGCAGTAGTGCAGGAGTGTCCTTTTTATTGTTACAACACATCTAAATAAATAAATCTTTCTTAGAAACCGAATTGTGGACATTGAAATCTTTGAAAATCTAGGCCACAACCCCTTACTTTCCTCTCTTCTCCGTTGCCATCTTTTTAAAATCTCCCATCTTTTCTCCCTCAGTGTTTTTCTCTTCCCTTTCTCTATTTGTCTGCCTGCTCTCTCATTCTCTCCCATAGTTCCAAAATGCAGAATAATCTTTCTTGTCCAAAAACAGCCTGTGCAAAATAAAGGTATTTCATATTCAAGGTAAATAATGGTGGGTCCTGTTATATTTTACATTTGCATGAGTTAGAGATTAGGCTGTGAGTTTCCCAACAAATTTAACATTATTTGCTATGGAAAAAATGGGCATGATTCACCAATCAGCACTGGATTAATCCTGTAGCCACTTTGAAATCAATGGATTTACACCATTGTAAAACGTGAGTAACACAGTGGTGAACCAGGCCCAATGTCTGGATCAGGGGCAAATGTAATATAGTATTAAAAATGTTACCAGCTAAATGCATGTATTGCCACCTTAAACTTTTAATATAAATAATATATCAGTGCCAACACTGTCTTGCAAATCAGAAAGATAATGTGTGTTACCACATGTGCACTTTCAGGAATATATGAACAGCTATCAGTCTCTGTCTCCTTACTGTTGCCAGTCCCTCATGTTAGTTCTTTGTCTTTTTTCCTCTTTTTTTCCTTTTATTCCCCAGTCTTTGTCTGGAGTATGTTATTGTTTCCTTTCATTTTCCTATACTGTAATTCTGTTTTTACTATTCCCCCTTTTTTAAAAAAAAAATCACTATTTTTTCTTGTGGATGAACTAGCTTTTACTCTTTTGTTTTGCCCTTCATTTTGCAATCTCCTTATTTTGAGAATTCAAGCCCCAGTCTTACTGGTGGATGTGGTTTGGCTGGCCCTAAGGGTGAGAAGTGGAAGAAGTATTCAGCATTCAACCTCACCCTCATCCTTACCTTATCTTGCTGCTGATTGGTTTGGAGTGTGGATGAGATTTCTTCTGACTGTTGAGTTTACACCTTGCCTATTTGATTAACAGTTGCCTCCAACCTGTGAGGGGCATAGGGATACGTTGATAGTCAGGTGGGGTGGGAAAGTACTTTTGTCTCCAATAGACAGAATGGAGCTTCCTGTCCTTTTTGAGAATAGCTTTGGATTGAGGTTGATGAAAGCACTGTTGGGTTAATGTTGCTGGGTGGCCTGGACTATTGTGCCTCTGCCATGCTTTTCCGCATGCTCTGTGCTACAGCTGATTGGCACTGAATGACAGGAGAGAATTTTCCCCAACCCTCGGTTTGGCTCAGCATCTGACTTCCCTTGAGCATCCAGGGGGAATGGCTAGTGAGGGATGGATGAAAGGGGGAGTGCTTTGAGTTCCTGGCAGGTAAGTATTGTGAGAGGTTGAGTCACACAGTCTTTTCTTCTGCTTCTTATTTATTACTTATAGAGCATCCCAACTTGTGCCAGGCAGCTAGAGAATAAATAAAAAAATATGATGTCTGCCCCCCAAAAGCTAATTTTAGATATGTCTCAAGGTATAGGAGTAACAAACAATAGAGGGTGCTGTAGTGGGGTAGGACAAGGGTAACTGTAAGAAGATCTGGTAGTTACTCAGTTTGGGTATGTGCATATCTAATGCTTCCATTACAGTCCCACCAAAAGACGTCTTTTAAATTAAAGCTTTTAGCTATTTATAATGGGTGGGATTTTCAGAAATACTTTGTGTTAGTCTAATGCTTCTCCCATTGGAGTCAATGGGAATTTTACCAGTGATTTCAATGGGAGCAGAGTTAGACCAATGCTGAGCACTTTTGAAATCCCACCCTGCAACTTAACAGGGGCAATATTCCTCAACAATAATAGGACATATTGCTGCCACAGCTTATCTTAAACCTGAGCATAGGGCCAGGAGTGAGTGGACCTGGCGATGCAGTAACCAGTAAATTACATAGGAGGCCTTTTTACGTTTAGTATAGATTAGAAGTACCCCTTTTTTATACCCAATTCTTTGAACGAGGAAGGGCTGATTGGGGAGAGGAAGTAAGAAAGAAAGGATCACATGTGATAGTTCCTAGCTATGTCACTTAAGGCACTTCTGGAAGGTGCTCGATACCGCGGTGATGGGCATACTACAAGAGCCTGAACTGAACAGAATTTGGTGGATTTCAGTTCAGAGCTGTTTTCCATTGGGGTCCTCATCTCTCCTGGGACCTGTTAATAACATTGCCTGAGGAGGTATGGACTAGTCCATCTGTTGGATAATGGTGGAGAATGAGCTTTCCCATTTTGCATCATAAAATTGGGGCCATTTGTTGAAACCATAGTTTGTGCATTGAGTCCTTTATTTTCTGATCTTTCACTGGGAATGCCAAATAGGTTTTATTCCAACTTCTAGTTTCTTTAATATTCCTCCTATCTTATCTTGTCCTTCTCTTCTCCCCTCAGTTGGTGTATCACTCTGTTTCTGAGCTGGCTTGAGGCTGGTACTAGCTTAGCTGTCCAACTCCAGCCTCTAACCTCTGTGGGCCCCAAAAGTGTTTCCGGTATCATTTAGTGTAATGGAAACTTCCTTTTGGGACCGTTTGTGTTTTCATTGTTTTCCACAGGGCAGACCACTGTTAATTTGAAAGTGGATCTGACACATGATGTGATTAATATAGAAGCCATGAAGAAGTAGTGTAGGAGATTTCTATACTATGGTCCTGGAGACATTTAAAATGTTATGTTTTCCAAACCACAGGCTCCTTCGTGAACCATTGGAGCTGATCAGTGATCACTGTCATAATTCCAGCATTGTTATCTCATGAACTAACTGTGGTTTTAGTAGAATCCAGTTTGATTTAGAACATGGGCAAAACTGATTCTTTCATTCTGGAGATTGCAACCCAATCAAACTGCCTTAACTCCCTGTCTCATTTTGTTTCTCCTGCAAGAGGGACCTTAAACAGTAATCACTAACATAGTTCAGTATAATATTTACTTCCAACAGTTACTTATATAATCAATATGTTGATTATATATCATAAGCACGAGAGATCTAGTTTATGTATAATTAAACCAAAACAACTACACTCAATTAATGGGTATTTGGTTTCTTTGTTTTCTAAAGAAAAAAAGCATGAATAAAAAGAAGAAAAAGCAAGGATGATGTCTTGACTCTACAATACTGTGTTTTTGTTGATGTAAAGTAAACCTGATTTTAACATCTAAATGCTGTTATTCCTTGTATTTGGCTTTCAATTATATATAGTTACATTAGAACATGTTACGAAGTTAAGCACTCAAAACTTGCCCATTTAACCTTAATTCAGCCCCACTTTGGATATGTATTATGATAGTCTTTAAGTACATGATCACATGCATGTTTTGCTTGCCTCAGTCAGCATAGAAGATGGATGGTGTTCAAGTAATGGTGCAGCTGTTCAATATTTCTCTTATCCTCATTGTCAAACACCAGGTCAAGCTCTTTCTTGTTGGTCGCACACCAGGCTGCTGTGTTTGGACCCACACACAGGAACCAGGGCCGGCTCCAGGCACCAGCCCACCAAGCATGTGCTTGGGGCGGCGCCTGGAGGGGTGCTCCGGCCCGAGAGCAGGGCCGCGACTGGGGTCGCCGCCCTCCCCGCGGCACTCCGGCCGCCGGGGAGAGCGGAGCTCCAGCGGGCTCGCCGCCCTCCCCCCGGCGCTCTGGCCGCTGGGGAGAGCGGAGAGCCCTGGCCAGGCTCTCTGCCCTGCTCCCGGTGCTCTGGCCGCCGGGGAGAGCGGAGAGCCCCGGCCGGGCTCGCCGCCCTCCTCCCGGCGCTCCGGCCGGTTGGGGATTGCGGGCCTGCGGCCGGGCTCGGCGCCCTCCCCTGCCGCACTGGGGGGGGGGGACGGGGACGGCGGGTGGCTTTTTTGCCTAGGGCGGCAAAAAAGCCAGAGCCGGCCCTGACAGGAACGGTGTTCTTCTGATCTCCCCTGGGTCTTGGCAGACTTCAGCCACAGTCTCTGGCCTCTCAGACACACTTCAGGCACAGGCTATGTATCTGGTACCACCTCCTGGGGAATGGTATCCTGCAGTCCAACTGCCCTAGGCCCCTCAGGACATCCCAGTGATTCAAACACACCTTCCCTAGAGCTCTACCCTTTACTCTAGTACTCTGGCTACTCTAGTTTACAGTTTAATCCTTCCGAGATATGTGATAGTTGAAGCAAGAACACACAGACTCTGCAAAAGGATTTCTAAACAAATCACACTTTCATTATAAGCAGAACAAGAGAGATACAGATCTATGGAAAACAAGAAAACCTGCATGCCAAACCCTGTCTCACTTTCCTCACCACTTCAAGAGTCTTTTGGAATTTGGTCCTTGACTCTTCAGGGAGTCCAGGATTCTACTGCACCCACTCTCCTCTTTCCTTCCTCCTGCTCAGTCTTGCATTCTCATTTTGCTCAGTGAGAGAGAGCTAGTCAGCTGACCTGGTGCATTTATAATTTCCAGTCCCCTCTGTCATGTAAACCTCCTGGTCAGCTTCAAACCCCACCCCTCAGGTGATGAAGGTTCCCCTCAAGTGGTCTGTAGCTTGATTACCACCCACCTGGAATCCAGACTTGAAAACCTGGTTTTACCTAGGTTGCAGCCATCCCATTGATCTGCTAGGATGAGGCTTATTCAGTTGTTGATAATCCTCAATGACTGTCTAACTTGGAGGCAGATACCTAGGTGCCAGTCCCCCTGTCTCTGCCTCAAGGAGTATGATGCAAGAATACAATAAAAATCACTTCTGTGGCAAAGGCAAGGATAGAACCCAATTATCCAGGGTGGCATTCAGTCACCTTCAAGATGAGACCATCCTTTCTCTCTCTTCCTGCAGCCCCCCTGCCTCATTACTACACACCTCCCAACTTCTGCAACAAAGGGAAGGATCTTACAAACAGGCTCCTTCACTACACAACCCTGATCTATCCCCAGAGCAGCTCTGTACTGTGCACTGGATGGGACACAGGTCCCATGTTAAAAATAGTATGTGATCATATAATTAAAGAGCAGGGGAACGAATTTAGTTTGCACAGTCAGCCTTAATTCGGGCAGCTCCTAATTTTTGAGTGCTTGGTTTTGCAACTTGAGTTATACACTTTTAAGATAGGGTTATGGGTAGGGCCCTACCAAATTCACAGCCATGAAAAACATGTGACAGACTGTGATATCTGGTCTTTTGGGTGCTTTTACCCTATCCTATTCAGATTTCACTGAGAGACCAGCGTTTCTCAGATTGAGGTTCCTGACCCAAAAGCGAGTTGCAGGGGGGTCACAAGGTTATTTTATTGGGACTGCGGTATTGCCACCCTTACTTCTGTGCTGCTTTCAGCACTGGGCGGCTGGAGAGCAGTGGCTGTTGGCCGGGCGCCCAATTCTGAAGGCAGCGCCGCCAGCAGCAGTGCAGAAGTAAGGGTGGCAATACCGCAACCCCCCCTATAATAACCTTGTGCTCCCCCCCCCAACTCCTTTTTGGGTCAGGACCCCTACAATTACAACACTGTGACATTTCAGATTTAAATAGCTGAAATCATGAAATTTATGATTTTTAAAATCCTGTGACCATGAAATTGACCAAAATGGACTGTGAATTTGGTAGGGCCCTAGTTATGGGTGGAGGTTTTTTTATATATCATTTCCCAGGTGTTTTTTTTTTTAACAGAAAAAACAAATTTTAATACACATGAAAAGGCCTATTTTATAGCCTTAGATACTGCTGAATATGTAGATGTGGCAGATTCTTTGTGAGAGAGATTGGGCTAAGTGACTGAAATTTAGACCTTCCACATTAGAGAGCTGGGTTCTAATCCCAGCTTGTGTAACATCTCGGTCATGTAAAAGGGCTTGCTCAATAATAAGGGTTGTGAAGAGCACAAAACTATTAATACCCATAAGTGGGGGTGGGGGAGGAATTGGATTTCTGATTGCCAGGAATTGGGTTCCTGACTGCCATTTGTGCCTTTGAAAAACTCTCCCTGCCTTCTCATTACTCTGTTCCTTTTCCCAAGTCAAAAAGTATTTTGATGGAGGAGCCATTTTTGTCTCCTCCCATAAACTCAAAGAGAAAGTGGAGTCCTTTGTCACTGTCCTAACAGAGGTTCTGTACTGTGTAGCATGATGATGCATGGTGCTGGAACAGTGCAAGTTTAATACAGGCAGATATTCGCCAGTTTTAGCAGCCTGTCTCTAGCAAGCTGTACTGAGGAAAATACTGATGGTGCATCTTATAAATCAGACCCATCCGAACAGCCCTTCACGGAGACTTCAAAAAGCACCTCTCTTATTCCAGGGATTTCAAGTTACTGCAGCAAACCTTGCAGAGTGTGTGTGTATATTTTATAAAATAAAACATACATGTAAAATAAGATACATATACATGCACACACACACACACACACACACACGTAATGGAGTGTGTTTATTTATACATTATCCTGGATCTCATTGGAACCCAAATCTGAATTTTGCCAATGCATTGTTTCTAAAACAGCTTAGAGAACATTACAAAACTTTCTAAGAAAAATTTGTAAGCAGTTGCTGTAGTTGCCACTGTGGGGTTATGTGATGCAAATGTGAGGGAAGGTAGACTGTGCAATCATAAATAGGAAGAGAAGGGGATAATCCAAGAGGCGTTCTCTCTATTAAGATGCCGTACAAAATATGAAAAGGATTAAGAGGACCTAGTTAAGGGGAATGTGGACAGTCTGTGAGCCAGGAGGGCTCTTTCAGTGCCTGGACTATTTGATTGTCTGCACTTCTCAAGTCTTAGAGCCACATTCTTCCTGGCCTTTACGTAAGTGTGCAGTATGGGAGGAGGGTGCTCCAATGCTCTCAGTAAGACCCATGCAGAATTGCAGCCTCTGAACTCTGAGTAGTACAGGACTGCTCCCTTGCTAGTAGCTACTACTCAGACAGACTCATTGTGCCTTAAAGGGGTGGGGAGGAGGCAGAGCTGTGGCTTCGCCCCCATCCCCCTCTGCAGATAACTGTTTATGCTGAAAAACTCTGGAAAGTTTTCGACCGGAACACTCAGTTGAAAAGGGACCCTGGCGGCTCTGGTCAGCACCGCCAACTGGGCCATTAAAAGTCCAGTCAACGGTGCTGCGGTGCTAAGGCAAGCTAGTCCCTACCTGTTCTGGCTGGCGTCCACGCTGCGTCCCGGAAGTGGCCAGCAGGTCCGGCGCCTAGGCAGGGGGGCCATGGGGCGCCGCGTGCTGCTCCTGCCCTGAGCACTGGCTCCGCACTCCCGGCCAATGGGAGCTGGGGGTGCAGGTGCCTGTGGGCAAGAGCGGCGCATGGAGCCTCCTGGCCCCCCCCGCCTAGGACCCGGACCTGCTGGCTGCTTACAGGGCGTGCACAGTGCAGTGCCAGCACAGGCAGGCAACCTGCCTTAGGGCCCCTCCCCCGTCCCCAGCTGTGTCGCTAACTGGGAGCCACCCAAGGTAAGCCTGTGCCCCAACCCCTTGCCCCAGCCCTGAGCCCCTCCAAACCCATAGCACCCTCCCACACCCTAAACCCCCTCATCCCTAGCTCCCCCCCAGAGCCCTCACCCCTCCTGCATCCCAACCCCCGCCTCAACCCACAGCCCCCTCCCCCAATCCAAATCCTCCTGCCCCACCCCCAGCCTGGAGCCCCTCCTGCACCCCAAGTCTCTCATCCCCAGCCCCACCCCAGAGCCCGCAGCCCCAGCTGGAACCCTGACCCCCTCCCGCAACCCAACTTCCTGCCCCAGCCCAGAGCCCCCTCCCACACCCTGAACCCCTCATTTCTGGACCCATCCTGAAGCCCACACCCCGAGTTAGAGCCCTCACCCCCTCCGACACCCCAACCCCCTGCCCCAGCCCAGTGAAAGTAAGTGAGGATGCGGGAGAGCGAGCCACCAAGGGAGGGGGAATGTAGTGAGCAGGGTGCAGGTCCTTGGGGCAGGGGCGGGGCCTCAGGGAAGGGGCAGGGTGTTCAGTTTTGTGTGACTAGAAAGTTGGCAACCCTAGTTACTATGAGCTGGGCCTAAATAGCTGAATTCAATCTTTAGTGAAAGATTAATAGGGTTACAGCTGAAGTGCTAAAAGATTGAAAGTTGCAAGCTGGCATGGAAATAGTCCGCACTGAGGAGCACTGCAGAACCAGGTTCTGTAGGAAATTGATTTTTTTATTTGACCAACTTATGAGCATGTGGATATCACATACTGAGCCTGACCTATAGAGTGTTTTGCTAAAATCAGTGAGAAGTGTGCACCAAAGAGAGTTATGCTGGCCATATGTGCATCAATAGTTGTATGCAGACTAATCTTCTTTGTCCCAATGAAGTGCGAACTGTCTTGTGGAATGAAATCCAGGCACGCTGTCAGCTACTGGCCCAATGTTCTTTATTAGCCGAGTTCCAGCATTCTGCTTTCCATTTTAACAGCTCATGCACTAGTCTAATTCCTTCAGTGCTGAGGATCTAAGGTTATAATTTGGTGGCCTTAAAAAGAGACATAATTAAATCTCTCTCTCAGTGCTTTCTAAACCACCAGAGGTTAATAAACATAAACCTCTCTAATTTTCTCATCATTTGCATAAAAACACTGTAATTATTTCAGGTCTGCAAACCTTCTTCATAGGTTGTCATTGTCTGACTCTGGTCCTGTTTCTTTGTTCTCAAATGATGTTACTGAAGTTTGCTTTCCAAAAGTTTTGAAGAGACTTCTGTGATTTGGAGGTGTTATTATTAACAGTTTTCCTGGATCTTTTGTGTCTTTGTGCATCTTTCTTTAGTGAAGTTGTTCGATTTCCTACCCAGTGCCCGTTAATGACCGGAAATAGAAGACAGGCTATATATGCCCTCTTCTCTCTGTTATCGTTATTTATTATTTGTATTACTGTAGCATCTAGGAGCCCTAGTCATGGACCAGGACCCCTCATTGTGTTAGGCGCTGTACAAACATTATGCTTTTAATGCACATCCAGATTTCTTCCTACCGTTTTATTTTTTTATCTCATTCTTGAATGCCCATTTGCCTGCTTCTTCCATGAATACATCCTTGCTCTTTTCATGCATCCCTTTAGTCATTGAATAATATCCTTACATTCTTTTGTAAGGCTTCATCCTCCTCCAAATTCTCTCCTCCTTCAGATCCCTACCCAAGACCCAACTCTGTTGTGACACCTAACAAGAAGCCATCCAAATAATGGTGTCTTTGCTGTGTGACAGTTGGGGATAACTGGTGTTACTTATTATTTTAAAACTTTCAGATGATTTGGAACCTTCAGAAGCCACCAAACTGTGCAATAGCTAATTTAGGTACTCCTATGATCCTTTTCTTTTTCATTACCTGTTGTACTCCCCATCCCCCTTCCTTCCTTGTCTTTGTCACATTCATGGTATCTTGTTTCAGATTAGATTAGGTACATGTGTTTACTGTAGGTTTGTACAGTGACTAGACCAATAAGACCTCCCCTAGTCTGACCGAGGTCCTTGGGAGCTACAGCAATACAAATAATACATATTAATGCTAATTTTTGGCTTAGGTATAACTTTCTGTATAGCACCTCTTAACTCTTCTCTTATATAAATCCAGCAATTTGTTTTCTGTACCTTCTGGAGTTCTTTTTTATGCACTTTCTTTTCATTCTGAAACTGCAGGAAGTAGGCTGCTTTATCACAGCATCTTCCAACTTTTTCACTGTGGCAATATTTCTTCTTAACAGGATCGCATTTCATGTATTCTTCTATTGCAGGAGCATATTTCTGATAATGTTGTTGGTATATGTTGAGAGAATATTTTAGGGTATTACAATCCTAAAAGGCCATATACTCTACTCCGTTTATGTAGATGTGGTTAGCTTCCTCTGAGTCAATATTGTCTCCTTTATATCTCTGTAGCCATTGCCTGACCAACCTGGAGTTCTTGCACCTAGGCTACATGTCTGCCTTGTTGATAGTGAATGCATTTCCCCTTTTTCTGATGTGGGTTTGAATTCTGGGATCTTAATTAGGGATTGTACCATGAAGCATACTTTCTTGCCATATATATGACATTCCTTTTCAAATGCTGGGTAACTCACCGCACCTTTTGTGGGTGTTTTGAAATGCAGTTTTACCTCCTGAGACTTAACTTGCTGGTACCATGGGCTTATGTGTCTTTAGTCTACATACAGGTTGTACTTTGCTTTTCATCCAAGGGCCTGGGCCTCTCCCACTTCCTAGCTCATCCAGGGCTTAAAAGCTGTCCAACATGAGCTCTGGCTCAGAGGCTGTTCCCCAGACCCTGAGTGATGCACAGTTTGCATCTTATCTCATAATCCAGGCCAGCAAACTCATGCATTCTTACTGGTGTAATTTGGCATAAAAGTTGGTCCATGTCTCACTTGCCTAAAAACTAATAGTTTATATACCTTGTTTATTTCATTTTTATATAGGGAGGTGGTCAGTCAGAACACTAAAGTCTTTTTCAAGGAGATCTTCGCTGCCAGGTGTTTTGCTGGGCATGAGTCATAAAATGGCATTTACCATCTTTCCCATGTAGTGTAGCACAAGTGCAATTTGCCATTTTGGACTTGCAATTTGAACTGCAGCCAACAGATTTCTAAACTTTCTTGTTCATTTATGCCATCATTATACAGCATCGCCATCCTGATGGCTCTTAAATGTTGGCAATAAAATTAATGTCATGCTGTTTTTCTCTCGATTTTTGTTGATTTTGTTTTGAGATTTTTGAAGTCTTTTTTCCCCCTACTTGCACCTTTATATTGTTTTCTTTTCAGCCTTTTATAAAAATGATTGCTGTCTTTTTATCTTAAATTTATGTACTTTTGTTACTACAGTTGTTGTTAGCTGTTTCTCTTTAAAGCCTCAATTTCGGAAAGCATACTTATTCAGGACAGCTCAAGTACATGTGCATGCTTAAAATCTGTGCTTGATTACTTTTCTGCATAGAAGCCTAAGTGATTTCCCATATGCTGAGTCTATGTACCATTCCTTATATCAAAGATGCTCTCAACAAAAATATCTATTGCACTTTCAGTTCTGGGGCTATAGCCTTGCTGAAAGCAGTTTTACTGGGGGTGCTTCATAGTACAATAACATTTAAGTGTTTAAGGGGAAAAAAATTCACTGTGGGCAAAATGGAAAGATTTTCATTCTGGAGAATAATCTATGATTGTTACTCTCACTTTCTGCATGAAACTAATAGATGACAAAATGTTATACTTAGAAATTGTTTCTATCCCCTCCCCCACCTTTATATGGTTACAGCATTTTCCATTCATTGAAATTGTGATGCTATTGTACTCTTTGCAATCCTATGAGATATTCTTTTTTATTTGCTAGCTAGCAATTGTGCCAATACTAAAATGCTACAGGAATAATTGCCAATTAAATTTGCAACATAAAGCTTAAATACTAACTTAGCAATGCTTTCTTAATTAAAATTTTATTGAAATCAGAGCTTTTTGTGAAGGCGGTAGCAGTTGTTCTTTGTTCTTGATTTTGATTATTCAAATACTTTATTTATCAGTTCTCATCTGTGACAGATCATGTTTATATTTACAGCTCTATTCAACCTTATACCAGTGGGACTACGAGTTGTCGCTATCCAGGGTGTAAAGACAGGGTTGTATATAGCCCTAAATGGAGAAGGTTTCCTCTACACATCAGTAAGTAATATGCTGTGGATATTTTGAATTCTTTTGACACACATATCCAAAACAGAAACCTGTACCAGAATGAAACATATCTCATTTACGATAAGTCCTATAGACATTAAGAGAGATTAAATCAGTATGTTTTAGAGTCTCTAAAAATTGCTCTAAAAACCTATAGAATTTAACAGAAAATGATATCCTTGCTGTAGAATTTTCTGAAAAACATTCTATAGAATTCTATAGCAGGGATATATTTAAGCTACTGAAATCTGTGGGATGGTTTAGTAAAACTACAGATGGGTTATAATTTTCAGTTAAAGACTCTAGAACTTTTCTGTAAGTGTCTGCAGTGCCTTCATTACTGGCATGATGTTCAGGATCTAAAACTTGCTACAAAATTCTTTGAATTATGAATGTTTAGTAAAATAAGGTACTTCTGTAATGTAATTTACGTTCTTGTTATATATCAATATCTTTTCATTGTGTGTATCACTAATTTTTCCCCCTAATGGCTAGGAATATTAGAATTTGAAACATCACTTGCATTAATAAAAAATTTATCATATGTTTTTAAAGGATTTTGAAAAATTGCTAGGTAAAAATTGCATGAAATAATACAGACCTGCAAAATGGCCAAAGCTAAGAAAGTTCCTTCAGGCAAAATAATGCTGCTAAATAAAATATCTTCAGATATTTCAAATCAATTAATTCTAATCAGTCAAAGTGTGGTGGTGTTACAGCTGTGAAAAGCCTCAGTGTTCTATAGGGTTAACTTAGTGACAGTATTAACCAGGTGTTTAAGGACTTTTTTTTTTTTTCACTGCAGTGGATGCTGTTTTCATACTGTATCTCATGCTCTTTAAATTTCTTATGTCAGATGATATTCTAGTCCACATTGAGTTAAAATATAATGCTTTGTTTCCACTGTGCCTTGAGAGGAAATTGGGCAGATTTTGCATCTATGCCCTGAAGGAAAGTATTCTATTTCTTTTAAATATGTGACTGTCATTGAAAAGTTAATTAGAAGGAAAAAAGTGTATCCTAATGTTGAATGTCAACACCAAGAAAAATGCCTAATCCTAATATGTCTCTGGGATACCCCAACAAATGTGATGTGAAAGATTTATTTTCTTTAGTCTGTCAGAGAAAAATATAACACAACATACAATATCTCCCAGCAGTGAAGACTAGAGCACTGTTGGCCTCCCATTTCCTGAAGGTTTCATGTATATGGAATTCATGTCATGGAGATTATTTCTTCATGTGATAACAATGCAGTATGAATATGCTTCTGCCCACCAGTAATGCCACAGTGTTCTCATCCCTTCCTAGTGAATGCTAAAGAATGTTTCCAGAAGATGTGCTCATTTCAGAGAATATAGCAGCTTAATGGCTAGGCTGTAATTATGGAGAGTGGGGATATCTCTGTGGCTGGATTGTGTCACCCTTTGTTCATGTATTACTCCAAAAATAGTCCCACTGAAATCACTGTGACTAATTGCTATGAAAGGTACTAATCAACATGAGCAAAGATGGCAGAATCCAACTCTTAGTAATTTTGAACCCAATCCTGAAAATAATTGACTAATAAAAGTTGTGTATGTGTATAAGTAGTCCCATTGACTTAAATGAGACTAATCATATGAGTAAAGTCTTGGGCATGTGTAAAGGTTTGTAGGTTGGCCCACTATATGCCCTATATTAGTTGGATTTTCAGAATTTATGATTTACATGTGTATTTCTGTTGTTATTGACAACATTTATTAATTGCTTTTTGCATGTCACTGTGTGTGCATTTATTTTATTTTTTACCATTTTCTACTCCATTGATATTCCTCAGGGAGAGTGGCTCAATCTGTCCATCTTCCTTATGTAAGGCAAGGGAATCAATACATATTGTATTGGGAAAGTACTGTTTACTCTTTTTTCATGTAAATATGAAATCAAATGGCAAACAACATTTGCAAAGATAAATGAAAATAATACAGCATGCAGTAAAAGAGTCTTTAGGTTTAACACATGCCAAAAACTATCTGAAAATGACTACTCTTTATTTCATAGAGATGAAAACATAAGAGCTGCCATACTGGGTCAGACCATGGTCCATCTTGCCCAGTATCCTGTTTCCAACAGTGCTCTGTACTAGAACTTTAGGGGAAATATACACTTCAGTGCAATTATGGACCGATCCACCCCTTCTTCGACTCCTGGCTTCTGGTAATCAAAGTTTTAGGGCCTCTCTGATCATGGGGTTTCATCCCTGATCATCTTGGCTAATTACCATTGATGGACCTATCCTCCATGAATTTATCCAGTTCTTTTTTGAACCCGGACATACTTTTACCATCACAACATCCCATGGCAATGAGTTCCACAGGTTAGTTTGTGATATTTGGTAATCTGAAGTAAGATTTAAGAATGGCGATTTAAAAAATATATCATTGGAAAAACTCATGTCAATGCCAAAGTTCATATTAATATTTGGGGGGGGGTAAGAATTATTATTGTGTTTTCATTCATAGGAATTGCATATTTTGAGAGTAGAGATTAATAAATTTGAAAATAAAAAATAAAACATGGAAGAGAGCACCTATTTCAGAAAAAAGAGTTTGTCCTCATTTCAGTGGATAGGGGATTTATATGTGTATCTCCCCTCGGATCAAGATGAAGATATACTATGCCCAGAAGCTGTGAAATATCCCTCTCTGCGGAAAAATATTGTTGTCATAATTGTGAAGCAAACAATATATATTACAATCTTCTTGGTGAGTTTTGCATTCCTTTGGCAATATTTTTCACCTACTGATCTCAAAATACAGAAGTCATATTTTATATTATAGCAGCAATACTCATGCAAGTGACGTTATGGTTGTGTCTGCAGTTCTTGTTTCAGCTTAAAAAAAATCCTGGCTAAAATATATTATGAAGGTGGCGGACTAGAAACTATATTTTAAAACATTGTGATGGAAATATATTAATTTGAAATAACATATAAAAAATAGAAAACAAGCAAAAATGAACTGGGCCAAATTGCTGATTATGTAATAGTGCTCTACGTTGCCATTAGGGAAGGCTTGGTTTGATTGACTTGGGGAATGTGGTGAGACTATTTCACATCACCTCTCATCAGGTAAGCAGCAGCACTGATTGGAAGGGACTTATGTCCAGTCCTTCTCAACTAGAAGAATTATTGACCTGTCATGAGGCTAGAGGATGAGGAAGCTACAGTAGGTTTAGAATGACCTTTTTTAAAAAACAAAAACAAAAAACCCCCCAGTATTTTTGATGTTCACTACTGTTTGGATAAGTATTTATTCAATTAAATGATAGACCTGGGATCAGAATCCTCTCCAGCAGTTCAGATATGCTGTCTATCTTGCATACTTATACAAATCAAACTCCTACTCCACACCAGTTGAAATTTGCTAAGTCAAAAGGGGGAAAATTCTTTAGAGTTTTGAGAGAGCTTTGGAGGATTCCTTAGGGGAAAATGTTTCTTTGAGACTCCACCACCTTATTCCCTCCAGGAGTGTGATATAAACAATTGGAACAAAGTATTGTTTGCAGCTTGGGGAGAGCAGGGGGAGGCTTATTTCAAAAACCGGGGAAAGCATTTAGAAATGTATATATATCCCTTAACATAGTAACCACTGAACTTTTCATTTCTAATGTTTTTGTTAATTTGTGGCACAAGTCTAGTGCTGTTAGAATGTAGTGTGTCTGGACTTAGTGGCAGTCTCCTGATTGTAGACACAGGTTACTGACCTAGAAAAATTATATTTACATAAATAACACAACCAGAGAGAGAGACAGAGCTCATGTTTCATGGATTCAAAGAATGTTGAGATCTTAGTCTGAATTCTTCGCTATCATGTAATGCAGTTCTTGCAGGAGAAACAGGATTTTTCCACACAAGAACATCCTGTATTGCCAACCCCAAAATCTTCCCACTTCCTGGGGATTTAAAGTTCCCGAAATACTTGTATGTTCTATCTTTTCTTTTTGAAGTCTTATGACACTGTGAAGGGCTAATGAGCTATTCAGCAGCATTCTGCTGACTGGTGGTTGTAGTTTGATGCACTGTAATTTCCAGCAGCTCACATTGCTGCTTTGAAGAAAGTGTACTCAGACTTAAAACACTCAAAAATATAAAACTTCTTCTGTGACTAGATCTTACATTATTAAAGTCAAGAGGAGCAGAACTGACCCCTAAATTACTGGTTAGAAGGATAGTGCTGTTGGATAGCCCACCAGCCCTGCAAGGATACACAAAACCTGCAGTAGGAAGATGGTAATGCAGGGCCTGTCAGAGACCATTTGTATTTTGGCCAAATCCTGCTCGTAGTTCTGCACACACAACTCTCACTGCCTTTATTGGATGTTGCACATTGAAATCTGGGGTTGCATTTTGGACCATTGTTTTACATTGGGTAGTGAATAAACAAGTGAAAAATGTTGCTATTTGTGAAACGCTGTGTTGCTCAACTCTCTCTTTCAAAAAAGTTTAGTTAGAGTTGAAGATGGTGGCTCAGTTTTTCTGTTGTGTTTTTTAGGATTTCCTGGTATGTGAATAGGCTCAATTCAGAAATGGACTGTATTGTGTTACTGCACCTATGTCCATTTTATGATTCTTGGTGTCCTGACAAGCCATCTTGGATGTCCTCAGGTGACTTTTCTCCAAGAAGTAGTTTGCACGTTCATTGCAGGGTACTGGGTTCTGGAGCTGAGTGGTTATTCTAGGTTATTCACTGTTTAGAATAGTTCAGCAGGGCATTATTTAGTGGCTGCTATGGTGGGAGAAAGTTGAGATTTCTTTGTTACTTCCATGTGTAGGAAAACAAGAATTTATAGATCTGGAGCTTGTCTGTATCTGTTTGTTGTCTTCCACAAGCCCTTGAGTCTTCTTCCCCATTTCCTCTAATGCAAGTGATTGGAGAAGAAGGGAGGTCTATGAATGAATGGGAAAGGATGCTTCAGAGACAGTATCATAGCAGTAGTTAGGGTCATCATGACTCATTCCAGGGACTTTTGGTGGGGTCAGTAACCTGCACACTAGCCTTTCACTGGGCCCGTGAGCTGCCAAGAACTGGCCATTGCCTAAATATGGAGGTGGTTCTGATCTCAGGCTGCAGGTCAGCCCAAGATAGTGATTAGATCAGACACTGAGGGCTTGTCTACACGGGGGAAAAAATCCTCTAATAGCTAGTGTGCACTTGCTTTTAGGCACTAGCTACTCTGCACTAACTCCCCATACGGACACTCTTCTGCACACTAAGAGTGCCTTTGTGTACTGTAGTTTAATACGTTTGGAGGTGTACTAAGCTAAACCGCCTCAGGGCACCCTTAGTGCACAGTAAAAGTATTCCTGCAGGGAGTTAGTGCAAAGTAGCTAGTGCGCTTGAAATTCACACCCAGGCTTACTGCACACGAACTGTCCTGTATAGACCAGCCCCTTTTCAGGAACCGAGAATGTTATCAGGAAAATTAAAATGAATAAAAGAGAGACATTACCAGAAATACAAAAGCTTTTATAAAACCACCCATATTTCCAAAAGCAAAGATGGTCCATGTTTTGCTGTCTAGAATGATCTTTTTGTAAAGTGTGAATTTGATTTAATCTGTGTTACATTACACAGTTTTAATTTGAGCAAAAGCTGGGTGCATAATACTTTGCTGGTTGTAAGATAATAGTCTATGCTGGAGCTTTCTGGAATTAGAGAAAATGTCAATGCATATTATCAGGATGTGAGTTTATAATATCAGTAGTCCCTAGCAACTCTCAGTAGGAAGAATCTTCGGCATGGAGGGTTTCTTCTGACATTTCAGCTGCTTCCCAGTGCTGAAATTGCCACCGTTTCTTTAAGTCCCCATAATTGACTTGTCTGAAAAGAACAATTTGCAGCCTCCAGGACATAGGTTTGTAGACAGCACACAGTGGAAGAGAATGAGACAGAGAGTAATCAATATTCTACAGATAATTTTCTATAGTATCTAAATCAAAGTCAAATAAAAAATATGTACTTTTGGTTCCTTAGATCCTTTGTGCTTTGGAATAATAATATAAATAGTGATGAAGAACCTCAAAAATTAGTACCACACTGAGACAAAATATTACAAGTATAATATTTTTCACAGCTATTATTTGTATTATTGTAGTACCTAAAGGCCCCAACTGAGATCCATACCCTATTGTGCTAGTCACTGTGTAAAGAATCAGCCCTGGAGAGCTTACAATCTATATAGATAAGACTGACAAAGCATGGGAGAAAGGAAGTATTAATTACACTCTGTGAGTTGACATTACTTACATGTTTGGGCTGGTTTGGCACAGTTTAGAGAATGGGAAAGTAGGTAAGCAGCAAATCGAATCTTGATCTAATTAATTTAATGATTTGCATTTCACAAATTATGGAACAATACGAGTCTTTATTTTCAAATTCTATAAAAGTTTATATTAAATTTAGAAAAAGGCAATGCTTGGTAACATACAGGAGCTACATCCAGGTAAAACGTAAAACATGCATTAAGTCAGTGTCAGATTTCCTCCAGCTCTCTTGCAAACCTGAAAAGGACTTACAATGGGAAACAGTTGGATACTAGGGTGATGGACAGCATAGATATACATTTCTTTGATGTATACAATTGCTTCTTTAAAAATTCCATTTTCATTTCAGAAACTGTTGTTTATGAAAGTTAGGAGGTGTTTTAGATGGATGTCATCAGGTAAAAACATGTTTAGCAAATTCATAATATACAAAATCACATGTTACAAATTCCTGGAAAATACTTAAATTTGTAGTAACATTTTTGGAAAGAGTGTAAATAGGTACATTTTGAACAATGTTCTCCATCAAGGAATTTTTTTAAGAGTTAGCTGCTGAAGGCCTTTATTTCTGTGGATCTCCTCTTCACAATCTTTTTATTGTGTGTCCACAGAAAGGTTACTCATATATGCCTTGTTACTCATTATGCAACCCCATGCTCTGAGTGTCCCTAAGTCTCAGACTGCCAGAAGCTGGGAATGGATGACAAAGGATGGATCACTCAATAATTGCCCTGTTCTGTTAATTCCCTGTGAATCATCAGGTGCTGACGACTGTTGGAAGACAGGGCTAGATGAACCATTAGTCTGACTCAGTATGATGGTTGTTCTGCTCTTATGAGCTTTATATGCCTACTCAGTGGTGATCTTCTCAGTGGACATATAATAGAACAAGAATATGTTACCGGGGATACTAATTAGCACTCTTCTTGAGTATCCCATGGTAGGGTCTATGGACTGAGCAGCTTGAAGGATAAAATACTTGCTCACACCAGAGGTGGTTCCTTCAGTTCATGGTTGAAACATACTGGTAGGGGATAGGCGGGAAGATTACACTGCTTCTCTCTGTTCTGTACCTGTTCTGTGAGTATAAAGGATTTCGGTATCCAAAGCTGTCAGTCTTAGCATCTTTCACTATTATTTAGTGAACAAAGCCCCATTGTACTAGTTGCTATGCAAACACAGAGTTAGCCCTGGTCTACACTGGGGGGCAGGAGGGGGGAATCGATCTAAGTTACGCAACTTCAGCTACATGAATAACGTAGCTGAAGTCGACGTACTTAGATTGACTTACCGTGGTGTCTTCACTGCGGTAAGTCGACTGCTGCTGCTCCCCCCATCGACTCTGCCTGTGGCTCTCACAGAGCTGGAGTACAGGAGTCGATGGGAGAGTGCTCAGGGGTCGATTTATCGCGTCTAGACTAGATGCAACAAATCGATCCCCGCTGGATCGATCGCTGCCAACCGATCCGGCGGGTAGTGAAGACATACCCTAAGAGACAATCCCCACCGCAAAGGCATGGCAGACACAGTGTAGAGGAAAGGGATATAACATATGCACAGTGAACAGAGTACTGTTTTGCAAATGACATATTAGCACCACAGTTCTTTTTCAGGGGGTTATGTTTTCTGTTTATTACATTTTCTGGTAGTTTTGTTAGAATGGGATTGGCTAACCAAAAAGACAAAGGCAGGAAGAGCGAACAAAGAAGGGAGGGAAATACATATGGGAGCTAGGATGGAGGATAAGCAGGAAGGAGGGAAGGGGAACATGGAGGGCAGGTGGAGTGGGAGTGAGGTAAGAGAGGGGTAAAAGGAGTTTAGAGCACACAGAGTTTCTGCTGAGGATGCTGCTTGTCCTGGCTCCTGCCAGCTTGAGTTTCTCTGGCAGCCAATGGTGGCTCCTCCTTGGACTAAAGTTCATTTAAAAAAGAAATTGCAAAGAAATATTCTTGTATACAGCAGAGGGATAGATTATAGTGTAAAGGATAATATATTTCACATCATGCATGACTACAGTGGATCAGATTCTGCCCTCATTTGCAGCTGTTCAATCTCACTGCCATTTATGGGGTTCCACTTGATCACTGTACAAGAGAGCAGAATTTGACCCTGAAATTCCAGTGAGGTGTTTCTGGACACTCTTATCATGTACACACACCTTGTTTGATTTATTCAGGTCCACAGAAACCCTAACTGAAACCAGATTCTTAACATACCCTTTCAGATGTATATAAATTATTAACCATGTTTGTTTGAAAACCCTAGGTTCCATTCCATCATTCAACACCTCTCTCTCTCTTACATTCATATACACTATGTCTGCAGACTTTTCCTTGCATGCACATACCTCTGTTTAAGATTATTGGGATTTACACAGATAGATCAAGGGGAAAAATTGCTCCTCTTCTATGCCTTTTGGTCTCCTGTCCTCCACACACAGCACAGAAGTCACTGCCACACAAGGTCATAGAGTCAGCTACCGTAGCTGGATTTTTAAAAGGACAGGATAACTTTATGACAAGAAATAACACTTGTAGTTATGCATGCTAAAATAAGGGTAATCTAATCTCATGCTTCAGGGAGTAAACTGATTGCCACAGGGGTTGAAGGAATGCTTTCCTCAGTGTATAGCATTGCTTATTTGAGTGGGTGCATTATGGGTGTTTTTGCCTTCCTCTGAAGCGTTGAGTAATGGCCAATGCCGAAGGCTGGGCACATACTTGATGGACCAATGGTTTAATCTGGTCTGTCAAATTTTATGCACTTCTCTCTCTGATGTTACTCCTCCTGTGTTTTTAGCCTTTACTCATATTACATAAATTACATAAATTCACCTACACTTTTCTGGGCATTTACTTATTCTCCATCTGGTTACTTTTTGGGGGTTTAGGTTATTTATGTTTCTAAATGTTAGATATCTTGCTTTTTATTACATACTCTTCTACTGCCTCTTTCTTATCATGTTTTTGTACTTCAACAATAACAGAAATACAAAAACTGTCTATTTACAAACGTATTAGGTTTCATTTATTAGAGACTTTCTAATTTTCAGTGTATGACTTTAAGCTTTCACATATTATATTAACATACTACAATGTAGCTGCCAAAAATATACGGCTTCCTGGATGAACTTTTGGGAGAAGCTGTAAATGTCCCAATTGCACACTGGTGAATTAGCAAGGAATATACTGAAGATAACTGTCTTACAGTGTATAGATAAATAGATTTACAATATGTTCTTTTTATTATGTAACAAATTTGATCTTTAAAAATGCAGAGAAGGCCAAGAATGCTCTCAAAATTCCCCGGAGAGGAGGCAAATGTTAACTCTAATGTGGGGTACAGTAATAGAATAAAGAGAGGAAATTGTACCATTGTCCCATAACTGGTTTAGTTGTTTATCTAGTGCAGTTTCAGTTATTCAGACATCTATTTTGTAGATCTACAAAAGCTGTAGGGATAGACTGACACAAATAAACAATGAATCTTGATTTAATTTTAAATTCTGTTTTGTGGAAATGCTTCCATGTAGAAGTAACCATGCAGGAATATGGAAGAACTGCTTTAGGCAAAATCCCTTTGTTACCTAAGAAAAACTGAACATTATCATGCAGAAATGAATAGTAAAATAAAATTCCTATTAATTTTGAAGCATAACAAAAAATTTCGAGTGTGGGTGACCGTATGTGTAGGAGCTAAATTCATGTGGATATGTGTCTGATTTTGGGCACCCAAGTTTGAAAATTTTGGCTTTTGTCTATGATAATTGCATCTCATGAAAGATTTTATACATTTTGAAAGTTTGCTACAAAAAAAAGTAGCTACCCATTAATTTATTATTAGATAATTGTGGATAATTGTAATATTCAGCATAGGGAAATGCATCATATTTCCTAGGAAAGAAGTGGATAAATCTTCGGGTATATAGAATTTTATTCTTTTAAGGTCAAATATTTGAATTAGAATTGGGAGGGATGTGCAGTGGACATGGGGACCAGTTTGTAGTAGTAAAAAAATAAGTTGGTAAACTAGCCTGAGATAAAATCCATATTCCCCAAATGAGAGGTGGGTAAGCTCTGTTTACACCCAACTACACTATTGATGGAGTCTATCTAGGATTAAAATATCCTGCCCAGTGTAGTGTGTACAGAATTACACTCGTTCAAGTAGGTTAGGGCTCTCTGTAGTTGCAGAGGAGGGAATAGTTTTAGCCCTAAATAAGGCAGTACCTTAATGCATTGTGTGAGCCATCACAGAAAAGCAATTATTATGGTGTATTAGTCAGGGCTGGTAGCGCCATTTATTATTAAGGTTGCCAAAGTAACCATTTGGAATGCAATTTTCTATGCTATTTGTCATCCTGAGGCTGTACATATATGTTTGGAAAATTTCAGCCAAAATGGTTCAGCCATTTCAAGGAATGAAGATAGGGAAATTGTTGTTTTTCCTCCCTTGTCAAAAATTCTGGCAGCCTTTTCTTTGAGCAGTTCTAGTGCCCCCATACCTTGCACCAGTGTGATCTTTATGTCAGGTATGTGCCTTTTGCTGCCCCTGCGAAAATCCACCAAAATTTGGCCAAGTTATAAGCGGTTGAAAAACCATAGTTCACACATGCTCAGCAGAGACTTCTTAGAGCTTCACAGATAAAATTTCCAGAGATTCTGTCCACAACGAGCATGCTCCAGTGTGGAGCTGCAGGGGTGGAGCAGGACTTTCCCTGCAATTGCAGCTCCGGGCTGCTGTGGGCCAGGCAGGGGCTGGATCCAGGCATCAGATCTGAAAACAGGGAGAGTTTTTCTTGTGTGCTTTCTATGCTGGGCCCAAGCAACAGAGAGTAGAAATGGAGAGGGACAAGAGCTGGACCTGGGACAAGAGAGTAGATAAGGAAAAGGAGTCTGGGAGGGGGGAACTGTGTCTAGAGATTGGGAGGAGGGGAGCAGGAGAGGGGAACTAGCACTGGGAGTTGGGGTGGGAGACTGGGACTGGCTGGGTAAAAACTGAGTATTAATTATCAACAGATCATTCAGCACACTTCATGTAAGCAGTGATTCTCTTTCTCTACCACACAACCTTTCTATGGAAAAACAAGCAACTAATAATTAATATGTGCTTTAGAGGGTGGGTACCTTATAGCACAGGACCCATGTTTGAAAAGCACAATTCAGCTCCACTAAAACAAATGGGAACAGGACAAGACTCTTGGTGCCCAAACTGCGGCTTCTCTTCCCCATGATGTGCATTAATTTGTAAACACTGTACAACAAATGATCATGATAAATTTAAGGACTAGTTCTACATGCTGTTTTTAAGATAAAATGTCTAAAAAAGATCTTCCTAATCACCAAATTTCAACGGTAATTACTGAAAAGTAGTCCACAAACTTTCCAAAATGAGGAAAGCTTTGTAACTGGCCTCACTGAGAATTCTTCTTCGTCAAAAGGCAACTGTATCTTGAGGTTAGAAGAAAAAATGTCTTGAACCTTCAGTTCTGAGAACCATATTCCTTCAGAGCTAGAAAGTCTGTAGGGAAGTTCCATTCAGTAAGCAGAAGTCATTTACTCTGTACTTATAGGGCTAGATTCATCCTGGATTTATCACATCTGTAAAGCGGTAAACCCTGGTGCAGGTTCCTGGCTACAGAACATCCCAGATCAGCTGTAAAACAGCATATTTTTAGGGAGGTGTGATGGGGTGGACTAGGCCCAGAAGCCCCCTGCTGGAGGCCTGAGTGTCCTGCCACACCTGTCCCAGGAAAGGAGCAGAAGAGCTAAGTCCTCTGAACAGCCTAGAGAGGCTGAAAAGGGCTAGCCAAATCAGAGAGGCTGCCAGCTGGGGCCCAGGAAGGCCATATAAAAAGGAGCTGCAGGGCCAGAGACAGGCAGTTCCTTGCTGGAGCGAGAGAGTACAGCTGGTGCTCCTGGCTGGCCAAAGGGAGCTTCAACACCATGGACAGCTCAGTGCTGGCAGGAACAGGGCAGCAAGAAAGAACTCCTGGCTGGCTGCTGGGCCTGAACACAGAAGAGCCATGAGCTAAGTGTGAAGCATCCTTGAAAGCTGGGACCACGGGGAAGTGGCCCAGGGAACTGAAAGCAGTCTAGCTAAAGGGACATGGCTGCTCTTCTTAGGGTCCCTGGTCTGGGACCCAGAGTAGTGGGTGGCCTGGATTTCCCCCAGTAGGCCATTGGTGAAGTGGCCTACAACTGGACAGAGAGAAACCCCCAGAAGGGGAACTGAACTGTTAAGAGGCCTAGCTGGAGAGCTGGGGCCAGAACAGACCAAGAGAGTGAAACCATTGCCTCCAGGGAGGAAGCCCTAGGGGTACGGCCCAATCCCAGGACTGGTACTGTTTAAAGACTGCAGACACACCCGACCAGGAGGGGTGCTTGTGAGAGCTGAGTGCAGCCCATTACAGGCTGTAAGAATAACTGATGGTTTGGTTCACTGGCAGTTTTGAAAAAAATATTATTCAACTTATTGAAAAACAAAATCATCAAATGAAACATTTTGTTCAACCTGAAACAAAATGTTTTGGATTGATTATGAGCATTTTCCTTTATTTTTAATTGATGGAAATTTGGAAACAACAATTTGTTTTGTACTGAAGAATCAGAACATTTTGACTTTTTAAACTTTTGTTTGTGGTTTTCCAACAGGAACAATTTGAAACTAACACAAATTTGCAGAACATTTCAGTGTTGCTGAATCTGCATTTTTGCCCCTCCCCCAAAAGTTTCTGCTGAAAAATTTCATTCAGTTCTGACTGTTTAATTAAATTTCACTGCAATTGCTTACATTGTGACCATTGCTTGTTTTTGGGGGGTGAGGAGGAGTTGAGTTAACCATCCCCCCCAGCAGTAAAACTAAAATACTCCCTGTTAAGACTTCCCATGCAAAAAATCCCAAGTCTTATATAGTCATTTAGTTTAATTCCTGTATTTTTGAGTCAGCATTTTCATTGCTGCCTGACTTCCTTTCCTACCATCACAATAGGTCCTGATGGTTAGGCAAAACTCTCTATATTTTTTTGCACACAGAAGTGTTGCATTAAAGAATTGATTGAAAGGATAATGTAATACAGTGGTTGTTCTCCTGTTTTCAGTTGTGCTCTACATATTCCTGAACATGAGTGTTTTCATTAATTTAAGTGAGAGGGCCTGTTAAGTGATTGTCTCACTTGATTTTTGCACGCCCGTATCGTCAAATCATCTCAAAATAGATACACAGCTCAAATCCATTGACACTTTGTGTATGTGTATCTTCCAATAAAGGGCTAGAGGAAAAATATGAGTAATCTGATTTAACAAGTAGTTTACTGCTCCCTCTCTCTTCCAGAGCATAACTTACATGATCAAAAGTAGGGTGGATAAGTTAAAGTTGTCTCTATTCATTTTTTAAATTCTAAACTCTGGAAGCTTAATTTTTCCCTCCTCTTACCTTGATCTCATCAAAATTTAGGCCACTGCCCCATTTCTTTTCCCAACTAAAAGTTTTTACTAATAGAGAGCCTGTTGCTATCCTCTTTCTCTGTGAAGAGTTCCAATAAAACCGATGCAACAACTCATGGACTAAACTATAAAGGAACAGGTGGCGGAAAAGGTGAAAGGTGGCGGAATCATGTCCCTAATAGGAAAAAGAAAAACGAGGGTAAGAGTTGTAAATCCCATCATTGCTGAAATACTTTAGTACATCCTTCATTAATTAGAAAGAAAGAAAGAAAGAAAGAAATGGTCCATACACAGCATTTTATCCAGCTGTAACACCTACAAACTGAGGAAAAATCCAACTCCCTGCCTTTTGACAACACAACCTCTGTCCATCCTAAGAGATGAAATCCCCAAATATTATTGCTGTATGTACATAGCTCCATGGAAGTGTGTTCTTTATAGGTGAAAGAGAAAACAAAGGGGGCTGCACCAAGGAATTTACAATGTCAGTAAAATAAGGCACAACAGAGCATGGTAGGGATGAGAGTGAAGGGGAATAATGGTCTTGAGCAGTGTAATTTGCTAGCAAGATGCAAAATGTGTATATTGGTAGCTTTTTAAAATTTAATAAGTTATGTTGGAACTGATTTGTAATTTTTTTTATGTAGTTGTTGCTTTGGATGTACTCCTGACAGGGGCGCAGAATTCATATGGCCCACATATTTCTGTGCCCCCCGCGCAGAAAAACGCAAAAGAAATCTGCGGGGGACACGCTTCTCTTCCCCGGCAGCCCAGGCCTGCCCTGGAATTCAAAGTGTATTAGTTACCAAGTATTTGTAATTTAACTTTCATGTGTTTAGGAAATGTTGAATAGTTGTGACATTTTTCTGTGTTGTAGTTTAAATAACTTACCAAAACAATTGAAACTCGTGTGATTATTGCATTATTTTGACAAATAAAATTTGCAGAATTTTGCAAAATTTTTAATTTTTTTGTGCAGAGTTCCCCTAGGAGTACTTTGGATGTCTAAGAATCCCCTCTGACAACAAGCATCCTGATCATGACCTTGCTTGCAGCCAAGCTCTTCTGTACTAATCCCTACCAAGCATCTCCTTCTCAGTTCCTCATGTCAAAAGCATTATGTCCTCAACCCCCAACCTCTCTGCTGGCAACCTCCCCCATCAGAAATACTTATTCTCCACACCACGATGTAGTCGTCCACTGTAAGTAGTTATCCTAGCCACCATCCCCACCAGCTGGTGAATTTTCCCTTTCACAAGCGCTTAGGCTGAATCTTTTCCTCAGCTGCAGAACCCATCCAATCCCAATTTCCATGCCTTTAGAACAGTGGTTCTCAACCAGGGATACCTGTACCCCTGGGGGTACACAGGTCTTTTAAGGGGTACATCAGCTCATCTAGATATTTGCCTAGTTTTACAACAGGCTACATAAAAAGCACTAGCAAAGTCAGTACAAACTAAAATTTCATACAGACAATGACTTGTTTATACTGTTCTATATACTATACACTGAAATGTAAGTGCAATATTTATATTCCGATTGATTTATTTTAGAATTATATGGTAAAAATGAAAGTACGCAATTTTTCATTAATAGTGTGCTGTGACACACTTGTATTTTTATGTCTGTTTTGGTAAGCAAATAGTTTTTAACTGAGGTGAAACATGGGGGTACACAAATCATACAAATCAGACTCCTGAAAGGGGTACAGTGGTCTGTAAAGGTTGAGAGCTGCTGCTTTAGAAAAGGTTCAGTTTTCAGTTGTTATGCCCCTGAAAATTAGATTGTGTTCTGAGGAGGGGATTTTCAGAAGTGCTCTGCATTGCTTTAACTCTGCTCCCATAGAAGTAAGTGGTAACTTCATTGGAAGCAGAGTTGGACTAACACAGAACACACTGGAAAATCTCATCCCATAGGGTTAAACTACTGAGGCTTCCAGTGTAACATTTATTCAATATATTCTATTCACTGTAGAACCAGAGGCCCTCTTGATTGATTTCCCTTGACTTTGCAAGGGTTCTTGATTTTTTTAGCTGAATACAAATACAGCCATGGGGAAATAATGTCTCTCCTTGAGGGCATTTTGAATGGGATCAGAAATCTGCAGAGCACATGTAGTCATACTAGAGACTTAATGTAAGGGGCTAAGGAAGTAGGGAGAAGATGATTCACTCCACTGTCATGTAGGGATTCAGTAGTAAATGCATGGGAGAATCTATTCTAAATTCCTTCCTAGTGATATATTTACCACCATGAATTTTGTAATGAAAAGTGACATGATACCAATACCTGGCAAAACACAGACCATTGAACCAATATGCAGGGTCTGTGCTAAAACCCTGCAGTTGCAGCAAATAACAGAAAGCTGAGGATTTAGATCTCACTTATGCATGTTTTTTTCTAATTAGCATGCCACATGGTGGATGTTCTTGGTTAATTAATGGGATGGTAGTGAATGCGTCGTTAGGACTGACTTTACTTACTTTGCCACTACATCTTTAGTGTAATTGAGTCTCAAAAATGAAAACAAAGGATTTCAAAATAAAAATAAACATTAGGATTTTGTTATTTATTTTTGTTGGCTGTACAATATCCGAGGCCTACAGTTTTCTACAAAAAAAATCTGTGATTGCCCAATTTGCCATGGAATTGTTTACTTATTGCAGAGTTGCCTACCAGCTGCAGAATTTTAAAAAGACAGGGAAAGGGTTTTATACCACTGGTTCCAAACAAAAATATAGTCAACATTTCAAACGCATGATTCATTCTGTTTGTTGTGTCCCTTTTGGCCGGCATCTGACTTCTGTGTTGTGACTGATATCTACCTAGTTAGACACTGTCACTCCTCCATTCAGGCTAAGGCTAAAATCAGAGCACACTGCAGATCTCCAGGAAAGAGAGTGCTAAAAGGGAAGGGCTTGCTTCTTAAAGGATTTTTAAAAATGTTAAATACATGGTAGAAGCATAAAATTAGATCACTTTAATATTTGCTGTTTACACAACTGTTCACCCTACCCCTATTGCACATTAGTGTTCGATGATGGATTTACTTCTGCTATGGATGGTTCCAATTTTGTAGAATTTGAACAAAAAAGGAGAGGCTTCCTATGGAAATCAGAATAAAATACCAGCCTTGTGTAACTTGTCTCCTAGATCTCTTTTGTGCACTTCAGGGAATGTACAATACCAGGTACAGTCCCAAGGGGAAAGGGAGGGACTGAGCGGATATATAACTCAAGGAGATTGGGGACAGACAGACCAGCCCAAAGAAGTAAAATATAATTTTATCTTAGAAATTTTAGAAGAATTGTCAGCATAAATTATAGTTGCCTCCAGGAAGCTATAAACTGCAGAATTTGTTGTAGAAGGCCCCAGGCTCACTTGCAAGGGGTATTCTACATGTTCACAAGGATTATTCTCTTCTCCCCACTAAGGGCATGAAGCAACTTTTGCTGAAGTCAGTGGGAGTCTCTCCACTGGGATTTGGATTAGGCTGTAATGTATTGGGTACAAAGGGAATTTTTTTTTCATCACCAGGTGTGAACATCACTTTCCATTCCTTTTTTTCCTTAAACCATTGTGAGGAGAATTGCTCTATCCATTAACCTCTTTCACACCAGAGTTCTCCTGTCTCAGGTTTACAATATTCCCCGTTACTAGATAAATAGCATGTATGATTTTGTTCCAATTTACAGACTGCGTGTTTGTTTTTCTTTTGCTTTTCTGTGAGTTCTTTTCAAGGCTGTAGTGACATAGCAGGTGGAAGTGTTTTAATGCTCTTTTTCAACAGTTAGGTTGCTTGGGAGGGGGCAGGGATTGACTGTTTTCTCCTTGACATTTGAAGATCCGGTGTGTGCCCTTGTCTCTTCTTTCACGGGTGTATATTGGCACCAGTAGCATAGGAGATGAAAGTATCAGGCTTTCGGGCATCAAAAGTGACAGCTGCAAAAGCATCAATTGAGGCATTTCTGCCACCCCTTTTGCATTAATCGAAGCGGTTTCTCTTAGCATTGTGCACTGAGGGTGGCGGCATCTTTGAAACAGAATACTGTATGAACCTGGTCTGGCCTAGAAACATTCTCAATTTTTCATTTTGTCTTTTGAAAATGTATGGTATTTCCATCCCGGTATTGGAAATCCACTCTCCTGTGCATTATCAAGGGTGGACTAGAAAATAGATCTGATTTATTTCTAATTTCCATGGATCAAATCATCCCAGTTGCCTATATGTGGGGGGTGGGGAGGGGTTGGCGCGCGCAGGGCAGATTCCCACCTAGGAAATGCAGAATAGCTGCATCTGAGATATCGTGCCTCACTCACAAGATTGGTAATCAAAGGGTGGTGGAGGAGGAGGAGGATGACGACTAGATTAAGGGCAGGGGAGTTAGAGAGAGGGACAGGGTGGATTCATATGATATCTTGCAGGAAGTCCAACACAACATTTTATTGATAGAGTTAGTTCCATGCAAATCACCGGTTTTGGGGGACTATGAAGGAGAATATTTGACTCTATTGACATGCCAAACCTGACCCGAAAAGTAATGTGTGGAGTCTTAATCCTTAATCCCTTAAATAGATACGTTAGCACAGACTCCTGCACCTTCATAAGTCCTGTTAACTTAAACTAAGTCTTTTGCTTGGACAGGAGCCCACATTAATAGATGTCCCCGTGGTGGAACTTTGCGTAGCCAAAGTACCTGTCCTGTAGGAGCCCTAAAGAAAGAAAACTTATGTGTATGCAGTTTAATCAAAAAGTTCAACACAGAGCCCTTAATCATCATTCTTCCAATAAGCAAAAAGTTGACTAAATGGAGCAAGATTACAGTTACTCAACAGCAACTCCAGTTTCTGATCAGTCTTAATAGGAGAAGAAACAAGTGATTGGTTGATTTTGTGCTTGAAACAGCAGCTTTATTAGTTAGCAGAAAACTATACTTTTTAATCCCTTTCTTTCCAGCTGGACTCTGTACTGGGTAAACTGAAAGGTATTATCTAAATCAGGGGTCGGCAACCTACGGCACGCGAGCCGATTTTGAGTGGCACGCAGCTCCCTGCCGCGGTCCTGGCCCCCAGCCCCACTCAGTCCCCCCGCCCACCGCTCTCCCCTGCGGGGGCAGAAGGCAGAAGCTTGGTTCTGCAGCAGCCAAGCTTC
>NW_020664372.1:25322488-25341126 GCF_002925995.2 Terrapene triunguis | reverse complement strand
GACACTTCTTAAACATTTTGAAAACCTTGTTTACTTTACATACAATAGTTTAGTTATATAATGTAGACTTATAGAAAGAGACCTTCTAAAAACGTTAAAATGTATTACCGGCACGCGAAACCTTAAATTAGAGTGAATAAATGAAGACTCGGCACACCACTTCTGAAAGGTTGCCTACCCCTGATCTAAATTAATAAATAATAACTAATAAATGTTGGGGTGAATTTTTCTCACTTTTTGTCATAAGCATGTGAGCAGAGGGTTGCAAAATCCAGGGACTCTAGCCTTGTCAGGGAAAAATGTAGTTTGAAATCCATAAAATGACATCTTTTAAGCAGAGCTCCACAATCACACTAGTGGGGAGCTCTGCTTGAAAATGGAAGTGTAAGATATGGCACTAAAATTACCAAAGCTAGTCATTTTTTTTTACTTTATATGTGCTAATTTGGGGGGGGGTGAACTCAAAATGGATGTTGGCTTTCTAGTAGCAGTTATAGAAAGCAGCAGTAAAAAAAATCACTGAAACACATCACTACCTTAAATATAAAGAATAATATACATTTGTACAGTTATTTCATACTTTTTTTAAAAAAAACACACAATTTTAAATTTAAAACCCTCCTGTTATGTGACTGAACTGATACTAATGTTGCCACACTTCCCAAACTATCCAAATTATTTAGACTACAGTAAGAATTGTATTGGAAAAGGAATCTGGATTACATTAAAAATAATTACCGTAGTATTATTTCACAAAGATGAAGTGTTTCTGAACATAAGAGCATACAAACATGCTACATAATATACTTCTGGGGGATTCGGAACCAAAAAATTAAAAATTCTGCACACAATATTTTAAAATTCTGCATATTTTTTGTCAAAATAACACAATATAATCACGCCAGTTTCAACTATATTGGTAATTTATTTCAAAATTCCTGTCAGCAACTCTGTCTGTAATAGTACAGACAACAAAAAAGATTTAGGAAATGTTTTTTGACAATTAGATTCCTTACTAGGCATATAAATACAGAATGCTGAGTAATAATTTATTTATACTACAATACAGAAAGTTATTTCCCACACCCTTCAGAAGCAGTGCAAAGGCTTGGAGGAGTCAGGGGTAACGGTAGAGCTGAGGGAGAAGGAAGTAATTGCTGGGAAGGAGCCTGGGTGTAAATGTGGAGGGTTATTGATATGGGTGGGAGAAATATGGAACAGGTGTTTTTGGAGGGGGGAGGTTTGGTGGGGAGGCATTGTTAGGAAGTTTCCACCATGCAGACCTGGCTGACTCCTAACCTCTCTCATTCAGTCAGGCACATCTGCCCCTATCCCAATGTGTCCCTGCACCGCCCCATCCATCCCAGCATCCCCTCCCCCCATGTGGCCCTATGCCTCCACTCCTATTCAGCCCCCTCCCCAAGTCTGTCTCACCAATAGCCCTTCTGAACCCCAGTCTGTGGACCCCCCCCCGCCCAGCAGGCCCATGTGCTCAACGCTGTCAGTCTCCCCATATTTTGTGCCTCCTCGCCTGGCCACACAGGCAGGGTACTGTGAGGAAGGCAGCCTCTTTCTCTTCCTTATCCACAGCTGGGACTGCTCCCACCTGGGAGTGGCTGCTTTCTGTTCTGGTGCCACAGCGGCCACTGCTGGGCAAAATGAGTAACTGCAGCACCTTTCTGGCAGAATGTATTTTCTTTGAGGGAAAAAAATTCTGCATGGCATAGGAATTCTGCACAAGTGCAGTGGCACAGAATTTACTCATTCAGGAGTAAAAATGACGATATCTTTCTCAAATGTATAAAGAGACCATTAGAAACCTATATTTTTTGCTATATATTACTGTTATTTGATGCAACCAAACTGGATACTACTTTCTCCATTTGAATTGGCTTCAGATGTTTGCTAAAACAGTTTTTTGGGTGTCTCTGATGGGTTTTTAAACTCAAATGAAATAATCTTTTCTTTCTTCACTGTCTTCCGTTCAGCAGATCAACAAGCTATTGAAAAATGCCCACTCTGGGTTTCTTTTTATTATTTGTCAAAATCTATTCGTTAAAGTACTCCAGTACTCTTTCCCTTTGTCTCAGTAGAAAAGGAATTTTATTTGGCATTTCATTGCCTGCTGTGTTGTTTTGCTTTTGTTTTTTAAAAAGGTTTCTAACTCAATTCCCTTCATTGGCAGACAGCAGGGGCATCTCTATCTTATGCCAAAGATGGTTAATACTGTCTTTCTGTTAATGCCAAATTGATATCACTGTGTTATTGGAATTACCGGGAAAACAGAATCCACTGGAGGGGCCCCTATGAAGGTGACATTTTCTTGTTTTTATAATGTAAATCTGTATACCAAGTCAAAATATAAATAACAAATCAATATATAAGATAAAGGCTTGTTCATTTTAAGGAAGATTAGATAAACATAAGTGAATCTATTTACTTATTTTTCTCTGAAAAGTAATTGCTAAATACAAAGGTGAAAGTAAGCTGGTACAGTCCGGTACAGCGTACTGGCAAGAGCCAGTACGCCATGCCAGACTGGACCGGCTTCTCTGGCTGTGATTTAAAGGGCCCAGGGCTCCAGCTGCTGTGAGGCACCCCGGGCCCTTTAAATCACCTCCGGAGCTCTGGCAGCCATGCTCGGGTGGGGATTTAAAGGGCCCGGGGCTCCTGCAACTGCCTCTGGCCCTTTAAATCATCGCTGGAGCCCTGCCACCGCTACCCCACAGTGGCAGGAGCACCGGGCCTGTTAAATCTCTGCCTGTGCCCGGCTGCTGGAGCCCCAGGGCCCCGGCAGCCGGGCTCCGGCGGGGATTTAAAGGGCCCGGGCCTCTCCACAGTGGCCGGAGCCCCGTGCCCTTTAATTCGTCCCTGAGTCCTGGGGCTCCCAGCCGCCTCTGCAGCTGGTAACTCCGGGGTGATTTAAAGGCCTTGGAGCTCCCAGCCACAGCTGGAGCCCCAGGGCCTTTAAATCTTGAAAGGCCCCGCCTCTTCCGGTTGAGACCACGCCCCCATGCAGGACTCCGGCGTACTGGTAAGTCCTTTAAGTTACTTTCACCCCTGGCTAAATATCAACATTAAAGTATTTGAGGAGGAACAGAATTTCTAGGGAAAGCTAGGTAAAATGCTTACCTTTGTGTTCTACTAACGAAGGTGCCAAACCCACAACCATGTGCGTAACTGTACTGTCATGGGTAATCCCATTGGGAGTACTCAGATGAATGAGGTTATTCATGCATATAGGTGTTTGGAGGACCGGGGCCTAAGTAATGTCAACTAAGGAGCCATAATAGTGATTTCAGATTTAAAATGCTGACACAGACTTAATTTACACTTTCAAAGCACTTTCCATATGAGGACCCCAAGGGGCTTAATTCAAAAATGAATTAAGTTAGCTTCACAACTCATGTGAGGTACCTGAAGGTGTTAGCAAGTTTTGCCACCTTCATTTTTCAGATGGGGAGACTGTTAAACAGAGAGGTTAAGTGACTCCTGCTCTCATACAGTCTATGGCAGAGTCAGAAGTAGATCCCAAAGGTGAAATTCTAGCCCACTGAAGTCCTATTTTGCCCAGGCACACATTTTATTATATACAATTAAAAACACAAAGTGGAAACTGCCATGTACAATCAGTTATATGTGATTTGAAAATAAAAAATAATTCAAATTTTCATTTCTGATCCTACTAATGATGGTACTCATTTATTTAATAACAAAACAAAAAATCCCTAATTTGTGAGACATATAACATTGATTCACGCTCTTCACTCCCCCCACCTCAAAATACTTTAAATCCCTTTCCTTCCTCTTCTAAAATTTTGACTACAATTATTAAAAGAACTTGTATTTAAAAATTAAACAGTTTAAATCTTTTACTATTTTTATTTTCCAATATTTGGTAAACCAGCATTGAAGCAGCTTGGAATCTGGTTTGCAAACTTACACTGAGTTCCTATGTGGCAAGATAACCTCCCCCCCCCCTTTTTTTTTTAAAATATCAGTGCTATCTAATCAGAAATGCCATTTGTAATTTAAAATATATTTTCAGAGCTATTTCATGTCTAACAACAATATTCTTCACCTGAGAATCTTAAAGCAATGTACAAAGGCAAATAGTCATCCTTATCTGATCTAGATTTTACAGAGGGTGACGCTGAGGTATAGAGAAGCAAAATAACTTGCCTAAGGCTACAGAGTGAGAAGTTGTCAGAGTGGGAAAAACAATGTAGGAGTCCAATTGTCTATTTCCTATTCTCAATGATGGGAAGGGTTTCTTTCTTTACGTAGAGTTTTGGCTGAGCAGAGTAAAATGTCTAGTGTTTTATTTGAATATGGGACCAAGAAACACTGAAATTCTTCTATAGATTCTGTAAAACAGTGGAAGCTTGTATTATATTTCTAATTCTCTTATAATTTACTTTTATATTTACACTCATTAAGAGTGGTCTTTCTTTTCATTCCATCATTCACTTACATTTTTACCAAAAGGGGGTATAGCTTTGGCAATTTGGGGTGTCCTGCCATCTCCACATATGGTGTCAAGGGCATTATGTTTGTGTGATGTAGGACCACATGAGTGCCCTCTAGTTTCCTGGACCAGGTAACTGCACACATTGACTTCTTCTGTCACTCCACTCTCTTTGATGGCAGCAAAAACAAAGTAGAAATGACTAATGCAACCCAAACCACTTACACTCTCCTCCAAGAGCCCAGAGGGCTTGTTGTTGCTTTGTTACACGGGTGCAACACCATTGAAGTCACCCCAGTATAATGAGTGGGAAGGATGGCTTATTTTTTTTAAACTGTGCAGCAGCCTCTACATTTTTCCCCTTTGACAGTTCTGTGCGATATGATTCAACTATCTTCATTTTTCTTCCTGTTTGCAGGGTGGTTGAATTGCAGTGGGAAAGTTCATATCTGGTGCAACATGGGTGCAAGCTTTTCTTACCATTCATCAAGAAGTTGGTAGTAATATCTTTTTTAAATGAACGGATTAAGACCAGATCTGCATAAGATCCTTTGGCCAGTATAGTTATGTTGGTTAGGGGGGTGATTTTTATGTGATATTTCCATAACAGTAAAAGCCCTAGTGCGGATGCAGTTATATCAGCATAAAAGTACTTTTCTGGTGTAGATCTGGCCTGAAGAGAATAATCATGCCCAGGGCCAGATCAATTCTTGAGTACCCATAGGCTCTAAAAGTTTTGGGGCCCCCTCTTTGAATGTCTTTAGAAGCCTTGTATATCATTGTAGTGGTACTGTACATTGGGAGTAGATATGAGTATGTCTACAGTGAGCCTCTCAGCCCAGAATGACAGACTTGAGCTAGGGAGACTCATGCTAGCACTCTAAAAATAGCTGTGTAGACAGCACTTTGAAGTTGCAACCCGGGCTCTAAATCCCACCCCACTCCTTAGGCTTCAGAGCCTGAGCCCCAGCCACAACTTCAAAACACTGTCTACACTGCTATTTTTAGTGTGCTAGTCTGAGCCTCGCTGGCCCAAGTTTGGGCTGGGAGACTCACTGCCGCAGGCTGTGTATGTATACATACCCCATGAGAATGACAAGGAGTCTGGTGGCACCTTAAAGATTAACTGATCTGTTAGTCTTTAAGGTGCCACCAGACTCCTTGTTGTTTTTGTAGATACAGACTAACACGACTACTCCCTGATACTTGACCCCATGAGAATGAAACACTCCAGTGCTCCTAAGTCCTCTCTTCATAGACCCAGATCCCCTCAGCTGACCCTTTGGTTCATGCCCTCCTCTTCAGGGCTTGCTCACACTTTCTTCTAGCCAATTCCAGTTCACATGCTGTTTCTGTGACCACCAGACGCTGGCCTCAGTGTCCACTTGCCTTCCTCACTCCCCTTATTGCTCCTCCCTTTCCCTCCTTGCCTACCCCCGCCACTCTGTACTAATGCAGTAGCTTCCTCAGTCAGACTTTCCCAAACCAGGCCTCTCCTCAGGCCTTCTTTAGAAAGCTCCCAGATGCACAATTCATTAACAGCCCACCCCACCATTTCATCCCTGAATTTAAGAGTGAAGGAGGTTATCTTCCTTTTCTTTTTGTGTCTTTTGTTGCTCAGAAAACCTGTTCTTCAAAAATTGTTGCATTGTAGACTCAGGCCTTGTAATTAATATGGTACAGAACTAATCTGTGAAACTTTTTGTAAAAAATCTGTGTATACAAGAGAGCTAAACATGCCAACTTTTGCTGATGATCCATCATCAACCTAGTTATAAAACTGCATAGAGCAGGGATCGGCAACCTTTGGCCTGTGGCCCGCCAGGATAAGCCCCCTGGCGGGCCGGGTTCAGCGCTCCAGGCCAACAGGGGCTGCAGGAAGTGGCGGCCAGCACAACTCTCGGCCCGCGCCGCTTCCCGCAACCCCCATTGGCCTGGAACGGCGAACCGCAGCCAGTGGGAGCTGCGGTTGGCCGAACCTGTGGACGCGGCAGGTAAACAAACTGGCCTGGCCCACCAGGGGGCTTACCCTGGCGGGCCATGTGCCAAAGGTTGCAGATCCCTGGCATAGATGATGCTTATCTTCCCTCTGTTTTTGTCTCAGGTGTAACTTCTCTGAACCCCCCAACTCCTTCCCCTTCTTCCCCAGAATATAAATAGTAACAGAATAACAAGAAAACAAGTGCACCTTACAACTGCTTGCTGTATGCTAAGACCTCAGGTTCACAATTTATCATGTAAGGCTGCCATTGGGCCTAATATGTCCCAATATTTCTCAGAGAGACTGTATAAAATATTGAGACTGTATAAAATATTGCTGTATTGGGTTTCACTTTTACAGTAGAGAAATAGTAGTAAAACGGTAACAAAACAGACTAGAGATATTATAATTATCATTTCATGGGCAAGATTAAGAGTGCTTGAACCGGAGCCATCAAGATTTAAGAGTCCCTGAACATTGCAACATATTACCTAAGGTTTTATGGAAAACTACAAAATGAAATAATATAAGATGCTAAGGGCTTTTGGCCATGATGCCATTGGTTTTACCATTATCTGGGCCTGAGCTCTTCATTGTTATCATATACCGTATGATTTGAAAAGTTGCTACAAATTTACTAAACACTGTTTTCCGTCACATATTTACTTAGCAACATAAATACAAGGTGTGTTTTTTTTTTTAAATCCTCCTCTTCTTTAGACTTAAGTATCTGTGCCACATGCTTCTCAGTTCACAGTGAAGAACAGTCTTTGAAGGCACATAGAGATTAATTTTCATGGTTGAAAGGGTTATATTAATAAAATTGGACAAAGATTTTTCATTTTGATGAATTAGAATTAATAGTCCCATTTCCTTTTATGTAGGGTGACCACCCAACCCTTATTTTAAGGGATATCTCTTGATCATTTTAAACATTAAATTGTAGTTTATGATAAATGCATTGCATACTCAAGGAGTGTAGAAATGTACACTTGAGAGCAAAATACATGATATGCTAAGGGAAATGTTTCCCTAAAATGTCCCTTAAAATAAAGCACTATCCCTTATGTTTCATGTGGTTTTCCCTTATTTCCATCCAATAAAGGTCACCCTACTTTTATGTGTTGCCCAAGGCATGACATAATAATGTCACATTGTAGGCTGAATCTAAAGTTAGTGTATTAATGACCTGCATCTTTTTATATTAAAACAATTGCTTTTCTTCTTAAAGGATGAAACAAAAATATTATTTGGTTTTTAGATCAATTACCTTATTTGAGGCACTTAGTTGTATATTTCTCTATCAGCAGCATTTAACGCAGTAGTTTGCATGATTAATCCTTTAGCTTGTCAGGGCTTCTGCCCATGAGGCACTCAGTGTGAATCTTTTGATGCTGCCAAAAAGTTTTGGTTAAGAATGTATTTATTGTGCCAAACACATTTACAAGCTCTGCTCATGGTTGGCTTAAAGGACAGGAGGAATGTTTGGCCTAAAATAAAATCTGCAATTTAAAAATATATACTAGCATTAAGAGACTCAAAGGTAAGTGCTGTCCTTCACTTTGTAAGTAATGGGATTGAAAAGCAGTGGATGTGACCAGAGAGGGTAGAGAAAAAAATTCACAGCATGTTAACCCTTTCCTCTGCACCATGCAGAAGTCCTGTTGGGTTTGTCTTGACTCGGATAAAAGTGTGGTGTTAGAACATGTTAGATAACTTGTTCTAATCATCACATTCTGAAACGCTAGTCTGGCAAGGCATAGTAGACTTTAACATATGCTAGCTGGTTAGTTTGAAACTTAGTCTCCCTGGTGTTCGTTTGGAACAAGTTAGCTAACACCCTCTAACAACACACCTAAAATTCTACTCATGACATATCCTGTGTAAGTACTGCACATGCGAGTTGGGAGGGCCTGCATCAGGCATGTTGCCGTGGTACTGCTGCTGTGTACAGCCTTGTCTCAATGTGAACTACAAAGAGACTGCTAATGTAAGTTAATGCTGACCCTTTCCATGAAATTCACAATGTTGTTCCGGTGTTTTATTTTAAATTGCACATTTAATTCTCTCTCCATTGACTGCAATATCATCTCCTATAGAGTCAATTCCTTGAAAAAAGGAGACTCTAATGGCCAAGCCAACTGTGTGTTATCCAGAGGCTCTATCAAATGCATAGTTACTGGAGATTTTCCAGGTGGAACTCTCAAACATTTAGCAAAATAACACAACAGCAACCTCTATTTAAACATTTGATTAATTAATGTGAAATTAACATATTTGGCCAAAAGTGGAATGCTACCAGTAGCTGCTCATCATCACAGTACCTAGCTCCCATAGTTTTAGTCATCTTGCTACTATTCATTTTCAGTTTAACATTCCCTGCAAAAAGGAATGTCTAGATCAGTGTTTCCCAAACTTGGAACGCCGCTTGTTTAGGGAAAGCCCCTGGTGGGCCGGGCCGCTTTGTTTACCTGCCGCATCCGTAGGTTCGGCCGATCGCGGCTCCCACTGGCCGCGGTTCGCTGCTCCAGGCCAATGGGAGCTGCTGGAAGCAGTGAGGGCCGAGGGACATACTGGCTGCCACTTCCAGCAGCTCCCATTGGCCTGCAGCGGCGAACCGCGGCCAGTGGGAGCCATGATTGGCCAGACCTGTGGACGCGGCAGGTAAACAAACTGGCCCGGCCCGCCAGGGGCTTTCCCTAAACAAGCGGCGTCCCAAGTTTGGGAAACACTGGTCTAGATTACTGTCAGCTGTTTGCACAAAACCAAACCAAAACAAAAATTTGACCAGAAAAAACAAAGCTTCTCTTGGAAAATAATTGTGGTGATTCCCTACATGCTGTAGTTCCTTCGTGTTATTTACTATTGTCTCTTCACTGGCCTTCTCTCTCCCTTTATATTGTTATTCATTGTGTAATTTGTCTAATTCAGGGTCAAGACCTGAAAGGTAATGAGCACCCATAGTCTCCATTGACTTCTGTGGAAGTTGTGGGTGCTTGCCATGTATCAGGATCAGTCCATTGTATTTAAATTACTTGGGATCGAGCCCTTGTTTTCCTAAACCTCTAAAGCTTTGTGTACAGTAAGGAAGCTATATGAATTATAGGTCTGCTTCCAGATCTCCTTATTGTATCTTAATATAGGGTTATACTAATGAACTTGTGAAGATCTACATTGTTTGATCCCCATCCAAACTGGTGGATGAATATTGTTGTTAATGAGAAGAGGCACGTGTGTCAGGCCATTGGCTGGCTAATACGCACTGAGTCTGTACTGCTGGAAGATGCAAGTTTGATTCGTGGGGGAGTTTTATTACCGTGAAAATTGTGCTTTTTATTTGTTTTGAAAGTATTGTGAACAATAGTATTAGAATGTTATTAAACTGTAGCATAGTAATCATTTTGATTATCTGGAAGCATCCCCACATAATTCTTAAATGTTTTCACCTATTTGAAAATTTGCGTATAAGATGACTTCAGTAAAACATACATGTTATTTTTAAACATATTTGTGAATATTATGTTTAAAAGTATTCCCAAAATCTTTGTATCCTTGACCCATTTAAATTGTCCATTAGACAAAATGGTGTGAGGACAGAGCTACTTATAGTGGCAATATTTCACACTTGCTTTGATTGATTTTATAGCTCAGTAACACAGAGAACTTTTCTGTTAGAGCTATTAGAGTTTTAGCTGACTTCTGTGTCTGTAAGTAGAAAAAAACATAGAATCTTTGCAACAGAATGCTGTGTAGGCCTTCCAAGGAAAAAGACCAACTGTATTAATTAAATGAAATTTGTGGTTTTTCTATTTACAGTTATAGACCAGGGTTCCATAATTTCATAATGCTTTGCATTTGAAAATCCTGAAATGCCAATCTGATAGATAAAAAAATACCTTTCTGTTAGAGCTTTATTTAAACCCATTTTATTATTCCCTGGCATTAACGGAAGAAGAAAGATGACTAGCAGCACACTTAGCCTGACTCTGATAGAATTATACAGACTTTGCTCCTGTGGTTTCACCTACAGGACACCTTAATCTCCAGAGGATTTATAGAAGGGTCATGATTTCTTCAGACAGGAATATGGGCTTCTTCCCCCCCCCCCCCCCCCCCCCGGCCTTCTTAATAAATTATACAAATAGAATTAACTGAAGGTATAATCACTCTTCAGTGCATCAGATAACTGAGTCAGCCGGCAATCCTGCTGTACTGATGCCTAACTACAGCACTGTTAACTATGCTGAAAACACATTGGATTAAATCCATCCCTGGGGTAACTTCATTGGGAGTTACGGGTGCTCAGCACATCCAAGAATCAGGATCAAGGTGTTGCACATTGGGAAATCAAAATCAGTAAACAGTTTTGCAAATCTTGATATAAGCCATTTGCCCAAGTCCATACTATAAATGAGCTGCAGAACGGGGATTATCATTTAGGAATTCGTAGCATCCAGTTCTCAGTTCAGTTCATTTAGACTACACTGTCTTTCCGTTGAACCATTGAAGGATTACCATGTGTCTTTATAGCATCTATTTTTAAATAGGACACACTTAACTGTGGGTGATAGTATCAAGCAGGGTCTCCACACAGGCAGAAGTCAATATCTTCCATTTTAGATGCTTAATGTCAATCGGTCAGTGCAAATTATAATTCATCTTTAAAGTGGGCTTTTACTAAGGCACTCTGGCTAGAATGGAGTAAGTACAGTCATCTCCTGTAGATCCATGTAGGGAAGTGGCTCATATTGATGACACTATATTAACTAAACTGATCATGTTCAGAGAGAACGCTGACATTCATACATGAGGGTGGATGGGTGGATTCCTAGAGGCGAACTTATGTCATCTCTCTACAGTTGTAGAGCAACATTAAATACAGATATATTTTTATTTCCGGTGCTTACTTGCTGTAATGGCTTATTCCAGGCTAGGACATGACTACTAGAACTTGCAACAAGAGCTTATTTGGTTAGAAATCACATCATCTACCTTCTGTGCTCTTATCTTTTGTTCTGACCTTCCACTGTGTCCCTCTCAATCAAAGCTGTTTTGGAAATACAACCAGAACATGAAAAGAGACATCAGTGCAATGAAGAAAAAGTTAGTGGGCCTGATTCTTCTCTTTTATACAGGTTATACACTGGTAAAACAAAAAGAATCAGATCCAATAAGTATTGTTCTATTGAACAACAGACTGAAACTGGTCCAAAAACTGCCTCTACTTCAAATGATATGATCTATTCTGGAAGGAAGTGCTTTTCTTTTGGGTTTTGATTTTGTTTTTTACTAACATTCACACTCCCACTTATTTCTCACTGTACAAGGCCACACCCATGATGCTTATATTTATAGCTACTGTCCTTCCAACCAAAACCTCTGAATAAACTGGAGTTCAGAAAATGGGAAAGTTAAATTATCCATTCAAGTTTTATCTGAAAAGCCTGTATTCTAGGTCCCCAAATTCCAATCTGTTACTGCTGGCCAGCAGAAGACAAAGAGACTATGGACTGAGTTACCCTAAGCCTTGAGCATAATAAAATCTGCCAGTTGGTTTTCAAAGGAGGAGTTTAGCATGCACCTCATTGATGGCCTCTCAGATAAATTTCTCTGAATGGTTAAAAGCAAACACCCCATCCAGATCCCCAAATAAACAACACACACAAATTGCTGAAAAGATTATTGTGAAATTAGAAGCAGTCCCAAAGTACATGAGTAAAGTATACTGAATGAAATCCATTGTTGGAGGTAAATGGTATGCAAAAGCTATTAATAATTATATCGTACTCTCTACTGCAGAGAGTGTAAGGATATTTTGGTATTTGAATTATAGAATATAATTTAAGTACCTTATAGAAATTTTCCTTTTTTGATTGTTTAGTAAATTAAAGAGCTTTTTCTTCTCAGGAAGCAGAGTTTTTGAAATGGTGCATTTGTAGTTTTTGTAATCCCTATGGTGAATCTAACTCTTGTGCTTTATATAGAGAGTGTGGGTAACAGAAAATGTGAGACTTGATCCCTATTATTTTCTCTCTAACATTTATATAAAATATTGCAACAATTTTACAATTTTCATGACTCTCACATGATTCTATTCTTCTCTGAGATTATGTTACATTTACCTTAATTCCCACAAGTCTTAATTGGAGATGGGTGTGTAAATCCTGCATACTATATGTCACTGAGAGAATATATCCATAAGATTCTATGCATCCTTTTTCTTTCTTTCTTTCTTTTTGCAGCCACTTAATAGTTGATTAAATGTATCATCTACTCTGATTTCATCTTGAACAAAATGAGATATTACTTTTGAGAACCGGTCCCTCAAAGTGACAGCATGAATGTTTTCTTTTTCAATATGATGTTTTGTTCCTTTATGATTGTTCTAATTTGAGCATCTATTTATATAAAGGTGAAATCAATCCGAATAAATTATTTTCTTAGAACTTAGAAAAATGAAAATGTTCTTGTATATTTATTATATTTACAGGTCTGCTGTAGAGTATTAAAACTACATGCAACAGTATTTTTAGTTTTAAAAGTCACTGGAGAAAATTACATTTCTTCAATTAATGTTCTGTTTTTGTTTCTTTGACTACATTATTTTCATTTCATTTGGATACAAATAAAGGAATAAGTATAACTAAGGGATCTGAGCATTTGTGTTGTGTTTTATAACAAGACAAAAAATTGAAAGGTCAGTTATTTTATTTTCCTTTTTTTTAATGACAGTCATCTGATAGCAATTTCCCCCTCAGATATAGTCATTCATTAAAATGTGTGTTTCTGGGTAAAGGAAATTAACTAAATATACAAGATGCAAATTATAAATTCTGTGAAAGAATATTGTTAGATTAAAAATACAGGTAAATATTGCCTGGGGAGGTTTCCTTTGCAACACAAGTTTCAATCTTTCATATATTTTGTAAACTCAGCAATTGTTCCTGTACATTGCTCACCTTAATTGAATTGGCTCATTAGCACTGACCCCCCACTTCCTAAGGCAACTCTCATCTTTTCATATGCTGTGTATTTATACTTCCCTACTGTATTTTCCACTCCATGCATCTGATGAAGTGGGTTTTAGCCCAAGAAAGCTTATGCACAAATAAATTTGTTAGTCTCTAAGGTGCCACAAGGACTCCTCGTTGTTTTTGCTGATACAGACTAACACGGCTACCCCTCTGAAACCTGTGTAATATATGTGGCAGGACACACCATGTGTCCCCCAAATTGATCACGTAGCTAATCTATATAACCATATGTTCCTGTCACTATTACTTTCATCCTGCCTCCACATTTCCCTCTTTCTTTGTCATGCTCTCTTGTGTCTTCTATCAGTCTAAGACTAGGTTCTGCAAATGGATTCTCTCAGCTGCATCCCTGGGCCCTCGCGGAGCACCATTGACTTCCATTGGGCTCTGCATGGAAGTGGTCATGAATCCGGCTCTGTGTAGTTGCAGGCATGTACCCAGGCAGATCCGTTTGCAGGATCTAGCTGCTGAGTTGTAAACTTTTTCAAGCAGGGATATCTTCTTACTATGTATTTGTACAACGAGGTTCTGATTCGGATTAGGGCCTTTGGGCACTAACATGATACAAACAATAAGTTGTGATTAACAGTAATGGAACACCTTATCTCATTATCGTGGGTGGTTTTTTACTGTCATTTGGGTTGCTGTACTTAAAACCAAGCCATCAGGACTGAAACAGTGACTTTTGCATCCATTAGACTCTGTCAGAAACAATGTACTTGTCTCAGTAAGCCCTCATGGCTCAATGGAGAACTATAGAGAAAGTAAATGAGGTGAGTCCTAGAGTAGTGGAAAAGGTAGTAGGAGATTGGACAATGTGCCCCTGCTTGTATAGCCAGCTGATCAGAAATTTGAAAACTGTGGCGCTTTCAAATACATTTACCAGAATTGGTTTGGAAAAATTAGTAAGCAATTGCCATGGTTTCTATTAAGGACAATAAAACACTGATGGTTGGGCTTGATCTCGCTTAGAATAGATAAAGGGTTCTGAGTCACTGCTAGGTGTGCTTTCCCATGGTGATTTATTCAATGAATATGAATGATCTTATTAGCGCGATAAATGTCTTGAAGCTGGAATAATTTCTGAATCGCTATTTAGAATCTATTGAATACTTCCTATTGAGAAAGATAAATGAATAAGCATCTATACAAAGTGTTTTAATTATGTCTTTCTTTCTTGGTTTACATAACTTCCTGAAGGCTATGAGGAGGCTTACTGAAGTCAGACTTAGAGGATCAAGGATCTTGGTTCTCTCTGTTCACTCAAATTGCTTGCATACCCTTTTATAAACAAAAAAGTCTCCAGTGACAGTGGCATGGTGCAGTGTCTGATGCATTGTTTCCTTCTTCTCTGAAGATTTCACATGGATATTGCATTTATTCTATCAGGTGCAGAGAATGCCAATAAGTTTAATAGTGGATGGGGCCTTTAAGAAGTAAGGTGATTTCTGAGGATTCAGGATTCAGTGCTTCTGACTTATGAGGAAGAACTTGGACTCTCTTGTCAGAATAATTTACTCGTGCCCTACTTGCAAGGCATTAGCACTCTAATTACATGCCACTGGCTTGTTCCAGATATTGCCACAGTGTCGCAGATTTTGAGCATTGTACACATTTTTTCATTGGCAATATGTGCTTTGTTGGGCTATGTAAGCTGGTGGGCCGATCCACCGGGAAGGGAAGGTGAACTCCATGTTCTGAATGATGGCACAGCTCTAGTTCTCTTCTCAGGATTGTTGTTATTCCCAAAATTCAAAACAAAAACAACAACCCAAAGCACTCTCAGTACCTCTCAGGGTCATGTCTTAGCCCTTGTCTCCAGGGCTTCATAGCCTCCCCAGCAGTGGTTTTCCCCTTACCCCCTGCAGGTCTCTCCCACTCAGGCTTTCTGTCTGACAGGTGTGGGGAGTAGCCTATGAGATCCTCCCCTAACCCTGAGTCTCTCCTGTCTGCCCCTTTGCCTAAGACCCCCAAAACCATATAGGCTACTTCACCTAGGCCACCTGACTAGAAGCAAGCATGTGACCCACCACTACAGCTCCCAGTTTTACAGGGCCCAAGAACTGTAACAGCTTTCACTCTGAGGTCCAGTACCGTATTACACACCGCTTTAGTGTTGCCACAGAATTGGTTACTGTTACGTTTTTGTTTTGCATGTTCTAGCCCTTGAGTAACATAATGTGTACATAAGCAGCTTGCCCTGCTGAGCCTGGGACTTTCTCCTCTGGAAAGAAGGTGCAGTGACCAGCTGTTACGCTGATTAGTGCACTGCTTCTACTCTTAGTGGACTTCTCAGGGGATACAGAATGTCCCCAAAGCAGGTCAACCAAAATCTCCCTTGCTGAATGTTAAGATGATTACTTCCTGTCCTACTTTCAATGGAAACGGAGAACAATTGAGCACCATCCTCTTTATAACAGCCCTTAACATATTTGAAGACTGTTATCAAGTGGTTCCCCCCTCCCCCCAGTCTTCTTTTCTTAAGACTAAACATGCTCAATTTTTACAACATTTCTTCATAGGTCAGGTTTTTTAAACATCGTATCATTTTTGTTGCTCTCCTCTTTATTTGTACACATCTTTCTCAAAGTATAGCATGACACCCAAAACTAGATATAATACTCCAGCTAAGGTTTCACCAGTTCTGAGTAAAGCAGAAAAATTATCTCCCATGTCTTACATATGACACTCCTTTTGATACACCCCAGAATGATATTAGACTTTTTTGCAATTGCATGACATTGTTGGCTCATACTGAATTTGTGATCCACTATAAACCCCAGATGCTTTTCAACAGTACTATCACCTAGCCAGTTATTCTCCATTTTGTATTTATGCATTTGATTTTTCCTTGGTAAGGGTAGTGCTTTGCACTTGTCTTTATTGAATTTCATTTTGTTAATTTCAAACCCATTCTCCAATTTGTCAAGGTTGTTTTGAATTCTAATCCTATCCTCAAAAGTAATTGGAGCTCCTCCCAGCTTGGTGTTACCCGCATATTTTATAAGCATACCCTGCACGTCATTATTCAAGTAATTCATGAAATTATTGACTAGTACCAGACCCAGGACAGACCTCTCTGGGACCCCGCAAGATACGTCTTCCCAGTTTGACAGCGAACCATTTGAGAGTGGTTTTGAAACCAGTTATGCACCCAGTTGATAGTAATTTCATCTAGACCACATTTCCCTAGTTACACAGTATTAAAATCATTGGTTCTTTCTGTGAACTCTGAAGGGTTTTTAAATTGAAATCTGCTTTACCCAGTTTAAAATGTATAAGGGTCTAATAAGGAATACTGTGCCTGTATGAACATATAACACGCTGAATTTACTCAAAGGAAATAGTGTGGAGTACTTTATTGTAAAATATTATCAAAATAAAATCAGTCACTGTAATTGGTACCTGTCATCATTTTACAAGGTATAGATTTCATGTATGTGATTCAAAGCCAATATTTATCCACTACTTTCTTAAAAAGGATGCACATTTGTCACATGAAAGGGAGGTTGCTGAATTCATCACCAATTAATCAACAGAACATAGTATGCTGGTGAGCTGTAACTACACATTCACACCAGTAATACCAATCCCCCAAACATTTCAATTCTAATCCAGTCTTACAAAATATAGTGGCAGTTTTAGTGATTATGTTAATCTTATTCAGCATTTAAATTATAGCATAGAAAAAGAGAGGTTTAGATTAGGGTGCTACGGATTGTTCAGGTTGAAATCTACCACAGTTCTTGGTCTATCCAAACCTGCAAATATTGGATGCCTAGAGATGGCTCCCTCCTCCAAGGATTTTAGTGTATATCAGAAGTGTATTCCTCTTACCTCTGCTAATTTCTGTGAGTGGGAATGGGGCTGCCAGGAAGGGACCCCTCTCTCCCAGTGATGCAAAAGCTTGCATGGGAAGAGAAGTTTGACTCTTTCCCTTTCTCTCCAGAGGGCAACAGGAGCTGTGAAAGGCCCTCAACAATACATCAGGGCAGGTAGTGCCCCCTAAACCCTAATGCTGAGTCACTAAGGAACCCCTGGGTGCAGTAGCTAGGGCTCTCCTGAAGTGTCTGTGCGTGGGGAGTTATCTGTGGAGTGATGGTGGGGGGGCTTTTTGAGTTCCAGACAAAAATGGGTCTCCATATGAACCTGGAGGAGTTGGTTCAGTGCCAGCCCATAAGAACCCAACCTAGAGTGGTTTTCACAGAGCTGGTATATGTGCTAATATTGTTGTTCAAATCTTAAGAGGAAAAATTCCAAATGAAATATATATTAATATATTTTGTGGATTTGGTATAATGTGATTAGTTTTTTTTAAATAGATTTTCCATCTCTGATCACTTCTTATATTATGTTCTCTTGGGATACCATAAGTTGTGTTTAACTTTTTTATTCACCAAAATATGAGCCAAGTGTACTGGAATTGGCAATTGGTTTGTTCCCTAACAATAAAGCATACTGGTCTGTGGCCCTTGAGAAATATCCTGTTTACCATAAAAGTGCATGGCAGCGTGAACTTCGAAAATAAAGTTTGGAACAAATCCCTTGGAACACTTAGTATTGTTTAAATTACTTCCTGTAACAATAAAGATTGTTATGAATTAAAAAAAAACATGTTTAGAGACTGAGTAGTAGGAGTGTAAGCAAGTGGAGTTTGTTTATTTAATGGTGGATAGCAGTACAGAGTGGTCTGAACACAAGTTTGAACTTTGTGTGTTCAAAATCCAAACATAGATTTTGATCTGAATTCTGCATATCATGGTGGGGTGTGGGTGTGTGTGAGAGAGAAATAATAATTGGCCCCATTTTTCTAATGAGCCAAACCAAAATCCTGAATTTGAATAACTCTCACCTTGAAAATATTTTAAATATATATTATGAGTTTTGCTACTTGAGCCATAAGAACGGCCATACTGGTCAGACCAAAGGTCCATCTAGCCCAGTATCCTGTCTTCTGACAGTGGCCAATGCCAGGTACCCCAGACGGAATGAACAGAACAGGTAATCATAGATTCATAGTTTCATAGATTCTAGGACTGGAAGGGACCTCGAGAGGTCATCGAGTCCAGTCCCCTGCCCTTATGGCAGGACCAAATACTGTCTAGACCTTCCCTGATAGACATTTATCTAACCTACTCTTAAATATCTCCAGAGA